>NW_026442179.1:2400000-3072500 GCF_026898425.1 Galleria mellonella
TTTCATTATAATTGTCATTCTATTTTTTTATGTATTTAGTGCAATAAATATTTGAATAATAAATAAATAAAAAAAAAGTATGAAGTATTGTATTGTATTGTAAAATCTTTATTGTATATAATTCATACTGAATACATTAAAAGATTTAATATACAATGGCGGACTTATCCCATAAAGGGATCTCTTACAGTCAACCTTTGAGAAGCTGAAAGAAAACTGTAGGATGTACAAGGATAATAACCGTACAGCTAAAAATAAACTGAATAAATCCAATAAAAAATTGAATATATAATACAATAAAAATAACTGTATGCACCTAAATTTTATTTTATTAAATATTTATGTTTGTAAAATTTATAAGTATAGACGCTACAAACATAAATACTCATAAGGCAAAACATGTCATTTAGTGCATTAGGGACAGTTTGCCTAATAAAAGTTCATTATTTGTAATTTATTAGTATGCGGGCGTGTTTAACCCATGGGGATCTCAATGACTTCGCACATAACACTTTACAAGTCAAATTAAAATATGTATTTTTGTTTGTTTAAATTGATGTCATATCCGTTATGACATGTTTACGTGTTCATATTAGGTTACTATTTACTTTACGGAAATAATAAAATAATTGTATTCAATATTTGTTTACTTGTTTTTTCGATCAGGAAATTAAATAATGTATTCATATAGAAAATTTACGCAATCACACAATAAGACGTATAATTATATGAATATGATGTCTTTTAACTATAATATATTCCAATCTGTAGTGCAAGATTTAATTTTATTAATTAAAAAAATAATATTAATCCCTCTAATTATATAGATAGAGTGTCTCCATACAATGATTTCCCCAAAACGAGGTCAACTTTTTATTCATGTGTGCGTAAGTCGAATTACCCGTATACACGGTTAATGCTAAGTATACGGGACAAATTTTTATTATAAGGTTAATTTGAAAAATGAAAACGATACAAATTTTTTACGAATATTTGAAAGAATATACAGTGCAAAATTGGCATTGGACTGGTAATGATGTTTATTAAATAAAAAAATTATCATTCATTCAGAGTTTTCTTCATTCATATTCTATTCTATTTTAGTTCTGCCCCGCCCTATTCTTTTCTGTCCTGTCCTGTCCTGTCTTGCCCTGTCTTGATCTGCCCTGCCCTATTATTATTTAGAAATTATAAAACTTAAACATTCCACAAATATATTTTAACTATTGCACTGTTCTGGTCGCTTTCTTTTAAATTGGGAATTAAATTTAAAAGAAAGCGACAAAACCGTTCAATAGCTAAAATAGGTTTATGAGAGGTTTAATGTTTTTTTATGAATAAGAGGGTAAAAGTTTACTACATTCCTTGACAACTGAGCGATTAAGGCGCCGAAAGATAATAAACATACTCGAACTCGTGGCGGGAATTTACTGGGTACAGAGGAATAACACCTGAGTCCTCAGGAATGGCAACGCATGGGGAGTATCATGGGCGAGACAGTATACTCTGTTATGTCCATGGTACTGCTCATGTCTATAGGCGACGGTTACTGCTTTCCATCAGGTGGACTGTTAGCTTGTTTGCCATTCTAAGTTGTACAAAAAAAAAACTCACGTATACAATGTTAATATGTATATATTGTACGACTCTAAACCGTACTTAAATATACTTAATTCAAAAATCATTTGAAATTACTTTTAATTTATTTTAATTTTCATGTCATTCAAGTCTAAATACAGTTATAGCAGTGTAAACACTCAAATTCTTCTCTAAGTTAAACATTAGCTACCTGACTTATCGACTTGCAGCCCTAACCGCAAAGCTTATGAACTTAAAATTTAGCTGATAGTTTCCTCAAAGGACGTTGTAACCGCTGAATGATTTCAGAAATTCCTCTCATCGGATAATATAATATACTAGTAGTTTAGCCTTATTATCTTAGCTTACTATATAGCTTTGTGGCGTCTGTCAATAATATTATGAATTTTCTTTTATAGCCACTTGTCAACATCATCACTTCCTTTCTCATCAAATAGGCTGAATAAATTGTAAATACATATTTCACCTCATTGCCGCACAAACATGACAGCGACGTTTTCTTCTTACATTCATTTGCGCTGTCATTCTCTCTATCTCGATCGCTCGTCTCCTGCACTCCTAATTTCTGTATTTCTATATTACTTTTTGTATATTTTCTAAATGTAAATATATTCTCTATATAATATATACAAACAATTCACATTCAAATTTTTTTATTAAAATCGGTTCAGCAGTTTCGGAGATAAGCGTGAACGAACATTCTGACACAAGATATATGTATACATGTTTTGAAGGCTAAAGAAATTACAAAATAGTCTGTACAGTGTAACGTTAAATTGCCTTATAAAATAGATTTTTAGGACGCGGGATTCAGGAAACCGGATGTTGGATGCCGGATGGCCGTTAGTGCAACTTAATGCTGAACTGATGTATTTTTTATACCGCTACAGCGGTAAACCATACGACCAGTCTTATAGTAAATAGTTACCATATGTATCAGCTGTCTACTGCTAAACATAGACTTCCCCCATAAAAAGGGTTTTGCCAGTAGTTGCCACCCTTGATAGATGGGTTGGCAACCGCAGCTACGTTTTTGGTGATATTTTAAAAAGGACGCTGCTGCCCATCTCTCGACCATAAAGTTCCCTTAGTCGTCTCTTACGAGACCCAGGGTAAAGGAAACGGTGGTCCATTCTATGCCGTGACTGTTAAAAATGAAACTTTTTACATATATTGACAATTGTAGATTTTTATAAAAAAAATAAAATTGATGAACAATTGAAATATTCAAAAAATATATATTACATCAAATCCACAGGTGGTATTTTTACTTATCTTATTTTTCGCATATGAGATCAGCTAAGCCGATGCACGTCCACCCATACGGATCTTATGTGCTTCCCCCTGCCTTATACCATCATTTCATAGATCCTATGACCCTAACGATATCCCGTGGTTTAAGATATCTGTAGTCCCCTGGTTCTGGATAAGCCGTTCCCAATAGACTCATACGAATACTAAGTGTTCCATGGATTCCGATTTTTCCCCGCACAGTCTGCACAGTGTGTCCGAAGATAGACCCATCTTGTGTAGTATATGCCTTATTGGCATATGTCCAGTTAGGGCACCCATAATGAGTCTTGCCTGTTGTCTGCCACTGTTGTAGATGAGTTTATCCCATCCCTCAACATTGTCATTTTGGTATTTTTACTTATAATTAATATTATAAATTATTTAATATTATTAATTAGATTGAATTTACTGGGTACAGAGGAATAACACCTGAGTCCTCAGGAATGGCAACGCATGGGAGTATCATGGGCGAAACAGTATACTCTGTTATGTCCATGGTACTACTCATGTCTATAGGCGACGGTTACCACTTCCCATCAGGTGGGCCGTCAGCTTGTTTGCCATTCTGAGTTGTATAAAAAAAAATTATAAATAAATAAAAATATATACAACAAGAACCAGCATATTTTATAAACAGTGACCACACTGTAAATTAGTTACTATATTTATTAATATTATTTACTATAAAAGTGAGTTTCTTTGTTATTTCTTATCTAAACGTGATGGTCACGAGAGGATTAAGTACTATGGGAAATGAGTAAGTAAAATAATCAACCAAATGTTTAAACCAAAATGGTGGAACTCGTATTCCCACTCTAAATACCTCGTCGTTGTTGTCAGACGATACCATTGTAGTATGCGTTTTTACGGGGACACCAGTTATGGGAAATGAGTAAGTAAAATGTTCAACCAAATGTTTAAACGTCTATATATTTAAAAAGAATGACAATATCAAATTTATTCTGTGCGCGCAACTTCGCATGCGCTCTGATAATTATTATTTATTTTCCTACAGAAATTCAAAAGCTTTGAGGTTTGTTGTATATACAATATACATACGCCACAGTACTTTATCCCCATCCAAAAAGTAGGCAATGTGCCTATATAAATTTCCACTTAAAAAAAATTTAAGTGTCAAACTCTATGAATAATAAGCCAATAAACAATGATTTCTTAAAAATAGCTTTTTAAGTATGCAATTATATTAAATATAATAATAAGTACACGACGGGGGTTTGGCCCCGAACACGTAAGTGCATTATCTCGTTAAATCAAATTTTCCCCGAAATGGCATTCACTTAGATCGATTTATTCCCAAAAAGCATCATGTAACAAAATTTTATCGTAACTAAATTAAGAAATTAATTTATGTCGAAGCTTGCAACAATCATCTACCTGTACTTTTGAATTTTATTCTTTTCTATTTTGTTAAAGATGGCTTTGTATTACATATGTATGTATATATATATATATATATATATATATATATATATATATATATATATATATATATATATATATATATATATATATATATATATATATATATTTTTTTTTTTTTCATATAAAAGTTCGACAAACAAGCATGCGATTCACCTGATGGTGAGTGATTACTGCAGCTCATGGACTCTCCAATGTGTTATCGGCCTTTTAAAATTGTATAAATTATCTTGAAGGCCATGTCTTGTTTATAATATATTTATGTATATATATATATATATATATTTATATCAAATTAAGTACATTATCTTTATAGATGTACCGTTATGATTAAAAAAAAAATAAAGGAATTTCAAATTATTCCCAAAATAACAATTACTACACAATATTACACCAGCTATAAAAAGACATCAAAATATAAATATCCATTAAACTCACTTCCAAGTCGTCGTACATCCAACACGGAGATCTTAATGACATTACAACTGACCTAATTATACGAGTATTTCCTAGATATAGACACAATAACGTTAAACTAGGGTTATCGCTTGAAATTTTTCTATATTCATAATAATAAATATATTTTTGTCATTAATACTATTACATTTTGCCGTGTGGTCCCGGTATATATAATAGGCCACCCCTCTCTTTCCCGTGAGTGTCGTAAGAGGCGACTAAGGGAACTTAATGATAGAGGGATGGCCGACAGTGTCCCTCTTAAAACTTCATCAAAGCCTAATCGCAGTTTCCAGCCCGCTTGCTAAACATGGCAACTAGTGGCAACCTTCTTTCCACCCCCGCAAAGGCGAGGCCTATGTTCAGCAGTGGTCAGATAACGGTAGATATAATAATAAAAACTTCTATATTAAAGATGTCGCCCTCTAGTGACATGAGGTTCTACACCATCATTGCATTAAGAAGTAATGTATTTATGTGTTATCTATTATACTCTTTAATGAAATGTTAATAAAATAAATAAATAAGTAAATAAATAAAATTTAAACTCTACCTATATATCAGTACACGCTGGCGGAGTACCAGTGAATGATGATATATCAATTAGCCTATCGTTTTGAATATACTAGGAATATATGCTAATTTCCAGGTGGAGGTCATCCTGATATATTGCTAACAATGGGCCTCTTAGACCCATTACTAACAAATCCTTTTCTAAAACTATATTATATTGGATCAAGTCTCTAATGAAGAATTACATTTTTAAACATTCCTCAAAATTCTAAACTGCAGAATATGCATTTTTAAAACAGCTTTTAATAAATAATTATATATATACTCGTATGTTCTTGATACTTGCAGTTATAAGGGGTTATTACACTATCGAATATATACGACAACAATGTAAATTTATGAGTAATAAATGTTGGGCGGAGACATAAATGATCTTACCCGTTTATTATTCAATTATACAAGATATTTTAAAATATATGGAAGCCGATAGATATTTTGCCCGTGGACACTCATATTGTATACTTATACGAATGCATTGTAATACCCAATTTTTGGATGTTTTAATTTGATAGGGCTAAAAAGATTTTAGACCTTTTAATTTGACAAATTACATTGGTGATTTTTTTTTTTTCATTTTAAGTTAATGTAAATCGAAAACTATCTTTCGACGAATTTAAAAGTTTAGTAGAGAAATTAGACTTAAAATGAAGCATATATATATATATATATATATATTTATCTTTTTTATTTAGAGGCTTTTATCCTATAAGGATATGTCAGCCTCATCATACCTTATAAAATTAAAATACCTTTTAAAATACATACTTAAAACATTGATACATGAATAAATAATACATAATATCTTAGTAGTCTATTTTCATAAAGGGAATTATTGATACAAAAATATAGTAATTAAAGATTGAAGCAAATATGAAAAGAAATGTTGTTTAACATAACACAAATTTTGACATAACATGGTCTGATCGCAAACATTTTGAGTGTGATGGTAAAGCCACATAAATGCGTCGACCAGATGAATACATAGGTAGAAGAAACCTTGATATGTCTATACTTAAGACACCTCCATGCGGCAACCCTAAAAAACGTTAGACGTCATGGTCCAAGATATGGAAGCCAATGATCTCTCCACGAAGGATACTGAAGATCGAACAATGTGAAGAAATTTGAGTCGGAAGACCTACCCTGATAAAAGCAGGAATAATAACGCCAAGTAAAAAAAGAAGAATAAAAAGATATATTATATAAGTTATAAACAATACAAGCGGTCTGTATATATGAAATTGATCAACATTATGGTATTTTAAAACATAACAGTATGATTCTATATATGCGAGAGTGTAATAAATGCCTAAAATTGATAATTAAACGACGAACTCTCCACGGCATGAAACCTTGGTCACAGTTGTCCTGTTATGTGTGATGATAAAAGTAAATGAGTATAGGAATAATATTAATTAATTTTGTATTATGTAAAATGGAGTATATTGATAGAGCAGTCGGGGTTACCATTCCAAATTTAATCTTATAAAAAGTACATTAATATTTATTTTATACTTTTGTTCTGTTTACACATATTTTAAATAAACAATCAGGACTTAATGCGATTAAAAAATCTTTGCAGGTAAAAAGTACCTACATACCTGTGTCTTAATTTCAAAGGTTTTTCATCGCATTAAGTCCCGAGTGTGTATTTAATGTTGGTAAGTTCATGAGATAGAAATAATTGAATTACATACATGTTGATAGTAATATAAGTATATATATATATACAAGTATTGTCAGTCGCATAATACCGGGCATTAAAACTCATTATACCGAATACTAATGCTCATTATCCCGGATTTGTGATTCAACAACCCTAGTGGCGCCAAGCGTAACAATGGTTGCGTTAGTTGACTGTATACCTGCAGCTAATACCTAAAGTTTCTCTTTAAGTATATACATATAAGGCAATATGTGCATATACATATGTAATAAATAGAACTTGGCGTATTATACTTATAACGATATAAATGGTAGCTTTTATGTGGCTTTCAAATTGAAATTTAAAATTAGGGGAGATACTTTATTTTAAGTTTTCGTGTTGTTTAAAGTTTGCAACTCGGATTTAACGGAGGGGAAAGGGATTGTTAGTAAAGGGGTCTAACACTCTTATTGCGGGGAAAAGGGATTGTTAGTAATGGAGAATGAGAATCCCATTGCTAGCAATATATCCAACCAGGTCGACCTCCTCGCGGTTCTCCCTGGAAACTATCATGATTAATTCCTGAGTCGCCAATAGATATGAACAGTAACCGTCGCCAATAGATATGAACAGTACCATGGACATAACATAGTATACTGTGTCACCTATGTTTCCCTCAAACGTTGCCATTCCTAAGGACTAAAATGTTATGACTGTATATCCTGTAATTTTACTGCCATATCCCACCAAAACGGTAACAGCCATGCAAACGTAATTACTTCACGTAAACAATAATTATATATTAATAATTTTACGAGTCCCAAATGCATAGTTATGCATTTAAAATGCTTTGAAATGAACTACTTTTTTATGCTGCTCATAATAAACAAGTGACAGCCCTCTTAATAAAAAACATTGCCACACTGAAGCGAATCTACTCTATTAGTAGCAACCGACAGACCCTCAAATGGGAGTCGTAAAATAAAAAGAACGCATGACCCATTCCATACGAAATACGGTCGGCGCACTCCGGGGAATTAGCAAGTGCTCTCGTCAGTACTGCACAGGTAAAATGTCCCTAATGTTACTTTGAGTACCGCCACTGAGCTCTCCCGCGGCTAACCAGAGTTGATTGGGCCACCTCAAACTTTTATGCATTAGAGTGGGCTGATAGGACTTTGTATATCAGTAATAAGCCGCACCGTGTCCCTTATGGGGTGGGCAAAGACAACATGATATCAAATAGTCCTTAGACGCTTATTGATTTGGGCACGTAGAAAAAATATCGTACCGTACATTTGTAATACAAAAGTGGAAGTCCGCAGTTACTGAAGGAGGATTATACCATTACTTAAGACATGTGCGGGAGGAGTCAAGAGTCTCCGGAACTAGTATACTTATATACGTGAACTAACTTATAAAATTGGATAAACCAGAACATATATGTAAGATGAAGATCACAAATCCCAACGAAGACAGTTTTTTCCTGAGGTTTTCTTTAAAGACTTATATGCGGTTTTTCAAAAGCGTAAGCGTATTGCAATATCTTCAGGATTGGCAATGAGTGCATATATGAAAAATGCCATGCTGTGTAGTCCTGACATAGAATGGGCCATCCCTTCCTTTCTTGTGAGTGTCATAAGACGCGATTAAGGGAATGTAATGGGTAAGAGACAGACAGCAAAGCCCCTCTAGGGGGGAGAGGGATTGTTAGTAATGCGGACTACCAGTCCCGTTTCTAGAATACACCTTATCAGGTCGACCTCCCGTGGTCCTTTCTGGGAACCATTGTGCTGAATTTCAGGTGTATTCATCACGGTGGGCTAACTAACTTGCCCTTTCATGTCTCCTATCATCCCTCACTGATTCCATTATTATTCGTTAAAAAAATACAAGGTCCCTCATTAAACATAACCAAAAACCTAACTGCAATTACCTGCTGCTGATTTTCACCATCGTACAACGCGCCATAAACTAAAATTTCATCCCAACCATCTGGACTAGTGGCGGTCCTCCACCGTGCGTTTTTCAAGGCACTTTCTTCCACGTACAACCACTCTTTGGAATCAACTTCCAGCAGCAGTATTTCCGAACCGATACGACAACATAACCTTCAAAAAAAGAGCACATTCCTTTTTAAAAGGCCGGCAGCGCACCTGTAATTTAGTGTTAGTGTTGTGGGTAATCATGGGCGGCGGTAGTCACTCACCACCAGGTGAGTCCCATGCTCGTTTGCCCCCTGTGTTGCAAAAAAGAAAAATTTCCAATGCATCTGCCAAGTGTGGCAACTATTGGCAAAACGTATATATATGTTTATCAGCGGACAGTTAACAATTGATGTGACAATATGGTGTGACATGAAAAATAGCTTGAGATCGTTCTTTATGGCAGTCTATGGGCTCCCCCATAGCTTATGTTCAGCGGCGGAGAAATAACTGTCGATACGAGTATGATGATGATGACATGACATTCCTGGTATTACAAATTTTCTTTGATTACAGTAACTAAAAAAAGTTTTTACTTTTTAATATGGTATTAAAAATCAAAAGAATTTAAAGCTAAGGCCAAATAACTAGTAATAATCGTATATCTTGTAGTGCCAAAAACATTAGACCGTTTATATTGTTTAAAGTCTCCTAGATCATATATGTTTTTTTTTATGGATGATAATGGAATTGTAACTCCATTCGCGCTATGGACCTACATAGGTGATGCACCAGTAAGATAGAATAAATAAGAAAGCTGATCAGTTAGTTTAACGTAATGAATTTACTAAGAATAAATCAATAAAATAATAAGATTGTTTCTAGGGAGAACCGCGTGGAGGTCTATCTGATATGGTATATGCGTAGCAAAAGAACCACCAGTCTCAATTAATAACAATTCAAATATATTATCAGAGAATAAATGGTTTGCCTTTTGACCCATAAAGCAACTGACAATATTTCTACATAATCCTAATGTTGATTTAAAAATACAGAAGTTTAAGCTGAAATTTGATCATGGAATCCCCCGACTACAGTCAAGCGTTCAACAAAATGAGCTCCCGCCACTTATTGTCAGAAAAGTCCTCTTTAATTTTGTCAAAAAGAAAATGATGATAAAACGCTTCGCGATTGAAAACTCCCTGTGGTGTCGCTGCCATTATGGCGGAATAATTAACTGACACTCAATATTTATATACAATGATTGATGTTAATCTTGCGAAATGTTCTTTACTCGGTATTTATATTTCTATAGTGACTTCGTTAACAGTTAAAATATTTCCCGTAGATCAAATTCAATTTTGAGAGTCATTAGCACAGCAATTAGTCAGCAAAGATAGCAATTAACGTAAAGTATCTCGGACGGACACCGAAGATTAATTTATCAAGTCTTTATTGGTTAACATTGGAGTTGGCGACGCAATCGCACTAGTCACGGAATGTCCCGAAGAGATACTAATCCAAATATTTTATTAAGGGAGATAGTTAATACAGGGGGACGAAGAAAAGTTGATATATTAATTAACTCGTGAATAAGTTCGCCAGGCGAAAGAGTCACTTTGTTCCACGCACGCGCAATAAGTGATTTTGAAGTTACGCCCTTATGTAGTGTTGACGCGGCATTCGTAGGGGATACACGTTAGATTCGTGACAGAACTCGAGATTTTAACCTACAAAATCGACGACACTGAATTCTGTAACCGTCGGTTGTGTTAACATGAATGGATAATGCGGTGTGGCTCATACGTCTGGCGGTTCAGTTTAGAGTTTCTCAGTTCAATGCTTGTGTTTGTTTGTGTGATACAAAACGATGTGTTTTATAATGGACGGGAGAAGTTTACTCGAGTTTACGGTGAGTGTTGTGATCGTATACACTTAGATTTAAGGGTGATAATTGATTGAACTGTAAATGTTTTTTTTTTACCGCAATAACAAAAAGTTTTATTTTCACATTTACGCGCCGCTGTGTTATGTGTGCGTGTGAAAAGTAAATGTGAACTGGAAGGAATTCTGTTAATTTGCAGATATGTAATTTAAAAATAGTTCTGTTACGCTAGATACTTTTGGTGTATCGCGTTAGTACGTAATGAAACACATGAGAGATTCTTATCATGATTGCTTTATTCGCGTTTATTGCAAACGTCCAAGGTTCTTGGGTCATTATAATTAACAAAAGCTATCAACACATTAAAATCTAGGTTTTATCATCATGTTCAAATACAAATACATACAATGCCAACTATGGCCTCGTTAGTACATTATGTATATATATATATATATATATACGTTAATATTTATATTTCTATAAAAAGTAAGTACCTACTATACCTACTATTTTGAATCATATTTATAACTGCATAAAATCTAAATTATTTATTTATTTATTTAATTAGCATGCGAATACATATAAAAAAACTTAAGAGTTTTTAGTGCCACTTAAACCTCTTGGGCTTGTGTGTGGCACTTTACATTTCGTTGTAATAAAATAATAAGCACTGACATTAATATTTAGCTGTTTTAGCAAAATAATCTGATTATATTTTATTATATGTTCAACATATATTTTACCTGCATGAATTTTAATAAAAAAAAAAGTAACTTACGTATTAATCCTGTGTATGGTCTATTTTTCTACAAAATTTCATTTAATTCTATTCAGTCGTTAAAAAATGATTGTGTCATTAATATCAAACATAAAAACATCAATACAAATTTTCATATTTATAATATTCGTGGTTTTATATTGAATCACGAGTAGATGCCAGGCTTAAAGATTATTCTTACTATAAACTTACTTAAAGATTATATTACTGTATAAATGGGTTACGATCTTCGCCAGATTTTTGGAACAAGTATATTCTAATTTTATTAAAAAAAAAATGGTATTTTGTATTAATATTTTATCACGAAAAAATATGTTAATAAAAAAAACTTATTTTAATATTTCATCGTAAAAAACTTGCTTACTTATCCAAAATAACTAGAATTATCCTTTAAATGAAAGACAGATTTTATTTCTTTTTCTATAGTATTTCACAAATATCAGTCGAGGATTCTTTAGATACAGAAGGTTTTCCTAAATAACTTATAAAAGGAATAATATTGTATATTTCAAAAGAAAGGAGTTTTCGAGATGACTGTATTTTTGTGTGTTAGTTACGTGATATTAACAAAAAGGTTTAGGTAATATGAATATATTCTTTTTTTTTTCTGTAAAAAGTCCGAAATTATAATCTAGTAGTTTTCTAAAATTGTCATAGTAAATTCAATTTAATATTATTAGTTATTATAATGAAATAAAATTACTGATAATTAGGTATAATTTATCATGAGTATTGTAATTTGTGAAATGAATTTAATCTGTAAATATAATAGATAGATATTTAACACAGAAAAATATATGTATTTTAATTAATTAAAATTTAGATATCTATAATTAAATTTATTTTATGTAATATAACTGAATAGGGACAATCCACAATGTAATTAGGCTACTTAAATACTAATACAATAATAAATAATATATATAAAATAATAATAAAATAAAAATATATATTTTGTTGCTATAATTTATCATTGTTATTAAAATTTATCGTCTTTTGCTTTTACGTACGTAACGTTGATAAACTTTATTGAACTTTTTACTGCACCTTATATTCAAAACAAACAATAATTTTATATTATTTTTTACAGATAAACAAAACGGTAACATTTACGGAATATTACAAAAGGTTGTTGTTACCTTTTTAGGCAATCTTATCTTCTTTACCTTTCCCGTTTCACCACAAAAACAATAAATTCAGTTACTTGAATAGAAATATGCCAGTGCCACATGGACCTAATTGTGTATATTTCTTTTAATTACATTTGAAGTAGGTGTATTCTTATATACTTTCTGAAGTTACCTGTTATATACATATATAAAACAAGTATATTTATTTTTAATTAGGTAATATAATAATTCGTTGTTTATACTGTGACTTCTTGAAACATGTAAAAAAATAAATATTGTAAAATATAAAAAGAAAATAGATATGCAAAAATTTTATTTGTCAAAATATGAATTTAATATTAATGGGCGATTACCACTTTCCATCAGGTGGACCGTCAGCTTGTTTGCCATACTAAGTTGCATAAAACATATTTGCTTTTTTTCTTATAATTTTACATCGTAAAAAGTAACTACTGTTCTTGTATTAATTTGTGATGTTTCTATTTAGAATGTGTCTGTGTGCATTTAAAATTTTTAGAAATATTCACTTTTTCTGAATAGTTTATTTTTTTATAAATACGTCGCGCATATAAATAATAAAAATATTTTAATAATATTATTTTACATTAGTGAAACAAAATACAAGTATTTTTTATACCACTGAGGTAGAAAATAAGCATACAGCCCACTCGATGGTAAGCAGTTGCCGTAGCCAATGAACTTTGAATAAACCTCTTTACCCCTTTTTTAAAGAGCCCCATGCTGTAGAAGTTTGAATAATATTTAGTTACCTGAATAAGTTTCGAAATTTAATACGAGTAAAGAATAAGTTTAGTAAGAAAGTAAGTTCTTATAAAAAGGTAATAAATAGAAACCGGTCCGCTTCCTGAAATATTTGCGAATCGACGTTCAATTTCATAAATTATTTCCCATCATTTTGGCAATGTTGCAAAGTTTTTTCGATCAAAAAATTCTTTGGTTTTTAATTAATGCTTTCAATCAAGCCGAGAGTATACCGTACATAAAATATAAAGAGGAATAAAGCAAGAAAAATTATAAACGGAAAGTTTGATAACCTTTCAGAGTTTCAGGACATTTTGCCGGCAATGTTGGTCTATTGCTAAAGTTAGACGTTGGCATGTTGGCAGAATTTTATGTTTGACTAACTTCAAGGGAAAAATAACGCCAGAAATCTTTTGAGTATTTCAACTATTTGAATTCCGAGAGTTATGCTTCTTTGAACAATAAACGAGTCCTTACTAATGTTGAGTAACAATAATAGATTCTAGGATTGAGATAAGAGAGTTTATCATAGACAAGAATGAATGTATGTAAATGTGTAATTCATTTGTATTGTATGACATTTGTTATATTATTGACTTGTTATGTATTTGTTTTTGTTTAGTTTGTATTTGTATTTATTTAGTCTGCTACCATTAGTATGTGTGCGGCTGCCAATATTTATGGATTGATCCTTGTAGGCTATTAATATACGTAAGCCACTAAATTATAATACTAAATTTGCATGCCTTTAGATAAGGCGAAATGTGTAGATCTATTATATTTAAGACCATTATTATAACTACATTTCTAGCAAATAAATAAATTATTATTATTTTTTAAATTTCACTAAAATTCTCATCTCCCCTCTTAAGGAGAGGAGATGGCAACTAACCCCCGGCAGAAGCACAGTCGGCCGGGGTTCAGGGCCCCAGGGAGAGAAACCGGCGTACAATGCGGGCAGAATCTAAGAGCACCGCTTTCTGCATCTTTCCCGGGAGTGAGCCGCCTCGGAATCCCAACCGTCTGAGATGTTGTTCCAGACTGGTTGGGATAAGACCGTTCACCGACATAACGATTGGGATGATTTCGGTAGATGTCACCCCCCACATTTCGGTCACCTCGTGAGCCAGGTCGAGATATTTTCTCTTCTTCTCGGTTTCGGCTTTCACGAGGTTCTCGTCATGCGGTATGGTGACATCCACCAAAAACACCCTCGAGAGTGCCCGATCCATCACCACGATATCAGGTTTGTTCGCAAGAACGGTCCTGTCCGTGATGATGGATCGGTCCCAGTAGAGCCTTACGCTGTCGCTTTCGAGGACCGGCTGGGGCTCGTACTTATAGTACGGCAACCTCTCATTCGCGAGGCCGTACTTCAGAGCTAGCTCTTGATGGAGTATTTTGGCTACCTGGTTGTGTCTGTGCAAGTACTCAGTGTTGGCAAGAGCTGAACAACCCGAAAGCACATGTCTGAGTGACTCTCCGGGATGGCGACATGCCCGACAGATGTCCTCAGTGCCATCCTTCAGAATGTGCTTTCGGTAATTGTTCGTCTTAACCACCTGATCCTGTATTGCACAGACAAAACCCTCGGTCTCTCCGAAGAGATCACCGAACTGTAGCCAGTGCACGGAGGTCTTCGTGTTTACGTACGGCCCGTGAAGGGCTTTGAAGAACCTTCCGTGCAACTCCTTCTCTTTCCATACGGCCTCCCGCTGAGAGGTACCCAAAACTTCGGGTTTTCGCCAGTCCTCTTTAGCCAGAGAAAGAGGGGTGAATCCTTTGTCACATTCTACGACCTCTCTATGCAAACCCTCGTCTATTTTCTCCAGAAAATATGTCCTGAGGCTGTCAACCTCGCGGTTGTGCATGGTCTTAACACTTAACAAGCCTCGACCACCAGCCTTCCGCGGGATATACAGCCTCATGACTGACGATTTCGGGTGATGCATTCTATGGAGGGTCATAGTTGTGCGGACTTTCCGATCCAGGGCTTCGAGATCGGTTTGAGACCATCTGAGCACGCCAAAAGTGTAAAGGAGTACGGGTATGACCCAGCCGTTATAAGCTCGGATTTTATTGGCGCCCGACAAAGAACTTTTCAGTACTCTTGTAAGGCGCGCAAAAAATTCTTCGCGGACTGACTGTTTCATATCCGTCTCCTTCACACCGATGTTTTGTGACATGCCCAGATACCGGTATGTTTCAGCCTCTGAGAGGGTTTTAATATTAGAGGGATCTGTTATTATTATTATTATTATGGTTATAGAAAGGAAAAATTATGACAGACAATATAGTAACTTTCAGGTTAGTCCTTCAAATTAACCTAAAGAGTACAAAAAATCCTCTCTAATGTTCTATAAAAATGATCTTGCTTGACAATCAAGCGTTCTTAGAGCATATAAGAAAATATAGAAGAGAAATATTAGAAGAGTAGAAGTGACAGAAATAAAAAGAGAAGAGAAGGAGAGGATAGATAGAAAAGAAGATGCGGTAGAAGAAAGGATATTGAAAAATAATATTATTCATTGTTCCCATTAAAATAAACCAAAAAAGATATAATAATATATAAAAGAAATAACTTATACTTACTAATATTATAAATTTGAAAGTGAGTTTGTTTGTTTGTTACCTTATAGCATTTTAACGGCTAAATAAATCATTATTAAATTTAGTAAACACGTGCCATATAGGATGGAGAAAAATAAATATAGGCTACTTTTTATCCCGGACAATAAACAAATCCCGAGCACGCGGACGAAGTCGCGGATAAGAGCTAGTCTTTTATAAATATTTATTTTAACAAATGTTATCATCAATATCTACACAACAAACAAGCATATTCTTTTTTAAAAGGCCGGCAGTACACCTGCAATGTCTTTGGTGTTGTGGGTGATCATGGGGCGGCGGTAGTCGCTTACCATTAGGTGAGCCATATGCTCATTTGCCCCCTGTGTTGTAAAAAGTTGCACATGCATGTAGTCATATATTATGAAATTGTTATGACTAAAAATGCATGCAATTACATGGGAACAAATAAGAAAAAAGTATGTTACGTTCATAAATTGAAATTTAAGTGTACACAACAACAAAATTATTATAAAATATCTATGATATATATTGTAATATGATATAAACACACGTTCAGCTAACACCCCGTACGGGGTAAAATAAGATGATTAAATTTGTATACAACATTGGTAAAGCCGTAGGGCAAACAAGAGTACTGGTAAGTACACAGAAAGGAAGTATAAACAGTAAATTATTCATGTCGAATTAATGATTTTAGTATTGTTAAGGGTTTACGAAATCCAAACCGATCTCGTCTCACACGATTCGCATTATCGATATTGTAGCCGATTTAAAATTTATTAGTTGCAAATTTTAGAAAAGATCTTGATGAGTAAAATTCAATGTTAAGGTTAAAGTTAACAATCAGAAGAGGTAACTAAAGTAACTTCGTACTATACCATTTCAGCCGTTCACTGTCCACTGCTAAACATAAGCCTTCTATGGATATAAAAAAGTTTTACCAATAGTTGTCATGCTTGGCAGACGTAATTAAAGGCTTCTAAGTAACTCCCAAAACGCCTGAATAGATAAATTCATAAATTGTTTGCCGTTTACCATCAGACGGGCTGTATGCTCATTTGTACCATAGTTGTATAAAGAAAAAAATAGTAGCTCAATATTGTTCCGATTATATCAGTTTTCAAACAGAAATATCGCATCACAATTGGTCCATTCATTTTGGAGCTACAATGCCAGAATTTATTCAAGTTCAGTATCACATAAAAATATGGTTTCAACGTTTTCTTTGATTTTTTTATAAAAAAATAATGTCTAATAAAGTTACAAACTGATAACTGCGGTGGTACACTAATTTGATACAGTATCTTGGCTTATGATAGTCGTGTTTCGATACCCATACAACACTAAGGTTGTCCTTGAAGAGATTGCTCTCAGCAATAAGACCGTCTTACTGTGGAACTGTATCGTTTCATTTATTAATTGTCTTGCTTATTCTCTATATTTTGTAATGCAATGCTCATTCGTTCGTTCATTCATTTACAATCATTTGTGTCCATGAGTATTTTTTTATATACGGTCACGACACATTGACTCTAAAACTACCAGATGGTAAGTGATTATGAAATATATCTGTATATGTATTTATATTGGTCTGAGACATTTTTATGTATAAATATTTTAGATTTACAAGAATAATTACGAGTATTAATTTACGTGTATCAGTTTTCTAGTACTAAATGTGCTTTCCTGCACTGGATTACCCACTAACCATTTTCTCCCTCATTGCACTGGGTCGGCTGGAAGAGATCTTTTTCAGAGATAAGCCCGCACTTACTAACAAGTTGTTGTATTTTTTTATAAGTGCAAAAAAGAATATACAGGGTAGAATGAACAGGTTGGTCAAAACGAAAACAGCTGATTTAGATGTGTGATCTGAATTAGATGGCAAATTATTTTCCCACCGGAAATGCGCCACAACCATATAATTACTAATTCTAGCTTTGACACCGCGCAATGTATTTGAAATTTTACGATCCACACGACGCGTAATACCTACAATGCATGCTCAATAGCGCTTCTTCGTAGGTAGTTTTTGTACACTCGTGGAGTTGACATCGCACAACTGATTCCACGTATCGCAGTAGGATTTTAATATGTCTTACATTGCTGTTTTTTGGTATTTCATAGTATTTCATTATGAAACATAAAATGAAGTAATAATTTTATATCATAATATCATAGATTACATAATTTTAAATAATAAAAAAAAAACAGGCAAGAATTTGAAATTTTTTGTAGAGAATTTACATTGACGTTCAGTTGAGAATAATGGTCTGAATTCACTGTGTTAGTTTTTGCCAACCTATCCCTTACACCCTGTATAGTATAGCTTTATTTAAATTGATACTAGATGGCGCTGAATATTATATCCAATGATATTTATTTATAAAGCTTCCACGTTACAATTTATTCTATATAACTCTCAGTCTGCAACTTGACTCGCATTCCCTGGTTTTGTCGGGCCTATTTGTTAGCATAATTTTTTGTATATTATTTTTTTTCCTTTTGTTAGCTTTACGATGAAAAACGACCTAAAACTTTGATAAATGAGTTTTCGTCCAATGTCACGAATAGGTAGACATGACATCACGTTAAAATATAGAGGAACGTTAGACTTTAGACGCTAAATAATGGATGACTGCAGTCTTTTTAATTAGTTCAATTAAAATCGCATATAAGAATGTCAACGCAATAAAACAGATTAAGTTCTCGATACATATTTTCTATGTTAGTATCTTACTAATATAACAAAATTATAACTAGACGATATAACATGAGAAATATTAAAAAAAAAATTAACATTAAAAGATTTAATAAGAGCAAAGGAGTTAATGGAAACAATCATCATCATATCGCCCATTAACTGTCCATTGTTAAATATAAGTCTTTACTGTAAGGCGAGTTTTGCCAGTAGTTGCCACGCTTGGCAGACGGGTTGGCAGCCACAGTTAGGATTTTAGTGATGTTTTAAGAGGGACGTAACTGTTCCTCCCTCTACTATAAAATATCTTTACTCGTCTCTTACGAAAAAAAAAACATATCAAATATAATTTCATGTTAATTTGCTGTCTATAACTCCTGAATTTATAGGATCAATTACATTTACTTCATCATCATTAATTCATGCCGCTTACACAGACATAATGCTCTTGAGTAACAAAAAGTTAATAAATTTCCTTAATTCTTGATACTGTCGTTTCAAATAACCCACGCGATATTTCCAATGTATTATTAATTTAAAACTGACAAAACGTCGTATTCGTGTCGCACTTTCGTGTTTTATGTACATTTGAGACGAGGCATTTGGGTAGCATTTATATTAATATAGATACCTTCGTTTATCTCAAATGTATGTAATACACTGAGTCTTTGCACGAGGCGGTAGGTACCGTATGTTAATTGCCAAACGGTAAATTATATAAAATGAGCGTACGCTCCTTTTTCCTTTTTTTTTTACAACGAACATACATTTTTTTTCTTTTTTATTTTAACGTGCAAAAGTTTATCATGGAGGTCCTCATGTCCTGGGGGAAAAGAGTGGTCGGATTGTTGCCAGCTAAAACTCTACGGCGTTCACCTTTTTGCCATAGCGTTTGGAGATATTTTTCAACCGACGTCAAAAAAGAAGGAGGTTTCAATTGGGTTTCACTTTTTATGTTTATTACGTAATAACTCCATCACTTGTAAACTAATTCAGAAAATTATTTTTATATAGTCAGTAGTTTAGTATTGAAATCAAAATAATTTTGCCACGATTGAAGTTGCTTTTTTGTATAATAAAAAATTCAATTATGCTCTTTACTACTGCTATAGAAGCAAAAAGAGATCCACCTTCATTGTATGAAGAGGGTTTTTTCCACATTTCTTCATCTCCAAGAAAATCTCTTTAAAATTCTATTCAAAAAAGAAGAAAAAGAAAGTTCACTTATTTGGATTGGTTTATAGGTACTTATATCCGTATATCAGTACTTACTCCACATTTGGACTCTGCTAAAATAAACTACTCTTCTTTCCCTACTCATCCGATATTTGTTTAGTACAAACAAGCTAGATATGAGCATTTCTATTTTTCCACAACAACAAGAGGTCCACCTCTTACATATATTTCTTTTTATCGATTTAAATTGAACTTCTTTATCTTTAATCTGTCATTTCTATTGTTTTATCTTTAATGCTTGTCTTATCTCTCGATAATATACTTCTTCTGTTGACTTGTTTTCTTATCTTCACCTCAACTCTCACAAAAATTACAGTTTCATAACTGTATTCAAGAACAATTTTTAAAAATGCTATAAGAATGTTTACTTTCTGATATTCATTCAGATGTTTTTTTTTTATACAACTTTGAATGGCAAACAAGCTGACGGCCCACCTGATGGAAAGTGGTAACCGTCGCCTATAGACATGAGCAGTACTATGGACATAACAGAGTATACTGTTTCGCCCATGATACCCCCCATGTGTTGCCATTCCTGAAGACTTTGTACAAAAGTCGATTGCTTGGGTACCTCTGTCCCATTCGTGTTTCAACCGTGAAGCAGTTGTGTTTGCATGGCTGTGTTTCGGTTTGAAGGGTGGGATATGGCGTGAATTTACTGGGTACAGAGGAATAACACCTGAGTCCTCAGGAATGGCAACGCATGGGGGGTATCATGGGCGAAACAGTATACTCTGTTATGTCCATGGTACTGCTCATGTCTATAGGCGACGGTTACCACTTTCCATCAGGTGGGCCGTCAGCTTGTTTGCCATTCTAAGTACTATAAAAAAAAAAAAAAAGACTCAGGTGTTATTCCTCTGTACCCAGTAAATTCACGCCATATCTCACCCTTCAAACCAAAACACAGCCATGAAACACAACTGCTTCACAGTTGAAACACGAGTGGGACAGAGGTACCCAAGCAATCGACTTTTGTACAAAGTCTCATTCTGGTAAATATACATATATGTTTAAGTATACATTAGAAAAGACGACATTGAGTCGATGGTATAGAAAAATAATAATAATATTAAATTATAAAATCAAAGCGAAAATTAATTTAATACTATTCTTTCAGATTTGAACGTTTATATTGGAAGAGATGACATTGATATAAAAAACAATATTAATCAATGCATTCAGAGCGAAGAACAATAAAAAAAATATGCTGTTACAGTATAATAGCAAATCGTGTCGTTTAGTTGTAATAAATGGTTCTAGAGAGTAAGTTATTATTGTTTAGATCAATCAATTCTTTACAAACAATATTACAAGTTGTTATGTTTTTTTGCAAACTCTATTTTAATTTATTTATATATTTCTTTATACTTTATTGACCATATTACAAAAAATGTTTCTTAGTACAAAAGGCGGACTTAATGCATTCTCTCTTTAACCTAACCTTTGGCAAAACAGAAATGTAATTACGCAGTTAAAACTTCAAGATTATTATATATTATATTATATTAGATTAGATTTTATATATATATATATATATATATATATATATATATATATATATATATATGCTTAATATAGATATTATAAGATATTATTGTGGTCTTCGAAAGTAGCAACGCATGAGGTGGTACGGGTTATTATATTCTACTAGTTTTTATCTACTAATTTTACTAGTTTTTCCCACAGTGAAACGCGTGAATTTCAGAAGTAGGAAAACCAACGAAATAGTCTGCTTCTAGTTGATATACGAGTATATATTTTAATACATTACATTTCAATTCATTTTTCAATACATTACATACATTTAATGTATTAAACTGTTCATAATATTTTATGAATTTTCTTAGCATTTATTTATTTATTTATTCCTCAACATTCTCCCAGTCAACCTTTGCAGTGAAGAATATTGCAAATTTATGTTGGTAAATATTTATAGACGTCTCTATATTACCTCAAAAATTATATAACATATATAATACTAGGGAGAATTATTACATATTCTGATCATATAAATATACTTACAAGAATACATTATACAAATATTACTTACATATATAAATATATATCATAAAAACATACACCGTTCTTAGTAATGTACAAAACTTTACAACACGTTTATTTCATTATTTATGTTCATTATAAAATATACAATTTCTTAGGTACTCAGAAAACATGAACATTGTTGTTATCTTTCTTTTAATTATTATCATTAGACATGTTTGGAGATTACGTAATATTTTTAATTTGCCAGCAATATTTATTTACATTTACAGTTGTATTGCATATTATGATTTTTTTTATACGACTTAGAATGGCAAACAAGCTGACGGCCCACCTGATGGAAAGCGGTAACCGTCGCCTATAGACATGAGCAGTACCATGGACATAACAGAGTATACTGTTTCGCCCATGATACCCCCCATGCGTTGCCATTTCAGAGGACTGAGGTGTTATTCCTCTGTACCCTGTAAATTCATGCCATATCCCACCCTTCAAACCGAAACACAGTCATGCAAATACAACTGCTTCATGGTTGAAACACAAATGGGACAGAGGTATCCAAGCAAACGACTTTTGTACAAAGTCTCCCTCTGGTAATGAATGTTTGTTACATATTATGATATAATATCTAACAAACATTTATCATTATGATATCAGACTTTAACTGTCCACTGCTGGACATAGGCCTCCCCTTATTAGAGGGCTTTGCCAATAGTTACCACGCTTGGCAGGCGGGTTGGTAAGCGCAGTCGTATTTTAAAAGGGACGCTGCTGCCTATCTTTTGACTATTAAAATCCCTAGTCGCCTCTTACGACATCTACGGGAAAGAAAAGGGCAGCCATTCTATGTTAAGACCACACGGCAATATTATTTAGCAATTTATTATAATTTTTTTATTGACATATATAACAAAAGTCGATTGGGTACCTCTGTCCCATTCGTGTTTCAACCGTAAAGCAGTTGTGTTTGCATGGCTGTGTTTCGGTTTGAAGGGTGGGATATGGGGTGAATTTACTGGGTACAAAGGAATAACACCCGAGTTCTCGGAAATGGCAACGCATGGGGGTATCATGGGCGAAACATTTTACTCTGAGGGCCTACCATGAAGTGTTTTCCGAAATTTCGGAGCCAAACGAAACAGAAATTTGATATTAAAATTACATAATACATGCCGTTTGGATAATATTAAAAATGTTAAAATATTGTTTATTTTGACTTTTATGATAGGATGTATGATAAACGAAATGGTTAATTCCATTTACTGATCCGATTTAAACGAAAACAAAACACAAACAAAAACTTAAACAAAAACACGAAATTGAGTCCGAAATTTCGGAATTTCATTTCATAATAGACCCGCTGTTATGTCCATGGTACTGTTCATGTCTATAGGCGACGGTTACCACTTTCCATCATGTGGGCCATCAGCTTGTTTGCCATTCTAAGTTGTATAAAAAAAACATAATAATTTTAACTATAAATATGAAAATTCTTTATCGGTTACACTGGTTTGAAACAACGTGACTTCGAAATACCGCAGTGGGCCTTTTTGTAATATTCCGACTGAGCACAAAATAAGGCAGCTACTTTACATATTACGTACATTTTAATAAAAAAAAATACATCAACCTTCGTTTTTTCCTCCTACACGGAAAATGAACATTTACTCAATTGTAAGCGATACAGTTATGATATATCACAGTAATTATGTATCTACAAAAGTATTTTGATAGATGAAATACAAAAGGATTCCTCTTGATTCTGATTTCTGTCAAAACATTGAGGGACCTTTAAAAAACTCTTAAGATGGCAGTCGAAGATTGAGGGCAAATACGAAAAGTTGTAAACCTTCTGATAGTAGGTAATAATAGTGGTCAATCTTCAAGGATTTGCAGTCACAAACATACTAATGGTAGCGGTATTAATCTAAATAACTCTAACTGAATAACCAGTGACATGGATTTACACAATATTACACCTATTTCAGTAAAATATTTACAAATAAATTAGCTAACTCTTACGTGAACTATACCACGACAGTATGGAATGGCCTTTCCCGTGACAACACGTCATTCCTTCGTCCTATAAACTTGGATCGTTCAAACGTAGCGTGAAAATGCACTTAGTGAGCCAGCATAGTGCGGTCAACTGATGAGACTAGAACATTCTCTTTTCGACTGATCGTATTTATGGACCATGTTTCTGTGTTTGTTTAGGATAGTATGGTCACGTGTACTCTAAGAAAACAGCGAGACATAGGGGCTGTATTTTATTTTCATAAAAACCAAGCGAAGTCTCCGTGTGTGCGCCGACATAGAATGGGCCACATCTACCTTTCCTGTCGATGTCGTAAGAGGCGAGTAAGGGAGGGCGAGGGTTGGGCAGCAACGTCCCTCTTAAAACATCTCTAAAAGCTTGTGGTTGCCAACCCTCCTGCTAAGCGTGGCAATTATTGGCAAAATTTCCCTTATAAGGAAAGGCTTATGTCCGGCAGTGGGTAGTTCACGGCTGAAATAATAATTATAAAAATGAAGCGAAGTCGGAGCGGGTTGCTAGTTCATCATGAGAGGTTACGTTAACGATTTGTTATCACGATGGCGATGAACGCGCACGTAAAACGGTTTTTGTTGTGAAAATTACTAGCACAAGTAATTACCGTTATGGAAGCCATGAAACTGTTATCCACATTTGTTATTTTAATGTGAATAAGTTGGTAATACGCTTGATCAATCGTTAAAACATGATTATAATTTCAATATGACGAATATTACTTATTAGTTTTTTTTTTTAGAAATACCTCTGTAGTAAAATATAGAATGATCAAAAATGAGTTGCAATTTGCTGAAGTATTGTTTAAAATTTCTAAATAATGAAAGTAATATATGTCTATATACATACAAAACGGAATTTATATATATATATATATTAGTCTTAATAAGAGCAATAGAGGTCAAAACAATATTTCTTAGAAATTTTGTTTATCTATCTGTATGTTTGTTCCGTTTCAGCATCACGTAAAAACTACTGCACCAAAATGCAGTTTTAACATTTGTATTCCTGAAAGACGTTTGGTACAGCAGATTTTACGTATTTCTACACTTTTAATCCAGATTAATCATTTAGAAATCGTCTACTCCATTAGTTTTCCTATTTCCAAAATAAACACCAAGTTGCAAGCAAATGTTAGTATACACAGACGAATTAATAACCTACTTTTGAAGTTCAATCGAAAAACAACAAAAACATATGTTCACATCAGTACAACAATAACTTATAATAAATTAGTGTAGTGCAAAGTCAATTAACTTCTTGACAAATATTAATTTATCTTGACGTTATAAGCAGTTTCTGTGAAAGTTTCGTCAGAGAAAGTCAGAGATTAGCCCTTCAACTATCTTTTTGGGCCATTAATAATAATCCCTTATGCAGTGTCACACTCAGGTCTTAGCAAACTACTCCGAAGCTAATCCGGTAATCTGAGTATGCCATTTACTTAGGAAGTCTCAAAGTCATTTGGACATTTCATTCACTACTTGGAATGGTCAATTAGTGTTAGTACTTAAATGAAACTTCAATTCTACATTTAATATTCACTGAAAATTAAGTTAGATATTAAAAAGTACTTATATATTAAGATTGTAAAAAGTATAAACAATTTAAATTTAATAATAACATCTTTAAGTTTAAATCATACATTTTTTTTATACAAATATAGAATAGCAAACAAGCTGACGGCCCACCTGATGGAAAGTGGTAACCGTCGCCTATAGACATGAGCAGTACCATGGACATAACAGAGTATACTGTTTCGCCCATGATGCCCCCAATGCGTTGCCATTCTTGAGGACTCGGGTGTTATTCCTCTGTACCCAGTAAATTCACGCCATATCCCACCCTTCAAACCGAAACACAGCCATGCAAACACAACTGCTTCACGGTAGAAACACGAATGGGACAGAGGTAACCAAGCAATCGACTTTTGTACAAAGTCTCCCTCTGGCAAATTATGATATATGTTAGATAAATATAAATATCATTTAATTCATTTATAAGAGATTGAAATGGACGAATGAGAACTAACTGAAGAAGAGAATATAACTGTCTTCTGCTGAACATATGCCTCTCCTTTGGGGGGTTTTGCTACTAGTTATCACGCTTGGCAGGCGTGTTGTCAACCGTAGTTAAACTTTGGTGATGTTTTAGTAAAACGTTGCTGAAAAGAGAAATATTCAATATAACCGAACTGAATTTCAACATAAAATTAGATATGAAATCTGTATATTTATAATTTACTTTTAAAGTTGATGATGATAAGTTTGTTTGTTGAATAAGCGCTCTTCACCTTATATCACGAAATTACTTTGCATTAGCTGCTATATGATAAAACATAAATCTGTTGTTACAAAAATATAATGGGTGTTAATTATGGATACCTGCAAATCTAAAAGACTTGAATGCTAAAAACGTTCTCGACTGGATCCACAAAAACTATTTAATAATGACCATGGAAAGTGGAAAAAGTTCTAAGAAGTCTATTCCAATAATTAAAACACTACAGACTATAAATTAATAACGAATTAATAATTTTAAATATCAGTTGTTAATATTCCATAATTATTTATATTAGTGAATATGTCATACTATTCAGTTTTGCCTTTATATCACTCTCAAAGGTGTACAATGTGAATGAGATAGATGCAAGATGCAAATCCCCTACCGACATTAGTTATGGACCGCACACTGGACTAATGAACTAAGTTCGTGACTATGGCCAACTGAGTTGCAGAGTTCACTTGAGGGATCAGTTCAGTAGAACTAAATCATTCCGTTTGCCACCTTCCCTAACACTAAACGTTGTATTGCATCTTGATGAAAATTAATTTTCATTGCAAATATATTTACTTACTAGCAGTATCATATTATTATGACTTCGCTTACGTGAATCAGTATCATAAAGCATCATATATACTAATATACAATACAGCTTACTTCTGTACTAAATTTAATTTAAATCTATTCATTAGTTTTTGCGTGAAAGAGTGAAATCCATTTATCCATGTTACAAACATTTGCATTTATTATAAATAATTTAATAATTAAACTGCCGTTTATACAATATGTTATAATTAAATTTAATATAATACCGTTCGTATAGGTTAGGGGTTACATTCCAATATGATAACTACTTGGTTACTGTAAATCAATATTTGCAATGTCAACCAAATAAATTATAATATTAAAATTTTGTGTAATACTGGTGTCTTATTATATATATATATACACTTTAAAAACTTTAAAAAAGTAGGAGGTTTTGTTTATACAATATTTGTTTGACTATTATTTCATAACTTGCTCATTTCTAAACTGATTGGAAAATTATTTTTTATCTGAAAGGATATCACTCTCAGATTAGGCTCAAAGAAATTTTATCAAACTCGATTTCAGTTCAGTAGTTTAGTTCTTAAAATACCTGGTTTTGCTACTATTGGTGTAGGAGTAAGCTTTTGTGGAACAAAATCTTAAATTATTATTAGAAAAAAGACTTTATACATTCAAAGATTTACCATAAAACTTAATTTCTAAAATGTTAAGCCCAAATTTCGTGCGTGGAACACGTTCATGTCGAAATCGGGTCGGGATGAAGAATGATGTTTGATTTTTCATAAATAATAAATGAGTTTCGTTTTCAATTTTTTTTTTTATTTTATTGATTATATGAACTTATGATGTGGACTGTATATAAATAAAAAATAAAAACAATTTGAATTTTATTGTCTGTAAATGAACTTTTTTAATTTTTTAATGGGTGATAATGGAATGGTAACCCCACCCGCGCTATCGGTATACATCGACGTGGCACCGGTGAAGGATGATAGGTGAGGACGAATCTGGTCAGTAAGCCCATCGTGACGAATTAAACAAGAATTGTTCACGATGGTTTTCAGAGGGAACCACGTGGAGGTTGACCTAATAGGGCATATTACTGGCAATGGAGCTGTTAAATTCCATTGCTAACAATCCCATTCCCCCCTCTGTAAATGAACTGCAATTTTAATTTATAATTCTTGTAATGTTGTTATGTGTATTATAATTATGTTTCCTATACAATGTATTTTGTGCTTTGGTTAAATAAACAAAGATATTTTCTTCAAACAGCATATCATCACAACGGACGTGTTAGTTATGCAATATTCCATTTTTATTGAAAGGCATCCATCACCGAACAAATTAGTGTTAGCAGAAATGGGTGCGTCCATATCAATAAGTACACAAACGATCACAGTATCAATCGCGTCTGACCCCGCTCACGCTAGTCTGATGTCAGATAATAGTCATATAGAGTACACATACTATGTTATGTCCATGGTACTGCTCATGTCTATAGGCGACGGTTACCACTTTCCATCAGGTGGGCCGCCGGCTTGTTTGCTATTCTAAGTTACATTACTGTTCAACCCAGATAGTAATCTTCTATGTATTTTATTTAAGAGCTGCGCTCTTGTCGGTGGAGCTCATGTAACTCATTACAATTTTCAGCGAGTCTCTTCACCTCTTGATACGACACGACCTTCCTTCCTTGAACTACCTATGTAACTATGCCTTGGTCTCTCCCTCTTCCCCTCCTTCCTTCTAGTGTCTTAACATTTTTTCCTTTCTGTCCTTAATATTAATCTTAGTAAGAAAAATTAATATTATTGATTTATAACAGACAGGAATTAAAGCGATTATTTTGGTTTTATTATTTTAATCTTTTTAGGTGCTTTATCCTATAGGGATATGTCAGCCTCGTCATAGCTTCACCTTAGTTTGCGTACTGTAATTGTTTAGTACTTACGTTACCGTACTGTAGAATGAATCATTTATATAGAAATACAGCAATTAAAGATTTTGCCATTTCTGAACGTGGATCTCCGATTGCTTTTAAGTACACGCTGAAAAACAATTTAATATGTTTGAATATATTTCTGTATTTTATTTTTGATTTGATCATTTTACTCCGATAATTCACGTGTGTCATCTTGGCGATGACATGTTAATGAGGGACTTTTTCCTACCCACTCTTATGAGTGGGTAGAAGAAAAAAAGCCTTGCAAGCGGGAGCACAACAGTGTTACATCAGTCTGCTCGTGGCTACGGCCGGCACTGATCGAAATGTCGATATTACTCAGGTAAATTATTATAGTTTACTTAATGATCACATTAACTCGTATCTTTTATAAACCATAAACTATGCTTTCTACTACTAAGGTTTCTCTAAATAAAACTGCTTCAATAAATAAACAATATTTAAATAGAGAAAAGTCACACACAAAATAGACGCCATGAAAATCGAGCTATCTTTAACCTGTGCAAAAAAAGATATAAGTTTCTAGTTTTTTCTAAAAAAAATAATATGGTTTTCTGAAAAAATTGACATTTCAGGCTTTTTCAAATTATTCGTAGATATGTTTTGTCGTTCATTCATTGCTGTGTTGATGATAGTAACTTTGATTTGCTGTATTAAGATTGACACATTTAACTATATTCTTTGCATATAGTAGACTAGGTAATTCCTATGGTTTTTCTTACATAAATTAGTATATAAATTATCTTCTGTACTAAATTAGTATATTACCTACCCGAGTATCAAATATCATTCGAATCTGTTCAGTATTTCTTGCATGAAAAGGTATTAAATATCAATTAATCCTTACAAACTTTCTTGTTTAGGACATTAATAAAATTATTAATTATTAAATCACTATTCGTACTTCCAAAAGTATTTATAACTTCGTGTGAAGATGGAGTAAGAATTCAATAATTCAATGTGCCACCAGTTTGTTTAATTCTCAGGATGTCATAAAAAGAGACTAAGGAAACAAAGCACAAAATACAAAATACACCACTGCGAAATAAAGTCCAAATAAAACCTAACTGCACATTTAGCATGGAAATAATATACCAAGTGAAATTTATTTAAAAAAGAATATCACATTACTTCTCATGTAATTAATTTTTTTTTTGTTATATAATCAAACAAAAAGGGTAATAAAAGCTTTATCACGTTATTATACGATTAATAAGTCAGGGTCGAATGAATTTAAATAATTTTATTTCATATTCGATAGCTTGGTAAGGTATTAATTATTTAAATTACCTTATAGCTTTAAACAGTTCATACTTAATACTCCACTTATGTTTGCCCTAAATTATTCAGCATTTTCTTGTAATTAAAAGGTTTGTTGGCTAACGAAGTTCGTTATAACAATACGTAAGCAATGAACAATGGGAAGTCAGATTAATATTTACGTGGTACAATGGAATTAATAGGCTCTTGAGTATTGAGTAGTATCATGGAATATATAAGTGAGTATAGTATTTCAACTTTGTTATTTATGATTTAAATAATCAATATCTAATTCCTAAAAGGATTTTGTCCAATTCAACGGTATTTTTAAATGTTATGCGATATTTTTTTCTATTATGTACTGATTTTAATATTTATTTCAATAGTTTTAGAATGATTTCGTCATAATTTTTGTTTAGGTTAGTTACTATTTTTTATATAAAGTATTAAATGTATCTATTATAATTTCTTTTTCGTTCGTTTCGTCCATAATACCCCCCATGCGTTTTCATTCCTGAGGACTGAGGTGTTATTCCTCTGTACTCTGTTAATTCACTGCCATATCCCACCCTTCAAACCGAAACACAGCCATGCAACTACAACTGCTTTACGGTAGAAACACGAATAGGACAGAGGTGCCCAAGCAAACGACGTTTGTACAAAATGTCCTTTTTTGGGAATTTTTTATATGATACTTAATATTTTTGCCAATCCTGTACTGATTTCGTTGAATATTTTTATAATTGATGGAGTCTATACTTGCTTTAGTATTTTGGTACTTACTCATAATGTTATTTATAAGGTTATTAACAAGGTTCTAAATTAACTAATGTCTGTCTAACTATGCATGATACCTCAGTAAGATGAGAACTTAAGAACTTTATAGAGTAACATAAGATGAGGACTTTGTGGTGTTTCAGAGTTCTTGCAGTGTTCCAGTTTGTATATGCCAATTTCGGAATAGTGATCGGAGTAGTTGTTCTATATACGTATGAAGTCTCTCAATTAGAAATTCGACCAAGGCTACCTTTTATCTTATAAATCAATTGTTAGAAGAAGTTGTAAAACCAAATGGTACATTTTACAAAAGTCGTTTGCTTGGGCACCTCTGTACCATTCTTGTTTCTGCCATGAAGCAGTTATGTTTGCACGGCTGTGTTTCGGTTTGTAGGGTGGGATATGGCAGTGAATTTACAGGGTACAGAAGAATAACACCTGAGTCCTCGGGAATAGCAAACCATGGGAAGAATCATGAGCGAAACAGTTAACTCTGTTATGTCCTAATGCTGTCCATGTCTATAGGCAACTGTTACTACTTTCCATCAGGTGGGCTGTCAACTTGTTTGCCATTCTAAGTTGCATAAAAAATATATATATTATTTATATACGCACATGATATATGTAGAAAAATAAATGTAGTCTGTTTCTGTAAAATCTGTATCTGTTTGTATAAAATTTAAATTTATCTTTGTGTTGTTTTTTAGATATAAACTGACACCTATATATAGTTATACCATACGTTATATTCATTGACATTGACGCTATATTATTATAATATGAATATTGTATACAAAAACTGAGAATAAATATATGAAGTGAACAATGAATAAAACATTTGCAAATGCAAATTGAAAAATATTAATATGTATATTTATATATGTCGTGTACATACATAAAATGTAATAAAAATCTGTAATATGTTACAGATTTTTAATACATTAATTATAAATGTATATTAAAAAATATATTACATTACAGTAGTAATGTAAGAACATTTTAAAACCTCCCCTTTTTCTTTTATAAGTAACATGAATAGAATTAACATAGGAACAGGAATATCAATTAAAAATACGATTTTTAGCTATTATCAAATTTACATTCTATCCAAGGGAAACCAAACCGTATGAATTAACTATACTATTGTAATAAAGCGCAAAGTTTGTTTCTTTGAACGTACTAATCTTTGTAATTACAACTCAAATTTGAACAATCTTTTATGCATTTGATAGCTCGTCTTAAGGAAAGTTGCAGGCTTAACATTAGAATACTATTACGACCAGAGCCACGGGATGCAGTTAATATTTTACTAATATCATTTAATTACCTCATTTGTTCCAACCTAAAAATTGTAATATTTAAAAGAAATAGCCGTCAAATACATTTCGCCGTTGTTTCTATTTGAGTAGGGACGTTGAAGTGTCATACAGAGTGAGTAAATGGATCCCAGAAATCCGGGTCATTGAGCACTTGAAACTTTACGGGACGGGGTGGATCGAGAAAACGGTGTGTCATGAACAGGTTGCGCAGACTTGTTACAAGTCACAGCTGGAACAGTGAAACTATTGCTGGCAGTTATAATTGGAAGTCGTTATAATGCGAGTATAAGATTGTGTTCCATAGAAAAACCTAGTTCACTTGTGACAAAGTCATTTATTTTGATTTCAAAATTAAAGTATTTAATCCCTTATGATAAAATTTCTGTTGGCTCAATCTGTAAGAAAAAAATCCTTTTAAACAAAAATTTTTACAAGTGACTGATTTATGAGGCAATAAACATAATACAAATTTGAATTGAGAACATTGTTCTGTTTGAAATCGGCAGAAAAATAGAAAATAGCTCTTATGGACGTCCCATAAGAGATAGTAATTTTCTAGATAACTACTTATAATTAGTGCTAGTGATCTGGCCCTGTTTTGCACGTGTATTTTTATATACATATATATTATTACACTGTTAGATAGAATTTTCGAAAATACTATATAGTCTATATTATTCTTTTATTATACAACTTAGAATGGCAAACTAGATGACGGCCCATCTGATGGAAAGTGGTAACCGTCGCCTATAGACATGAGCAGTAGCATGGACATAACAGAGTATACTGTTTCGCCCTTGATACCCCCTATGCGTTGCCATTCCTGAGGACTCAGGTGTTATTCCTCCGTACCCAGTAAATTCACGCCATATCCCACCCTTCAAACCGAAACACAGCCATGCAAACACAACTGCTTCACGGTAGAAACACGAATGGGACAGAGGTACCCAAGCAATCGACTTTTGTACAAAGTCTTTTTCATTGACAAAGTAATTTTTTACAGGTGAAACTATCTGTATTATTTTAGATATCGTATTTGAAATTGAAATAAATACACATACATAATAATACTATATAGACTTAAAAGTATAACTGTTCAGTTTCTTGCGGATTCTCCTCAATAGACAACTTTTGGAACTCAGTAGTAGAATAATAAAAAAATAATAATTGAAATGAGCTTGTATAAATAAATCTATTTGAATAAAGATTATTTTGAGTTCATTTTAAACTTTCGCCTTGTTTACACACATCGAAACGTCGACAATAAAGAAGCAGATATGTAGGTACTATTTACCTGTAAAGGCTTTTACATCGCGTTAAGTCCGGATTGTGTATTTAAAATAAGTTTTATTTTTATTCTAAACTAGCTATATCTTGTAAGTTCGCCCGCGTGATTCAGTAAGTATACAAATTACTGAATTAATAAATTAATTAGCCATACTTACTGATTCACTCGTATGCTAAGTTAGGATATCAGCCGTAAACTATCCACTGCTGTCACATAAACATAAGCTTTTGCCATAAGGGGTGTTTTGCCAGTACAGTTTAAGATATAATCTTCCTTAACTAATAAGTAGTTTTTGTATGAAAGAGTAACAAATATCCATCCGGGGGGGAAAGGGATTGTTAGCAATGAAGTTCGATATTGCTAGCAATATGCCCTGTCAGGTCGACCTCCACGTGGTTTTCTCTGGAAACCATCGTGAACAATTCTTGTTGAATTCGTCACGATAGGCTAACTGACCTGCTACATCCTCATCTATCATCCCTCACTGGTGCCCCGCCGGTGTATACCAATAGCGCGGGTGGGGTTGCCATTCCATTATCATACATTAAAAAAAAAAACAAATATCCATCCATCCTTACAATCTTTCGCATTTATAATATTAATAGAAAACTCTAAATCAACAAATTTAAAGTAATCCCTCAAAAGAAAAAGGTTTCCAATTAATGAGAAATATTTTCTGCGACTACACCACACGTCTACGTCGCAATTTCTTTTTACAATCGCTGGGATTCACTACCGTGTTTGTCCCAATTTAATTTTGTGACGATTGAACGATTTTGCTTGTTGCGAAGCAAAATGTGTACGTAAACATGTAATATTTATAATGTAAGACATCTGCGAAACATCTCGTAGTTTAGTAATGCTCTGTTTTCGACTGAAGTCGCTTTTTCGAGGAGTAATATATATTTGTTCAAATTCGCACTCGGATAATTTCAAAACGTTTGTCACATGTTTTGTGGTCCGAAAGACATGTAAAGGCTATTATGTTGAACTTTTGTTCACAATGAAGGCGACTTACAAACTATTAGAACCAGAGGTGTTGTCTTCTTCACACGAAAAAGTAATTCATTTTATCACCATCCTCATCGACCATATGTAGGCGGTTATTTCGTAACTTGCTTTGACCATTGATTTGGTTGCATATAGATCTCCTATCTCATGGTAAAATTGCGTATAATTAGGCAGAAAGGAAAGGTAAGGAATATACTACCAAACATATTATATATTTCCTATCTGATGGTAAAACTGCATTTGGGATATTAGGTAGAAAGGGAAGAAGGGAAGAAGTTGATTATTAAAAAAAAATGTAAAGTATTTTTATATAACGAGGATTGTAATTATGATTATGGTCTATTTGATTGCAGGTATTCTATCCCATGAATGCTTTCAATTGATTTTTCTGATAGTAAACAGTCATCAAGGGCTTGCTTGTTGCCTTTTTATCTTGTTTTTATGTAATTAAGTTAGGATAATTGATTATTCATTTTGTTTGTGTACATATTATTAATTATTATAATCTGTATCATTCTTAGAAGGGAACAATAATGAATTTTCATTCATTCTTTCATAGATATATATTTTTTTATATCTAAATTTTCATCCATTTATTTTAAATACACAATATTTAAAGGCAGTGTGGATATTGCGAATGTGGTGTGTGTGGGTGAATCTAGATAATAATATGACAGTGTGAGGGTGTCCAAAGAAACTGCGTGGCTATCAGACAAAGACGCCGCTCACTTCAGTCCTGTCGTGACCACGATATGGTGTAATCCACGTCGAAACGTCGGCAATAACGAAGCAGGTATGTAGGTACTATTCACCTGTAAATATGTTTCATCGCGTTGTCTCTATAGCGTATTTAATATATGTGTAAACAATATGAAAGTTCAAAATTAACTTCTTTTACTTAATCGTATTTCTTCTCGACATTTTTGTATTAAAAAAAATTTTTTTTTTTTTAAATAAAACTTTTCTTCTTTGTATTTTTTATCGTTCTTGTGAAGCTAATAGTGATTACACCACCTGGACTGCAAACGGTAGAGAAATAAAACAGTTTTATTGTTACTTATTACCAACCCAACAACCCAACAAGTTACGCTTTGAAAGCATTATGTCAAAGGAAAAGCAGGACCTGACATTATATTCCCTCGGTGGAATACTTAAATTTCAAGTAACAATTTTATTACTCATAAACCAACGCGTTATGATCGCGGCTATTAATCACGTAAGATTTGTATCGGTGGCCTAATTAGCCCCGGCATACTCAATTAGACCGAAATCACGGTACGCAACTGGTTGCGCGAACAGACAAATTGTATGATATTTGTATGCTAATTCATATGTTGCGATTACTCGTACACCGATTAGCTGATTTAACGTTTTGTGCTTTAGAATTTTTGTAGCAATTAATAGTAGAGCGGAAAATCTAAAGTTCGTGAATATAGGAGTTTTTTTAATGGACTATAATGGAATGTTAAACCGCCTGCGCTAACGGTATAAGCTGGCGAGGCACCAGTGAGGGATGATAGTTGAGAATGAAACGGCAGGTCAGTTAGCCCATTATTGGAATAATACTTGGAATTTAGCACGCTGGTTTCCAGGGGGAGGGCAGGGTATATTAGGGAAAGAGATTGTTAGTAATGGAGACTGAGAATCCCATTGCTAGCAATATACCCAACCATGTCGATCTCCACGCGGTTCCCCCTGGAAACTATCATTGTTAATTCCTGGTGGATTCACCATGATGGGCTAAGTGGCCTGTTTTCATTCTTATCGATCACCCTTCACTGGTGTCCCGCCAGCGTATCCCGTTACGCTAAGCCCGGAAAGCGGGCTTACCATTCCATTATCATCCATTGAAAAAGCTCGCATTACTAACAACCCCGTCCCCTCCTGAATTTCAAAATTATATGGCGATTATTATCCAGACTAATATTATAAATGTAAAAGTGAGTTTGTTTGTTTGTTAACTTATACCGCCTTAACCAATCACTATGAAAGTTGGTAGACGAGTACATGTACTTTATAGAATGGAGAAGGATGTAGAACATTTTTTATCCCGGTCATACGGACGAAGTTGCAGGTAAAAACTTATGGGTCAATAAATTAATGAAAGCTCTTTATTCTCTTATTTTGCTCTATATTTTGTCTCTCTCTCTCTCTCTCTCTCTCTCTCTCTCTTTAACGTAAAGTATGAAGAAATCTACAAAATGTAGCGATACCTCAAATATACTGCAAGTTGTCAGTGATTGAAGATGGTTTAGGTTTTTAGTAGCTCTATAGGAAAGATGAATTGACAACAGAAGGATAAAATAATGAATTATCATCAATGACAATAAATTTATAAAGATGTACCTATACAGTAAAATTGTCTACCTTTGTACCAAATTTGATTTAAATTCGTTCAGATCAATATTCCCGATTGAGTTAAAAATCATTCATATAAAATACAAAACATATTTTTCTTACCTTTGTGTCCAATATAAAATCTGTATAATGTGCAGTAAAGACTTTTATAATACAATGTAATAATATTAAAAATAATTCTAATAAAATGTATTCTGATTGAATAGAATTCGATACAAATAATACACTAATAATACATTATTATTTATCAATTTTCAATTGGATACACTATCGTATTATTGTAATATTAATTTAGAGAATATTCCAGTTATTAAAATGCGCTTCAATGACATCGATGACATTCACAGCACGCAATAATAAACAATTGAAACTAATTTACTGATATGATTGGTTTGAGCTATATTTGTATCAAATGTAATTCTATTATCATCATAGTTGAAACAAAAATACAAAGGAGTAAGTATTCTTCTTCTATTTGCTTCTGTTACTATTGATTTCGTGTTTCTGTTATGTAGCAGGTATATTTACATGGTTGTGTTTCGGTTACAAAGTTTAGATATGCCAATGAAATTATAGAGAGTATAAAGGTATAACACCTTAGTCCAGGAATAGGAATGCATGAAAGGTATAATGAGTGACACAGTATACTCTGTTATAACTATGGTATTGTTCATGTCTATAGGTGACGGTTACTGCTTTCAATTAGTTGGGCCGAAAGCTTGTTTGAGAAAGTACTGTACAGATATCTGCTGTAATAGTAAATTAATATAATAATAAATTCGTCAAATTTCCGTCAACCAATAAAATAATTGCAATCAAGAAGCTTGCGATCTGAATTTTTCCTACTTATGTTACAGCCAATATTTTCTTATGCTTGCATGACTATGTTTTGTAAAATATACATACCATTTATTAAGCAGGTACTTAACTATAGTTCAACTATGCATAGTTTGGAACTATCTAAATATAACTTTGATAAGTTCAGTTCGTTTAATATGTAAGTATTAAAAGTAACATCTGAGTATAGAACATGGCAACACCTATCTACAGGTTGGACTATAAGGGGTTCCTGCAAAATCGGTTTTCACGTAACGTTATTATCGAATAAATTTCCCTCAGACACAACGGGAGGAAGCATAAATCCCGCCCAATATTACGGCTCAGTAAGCTATATTTTTATTACTCACCACAACATGGCATGAAGTAGATAGGCTAGTGTATATGAAATACTTCTAACGGGAACATTTAAATGTAAACTTGCTTTTTTTAAATAAATTTTACAAACAACTATCCATATTCAATCTATTTGTATTTATTTTATAGTTATCTTGTTATCGACAATTATATAAAAAAAAAATTTTGGTAATTCATTTTACAATTTTTATTTATTTATATGCTTTTGTAAATTCACTTGTAATATACATATTAGTACACAGGCGGACTTTTCCCTTTATTTTAGTAGATTTTTTATCAATACTTTATGTTATCAGTCTGGTTTAAATTGGCAATAACGACTTAACGCGACGCGATTACAGTTAAATAGCACACACACTCGATTTTTATTGGGGGGAAGGGATTGTTGGATTGGGGACGTTAGTCCCCATATGCTATCAATATACCCTATCAGGTCGAGCTTTACACGCTTACAACTGGAAACTATCGTGAGTAATTTATCGTTGGGTTAAACACGATGGGCTAACTAACCTACCTTTTTATCCTCACCAATCATCCCTCACTAGTGTTTTTTTTTTTGTTTTTTATACAACTGAGAATGGCAAACAAGCTGACGGCCCACCTGATGGAAAGTGGTAACTGTCGCCTATAGACATGAGCAATACCATGGACATAACAGTATACTGTTTCGCCCATGATACCCCCCATACGTTGCCATTCCTGAGAACTCAGGTGATATTCCTCTATACCCTGTAAATTCACGCCATATCCCACCCTTCAAACCGAAACACAGTCATACAAACACAACTGTTTTACGGTAGAAACACGAATGGGACAGAGGTGCCCAAGCAATCGACTTTTGTACAAAGTCTCCCTCACTAGTGTTCCGCCAGTCTATATCGATAGCGTAAACGGAGTTACCACATCAATATCATCCATTAAAAAAAAATCTAATTTTTATTGCTTAGTTACGTTTCGATCGAAGTGGGCCGCCATCACGTCATGGATATTAATTTACTCAAACATCTCTTTAGGAATTAACTCAAATAGTCTTATTATTTTTCATTACATTTCATCGTGGCGCAAATTAATCAAATAACGACTAATATAAAGATAATTACAATGTATTAATGTTAATAAGGAAACGGCTGGGGAGCGAGTCGTTGATAATCAAGCGAGCTTACATTGAGTGCGAATGCTATATTATTATTACTATTCATATGCTTATTAAGTGTTATATTCTGTAATATTGTTACAATATTACATTCCATTATATCTTGTTATTTGATTTCTACACGATTTTCAACCGAGTTCGAAAAGGAGGTTCTCTATTTTTTTTATGTTTGAGGGAGACTTTGTATAAAAGTCGATCGCTTGGGTACCTCTATCCTATTCGTGTTTTAACCGTGAAGCAGTTGTGTTTGCATGGCTGTGTTTCGGTTTGAAGGGTGGGATATGGCGTGAATTTACTGGGTACAGAGGAATAACACCTGAGTCCTAAACTTATACTTTAAAATAAATATCCTCAGAGTTTTACACAGATAATATAAATACAGATTAGAAGGTTGTCGCAAAAAACATAGCGACAGAAAACAGAGTTAATAATAAAAAATAAAAAAAAACACCTGAGTCCTCAGGAATGGCAACGTATGGGGGGTATCATGGGCGAAACAGTATACTCTGTTATGTCCATGGTACTGCTCATGTCTATAGGTGACGGTTACCACTTTCCCTTAGGTAGGCCGTCAGCTTGTTGGCCAATCTAAGTTTTATATAAAAAAAAATGTTTGTCATCTCATAACTCCGTCAGATGTAAATCGATTTTGATTTTCTTTATCTGACGGGATATACTCACAGATTAGTTTTATAGAAATATTATCAAAATCGGTTTAGTAGTTTAGTTTTTAAATTATATAAGTATGCCACAATTTTGATATAGACTATTTTTTATTTCGTTTAGCGAATATATCCTGGTCAGGCATATATCAAAGTAGTCTATTTCATAAAATTATTATGTAAATCAATATCGGAATACTATCGCGGGTTGGCTTCGTGATCCAATTGTAACCGAATTAATTTTTAGGGTTCCGTACCTCCAAAGGAAAAAACGGAAGCCTTATAGAATCTTTTCGTTGTCTGTCTGTCCGTCAAAACCCATTTTCTTAGGAACGCGTGGAGGTATCAAGTGGAAATTAATATCATATACTCAGGTTTGCAATCTCTTAAAGCAGTGAAAAAATTAAGCTTCTAAATCGACGCAATCAAAAGATACGGCCGTTTATGTTCCATTTATATCGCATATTTTGACATTTTCAAAGGGAATCAAATCTTATAGGGGACCTCCCGTTGACCTAGAATCATGAAATGTTGCAAGAAGAAATGTCATGTAGCAAGTAAAGGAATAAATACGAAAACCATAAATTTGTAGTTATTTCATTATTTTTTAAACTTGATGATTTTGTACAGAACCCTCATTACGCGAGCTCGACTCGCATTTGAGCGACTTTTTTTTCACTTTCTTACAATTTGGTAGACTAGGTAATAATAATCTTTAAGGGATAGTATTATCAGTCATTCTTTCGTTCTTTCTGTAATGAATTTTGTTAGATTTATATCGCCTTTTATTAAAAAAAAAAACCGTACTAAAAGGGAAAACGGACACCATTTCTGTCATTCCGCTGTCTGTCCGTCAGTACGTCACAGGTCTCTAGCTTGTAAATGGAATGAGTTATGGAAATTTGTATATATATTCTTTTTTAATCTGTAGACCAAAAAATGTTAGCTTGTATGTATGCATACCTACATATACAATAACAAATGACTGGGTCATCGTCATATCATATCATCAACATAGGCCTCCCGCTACTGGGGAGGTTTGCCAATAACTGCCACGCTTGGCAGGCAAGTTGGCAATACAACTAATAAATATTTCTATAAGTAAAAAAAATTACCGTTTAGTTGAACATTAAAATATTACGTTCGAAGCATTTGAATAAAGGTTTTCAAAACTAAACAAATGATGCAATATCTGACGCACTTATTTGCGTACCCGAAATCCGTTTTAGACGAAATCGTCAGCTATTTATCTCGGAAAGCTTGAATCGCGTTGCGCGCGCAAAATTGTTCAAATTTCACACGGCATAGCATCCATATTGAATTGGGAGACCATATAATTAACAATTTGGCTATCAAAATAATCACATTCATATCAGATAATGTTTATCTGTTATTGATACGTTTGAAATTGTGGTAATAAATGTCGTAATTTCTTTCTAATTGGGTGTACCGTTTTATACATATCGTAATTTTTTCTTTCCTTCTTTCTATTTGGGTATACCGTATTATACAATTCTAGTACTATTTCAAATTCAATAGTTTAAGAAAATAAATGGATGCATATTTGTTACTGTTCCAAACAAAAACTACTGAACAGATTTGAATGAAATTTGGCACATGGATATATTATAATTGTTGTAACCTAAAATAATAAATAAAAGATAACTTACATATACTCTAATTCACGTGAGAAATGCCGTGTAACTGATTATAACTGCGTTCAACTATATTTTAGATCGGGGGAAGGGATTGTTAGTAATGCGGGCTACCAGTCCCATTACTAGCAATATACCCTGTCAGGTCGACCTCCACGCGGTTCCCCCTGGAAACCATCATGCTGAATTCCAAATATATTCATCACGATGGGCTAACAGACCTGCCTTTTCATTATCCAGGTGCCCCGCCAGCGTATACCTTTAGCGTAGGCGGGGTTACCACTCCATTATCATCCATTAAGAAAAACTACTTTTTAGGAATTACAATAACCGAGTCCACCAGGCCACTACCTATCTGGACATTTAAGTGAGCATGACTTACTTAAGGCACCCAACCATGACTATGATGATAGTCAAATTAAAATCATTTCCGACATAACAGTGACAGTTTTAAAGTTTTTTTTTATACAACTTAGAATGGCAAACAAGCTGACAGCGGAAAAGTGGTAACCGTCGCCTATAGACATGAGCAGTACTATGGACATAACAGAGTATACTGTTTCGCCCATGATACCCTCCATGCGTTGCCATTCCTGAGGACTCTGATGTTATTTTCTCTGTACCCAGTAAATTCACGCCATATCCCATCCTTTAAACCGAAACACAGCCATGCAAACACATCTGCTTCACGGTTAAAACACGAATAGGACAGAGGTACCCAAACAAACGACTTCTGTATAAAGTCTTTTAAAGTCGATTGGAAATGTCGCATCTTACAACATAGATTAACTACCTATCAACGAGAATGATTAATCTAGATTTAATTCTATTAAAATTAAAATAAAATATTTTTAAAACACTGTTAATTATTATTCACTATTTAATACAAACTCGTCATATATGGTAAAACTTCTACGTATCTAAGTACTGTACTGTAGTCACCGAAAGCATTTGCGTGTAATGTAACGGCTTAGAAATGAGCGTTACATCGATGAATACGTTAAGCCGTAATTACACATTGTTGTGGAAATGTAATGTTACAATTCCATTTTGTTATATAGCACTAGTGATCCGTCACGGCTTCGCACACGTAGATAGTAGCGGTGGCTAATAATATATATAGCGATATCTGTATATTGTAGTAACAATACCTATAACGGATTATTCAATTCGGAGAAATCCTATTTTTTTTTAAATAATGTGTAATCTATATTACTTACTGATAATGTAGATTTCTGAGGTCAGTAAATTTATGAGGGCACAGTACTCTAATACTTAGGACTAGTAAAGCATGAAGGATAACATAGACGTCATAATGTATTCATTGATATCAATGGTGAGGTTAATTTCTATAGGTGACGGTTATCGACTTTCATCATTCTAAGTTGCATAAAAATACTTTATGGTTACGTGTTACAAATAATATAAAACTTTATCACCACATAATTATAATCAGTATAATAATTCGAGTACATTTCCAGTCTTATTACAAAAAAAAATGTTAAAACCTGAACTAATAAGTCTAGACACAAATCTGACTTTATTACATAAGCCGAAATTACAGAGAACTACTTAGTATCAGACTTAGACTGTGGATCAGATGTCTCCACAAATTATATAGAGTAATCATTCATTTATTTCGGTCATCAATCAATTATGCGTTTCGTTTTTCCAGAGAACTGTTTTTAAAGATTTATTACTTTGAAATAATGGTCTATGAAATTGAAATATATTTATACATATAATAGTATTAACATATTTTTGACATTGTAACTATAGGTGTTTTATTGCAATTGTGACATATTGCTATTTCGTAGCAATTGTATCGTGAAACGGAATGTAATTTCAAATATTTTATGAAATAATTAAGCAAACTCATTTATCAGTTGGCAATTATAATTTGGGTCAAAAATTTATGATAACATTATAAAAATGAAATAATATAAAAAAATATAGAATTTTTGTTTTGTCCAGTTGTATGAAAAGTGATCATAACCTCAAAAATAAATATTTGTTTTTAAAATTAGGTAATTTGGAGTTTATCTTTAGACTATAGATGGTTCATAAAAATTGCTTTAGTCCATGGTTTAATCCAGTGCTAACTCTAGTATTATATTTAATATGCATTTTGTAATAAAACTGTTCATGTCTATTTTCTATCAATTTAAAATAAAAGTGCCTATCCGAAATTTCAAGCTTGATTTAATTTAGCTTCTCAATTTACCTTTCGAAGTGCTAAGTCAGAGTTCCAGTTAATTCCCAGTTATAAATCACTATAACGCGCCCACGCGTCTGCGGGTTACACCCTATGAAAGTTCAAGAGTCAAATTTCAACTAAGTCAATAACTTAGACTGTACAATTAGTCATCTCAGTCGTTCTATTCTAATTAGTAAAGTGGTAAGAGATAATTAAACTCGACACACGCATATGAGCGGCAGTTTGACTAATGTTTTGTGGGGATACTGACGTGTTGCGGCTGTTAAATTACAACTTGTGAGTGTAGAAATAGAGTTCATATTAGCTTGTAGGATACGTAAAAGAATTTTCATTACCCACAAAGGTTAAATTAGGAGTAAAAACCCTACGCAAAAAGAACGAACTGTTAAATATTTTAGGTAAATTAACTACTTGTCTTAACGATGTTTCAAAAGAAAATAGGCTGTATTTAAAATACCGGTAATGTATTGGAGAGTGCTTTGGAATTTTAAATGTAAGGTAAAGCTATTTACACGCAAAAATAGATAAAATAAAATATGACTTATGTCTAATAGGATCTTCGAAAAGGGTATATTAAGGTTTCTTCAGGGTCGGCAATTCGCACGTGTCACCTCTATGAGTAGTTTTGCAGGCGTCCATAAGCTACAGTGACCATTTACTATCAGACGGGCTGTATGCTTTTTTGCCACACGTGGTATAAAAAAATATTATTAAAAAAAAAAAAACAAATATAAAAAAAATTGAAAAGATAATCTAATAATGTTAAATTTATCATAAAAACATTAAATTATATAAATCGAAATCTTCTGGCAATATAATTGATTTTTATATGTATACCAATAGCTTTTAACCGGAATAAAAAGTAGCATATATTCTTCTTAATTTTATAGAGTAGGTACGTATTTATCAGTTTTTTTTTGTTTGTTACAGATTTTTTTTAATATATCTTACTAACGATCTGGCCTAGTTTCGTACGAGTTGATAGAATTTTTGAATTACTAAGACTAATATATATTCTATGTTACTTGCTGTTAATGTAGTTTTCTATAGGTGAAATAATTTTAAAAATCGGCTGAGTTTTTGAGTTTATTCATTACAAATAAACAATCGAATCTTTCCTCTTTATAGTATTAATACAGTTTGTACAGATAGTCTCTAGTTACGATTTTATTATAGAGATATAGAGATATAATTTAATCTGTCATCGTGGTATATACAAAATTTCATTATAGACGATATTTGATTAATAACTTATTAGCTATGTAACGCTCCCTCGCTCTTTCTACTTGAAGAGGGTCTTTGTCAATATTTGAACAGATTAAGTTTAATATAAAAAAATTCTGATTTTTAACTTTGCTAAAGTAAAAAGAAAATATTCGATGTAAACTTAAATAGCACCAGTTGGAAAATATATTTTATTTTCTGTTAAGTGTTTCGTATATAAAGTTTTAGAAATATACCTAAAGTGCAGCTAATATGTACAAACTATTCAATATTTATTAACCATCGACATTAATATATTTATAGTGAATTAATACATATTCATAGTGACATCCAGAGAATAGCCGTAGTCGTAACATATACACTGGACGAAATCATAATTCTTTTTTTTGATTCACCGTATTTGAGTAAAAAATTATTTAGTAATAAAAGTTTATTCTCCTTATTTATAAAAAAGTAAATACTTTTACAAGTAATTTCCCGGCATAGATAGGGTGGCCTTCCTTTCTCGTGAGTATTGTAAGAGGCAACTAAAGAAGCTTATAGTGGAGGGATGGGTAGCAGCGTCCCTCTTAAAACATTGCCAAAAGTCTAACTGCGATTGCCAATCCGCCTGTTAAGCGTGGCAACTACTGGCAAGACCCCCCTTATAGGGACTATGTTCAGCAGTGAACACTTAACAGCTGATACAACAAAACCTTTAATTTGGGACTTTAACATAGAAGAACGAGACCAAATAGGTAAATATCTAGAATAGTTTTATGTTTCTTGTTTTCAACCTAATTAAAAAAATAGGTTCGTAATACTGTTGAATTTTATTTTTATGTTTGTTACCTTATAACTTTGACAGTTCTAAACCGATTTGGAAATTTTTTTTTTGTTTATCTGGAACAATGTACTTACAGTTTATTAGCATAGAAATTTTATCAAAATCGGTTTAGTAATTTTATTTTTAAATCAAATTTGGTCTCAATTAAAATCGTTTATTTATTATTAATTAAGTGGTAAAAATTTAACCCAGTGCCCATACCAGAATTAGGAACGGAGTTTTCAACTATGACAAAAATATATCTAAGAGGAAATATCGTTCTTTTTAAATAACCAATTGGGGTTGCCAATTGCTAGCAATACAATCTATCAGATGAATCTCCACTTGGTTTCCACTAGAAACTATCCTGGTAAATTCTAGTGAAATTCGTCATGATGGGCTAACTGACCTGCTTTCGTCATCACCTAAAATCCCATACTCGAGCCCCGCTAGCATATATCATTAGCGCAGGCGGGCGACTAGTTCATTGTCACCCATTACCCCCCCCCCCCCCCCAGTCCAAAATTAGACATTAATACAGAATTTATTTATTTATTAATAGTTACATACTATAAGTTAACTTACACAATAGACCGCGACGCGTTTGAAACTTCAAATCCTGGATAGATATTTGAAATACATGTTGCGCTTGGGTTCCAGCGATGAACTCCAAACATGTCACCCTTCGGACTAGTACATATTATTCATTCTTGATATGGATATAAGGTTTTCAAATTGTTGTCTATTATACTTCAATATCGTAATATGTTATATATGTACTCAACATACTGTAGGGGAATGGATATGAGATAAATGTATTACAAATATTTGAATGTAGCAGCGGTGTTAGTAAACTTTTGAACTATAAGCTACTTAAATTGGCTGAGTTTGTGTATATCTTTGTTTTAATACATAATTAAAAACTATGCTCTTGTTTTCTTTTAATAAAAAAATATGATAATATGTATCAAAAATTATAATATAAAAAATTAAATACTTAATTCAAATAAAAATTCATTATTTTTTCTCAAACTTGCTTAATTCCTTTATTATAAAGAAAAAACTATTTTTTTACTGCATGGAAATTTTAATAGTAATAATTTCAAACATGAGAAAAATTTGGGGGAAATGGATTGATAGTAATGGAGACTAAGGACCCCGTTGCTACCAATATACCCAACCAGGTCGACCTCCTCTTGGTCTCCCCTGAAAACCATCATGCTGAATTCCAAACATATTAATCACGATGGGCTAACTGACCTGCCTTTTCACTCTGTTCACACCTATTATCACTCACTGGTATCCCGACAGCGTATACCGTTAACGCAGGTACTATTACTATTCTATTATAATCCAGTAAGAAGAAAACACGAGAAAAATGAAATTTAAAAGAATTTATTGCGTAATTGTTAAATTGCTTTTACGATAAAACACTTATTAGCACTGTAAATTATCTCTTTGACTCTAAGTATAATATTGTTACAAAGTAGACATATTTGTGACATTTTTTTATTGACAAGTGTTCGACATATTTTATTTATTTATTTTTTTTTTAAATAACATTACGAATTTTAATGACTCATTTCATAAACATTTAATCTTTTTGCGTTTTAAATTTTGCATGTCTTATTATGGCGAAATATAAGGACTTATGTGAATTGTTAACATCTATACACTTACCATGTTTCTTGTAAATAAATAAATAAGAAGTTACAGTACTTGTAGTATAATATACTTATCTAAAATTGTAATATTTACGACAAAGACTAACACTATTTCGTGTTTCATATTAACAGATTTTCTATTTTTATACCATCACTTGCAAAACGAAATACCTAAATAACATAACCGTATTTTCGCTCTCAAATCAAAGTGTTTGAAAAGGGATCCGTTGAGGTAGTAAAATGTGTCGTAAAATATAGGTTACAAAGGGTAAACGTGCTCACCTATAATAATTTTGGGTACAATACTGCCCATATAAAATATAACATAAAGAAAAATATAGAAACAAGACTTATTTTTTTTTACGAAAATTCCATTTATTATTATTATTGCTTGTTATTTTAAAAAGAAAACACACTTGCAATTTCTTTGATGTTGCAGATGACTATAGGTGGTGGTAATTACTTACTACAAGTGTCAGATGAGCTTCATGCACGTTTGCTCTTTATGTTATAAAACATCGTGTAAGGGGAAGAGGCTTGTTAGTAATGAGAACTAGCGGCCATATTACTAGCATTGTATCGTATTGAATTGATTAGAATATTATATTTCTTATGTACTTACTTATTATACTTTAAAAATTAATCTGTGTAATTAGTAATTACTAATTATTGTGTGGCATAGATTGTTCCATCCCTTACCTTCCTGTGGGTGTCGTAAAGGGCGACTAACGGAACTGAATGGTCGAGGAAGGGGTCGCGACGTGGCTCCTAATACATCACAAAAGGCCTAACTACGATTGTCAATCCACCTGCTAAGCATGGCAACTACTGGAAATGGCAATGGACAATAAACGGCTGATATTATGGTGATGTGATGACACTGCATTGGTTCCATTTTAAATATATAACTCGCAGAAAAATCTATATAAATATATAATATTTATAATGTAAACTTACTATAAAGTACCTTGTTGATAAACGGTATATTCACGATTGAAATCAATTCTTTTTGCGGAGAATTTTTGGATGATGATGACGATGAAGTAATCTGTACTATGTAGAATGAAAATAAATATAAATAAATAAATATTATTCTGCGTTTATTATATATGCAAATGTTTTGAAGATATTACTCTTTCACGCAAATATTACAAATTTGAATGACGTCCATATATAAATATAGTACATGGATTATATTCTAACCTATCGTTAACATACAGGATATACTGATTCATGCAAGCGAAGTCACGGTTTACAGCTATTAATAAAATTAATTGTCAGACCATTTAACAAGAGATTGTTTTACTAATCATGTTCAGTAATGTACCATCAGATGGACTACTAGTTCACTGATCTAAAATTTAAAAAAAAAAGATCAATATACTCTAATTTACGATGCTTCTAACATTCGAATTTTATATTATTCTTTCTTCAGCAGTCGGTTAAAATAATATCAAAATATGCAATATTATACAAGGTTCTTTACTTGAAAATCATTAAAACTATTGAGTATTATATCGTCCAATTAAAATTTAATTCCAATTATCAAGATCATATTTACAATTCAATTTTGATCGAGGTAACATTACAAGTAATTAATTAGATAGTTTGTTGTCAATATATATCGTTATCGATAATTAACATGCGTTATACAATATTGTGTAGTTTAATATCTAAACATGGTTTTAATTGGCGTCACTCCTAAAATTTATATACATAATAAAAAGTATTTTTTCTCAAACATGCTTGGAAATGTGAGCATTATTTTGACAATCTTCTTAGAGATAAATCAAAATTGCCGTACTGGCCAGATACATGCGGGCAGCGGCCGGCAAAAGTTGTATGAAAATCCATATCTATCGTGTTTTGCGGCCAGATAAATTACTATGTAAACTCAAAATAAAAAATTACTAAAACGTAAAATTACTATGTAATTTAAAAATGGAATGACCTTTTACTTCGAAACATGGCTACCAAGGAGGTAACTAATAAAATGTTTTATTTAAATTTCGAACTGGCTTGCAAATAGAAAGCTGTTTATTGAAAAAAAAAATAAAGGAATATTGTGTGCCTCGGCTACGCCTCGGCCCACATTTACACGTTCGTCCATCAATGCCTCAGTTGCTGGCCGCTGCAGTAATGAGCGTGTATATCTCACTAATGAGATCTTGTAAAATGGAATTAAATATTTTATAAAGAAAAAATAAAACCACGTTTTTTTTTTGTTTTATAACATATTAAATAAAATGATAATAAGTTGAATTTTTATTAAGAAAAATTAAGATTTATATATGGGTTGAATTCTGTAAATAAATATCTGTTACGCCTGTCTCTCATTAGGGTAGGCAGAAAAGAAAAGAAATGGAAAGCCAAATGCTTCGATTCAAAAAACCTCTTTCCCTTCTTCCATATTCATCAATTTTTTCGTATACACTCGCCGATTACGGGTACTTTTAATTTAAACTTAAAGCTTAACATATATTCTTTATTTTCAATACTATTGATAGCATTATAAATAAGTGATGGGCACATGTATTTTTTAATAACTTTAAGACTGTTTAATGCAAATAAACTCATTTTATTTCATTTAACATTCTTACATTTTAACATACAGTGTTACCATTTTAAAATGGCATGGCAAATATTGACGTAGAATAAGGATATCTGGGGCACTTTACAGGGTACACAGCTACATACGTGTAACAATATAGACGCCCGGAGCAATATAAACATACTTGATATTTGTGAATACAAAATGCTTGTATTCCATGGAAAACGAACCTGCAATCATACTGTCAATATCACAGGAATGTTATGGAAACAAAGGTGTTCAAATTCTCATAATAATAATATTTCTACGTAAGTAACTTAATACCTGACGACTTTACTGTTTTGAACGAGTGTATAAAGACCTACTGGTGTAATAAAGTACGTACGATACAACGTAACAGAACCGCCCATAAATCGTTCTCGCAGACGTGTTCCTTACAGACATTCAGGATTACGCCATTAGCCAAAGGGGCGTTGAAAAAAATATTCCCAATGATTCCGAACACGTTGTGTTGTTTGAACATTTCCTGCTTATATCGGAACGTGTTGCACAACTGTCGCATTGCCAATATTTTGGCATACAAATATATAATAGGATAAATGGTTTTTATTTAACTGATGGTTATATGTAATAGTTTTATATAATTCCTGACAGAATAAATAATCTATTATGTTATATTTATTATATACACACGGTCTAAGTAAGTATAAATTAAAATGTGATGTTTTATGCATAGCTTGTCTATATCCAAGCTGTAACCTTATGTAATATCAAAAATAAAATTTGACAGCCACTGTCATTAGTCTGATAGATGTTTAAATATTACACTACTTGGTTACCTTGTTGCTACGCTGTTTTTCGAATAGGTTATCTATTTTCGAATTGGCAACATTATCTTATGTCAAAAATACCAACATAACTGCGAACTAGCACAATATTTTTTGTTCCCTACTAAAGTATTAATTACCATTTATAGGGTAGTATAATTAATTAAACCGCCAGTGTCTATATTGAAATATTCCGAAATTCCCATAGAATCGGAAGATACTACCGTGTGATCAAAAATATAGTAAGAAGCAAATAAGGACTAGAACAGAAAAATAATCAACTTAATTTAAACGGACATTAATCATCATATGCTATTATAGTCATCATTTATCCATTATTTTTCCACTGCTGAACATAGGTCTCACACTATTGGGGGCTTTATCAGTAGTTGCCATACTTAGAAGGCGAGTTGGCTACCGCAGTTATGCTTTTGGTGAGATTAAGAGGTATTATTTTAAGAGGTACGCTGCTGTCCATTCCTTGATCATTAAGTTCTTATAGTCGTCTTACGATACGCACGGAGAAGGAACGGGTGGCCCATTCTATGCCGGGACCACACGAAGACATCTATATACCTGATTATAATTATCAACGTTTCGTAATAATTTCAATATGTGTAAAATACGCGAACATTGAAAATGAACTATTTTATACATTGTACCAACAATTTTTAAACGCAGATTCAGCAGTGAAGTTTGAACAAGAAACATGGTTGTGGCTCTTTTCAGACAAAAGTAGAATTTTACAAGTTCATGATTCGCTTGTAACTTGAAGAGACTGCTATCTTTCATTTCCGTAAAATTCTTAAAAAAAGAAACATCCACCTCTGAAGGAAATATTCAATGCATTTTTTTTTGTAGATACCTCTTAAACATCTGTAAGAAAAGCACTCTCCGATAGTACATTATCACTATACCCTGCCAACAGAATAAAACCTATCCCGGAACGGTTCAGTGAACTTCAAGTTAACAGACAGATTCAAGACATGTCTAATATTGCATTTTGCTATTTTCTGTACAATACCACGACGGAAATAGTTCGTGCAACTTATGGACCGCAAAATGTGAATTATGGGTCCACTCGAGTATAAAAATGATACAACTACATGCCGAGTGCTTATCAATGTTATATTTCTGTTCGATAGGCTGTCTAATATATGGTTAATGCAATAACAACTAGTTCCGCTGTCATATTCGTGAACGGGTACTTGGAGGGATTGATCTGTTTAAGTTGAATAGAATTAAAATAACGTAATTCCTTCATTTTGTTTCAGATTTGGACGAGGTTGGGTGTAACAAGGACGGGAATTAGAAAATAAAATTTTACCAAGTGTCTAGATGTCCAAGTGTAAATATTTAATTAAAAAAATATTGTTAGTTAGAAAATAAAACATGTGCATAGTCAAGTGTGTACAGAGGACATTGGTTGCCTTCATTCTCCTGGCCGTCACTACATCGCCGTCGGCAACTCAAAATACAATGATTTCAGGTAATTTACATTTTTATTTTATTATTATAAAACTTTCTAAACAAATCCATAGCGTGCGGTTGTAGATTGATCGCTTTGTAATTTACCCAGTCGAGCATACATTTTTCTGGTCCTTCGAGACGGATTGATTAATTTGATTAATGTATTTTTAATGTAAATCTTCAGTATGACTAAAATAAACTATAATATATTTTAGAAAAAAATAAAAAAAAATAAGGTAAAATAAAAAGGAACGCAACAATAAATAAATAATAATAAAAATATATAAATAAACACAATGTATAAAATACTCACTACAGATAAAATATTCTTACTTACTTAGTTAAATCTATAGTTATTTTTCATTAAAAAGAAACTTCAAATTCTATTAAGTTATTGCCTATCTTGTGTTATTTATATATACGAGTACAAATTATAAATATAAATTTGATACATAATTAATTAATAACCTGATTTAAATGAATTTTAAATGGCTCTACAGGGTATGTATATATTTTAGTTTTATACCGGTCATTGTAACGTGTCAGTCTATGTTCGTGAATAAAATATCAGCCAACATCATAGTGAAAGCTCGTGTTACTAAATTTCCCTATAATTACGTACCTGTCATTATTAGATACGCTTCCTAGATAACAGTTTAAAATTGATGATTTTAATTTGAATCTTTAATTTTAAACCTTAAAAAAATATAATTATAGTTATTTAATTTATTATTGAGATTTCAATTCGGTTTACAGAAACTTCTGCTATATTTATTTTAATTTAAAACTTAAAATATATAAAACAAGTTAAAAATTACAATTCTTCAAGGTACAATTATTTGCTTTCGTATCTTTTAGTATTTTCATTGCTTAAATTTAAATTATACAATATTTCCTATAATTTTCCAACTTAAAAAATATACAACAAATTGAGAAATACACAGTTCAAACTGAAATGTATTTGCTCGTGTTTATTTTTAATCCTCTGTAAAAATATCACAATTGGAGTAAGTAGTAACTTTGCTTGATGAGGCTTCAAATACATTAGACCTAAAGAAATATTTGCCTTGAACCTACAGGTTACGAGTATAAGAACAAAGCCACCCGAGGGACATTACTTAAGTCAGCACCGTAAAAAATGTATACCTTTTATGTTACATTACATAGGTCGAGAGTCGTGTCTCTCTTATTCATATACTTCTATTGAAATACCTACTTGAGACATAAAGGTAGTGCCTATTGATTACAAATGAAAAAATATATTTCATTTTCAATTGCTTGTGTACTTTCACATGGTAACAGCCTATTTGTTGTAATATCTTATTTCAAGATTTTCTTCCCTTGCATTGATATGTAAGTCTAAAATAAAAAAGTGACACTTTATACTTTTATATGTATATTACGTGTACCATCTTTTCATTTAAAAAAAAAATGTGCTCACAACAAATGGCGTTGTCAATGACTATCGGTTCTTATATATTTATTTATTACAAACTCAATGCTCGACATGTTCTTATTTGACCGAGCATATTAAAATTATTTATTTATTTATGTAATATAGTTTATTATGACTATTTTTTTTATTACAAAGATTATTTTTTTCTATTTATATACTAGCAACATTAAAAAAATATATCGCTTAAATATATAAAAAAAATGCGTGCTATAAAAATTAATTAATTGAGGAAAACGGATTATATACCATCTGGTTATATAATATATAAAGAAACTGGACGTTACAACATAAAATAAATGCTAGAAAAACTTTTTCTTGTAAGAGAACTCTATGCTCTAAAAGTTGGAGGGCGTTTGAAAATAAATCTTTTAGCGACAGATACGGGTCGGCCTCGACGAACGGTTCCGCTTAATACACAATAAAACGTGAGAAATGGATAAAGCGAATGAAAAAGAGAAAAGCATAGGTTCAAAACTACATAATTTATCTGTACACAATACGTTATAAATCATGCTAAATGTACTGGTTGATATTTTATTGATCGGAAAAATGTATTGAGCTATTGGCAGAATAGGGCCCTCATTTACCTAACGGTTTTTGTTAAAAGAGATTGTTGTCAATCCAAACGATTACTAGGAAAAAAAATGTTTTTAATAAAGTTGTTTTAATGTTTTTTTAGTACAGGTATTAGATAATGCATAAAAACAAAATTTATTCGAAACCCCATTATATTATTAGTATTTATGTAGTTCTTTATGTTATATCCTTTAAGACTTTTTATTTGTCGTATAGATTCCGGCATAGAATAGGCCCTGCCACCTCTTTCTTCCCCGTGGATGTCGTAAGAGGCGAATTAGGGAGCTTATGGTGGAGAAATGAGAAGCAGCGTGCCTCTTAAAATATCGAAAAGCCAAACTGCGGTTGCCAATCCGCCTGCCAAGCGTGGTAGCTACTGGCAAAACCCATCTTATGGGAAAGGCTATGTTCAGCGATGGCCAGTTAACGGCTGACATAACAAGGTTTTTTATGATCATTTTTTTATTTATTTATTTTTTTTTTAATTTTGTCAATTGTCTCTTCTTGTAGTCCTATTATTTTGATATTAAAGTAGTTTTGCTACTAGATGGCAAAGAAAACGTTAAACTGTTACCACTGTTTTGATTGTCTACATTTCGCTGAGCAATTTAATTAATACGATTGAATCTAAACAACTGTAATTTTTAAAAGTTATCCAAATAATATTATATTCACGCAATCTCTTTGAGCAATACTTTTGACTAACGACGGTCTCGACTATAACGGCAGATGTGCGCTGGCTCTTAGCCAATATGCTGCATTTTTGCGAACAATAAAAAATCAACCAGTAAGCGCAATAATGTTGGCAGGTTCTAAGTGAAACTGAATCGTTGACTTCATATAATTTTGTTTTTTTTTTCTTAATAGTCGGTTTATATAATTAATGTCTGCATATAATTGAACATAGTTGATATTTCTTTTAGACTATTTTACTATTTGACTTGACGTCTACCTTCTATCCAGTATTGTTTTGATAATTTTACCCCTATAGTTTAAAACTCAGATCACATACAAAGTAGTTGCAAAGGGATTTATCTCCGCAGTTAATGGGGTTATGAAATGAACTGCAGATACTTTTCCAAAAGACTACAATGCCGAAAAGGTATAAAAATCATAATTGTTTTGCCCTGAAATAATAAATTTGTGTTTGTTCCAAAAAAAAAATCGACCTCAATTATGGTAAAATTTATTATTTTAATTTCGAAACTAAACTACCGAATCGATTAAATTTCCATAGGATCAGTTTGTAAGTATATCCTTTTAGATAAAAAATGAAAATCCAAATCGGTTTACAATCGTATTTTTTTTTGTTTGTTACTTTATAACTCCATGTTATAAAGTAACAAACAAAAAAAATAGAAGTGATTTGAGTACCTCTTTTTTTTGTAAGTCGTTTTAAACTTAAAATTGATTTCAATGTTGAAAGCACCTTATTTCAAAAATTTTACCAGTTGTATTGAATAACTACATTAAGTATAGTTCTAAAATGAGTGTTCTTTTTAAAAAAGGTTTCACTATTTTTGTCACAATTTTTGTGGAAAGATTTTCTTTCTAGGTGTTGGTGATAATCAAGTAGAAAGACAGCATCGCAAACCATGCTCGAATATGGCAGCGCTGAATTGCTAGTTCTTAAATAAAAATACCCCATCTTTTCCCTCAAACCAATTGTGATTCTCAAGTGAGCTGGAATTTCAGAATTGTTTCGGTTTCGTTGTCAATTTCAACAATGTCGAAAGCAAGCGACGCGGCTGTTACGTGGATTTTCACTTAGCTTTTGCCCTCTAGTTTACAAAATAAACAAACGCTTGTTAGAGCTCATGTTTATTTTGTTACTTTTATCCCTAGCTCCATATCGTCTAGTATAAACTAAAACTAAATTGTGCTTAAATATTGGAAACAAGTTGATGTGATAGAGGTACAAAAGTACCGAATGTTAAATTTCTAATGACAATATTCATGAGTTCCTCCAGTAGTTTGTTGTTATTACATTTTATGCGGGTAGTTGGACATTAAAGACTTTAGTCATACGTTATTGTCCACGATTGGCAACATTAATGCGCGGACGACTCGAGAGCTATCACCCTGTCTCATGCCGCTCTTCTACGATGGACGCGACGCAATCCACTATTTATGTACGTAATCATGCGCAACTATATTCAAGCGTATTTTTTTTTTAATTAATGGTAATAGAATAGTCGCTTGCTAACGCGCTAAATGCGTCAACGGTGTACACTGACAGGGCATCAGTGAGGAATGATAGGTGAAGATGTAAAAGCAAGCTAATTAGCCCATCGTGATGAACTTAGAATTGAGCACGGTAGTTTTCAGAGGAACTTCTCTGCGACTCCAACGTCACCCTGTATTGCTAGTAATAGAACCTTAATCCCTAATACCGTCAATCCTTTCTCTGCTCTCAAGCTTCCAATATGTACTAATACATTTCAAATCTAATAACAAAAATCCGATGACAAATATAATTGAAAACTACCAAGATAGCGAATGTAAATCACATCCCGAACAATTACTTGTACTGATTGTACAAAAAACACTTTAAGTGACGTTAATTTTTTTTTATCTGAAAGGCTGGGAAACATAAAAGTTAAAAATACGTAAACCTTACGTAAAATTAAAGATAAAATTTTTATTACAAAGAATTCACAGATTTTAGGTGCAATGAATTGTTTTAATAGTAATAAACGTTAAAACACACGTCCTTTGTTACAGAACAAAAAAAAAAAAGAAAGGCAATCGTAATGTAACATTAAAAATGAACCACGAAATAATAACCCAAGTTATCGCTGGAATAAAACTCATTTCCTGACGTAATAAAAACTCATTTTAAATGTTTCCGGGGTGAAGGGGATGCCATTGATTGAGGTAGAAGAAAGGAATAAAGAATTGGAACATAAAACCCGTTTAGCCAGCAGCAGACTAATTCTCCGAACAAAAAAAAAACAGCCATTGACAAGTATGACCGGCTAGCCACCCTCTTCGACATAAATCTTTAGCAAAGATAAGGAGGGTTCAATCGAATTTACGTATTGCTAGGGAGAGGAAACATTTTGGTTTAAATTTATTGACATAATATTCAGGCTGTATATTATTACTACAATACTTGAGGATTGGTAAAGAGCGCTAATGCCTTTAGTACTGCAGGCGTTCATAGGCTACGCTAACCGCTTACATCAGGTTGGCCGTATATTTATTTTGTCACAACAGTGGTGTAAGAAAATTTAAAATAATAGTACGACTCTATAGAGAATATACCACTCACTGTCCTTTTCTCGACCCAACGTCATCCCTTTTTGTAACTTAAATAGAATTATAAAATAAAATCTACCACGATCGATTTGATACATCTACTATATTTTCACGTTTTATTTTTATAATTTGTCTCATGTATGCTCTCCGGATTCAGAGACTCTTGGCTCCTCTTTCAGCCACAACATGGTCTGTCTGATCATAATAATTAGTCTAGGTCTCCCCCAAATTTTTATGCAAACAACTTGACGGAACAGAGCCATGCAAACACAACTGCTTCACGGTAGAAACACTAATTGTACAGAGATATCCAAGCAAACGACTTCCATACAAAGTCTCCCCTTGGTGAAATTGTCAATAAATAGTCACAAAGCCATTATATATTTTTTGATATTACTAGCAACCAAGTTCATCTATCAGAAAGAATAATTTATTTTCATATTAAAAATCACGACTACAATATCATAACCGGAGAAGAAAATTAAAAAGAGTTCTTTAGAATATAAGAAGCTATTAAATTATAATTTCCATGCAGAGTAAACAGAGAAGAAATATCTAAAATATAATTAGATTTACAAGAAAAACACTTGGAACTAGAGCTTGAATTTCGCTGAAACTTATGAATCTGTTTAATTAATAAATAGTAAATAATGAAATTTCAATAGATTCCAATAAATTTTAATAAAATTAAGTTTTGATATGTTGTTTTTGTATTGAAAAAAATATATTAAATAATAATATATAATAATATATATATATATATTTTAAACGAAAACTCAAAAAAAATTTTTGACTGACGGTATTCTGAGGAATTGTTTAAAATTATGCCTGCCTTGAATGATACCATTTATCATCTTACCGCTCACCGTCGAGAGGGAATTTATCCTTACACGCTTGAACCTAAATGGTCACGTACAATGCGGTTTCAAAGAAATTTTCCCCTGCGAATGCTCAGGCAATGAACTCCCTGCCGAGGTTTTCTCTAGAGACTACAGTATACAATATATAGTGGGGTTCTTCAAAAAGTGTATATTAAGAATTCTTCAGGGCCGGCAACGCACACGTGACATCTCTAGTCTTGCAGGCTTCTGTAGACTATATTGACCGTTTACTATGAGACGAGCTGTATGCATATGTATGTATGCGTGCCACCTTTGTGGTATAAAAAAAGACGGAATAAACTGAACTATATTGACATCAATTTGGAGTCAAAAATCGATATGCAAAGTATATGCTGTTACGCCACCTGTATTTAAATTTGCTTAGTAAAATATAGGGAATCCGAGTACTATGTTATCTAAAACGGTAAATCTACTAATGCTTTTAATTACTGGAGTAATTAACGATGCTAATAAACACTTGCTTGCAATCTGGAATTACAGTTGAGAGAATAATTTAATACTTTTCATATTAATGCACTTATTCTGTGCCGTGCCGTGCCGTATGGTCCTGGCCTACTCTTCTTTCCTGTGTGTGTCGTAAAAGACGACAACGAGAGCATAATTCAGTTTTCAAATAATTCGCGGTTTTTGAGATGTTTTCTTCCACGAACACTCAGGTTATGGAATGAGCTCCCTGCCGAGGTTTTCCCAAGAGACTACAGCATGGGGTTCTTCAAAAGGGAGGTAAAGAGGTTTCTTCAACCTAGGTAATTTATTAAACTAGATAAATTATTTTGCGTTACATTTCTATGAAACTGAAGAATAATTCATCTTAATTTTAATGTATCAATAACTCAATTTTTTTTTTCTTATAAATATTATGAACCGAAAAGTGAGCTTTATTGTTACTTCTTGACGTTATTACAGCTCAATCAATCATCATGAAATCTGACAAAGCAGCGTCTAGAAGGAAGGAGTAAGGCTAAATTTATCCTAGAATAATCAATATTACAGATACATTTAATATATCTTTCTATATTACCATTAAAATACTTTTTTTTTTGTAGAGCAAGCAGAGAAATTGAGCACTAAAGTTCTCTATCCTAATTTACATTTCTTGCTCCCTCTACTTCCACAAGCTATATTCGACGCTTGATTTCTTTATTAAAAGCAGATCATATTAGCTGTTAACTGCCCACTGCTGGACATAGGCTTCCCCAAAAAGAGGTGCATTGTCAGTAGTTGCCTAGCTTGGTAGGCGGATTGGTAACCGCAATTAGGCTTTTGGTGATGTTTTAAAAGGGACGCTGCTGCCAATTCCTCGACCACTAAATTCCCTTAGTCACCTCTTACGACACTTACGGGAAAGAAAGGGGTGGCCCATTCTACACGGGGCCATATGGCGAAAAAATAATACCGAATACAATGACAAATAATTTGAAACAATACAGACATATTATTATCTAGACTTATATCGTACTTTCTCAACTAAATTAATAGTTTGCAAAAACATAACTATCACGAGACTTAAATAGAACTGTCAATAAAACTTTGTTAAGAGTTCTTTGCAAAAAATATTTTGTATTTTTCTTTGTTTAAGAAAGTAATTTTACTCTATCAATAAAAGTGAGTTTGTAAGCAATTTATCTGGAAAAATGTAGGTGTAAAATGTGTGTAGTGTTAGTGACAGGTTTTTAAATATAGTTAGTCTTAATAGGAACTTCATTTTAAATATTGGACATTTAACAATTTTAACGTTTTATCGCTTCTGGATTTAACGTTATCCAATATATTAATTGCCTATTATCTTTAAATCGCTAGGCTATAAAATTTCCATTTGATTTTGCTAATATTATAAATAAATTTTATAAAATTGTTTAAATATTCAGTGCTTATTGGCCGCGTGGTTTCGACATAGAATAGCCTACCCCTTTCTATCCCGTGGGTGTTGTAAGAGCTGACTAACGGAGGACAAGGAATGGGCAACAGCGTCCCTCATAAAACATCTCTAAAGCCTAACTGCGGTTGTCAATCTGCTTGCCAAGCGTGACAATAACTGGAAAACTCCTTAAGGGGGAGTTTTATGTTCATCAGTGGACAGTAATAGGCTGATATGCTGATGGTGATTATTTGGTGCTATTTGCATATATGTATTACTTGCTGATAATGTAGTTTTCTTTAGACAAAAGGATTTTCAAAATTGGTTAAGATTTTTTTGAGTTTTTCCATTGCGAACAATAAATCTTTCCTCTTTGTAATATTAGTTTGGATAAACAAAGTTAAGCAAATTAAATTATTAGCATCTAATAACCAATAACTTTGTTACAAACCAAACTCAATTTGGTTCACAAAATTATTATCCAAACATTAATTATTGACGTAATTTCATATACCTACATAAAATTTACATCGACAGCTGTCGTCAGCCAATCCAGTAATTAATTTAATTAATAAATTAATTACAATTATTCTTTATTTTACAGTTTTAATAATTACAATTGATTTTTGTTCTATTATAGAGTGAGTAATTTATTTTTATGTTAGGTACATGATAAGAAAAAATATTACCTTTGTTACTACGAGTAAGAGAAATATGCTTTTACCTACATACGTATATATTAGTTACGTCTGTTTCCTATTAGGTTAGGCAGAAATAATGAAACACCAAATACTTCAAACAGATCTCTAACGTTTTTGAATTTTGATATTTTTTTAATCAACGCAACTCATCCAACTCCTGGCTTTATGCACTTCCCCTTATAACAGAGATTCTCAATCTCTTCTCTCTTGCATTAGTGTAGTTCTGAATTTGTTTACGGAATTAAATATAACAAAATACTCTATCTTAAAGGTAGTGTTCTTCTACTAGAAATAAGTCTGTCTCTAAAATATTAAAAAATGTAAATAGCAACGCATGGAGAGTGTAATGGGCGAAACAATATACTCTGTTATATCCATGGTACTGCTCATGTCTATAGGTGACGGTTACCACTTTCCATCAGGTGGGTCGTCAGCTTGTTTGTCATTCTAAGTTTCATAAAAAACATAATAGAATGAAAATAATGATAATAGGTAGCTTGCACATTCATGCAGTTTGGTATGCAAACTTTTGCATTTATAATATTAATACTGCAAATCTCGAAGTCTATGTATAGTATTACCTTATGCAAAATCGCGCCACTTTCAAAGTTCATACATTCATACATCATAACAGCCATTAACTGTCCACTACTGAAAATAAGCCTCCCCCTTGGACGGTTTTTGCCAGTAGTTGCCACGCTTGGCAAACGGATTGTTAACTTCAAAATCTTGACAGAACAATATTATTTTTACTTATATTTAAATTATGGGTTTACTTAAAAACTTATTAGTTTAAATTCACACATATTATCGTAAATCCGGAAATCGTTATTCAAACATTGAAGCAGACCTAAATGAGGCAAGCAAAAGAGAAATCAGAGCACTTGAATAAGTTCGAATTGCGACTTACCAGTTGGTGTAACAAATTCCAACGCAGCCAGGTAAAGTTTGCTATTATTCAAATCAGCTTATCCAATAAATTGGCCTCGGTAAGCACTTCGTCCCATTTCAACCATGCACCGAATATTCAAGATTTCATGGGAAATACGAGCAACTTAAGGGTTTTGGAAGTTAGTTGAACTTAGTTTTCAAACTACGTCCAGTTAATTTATTTTGATGAACTGAACTCCTACAATGGGTACAGTTTCAATAATTTGAAACTTTAGAAGGGGAAAGTGATTGACTGGCTGATTAAACCGCAGCCACAACTGCTGGATTTTGAAACATTTCCTTGTACTGTCAAATTTGTACTACAGACAATAGATACGAAGCACAGATGTGATAAAAAGTCAACGTGATTATATGTATATATATATATGTGTATATATAGTTATATATATATATATATATATATATATATATATATATATATATATATATATATATATATATATATATATATATAAACTAATTAGTGTTTACAAATCTTTATATAATCTATAAATTTGCGTCATGATTTCTGAACAAAATTATTTTAAATTAGGTAGAATATTTACATAAAGACATCTTGTTTTATTTTTTTGTTATAACATCTTTCTTACTTCATATTATATGATAAATATTTTATTTAGATTTCTAATATATAAAGTATATAAATGTCAGAGACTTATTTTGTTATATTTGTCTAGGAACATTATTAGATTTGTTCGAGACAACGAAACTCTAATATCAGTACGAAGTAACAGTATTGTAAGGCATTTTTATTTAAGAACTATATTTTGTTTATTTTGTCGAGATACCTGTATAAAGAAACAGACAGAAAAAAATATATAGACTCTGTATTGTGATATTATTATAACTTATCAAGAAATTCTATAAAAATATAATTCAGTACACCAACATACTAGTACTAGGTTGTCTGTAAGAGATTGCTTTCAGTAATATGGCCGCCTTTTATAATTTCACATAATATATAAATATTCTACGTATCATTTATTTATTGCACGACAAAGAGTTTGTTATATTATTTTAGTTTTTATTGTTAGAGGCTACACACTAGGACGAGAGTTTTCAAAAAATTCCTAACGATCCTGCAAGTATTTTAAATTCGTGGGCAACATAAGTTATGTTCGAATTATATTAAAATTTTGCTCCTTTGTTTATTTTATAGAGAACCGAATAAAGAGAAAGGACTTATTTGTTATCCTGTAAGTCCTTAGACTTACTGGATTTCTACTGCTGCCTTTTATTCAGTCCCAGAACACAAATTTTCTGCCTTTCGGAATTTTTCTTTTTTAACACAACAGCACACGTCACGAATTCTTATTTTAACTGTACAAAAACTAACAATCGCATTGCGTGCAACAGAGGACGCTTGTCGTTGTAGAGCATGAATAGGTTGGGTGAGGGAAGTTTTAGAAAGAATTATCGGTTCTCTAACAAGTTATACTGATTATGCACTGGTATTAAAATTTGTTATTTAGTACAAGTTGTAAAGCTTTCGAAATGATCGCAGTTGTCCTTACAGTAACATACGTGATTACCAGGCTAATACTATGATTATTTATTTACGCAGAGCTGAAATGAAATGAAATGAAATGAAATGAAATGAAATGAAATGAAATGAAATTTATTTGTTATAAAAGTAGTACATAATAGATGGTATGGTTATTTATGTTATATAGATCTCACTTTTAGTCTTTACAGACATGCAAATACATATTTGAATTAATCTATTATTATTCTTTATATAATTCAATTAAAGTTACATATTATACATTTATTATTATTATAAAAGTATGAAATTATTGTTATAAAACTGTCAATATATTCATGACGAATGTTAAAATTATATCAAGTATGTATTGTCAAAATATTATGTTTTCTAATAATTATAGTTCAACATCGTTTATATAATCACTTATTGAATAGTAGCATTTGTCAATTAATAAATTAAATAATTGTATTTTAAATTGTGTCGATGGCAATTCCTTTAAAGAGGTCGGAAGTTTGTTGTATATCCGGATAGCCATTGGATAACAACTTCTTTTATATAGGTCCGTTAACATTATAGGCAATATTAGCTTATTTGGATATCTTCCACGATAATTGTCGACATTATTACAATACTTTTCAAATAAATAAGTATGTGTTTTAACAAAGTTACATGTTTCATAAATATATAAACAAGGTAAAGTTAGCAGTTTCAGCTTTTTAAAATATGGTACACAGCTAGTTCTGGGTGTGAGTTTGTTTATAGCACGAATACATTGCTTCTGTGCTATAAATGCTCTTTCCAATTCTGTTGAATTTCCCCATACCAAAATGCCGTATCTAAGATTGGAAGCAACATATCCATGATACGCCAATAAAGCAGTTCTTTCATCAGCTATATTTACAAGACGCCACAAGACATAGGAAAAACTATTAATTTTACTGTTTAGGTTTTTTATGTGTGGTTTCCATGTACAGTGATTATCCAACATGATTCCTAGAAACTTCACAATGTCACATTCATTAATTAATTGATCTTTGTGTTTAATCATTAAGTCAAATGTTTTGTTAGTTCGTTGATTATGAAATTGAATATATTTAGTTTTGTCTATATTAACTTTTAGATTATTTTCTTCTAGCCAATTAATAACATCAGTTACGGTTTTATTAATTTCTTTATTATATACATTCTCAGAGTCATAAATATTTGGTATCGCAATGGCTATATCGTCCGCAAATAGAGTGCAAAAATGTCTAGTTATAGTCGGTAGGTCATTTATGAATAAAATAAATAATAAAGGACCCAAAATACTTCCTTGTGGTATCCCAATGTCTTTTACTTTATCGTCAGATTTATACAATACTTCGTTTAACTGTGCATCAAGATTTGCTACTTCAACTCGTTGAATTCTATGACTTAAGTAAGTTCTTAACCAGTTATAAGCATTACCCCTAAGTCCATATCTATCACATTTAGACAGTAATAGCTCATGTGGAACGAAATCAAACGCCTTACTCATATCAAAGAATACAGCTGTAACTTCAATAGATTTATCAACATTACTCAAAATGGTACTGACGAGTCTAAAAGCTGCTAGAGAAGTAGATTTTCCCTTTTGGAAACCGTTTTGATTTTCATTTAATATATTATGTTATGTTATGTTATGTTCTAGCTCAAGTTATAGCTCAAGGTCGAAACATCGGTACGTTCGAACAAATAAATAATCGTGGTAAGAGCCGTTAATTATGTATATAAATACGAGTTCTAGAACTTTCCATTTATTAACCAAGTAATATTTTCATATCAAATTATGACGCCGCGTCATTTTAACATACACCTGCCCGTAATATTATGATGGTAATTGTTCTTTCAAACTTTGTTCAAGATGTTCACATTGTTGTAATTGAATTAGGCACTTTGTAAAGGAGGAGACTATAATTTTGACGTGAACGTTTGTGAGCTCGATTTAGAGTCAACTATCTGGATATTGGTATCTTTATTGGAAGGGCCTCGTGGGGCCCAATCTCACAGACTTACCGTCAGTATTAGGGTTGTCAAAAATATCATATTGTTAGTGTTGCTGAAAATATCAAGAGGATATTTCCATTTAGAATATGTAAAAAAAAATCATCTATTTAAATTAATGGGCATATGAATCGTATTCTTTACGAAGTGGTCACGTTTTTTCAATAATAATAATAAAATTGTGTTTCTCAAAAAGAAACTCGAGTTCAATTGTGGCAAAACCAGTTGCTAAATATGAACTGATGGAGTTATAAGGTAACAAACAAAAAAATACAAGCGAATATTAAAGTCTGTTGAAAGTATTTATTTGTTCATTAAAAATAATTGTAACATTATGACAGCAAAAGCCAAATCAATGTTATAAACCTAGTGTGTTAACATACAAAATTATAATACTTCGGTTTCTATAAATATCTATTTTGGATAACCAATATGTAGTTTTATTTACACAATCATACGATCGTAAATGGTAATGAGCGTTCCCGCCGTTTATCTACAATGCAATAGATTTGACAATATTTGATACAGTGTTAAAAATATGTGGGTAAACTGTTATTGTACCTATTTTGATGAAATACGTCAGAATAAACGTGCTTTTAGTAACTTTACTTTGTATACATATTGTTGTTTTTATTATTAAACGAATTTGTAATTCCTAATGAGAATAAATATCTAAAACTTAGTATACTTTTTCAATAAGTTTCATCACTATATTTATCCATCCATTCGTCCAGTCTGGTCTTGGCAGCCCTAAATACCATAGAGGTTTCGCAAAAAAAGTAAAATCTTTCAACCAGTGCTCAATTTAAAAAAATGGTAACTTTCGCATAAACGAATACAAAAATAATATAAACATAAGTGTGGCTATAATGACAAATTAAAACTAAAAAAAAAACTTAATTATTTACTACAGTCGAATTAAACAGTGACATTTGCTTTTTACAATAACATCTATGTTATTGTAAAAAGGTAATGACTCTTCACAGAATTTCATATGTATGGTAAACACTCTACTCCACTATTGCCTCAAATATATAAGTGATGGTTACCACTTTTCATCAGCTTGTTTACCATACTAAATTGCATAAAAAATATTTAAACACATTTTTTTTACAAGGATAGAGTCTTAATTGTAATTTTTTTACGTATTTGGATATTACCAAATATAATATCTCAATGAAATAGTCGACAATATTGCTCACAATATTCATATTTTTGTGCGAATGCTCTTATTTTATTGAGCAATGGTTGAAGTTTATATTCTGTACGCATTAGATAATCTGTGTCATCACAATTCAATGGACATGTTGAATATCGTACACATATATTTATATTGACGGCATAAGCAATATATTACATAAATATGTCACGAACTAAATGAGGTCACTGGAACGGACAGTGACCTTTCCCATCGCATGTTAGGGTCGAGTTTTAATACTATAGTATAACAATATATTAGCAACTATTCACAAAATTGTCCGCCATATTGAATTCAATATGGTGTCAGGTATCTTATAAAGTTGCCAACTGCAACTTTTAGAAGAATAGTTAGATCGTGTTTACGAGTATGTGATAAAAAAATTACAAATTGTACAATTTTATATTTAGGTACAGGATGGCTATGACATAACAAGTGGCAATAACACAGTAGAGGAAGAGGAAGATTACGGAGACCAGCCGTTCATTTTCGAAGAGTTCCAAACGCCGCTTTTCTTATCTATGACGGTACCGCAAGCGCATACAGCTCGCGCTCAACAGGCCGAGGCACAAAGTCAGACTCGTGCTCGCGTCATAGTCGCTCATGACTAAGGATCACGAATTGATTCCGAAACTAGAGCTTTTTCGATCTAATTACACGTTAGTTAAAGCGGTAGCTATTTCATTAAATTTTTGTATACTATTAAAAGAATTAAGGCATTTATCTTAGCAATTTTAAGTATAGAACAGAAAATAATAACAAGCAATACTCAAGTTACCTTTAAATAAGATATTGTGCAAAGGAAAGTCAGCCTCGAAACGAAACATAAGTAGGTACAGTAGGTGTATAAACTACTTACCCGAATACACTGTAGTACTTACATATGTACTGTACTGTATTTTTATACTGTGTACGTACATGTATTAGTATAGGTCATTCTCCGAATGTCCTATTGTATCGAGGACACGAGTACTTGTATTTCTTCGAGTTCAATCCACTCAAATAATATATTATTTAAGGGAGCTGAAAAAACGGTCAAGTGCGAGTCCAACTATTAAGATTTCCACAGTATTTTAAAATACAGACATTATCAAACCTACTATTATCATTATCGCAATAAATATTTATTAAAGGTTTCAAAGGATTTTTTCCCGCGAACGCTCAAGCTGTAGAATGAGCTCCCCGCCGACGTTTTCCCTAGAAACTACAGTATAGGGTTCTTTAAAAAGTATGTATTAGAGTTTTTCATGACCAGTAATTCACATGTGACAACCCTAGTGTTGCAGCCGTCCATAGACTACAGTGACCGTTTACTATTAAACTGCCAGTATGCTTGTTTGCCACTTTTGTGGTATATAAAAAAAACTGTTCCAATCCTAAATGTAATGCCTTCCCTAGCATGTTTCGATGCGTTCTTATTCTAATCTCTCATATCTACAATTTTCTGCTATGTACTTTTGATTCTCAAATCATAAGGGATTAATACGCTCTAGATGAATCATTATAGGATTTGCTTTGTATAAATCGTCTATGTAAATGTACACGTCCATTAATGTTATACCTTCGGTGCAAGAGGCCTATAGAAATCGGCGGATTATATATATCCCTATTACGATCCGTGTAATATGGGATTTTTAACACCTCATTACGCATTTGTTTTTCGGTCAAATAACCATGGTAACTGCTCCAAAATATTATGGCTGCATCAGTTATTCGAAGTACCCAATAGGTCATATCCTATACATTATTGTTGAAAATAGGGGAAATTATTAGCAGCGAGAAGTAATAAAATTAAAATTTTCCTTTAAAATTAAAAAATAACAAAGCGAACGAATTTTTGTTCGCAGTACAAATTTGAGCTCCAATTAAATTTATTTATTAGAACAATGCTCTTACAGTTTTTTTTTCAACGCTCAGTGTTTCTAATTTTTCAAATTTTTTTTAATCTATATATTAGTGCGAATGTGAAGTTGTTTCGAATGAAAATACCAGTATTAAAATTATAAATTTTAGATAGATATATAATGTATTTGCATCACTTACAGCATACAAATAACATTAGCTACTGGTACATATTTAAAGAAATAAAACAAAATATGTACAAAAAAACAAAAATATATACTATACGATGGTTCTATTTTGACATCATTATCATCATAATCAGCCTACTCTATTCAACTACTACGTATAAGCCTTTCCCAAGGAATGCCACATGCACAATCTTCAGATCTTCATTTGCAGTTTTTCCAGTATCCACCTAACCACAGAGTGTCCCACACTACGCTTGCTGATACACATTCTCCACTCTTTTCTGACGAGTGAAATGGATATTGAATAAAATAATAACGAAATGTATGTAAAATATGAAAATGGAAGGATATAATAGTTAGCAAAGTTGAATATTGACTTATTATAATCTAAAGAAAAGTGTGTATATTATTTTGTACGATCTTGAGTTCGAGACTCTTCGAAATCAGCTTGAGAACAACGACGAAATTGTATGAAATAATAGGGGTTTACGTCTATGAAAGTACTTTAGTAAATAGTAAAATAAGTAGTACTTGGCTCTCTTGACCATCCAATAAAGGATCTACCATGTAGATAGATAATTGATTCTAGTATTTCTGGGAAATATAAGATTTCATAGATTATGTCAGAGAAAATCTTTGCATTATGTATTTTGTTATCAACGGGAGTCTGTGTACAAAAACCTATATATACCTGGCCTACTTATCTTTTAAACACCAAGTAGAAATGCTTTTTTTTTATACAACTTAGAACGGCAAACAAGCTGACGGTCCACCTGATGGAAAGTGGTAACACTCGCCTATAGACATGTGCAGTACCATGGACATAACAGAGTATACTAATTCGCCCATGATACCCCCTATGCGTTGCCATTCCTGAGGACTCAGGTGTTATTCCTCTGTACCCAGTAAATTCATGCTTGCATGGCTATGTTTCGATTTGAAGGATGAGAAAGAAAAAAAGATTCGATTGTTTGTTTGTAATGGAGAAATTAAAAAAGTACTCAATCTCTTTTAAAAATTCTTTCACCTATAAAAACTAACACTACAGCAAGCAAGATAGCCTATAAATTATTTAAAAAAAATCTTATGAAAATCTTAATATATTATAAAGTATCAACAATTTTCCTATTAAAGCTAAAATAAACTACGAATTAAATAAAAATAATATAGAAATCGAAGTGGACCGCTAGTCCACAATCATAATGGAACTCTAAACTGAATGGGGTACAGTAAAATAGTAAGTAGTCACCTATAATGGAAGCGTGTTGGTTTAATAGAAATTACGTGGTGTGACCTTCCCGTATGAACTTGACTTTATGTGAATCAATGATTCATTTAATGCGGGCCGCTCCGCATTTTTGGGGGTCATAATGATAATACATTCGTGACCTCAGAGACACGTCAAGTGATATACTCGTAAATGACGTTGAAAAATTCTATAGGAGTGCTCTAAAGGGTAAAATTATGACACGTTAGCATATTTAATTCATTTATTTCATACTAGCTGTTGCCCACGATACTCGTATTACATGAACAGTGTTGTGTTTCTTCTCTGCAGTGAAAATTTTATAAATACTTTTTAAGCGGATACTTACTTTATAAAATAAATGATTATGATAATAGCCGTTAAATGTTCATTACTGAACATAGGACTTCTTAGGAGGGGTTGCTAGTAGTTGCCATGCTTGGCAGGTGAATTGGCAACCGCAGTTAGGCTTTAGTGATGTTTTAAGAAGGACGCTGCTGTCCATCCTTCGACCTTTAAGTTTCCTTAGTGGTTTTTTCATTTATCTTTGTAAATAAAAATAAATAGATATAATAAACCTATGTTCCAAATATCAGTTTTCTAGACCTATCAACTTTAGTTGTGTGTTGATAGTCAATCAGGATTCAGGTAAATCTAAAATATCTAGAACCGAAGCAATTTACGAAAGGTTATATCCCAAATTGACCTTATCGGGGTTTAAAAGGTATGATAGCCTGGGTTATAACAGACCTATTACAAGCTTCAATTCCCATTGCGAGCAAAATCCTGTCAGGTTGACCTCCACGCAATTCTGGAAACCATTGTGGTAAATTCTTGTCAAATTTGAAATGATATATCAACTGAGTTGTTTTCACCTTGCCCTATCATTCCTCACTAGTGTCCCGCTAGTGTATACAGATAGAGTAGGCGGGCTCGCCTTTCCATTTTCAAACTGACCTATCGGAATCGAACCTGAGATTCACTCTCTCAACTATCCGGAAATTCTCTTGGATAGAGTTGTCGGAAGATTTTAACAATGTAACATTTAGTAAAAATATCAGTTTATTAAGGTTATTACTTCGTAGTACAGGCTTATCGTTACAATCTGCCCCAGTTTTATTTTACACGTGTTTTTGTGTTTATCTGCTTTGTCAATCTTTCACTTTCGTTTTCAATGCAAAGGGCTTTTACGCCATTTTAATTCAAATTTGGTTCATTTTCGTGGTGAGATAAAAACGTTTAATGTATTTTTATATTCGCTGTCACCGTTACATTATGTATTAGATATTGCTGAGGTACTGGCAGTCACGCATTGTATATTTTTTATATTTCTTTTGTTTTTTTTTTTTACATAATATAATAAAAATATGCAAAATTCAATCAAATTTGATGCAGTAGTTTTCGTGTGATGCCGTTACAAACATATAAATGTTTTTCGTTTTTTTTTTTAGCTTCTTCTGTTCTTATTAAAACCCACATATTCCAATTTTTTTTAAGTATCTCGTTAGTTACGATGTTACTGAATTAGTAAGGTTGGAGGTGACTGCAACTTTTCCCACATGAAATAGAATAGAAATCCATTTACTCGGGATTCACCTACGCAACCATTTTAAAATTAGAATTCCTAACAGTATTTTCTGTGAGATACGCCCGTGACTTACAACCTTAACCTGGAGTTTCTTAAGTGGTGTTTCAAATCAAATCATATTTATTCGCTTGCTACATGGTAAAATAAAATGTTACATATACAAGTAGGTACATAAAATGTAGCATCCCGTAGAGGTATGCAAATATTAAACTGTATTTAGTCTCCACATTATATTACAATTATAAAGTCCAAACGTTTTTCAAATTACAGTATTCTTTATGTCGAATTATCATATAAAATTATGGTTGATATTTTAAGTAATCTTTAATACATGACTTCTTTTAATATACACATTGTTTTGTCATTTAAATATTCAGAAACTGCATTTTTCTAAGAGAAAGTTTACATCCTTTCCGGGTTGTTTGTTGAATTAAATTCCAAAATAATATATTTCGTATGCTTATACATTTTCTTAAGTCCCACAAAATATCTTATACGTATACAAAACGGGTTAATGTGTAGGATTATTACGCTCACTGATCTAATACGAACATACGGCTATAGTGAGCTTATGCGATTAATGTCAGAATTACTTTAAGTATCAAGTGACAAGGATTTGGAATAGTTATTACAGGATCTTACATATGTACTATATGTATTTAACATTCACTTTCATTTATATTCATAATTCTATACGCGAAAAACAAAGTCAATTAAAACAAGGTATTTAGGTCACGGACAAACTGGGTTAGTTAAGGTTAAGTATTTTTTTAAACAGTCACATGTATTTTTAGTTTAGTTTTTTTTTTTTTATATAGTTAATTGCCATAGATATAGATCTAATAGACAACGCAAAGGCTCTTGATTTCTGACATCAGTTTTCGTATAAACTAAAATTTTCGAGAGGATCGCAGAATTGTAGCTAGTTGTGGTTACTAAAAACCTAAACAAGTATTTTATTTAATTACTTGCTCAAAAATGAAAATAAGTAACAAAAAATACAGTCGCCATTTTAATTAAAATGGAAGGCTTGAATCGTGAAAACGAAACGTCCTTAATTGTTTTTTTTTTTTCTTTAGTTGATAATCACAGCGCTCAAGGCTTCATTGCCGACTGGTTGAAGGATATCCTCGTTAATTTAAAAACGAGTTTGTGTTGCTAAAAATACAATAAAAGATTCAATTGCAACAACATTTTAAAATTTCCAAAAGAGTAATCGGGTTGTTACATCGGCTGTACTTGTATAATTAATAATACTTTGTAATTTGTAAGTCCTAGCATTTTAAATTTGAAAGTAAATTTGTATGTTTGTTACCTCTTGGAGCCTTTACAGTTAAGAAATTTGGTATATTATTTACTACTTGCGACGGATAGAGATTTATACTATTTTTTAATCTAGTCAATAATATCCCATTTGCGCTAACAAAGTCGTTGCAGAAACTTTCTATAATAATGTTATTATAATAAGTGGTATAATTGCTTAGGGAATAAGCTTCCTGCCGAGGTTTTCCTAAGAAACTACAGCATGGGTTTCTTCAAAAGGGGGATAAACAGGTTTCTTCAAAGTCGGCAATGCGCGCGTAATACCCCTGGTATTGCAGGTATTCATAGGCTACAGTAACCACTTACTATCAAGTGGGCCGTATGCTTGTTTTGCTTTTTATGCCACCTCAGTGGTATAAAAAAATATTCCGTATTTACTTATTCAAATTTACTACCACCACTATACATCAGTTAAATTCGGTACAATCATTTATTACATTTTCATGTCGTAATAATATAGACCTTAAGCATTAGAGATACAGTATCAACATGAACCCTGTAAGAACATAGCAATCATACCATATTAATAAATGTTTGTTACATAGAATATAAAGCTTCATTTTTTATATGCATAGTTGATAAACATAAAACAAATGCAGTTATACTTAAATAACCTCAGTGAAATATTCCTGCAGTGTATAATAACTTTTTATAATTAAATATTGTTTAAAGCTATTTTAAACTTTTTTAGAATTATATTCATTTTTTAAACTTAGTGAAATTTTATTGTAAATTTTAATTGACGTTGCATAATGGCCAGAATGAAAGAATTGTAATTTCAAAAATGGTCTTGCTAATCTACTATGAAGTAGATTAATTAACTGTAATCATCATATCAGCCTTTAACTGTTCACTGCTGAACATAACGTCTCTCCTTTGGGGGGTTTTCCGAGTAGTTGCCATGCTTGGCAGGCAGATTAGCAATTACAGTTAGGCTTTAGTTTTATGAGGGGCGTTGCTGTCCATCCTTCGCCCTCCCTTAGTCACCTCCTACGACACCCGCAAGAAAGGATGGGGTGACCTATTCTATATCGGAACCACACGGCCCTCTTAACTGTAATGATACAAAAAAATAGGAAGTAATTGACATTTCTAGATAAATACTTCAATATTTCTTCAAATCAAGAAAACTCAATCTTTGAATAAGAATTTTCTTCCCCAATAAGTACCTTTTCAAATAAAAGACTGATATGTTGACGAAGGCAACGAAAAATACACTGGGCGTATTGTCTAGTGAGCATTATGGGAAAATAAATCTTGCTTTCGGCCCCCGTCAGATGTTGCGGACAGTGGGCTGCATTGGATAGAGAATAGAAAAAAAAACAGTTATTCGAATATATAAGCACTCTTGAGTAATCTTTTAAAGAAATCCAAATTTGGATACCTAAGAATAAAACGAATCTAAGGAGCTTATTGGAAAACTTACATGTTTATCTTTTATGCTCGTAAAATAAAAGCGATGTGTGGCTTTTGTTGAACCAAATGCCGTCAATACGAGGAATACAGGTTTGTTTGAAATTTAAAGATCTGTTTCTCAGAAATAATTGTACAAATTATAAGATCATTACCTAATATTATTAATATAATTTTTATTTTATTTTCACAACTCGAACATTTTACTTTTATCTATTTTATGGATTTACTATTTTAATATACTTATATTTGATTCCTTTTAAAATTTTGTCTGCTATTATTTTTTACATTTATTGTTTTTTCTATTATTAGATAAAATAATGTACACTGATTTTTAAATAGGCATTATTCATGTAATTAGAATTTAAAGCTTGGGACTAGTCATTTTCAATTAATATTAATATTAAAAATGTGAATGCATATGTTTGTTTCTTAACTCTTGGTGGCTGGAAAATTTCTAAAAAATATTATTAAGAATTTTAGTTATGCGTAATACATAGAATGAAGAAATACATAGATTTTTTATCTTGATCAATCAACATATCCGGATCATACAAAAAATAGTATTGTATACAAATGAACACAAATAAGGATGTAGTTATATATTATATGTGACAATATATTATATTTATTATTTATCACTTATTAGATAGTTTTCAAATTTACTTCGATAATTCAATGAAAGTTTGTAAACCATTTTCCAATAATTATAATTAGAAGAACATAGTCAAGATCATTATTATAAACGGCCAAGATTGCATCAGGTCCGATTTCCTGTTAAATAATCAACGGAACACCGGCCCACGTGACCAGGCCTTTATCTATCCCCTGAAAGATTTATAACCGAGGCGTTACCACGTTTTATCTTAATCTTAGTCGGGCCTTATATCTTTATCAGTAGTATTGAGATTTCGCCGAGAATATATTTTTTTATAACGAGGACAATTTTGACCAGTTTTCTATTAAATTAGAACACTGTGTTCGATATTTTAAAATTTCAACCAAATATTGTTTACTGATACGAAAAGAAACTTGTTGTTATTGAAATCTTTTTCTATATTATGTAGATAACTTCCGTAATATTGTTGATTACAAAGATTTTGAACCGACTTTAAAAAGAAGGAACTCAATTCAGTTGCATTTTTTAATGTTTGTTAATAATTCCGTTAGTTGTAAATCTATTTGGAAAATACATTTTTATCTGAAAGGATACACTTACAGATCAGTTCCATAGAAATTTTGTCAAAATCGGTTCAATAGGTTACGGTAACCGCTTACTATCAGGTGGGCCGTATGTTTGTTTGCCACCTCAGTGGTATAAAAAAATAGTTTAGTTTTTAAGTCAATATAAGTAGTTTTGACACAATTTAAGGTCGAGTTTTTTGTGGAGCACGATTTATGGTAATTGTTAGTGATAGTTTCATTATTAAAAATAAAAGTCAGACTACCCTCAGTATTTCATATTAAAAGTATTGAGATGAATATCCCATCTAAAATATCGGGACATTTTGACATAGATTTTTTTTTGTATAAACTCAATTACTATTTTCGATTTATTCAGGGTGGAATAACCATCAAAAGGGAGTATTTATTAATTTTTTTTTAATCATACATTTCTATAATGTAAAATCTAAATTCTCTATAATTTTGACCAGTTGTATATTGATTTGATGTGTAAAATATTTAAAAACTCGTTATGAATATATATTACTGCCGTCTCTATAATAGCATATTTCATAAACGTTCTCATAACGAATAGCCCGAGGTAGAAATAAAAAGGCGGCGAGTAATATATATTGGTTGTCCTTTTCACGGACTGCTTGTCAATAATTTCTGCCTCAGTTAGCCGGATCAATCTGTTTGGTAGAGTGAAAATACCACACGAGAAGTAAATCTTCAATCATTATAATATTTCTTTATTTAAATATTATCTTAGTAATACATACATAAATATCTCGCGCCTGTCTCCCATTAGGGTGGGCAGAAATAATAGAACGCCAGATGCTTCGATTCAAACAAAAGAAACATATTGTAACCTGTACATGAAAGATTTTTAAGTTGAGATTCCTCTAATAATGAGCAATAGAAATAAAAATCATATTTTTTTGAAATTTTGTCTATCTTTCTGTATACTTGTTCTGGCATTATGTAAAAACTACTATATCAAATTAAATGTAGTTCATTCATGGAGGTTTAAATTAAAATCTGATACATTTTCTTGATACGCTTATTCACTTCATTAGTTTTCCTACTTCTGAAATCCATGCATACAAATTAGCATCCAAAAAGTAGTATTAATATAAATATATAATATATTTGATATATTTTATTCTTTTTGTATGAAATGGAACATATATTATGCTTATCCAGCTTTTATTTTATTTAAAACACATTATCAATTCGGCAACGCCAGTGAATGGGTACATTTAGTTTTCTTTGCAAATTTATATTTATGCTAACTTGCCATTTTAATAATATACACTATCAAATAGCAAATTTTGAAATATTACATAACTAGAATTATGGATAAATTACGCCATATATTTTTCAGATTTTAACAGAATTTGTTTAAAGTTAAAAACAAAATACGAAGTAGTTGAAAAAGTACTAGCTGATTCTCACACGAGGAACCTTTTAAATTAATAATATATGAATGAAATTTTTAAATTATTATTGAAAAATCGATATAAACGCCCTTGAAAGTAAAATTTGTAAAACTGAAATAGAAATTGACAGAATAAAACAAGGAGTTGTACATTAAATACGAGTACAGTTTAATCGAGGTGAATAGTAGTTGAAAAAATCCCCACAAAGCGAATAATAAGACAAGATAATAGTAATAATGTAAATATGTGAACTTACTTATAGGATAGAACCATATGTGTATACCTCATTCTGATTATAACGGATCAAACATACATGAAAATAGAGGTAACCTACTATTTTTCCTTATTGGAAAAGACGAACTCAAGATCCAAAATAGACTAGGAATACGGCGAGAGAAATTGGAAAATGTTTTAAAAATTCTTTCGGGAAATAACGTCTTGCAAACAGGTGCACGTATATGAGTTTAATATTATAAATTTTTGTGTTGTCCCGCATTGAATGGGCTTCCTTTCCCGTGCGTGTTGTAAGTCACCTTATGATACCCAAGGGAACGCAATGGTCGCGGGATGAGAAGCAACGTCCCTCTTAAAACATCACCAAATGCCTAACTGTGCAAAACCTCATTTAAGGAGAGGTCTATATTAAGCAGTGGACAGTCAACGACTAATATGGTATGGTAAGCAACAAACATCCAAATTTACCTTTACCCTTTCAAATCTATAAAATTAGTACAATTTGTGAGATAGACAGAGAAGGACTAATGCCAACGTCATCCTTCCCTTCGTCCACTTTCATAATTCATCCAATGCTTGCACGCCGATTTCGGAGACGCTCGACTTCTTCCTCCGACAGTTGATTGATTTATGGTTTTAATAAAATAGTTTCCTGTTACTTTCTTAACTAGATGATTCTCATTGTAGAATCTAAACTAATATAATAAGAGTGATTTAATATTTTGTTTGAAATCGATAAACTTAAAAAATAGTTAATCAATTTTCGAAATTATTTTATTTATTTATTTATTTATTGCATTCCATAATAATTAATTAATACATAATACATAATTATTACATAAGGTTTCAATTATGGACCCTGTTGGGCACAGCAAGTAGGAGAGAGGAGGACAACACTTTTTTCATTTTCGAAATAGTGTATCAAGATTTATTATTTATGTATAGTAAGCTATATTAAATGGTATTTTTTGTATAAAAATCGAGAGAATTGACATCGGGGCGAGTCCCTAGTATCTTATCTTACAAATGTAATAAAATCTGAACTAGACGATGTTTGTGCATGAAAGATATTTAAAAAGTTTTAAAACGAAACATAATAAGATTAACAGATGCCAAAAGAACACTTTTTTAGAAGTTTTGTCTGTCTATAAGTTTGTTTCGACATAATTTTCGTTTTTGGAATTTACACAGATAACTTAATAAGAATTTTATTGCTTTGAATTTATAACGATTTAATCAGAACTACAATATGTATAATTTTCGGTGGGACGTAACATAACGGTTACACTAAATTAACTAATTAAACTTTTAAAGACAATTTCACAGGTCTCTGAATCGATACCATTCTCAGTACCTAGTATATAAAAAAAAAATGTACAAACAAAACACAACGAAAAACTCATGAATACACGATACAAATGAATTAACTATTCATGAATTTTCTGTAATACAAAAGCTGTTTCAATTTCAAGAGAAAACCAATGTATGTAGTTCTATACATGCGCACAAAATAACTTACATGATATTGTATAAAATATAACGTACTAGCACACCACAGCGTATACGTTTTGGCACCCGCCAGCTGCTTGCTCCGCGTTGCACATAAATTGCATTGTATGTCAGAGTTCTTTTGTTCTTTTTACACAAAATTCAACAAACCGTATAGGAAACAGGAAAACAAAAGAATGAAGCTTCTGTTAGATCAGATCCCGACATTTGAAATATAGAATGCGAATAAATTATTTGAGACAAACGGAATAGATGCGCAGAAGAACTGTGAAAGTAAATAGAATAAGAAAACTGCCAGCTGTATGGTCGAGTTTGTTGGTACAGATAGTGGAAATAGCTGAGCTTCCAGTATTAAGAATTCTAATGTTCACAGTCGTAAATTTGAATAGATATTGCAACTAAAATTTATTCTTTTTTTTATCTGTAAGTAAGATATCTATTGTCTAAATTTGGACCTTTTACGTGAAGAAAAAATCATTGGAACCAACTGACCTAATTTCATCCTCACCTATCATCCCTCACTGGTACCTCTCTAGCGTAAACCGCTAACGTAAGCGGGGTTACCATTTCATCATGACTCATAAAAAGTCATAGTTGTTAATATATCAGTCATTAATTGTCCACTCCGGTAGTTACCACGCTTGGCAGGCGGGTTGTCAACCACAGTTTGGCTTTACGTGATGTTGTAAGAGAGACGCTGCTGCACATCCCTCTAACATAAGCTTCCTTAGTCGCCTCTTACAACACCTGCCCAAGGAAAGGGGCTACACAGTTGTATGTAGGTCCCAGAATAGAATAGGTACAAGTACATCCATAGCAGGTAAAAGTAATAATTTGTCGAACGAATCCAATGTATCACGTTGAACGAAGCTATTAATAATAAATGTAGTTACAGGCAAAAAATCTGAAAATGATAACCTGCTCCTCCCTTTTGTAGTCCTACTGAGAAATTAACACCAGAATAGAAACTCGACATCCACTTTGATATGGATAACTAATATTATATTTATAAGTTAATTCATATATTTCTCTACTGCTACTATATCTGCCCGAAGATTTTGGGAGTAGCTGAGAAATACATCAAGTCAAATAATAGTTTGTGTAGTCTAGAAAAACGTGTTTTGTTTCTATTAGTTGAATGTGAAATGAATATGGAATGATATTCCTGCCGAGGCTGCCCTTAGAGACTACAGCATGGGTTTCTTCAAAAAGGACGTACTAAGGTTTCTTAAGGGTCAGCAATGCGTGCGTGACATCCCTAGTATTACAGGCGTCCACAAGTTGCGGTAACTTTACCATCGGATGGGCTGTACTCAACTCACTGAAATTAAAAAAAAAACAAAACTATAGAATTCGAATTATAAATAAAGAAATAAATGCACCTTAAATATACCACTACAAACAATTGAATTAAAGCATTTGGAAATGCAATATTAAAAATTCTAGCCATTTTTATGAATTGCCTGATTGCATTATTGTATTAGCTGTGTGATTCTAGAGTAAAATGGGCCACCCCTTCTTTTCCAGTAAGTATCGTAAAAGTCATACATAGGATGGGCAGCAGCTTCTCTCTTAAAATAACACCAAAAACGAACTGCAGTTGCCAAGTCGCCTGATAAACTTGCCAACTATTAACAAAAACTCTTATGGGGGAGGCTTATGTTCAGCAGTGGATAGTTAAAAGCTGATGATGATGATTATATTAGATGATGAAGTAATGTAAAAAATATTTGTTAATTAAGTTATATTTAAATTACTATAAACTTGTCTTTATTTTATTCTGTATACAAAAATATTTTTGCAATTTCAACACATAAAAATTTAAACAAAAGTACAAAATAAGTGTTCAAATCTAAACAAAACACAACGACACAGCTGTCTACTTCAAATGACCAAATAAAAGATTATAAGATTTCAAACAGAAACAAAGCACAATTGGAAGTACAATACGAGTATAAAAGTTTCTCGCAATTTCAGTGAATTGTATGATCGTATTAGACAACGTAATGGGGTGGTGTAATTGACGTATTGTAAACTTGAATCAACTGAAATAACTATTAACATGTCTTCATTTTATTTCTTCTAAGAAAATGATAAATAAGAATTACAATCATAAATACAATAAGTAATTATGACTAACCGTTTTCCGCGGCGTTGCCCTCTTCTAATTATGTAATTCCCGTATACCATTCCCATTAGAGCTCTTCATGAATCCGGTCTTATATTGTAAATATTATGCATTTAAATGATAATTACGTACCTAATATCTTTACAGAATTTCAGGCAATTTAACTAATCGGTTATTTTATACTATTTTATATGTGTTTTTTTTAAATTGATATATTTTTTTATTTATGAATTTTTTATTAGAATAAATCGAACACTAAATGTTAAGTGGAGTAAACCGCAACGCATTAGTGAAAACTGGGTTACGCCATTTCTGAGATTAGCGCGCACAAACGTACCTACAGACAAACAGACAAAAGTTATAAAAAAATTTTTTGGGTTCTATTGCGTTCATAAAGCCCCCTTATAATAGTTTTTCTTATATATCTTCCATGCATAGACAGTGACCAGTTACAAATTTATTATATGTACTGATTAATCACAAGTAAGATTATAAATCATATAAATTTAAAAACAAGCACAATAAATCATGATGATGATATCAGTTGCCAACCGGCCTGCCAAGCGTGGCAACTACTGGCAAAACCCAGCAAATATGGGGAAGGTCTGTTCAGCAGTGGACAGTTAAGTGCTGATATGGTATGGAAAACTTCGTCGAATAAAATAGATTAATATGTTTTTATTCTATACTTTGTAATAAAATATGTATAATTATATTTAAATTTACTGTTTACATGTAACTTTATGCATACTATAATAATATAAAAAAGTGCGTTTATTTCTTCACCAATTGATTGCCTTAAGAATTCAATCAATAAAATAAAATATGTTACTCATACATATTTACATATATACACTCACTATCTATTTGTAATTTAATAGGTGAAAAATTACATTTTATTCCGATCTATAACTATATTCTGGTTATAAGGACGAAGACATATGTAAATACTAGTTTTAAATAGAAGTATTTTAAGCGGCGTGAAAGAGATATTGATTTATTTTTGTTTTAGGACTTTTCAATATAACGTGATATCTTCGCCAATGCTGAACTATTTTATTTATCATGTATACTAGTAAACTTACTAAATTTATTATGATTGAAGTCGCTATTTTTAGAGTTAGAATTGAGTTCAGAACGTGAAAAAATATTATTTCATTTGTTTTGCAACAGACTGGCCTCACGATACAACGATCGAAACAGTTTTGTTTTATTGTATGTTACTATTATATAATTGTATGATTTGAAATAACGTATCACTAATAGAAATATTGTGCAAATTATAAAATAAAAAAAAAATAATTGCCTGTTAAACTAGAAAATAAAAGAAAGATAGATTTGTTTATTTGCCAGAACATTGTTTTTACAGATATTGATCTATTGTGAAGTACAAATGTTCGCCTTATATGCATGCAACATTAAAAGAATTATTGTTTTGTCCCATCACCACCACCTGACGCTAATATACGTAAATACTGAATGGCTTAGATATTTATAAAAATTATATTTATATATATAAACTCAGTTATAGGAACGAGTCAGATTCCAAACATACGTTATTCCAAATTTCCTTAGTTTATTATTGGGGGGAAATTGTTTCAAATTCAGTTGCAAGATTCGAGGGTATACTATCGAGCGGAGTGAAATAAAAAGGCTTGTGAAAATATGCAAATATTAAAATATAACCCGAAATATAAATTTCAACAGTATGATTAGCTGTACAATTAGAAGTTTTCAAATTAAAAGTTTGTTTTTGTAACGCGGACTGTACTTTTCTGTTACGAAATTATTCTCTCATATATTCCATGATTGCAACTCGTGTAACTGACACGAAAGACTAAACTGTTGTTGAGCTTTTACAACCTCAGGGGAAATCAAAATTTATCTCGCACTCTCGGCGAATTTAAACGTAAGAAAGATATTTAATGGGATCAGGTATAAATGTTTCCAGTGAAGCTACGAACGCTGGAAACGTTAATGATTTCGGTGCTGACAATTGAATTACTGTGGTTATTACTGTGAATATTTTAGCAATGGGCCATAAAACGTGTGATTTAGTTACGACTTTAGAAAATAGGGGAGACAAATAAAGATATATTAAATGTAAATAAGTGTCTATCTCTAATTATTGTTATAAATGTGGAAAAGAGTTTATTTCTATAAATTTTTAGGTTTTCGCGCTGCTTGTTTTATGTTTTATAAGAAAAGGGACTTAACGCGATTATTTAAATAAACTATGATAATTATTCAGGCGCATCACTAGTCGATCGTAATCAACTCCTAGCAGCGTCCTATCATTAATTCCGTTACCTACCGTATTTCAAGGATGCAAAATTAGTCTCCGTTTAATTATTTAGTTTACTGTATAATTAAGTAATAAAAAGTCAGGAATCAGATCAAATTCATTATAAATCAGGAACCAACATACATATACAAGTTGGAATAATAATTTAGATAAGTTATCATAAGTATCATAGTATTTATTGTCATGTCTCCGCTTCCGAAGTAGAAGTTGATTCTTCTAACCACTCGTTGTCCCACATCATACAAATTGTGTCACTATACTGAGTACAAAACACTGACTGTGTCTTTATTCGATGCATTTGTCGTGAATTTGTTTGTTTATTATCCTTAGCGCCTTAACTTTTTAAATAATTACTATAAAATTCACTATTCAATTTATTTATCTATGAAATAATACATATATTGTATTAAATAAAGGAGGATATTTATTTATTTATTTAACTCTTTATTGCACCATAAATAAAAATATACAATGACAAGTGAATAATTCAAATGAAATACAGTAACATAAATACAGATTGAAATATACACATAAATGTACAAAAGGCGGTCTTATCGGTAGGGCAATCTCTTACAGACGACCCTTGGTTAAAGGAGAACAGATAGAAATGGAGAATACATTAGATATTGCGCGTAAAAGATTTTTACCTACACTTATTTAATACTGGACATTTGGAAACTATTAACTGAAATTGGTTTTCATCATCGTCATCACGTCAGCCTTTAACTGTCCACTGCTGAACATAAGCCTCCCTCTTAGGGGGTTTGTTACTTGTTGCCATGCTTAGCAGGCGGGTTGGCAACCGCAGTTAGGCTTTAAATATGTTTTAAGAGCTGCTACCCATCCCTCGTCCTCCCTTAGTCGATTCTTACGATACCCACGGGAAAGGAAGGGGTGGCCTATTTTCCTGCAATATCTAGCTTTATCGCTTAATAACTTCCAGTAGTTACTTTAAGGTTGAGTAATACTTTACCTAGATCATTACATTCTCGATAGTGTAGTAAAAGAAAGAGCTTTACTACATTTGCAACTAAATACATTTATTACTGATTCATGAACTAATATTGTGTTCATATATAAAAGTACCTAATTCGTATCGTTGTACATTCTAAGCATATATTATACTTGTACAAAAATTAGTCCATTACCTTAAGGTTGTCTTGAAAAGATTGCTCTCAGCAATAAGACCGCCTTACTGCACTTATACAATTGTATCGTTGTGTTTGTAAGTTGACTTGCTTGTTTCCTATATTGTATAATGCAAATAAAGTATACTCATTCATTCATTCATTATACTTTGTCCTATATAAATACAGGATGTTAAAACTTATTTAAGAAAAAAAATATTACGAAACAAAGTGTTTTTATGATATATGTGCTACAACTGTGGTTTTTGTTTTTTTAATAAAATACTTATACTCGTTTGTTGGAAATATAAATATTTCATATAAATATTCATAAATATTTCGCTACAAATGTTAATGAACGGATGGGTCCTTATCAGGATTAATTATTTTTTAAGCGGACCATTGTTAAAAAAAATATGAGTAAATATATAATATCTAATTGTGATAATACCCGTCAGTGATGCATTTCTGAATTTGAATTTTTTTTTATACAACTTAGAATGGCAACAAGCTGACGGCCCACCTGATGGAAAGTGGTAACCGTCGCCTATACACATGAGCAGTACCATGGACATAACAGAGTATACTGTTTCGCCCATGATACCCCCCATGCGTTGCCATTCCTGAGGACTCAGGTGTTATTCCTCTGTACCCAAGAAATTCACGCCATATCCCACCCTTCAAACCGAAACACAGCCATGTAAACACAGCTGCTTCACGGTTGAAACACGAATGGGACAGAGGTACCCAAACAATCGACTTTTGTACAAAATCTCCCTTTGGTAAAATAATGTAGATAAATGCGTATGTGTAAAAAATATAGTAATTACATATGTTTTGTGAGAAAAAATAATAATAATCGTATATAAACTGTACATGTCATACTTTTTTTGTTTGGCTTAAATAAATTATACACTATGTCTAAGTATTATTATATATTCAATGGCATTACTCTAAATTGATGGGATATAAAATTTCAAACGAATATGGCAAGCTTCTTTTATTTCAAAAGCCATTCGTGTACTTGTTAAGAAATACATGGAAATATAAAAATAGATAATTCTTTTCTTTACAAAGTGAGGATATTTGTATTTTTCCATAGATTTTTATATAGAAAATGTGAGGAAAAAATGATATTCTCCTCTTATCTCTGACTGTATGGTATAATATTTGAAGATAAGGAAGATGTGAAAGAGAACAATAAAACTAAGTATGTCACTCGAGACTGTATACTTGATGTAACAAAAAAATATGTCAAATAACATATTCTTTTTGTTAAAATAGAATATGAAAAATAATAATAGAAAAATGTAAATATGTGTATAAAAAAGGCCGACTGGCCAAGCTGCCAGTAACAGAAGGACTGTTTTTTTAAATTTTTCTATCAATTTAAAAACTATGGAGCATAAAAATATATAAAATTGCTTTTAAAATGTGCAAACAAAAACCTTTAATAATAGCAATATTCTATTTTCTTTTTGAAATTTTGAGCGCAGTGACATTTGGACCCGTTTGGAGTGTAAACAAAATAAAAATATATAATTTTTATTTTTACTTTGAAATATACGTGGGCCAACAATACCTAAAATATTCCAAATATCAAAACTATACCACTAGTAGTTGTTAAGATATGGCAGTGTGACAAACGAATAGAGAGAGCTCCGTCATATGTATTCCTGTGTATCATTTTGGTACGGAACCCAGAAATTGTAGTAAAAGAAATTCAAATTTTATAAGATGTATATATCTAACAAATAACATAATTATTTCACTACACCAAGCACTGTCAGCACAACCATTATGTCGAGAGATACTATCTCCCCAAAAGCTCTAGACAAATGTATTCGTATGCGTTAGACAGGTATTTGTTTTCAGTCTTGCGGCCATTAATTGTGCGAGAGAACGATAGGCACGCCACCTGCCAACCGACAACGATAAATCAGAAGGCCAAGTTGATAGTGTTTAGTTTTGGTGTACCAAGCTTTTAGTGGATAAGTCGACGTATCTCGTTACTCCGAACATACCTACTTGAAGAAATTTCTGCACTCTTACATGCATATAATTGTAGTGTAGTAATGAATTCACATGAATTCATACATTCAAGGTTCAATGTGTGAATCCAAACGAATTCAAATTTATTTATTTACAATTGTGATTAACAGATTTTACTATGTTATAATTTGCCGGCACAGAATAGGCCATCTCTTCCTTTCTCGTGGGTATCATTAGAGGTGACTAAGTGAGGGTGAGAGACAGACAGCAACGCCCCTTTTGAAGCATCACCAAAGTCTAACTGCGTTTGCCAATCCGCCAGCCAAGCGTGGCAACTACTGGCAAAACCCCCAAGGGGGAGACTTATGTTTAGCAGTGGACAGTTAAAGGCTGATACCATAATGATGATGATAATGTTTATGTTATGATGTCAAAAACAAATGTAAATTTTTCATATGTGTTTTATGCTGCTTTTAAGATACATCTAATTTCTTAGAAGTGTTCATAATTTGAATTCATTTGAATTCACATGTTGATCATTTGAATTTAACATTAATATTTGTAGGAAGAGGTAAAAATGTTTTAAATTATGTCATTAGGTTGACTTTAATTGTTTGTACTTTATTTTATATGAACGTGCTTGCCTAGTATTTATTATTTATTATCCGTGACATTGTATTATGGGAGTACTTATTACGTTGTGGAAGCATGAAAATAAAGTATCGATTCACTACGGTGTAACGCGATATTTTATTACACTCATTATCATGCTCGTTTGCACTAACGATATACAACACGCTCTCTTGTTATTGTTTTTTTTTCTCTGCCGTTATATTATGGAATGCAATGGGTGAAATAAAGAAAATTCGGTGAATAAGAATTGGTTTACTGATGAAGTACTTTTATAAACTTTGATTTAATTTGTAAAGTTTATTCCTTTGTTTAGGTCAAATATTACAAGCTGAATCAGAAATTGTTTTGATTCAGAGTGTACTGGTGTTTTTTAATGGATGAGAATGAAATGGTGGCCCCGCCTACACTATAAGTATACGCTGACCAGCGAACGATGATAGGTGAGGATGAAAGCTGACCTGATTTGGCTTTTCGTGACGAATTTAAAAGTAATAAACCTTGATAGTTTTTAGGAAAAACCACGTAAAGGTCGACCTGATACGATATATTGCTAGCAATAGGGCTGTTAAGATTCCATTACTAACAGTCCCTTTCCTTTTGTTTCTACTAGTTAATAAAACGTGGTTTTAATTGATTAATTACTAAAACCGGTTTATTTCGTTGAAATTTTGCATACACTTTTAGTCCTAGTGGAAATTAAATTTATGCATTATTCAACATTGTAATATTTTAAAGATGGTTGCTGTAACAAAATGGCGGATGTTATACATTTTGTTAACCCTTTTCATGCAAGTATCAAATGTGAGAGTACTTTTCAAACTCTTTCATTTATATTTTATTTTTTACCGATAAAATAATTGACATCATTTCAAAATGGCCGCAGCCCCAAGATAACGGATTGGTTTTAAAATATTAAATTATTATTAATCTTAATAAATTAAATTAAATTATTATTTCTAATCCGATCTTGAATTTAAAACAACACGAAAGTGTATATAAGTTAGATATGGCGTACCCTGTTTTATAAAATAAAAAAAATAAAAAAACAATTAAACAGACTCAATCGAAGGGATGAAGTTGGTAGGCGGGATTATCGAGGCCACTTGCACGATTAGTCTCCACTAACGGAACTCTGAGTAAGAGACGAGGATGAAGTCAGTCAGTGGTCTCATTGTGACGATTTTACCAAGAATTAAACACAATGGCTTTCAGAGAGGTCGACATGACATAATATATCGCCAGTAATGGGGCTGTTAGTCCCCATTACTAACAATACCCTCCCCCAAGTGATAGGGTGTTAATAGTCGAAGTCAGGCCGATAAATGTGGTGAATTCGATGAGAAAATCGCGGCAATTGAGATTTAGATCGCATCCGCTGGGTTAACACCCTAGTCGTGATATTTCTTTTACACCATAGGACTATGGCGTCTACGTTTTTTCTTTTATTTTTAAATGTCTTTCAAAGGTACGTTTGAACTATGTTATGTGATTACGTCATTAATTATAAATCGATTTTCGCATTCGATTTTCAAAATCGACACGATTTACACACTCTACTTTGGCTCTATCTTAATTTTGTAACAATTAAAGTGGCCATTTGTCTTTGTAAAGTAAAATCTATATGTAAATATGTAATATTTACAATGTATACTCATTACGAAGCATCTCGTTGTTTAACGGTACATTCACGAAGTCGTTTCTTTTCGCAGGAAAGTGTTTTTTTTTTTACATAATTTATACTTGTTTAATGTTAATAATTTTTATTAAAAATAAAATTGTGATCAGTAACTTAATCAGTTTAAATTTAGAATGTAATTCTTCTAAATAAAGATTATTTACGATTAAAATATATATTATGTAGTTTTAAATGCCATTTAATGTAGTTTTTTTCATAAAGTGTATTCGAAAGAAATATTGTAATGAAACTACCAATGGATAGTTCACATTTTGTGCAATACGATTTTACGATGAATATTTACGATGAACGGTCCGGGCCGACTTTTATTGCGTATGACATACGAGTATCATGTTTTATGGTTAGAGTGTTCTACCGATAGTGTACTGTGTTTACAAAAAAAAAAAAAACTTTACGTTAAAAAGTATTACATTAATTATATTTAAATATCAATAATCATCATTATCGTCATATCAGCCTTTAACTGTCCACTGCTGAACTTAAGGGGAAGCCCTAGGGAGTTTTGCTAGTAGTTGCCACTCTTGCCAGGCGGATTAGCAACCGCAGTTTTGCTTTAGAGATGTTTTATGAGTGACGGTGCTACCCAGTGTTGGTACTTAGTTGCCTCTTACGACACCTACAGTCAGAAAAATTACAAAGCACGAAGGCATAACGCCTTAGCATTAATTTGATCTTAGTTATCAGGACCAGCAAAGAGCAGTGGTGAGGCATTATAGGCATCACAGTATATTTTGTGACACCCACGGTGTTACACGAGGGCCACCACTTCAGTTGGATCGTCAGCTTACTTAGAAAGTAACAAAACTAACCCTGAATTACACTTTACGTAAGCCCTACAGATTAGATGGAATACAACTGCACTCAACGCGTGCTTCAATACAATTTACCTACGACTAGTATCGTTTTCCGTTATCCTTCACGCGATCCTTGCGTGTTTTGTTTTGACGTGAATTTGTCACGTTTCCGTTACAGGGAACGAACAATACGCACGTATACATGATGTGTTCTTAATAATCCGGTTTTCCGGTTATATAGTTGATATTTATTAGGGAGTCGTATAATTTCTAAAGCTTTTGTACTAAGGCTGGACAAAAAATATTCTAATGATAGTAAAAAATTCTGACGAACGCTCAAAAACTACTGTAAATGCAGTATTTTTTCTTATATAATACTACGAAGGTGGCAAACAAGCGTGCAGCCTGTGTGATGTTAAATGGTTACTGATGTGGGGAAAGGGAATGTTAGTGATGGAGACTGAGAATCCCATTGCTAGCAATATATCCAAGCAGGTCGACCTCCTCGCGGTTCCCCCTGGAAACTATCATGGTTAAATCGCGATTAATTCATCATGATGGGCTAACTGGCCTGTTTTCATTCTCATCTATCACCCTTCACTGGTGCTCCGCCAGCGTATCCCGTTAGCGCAGGCAGGGTTATCATACCACTTTCACCCATAAAAAAAAATAGTTACTGATTTTGTTAGATCCATCTGAATTAAATTAATTAATATAATATAGAAACTCTAAAAATGTGCATTTCTGTAATTGTTCTTTTTATTATATATTTTTTTTTAATTTATTTTCCAATGTAATGCATGAATCGTTTGGAGCTGCTTAAATATCAGGATATTAGAATACATAATACAGAGTACAGAATCAGTAAATCATTTTTTTATATTATCATCTTTTGTTTTGATGTGAATTTATCACGTTTCCGTTAGAGGAAAAGAACAGTATGCAAGTGTAATGTGTTCCTAATAATCCATTTTCTGATAATAAAGTTGATGCATATTATTTGGTATTGTAAAACATGCTTTTAGTATCTAATAAAAATCATATAGGGAAATAAATCTAATAATCACCGCAAGTAAACCAAAACGGATTTATGTTGCATTTTATGTATTTCGTGTCTTCATAAAAATAAGGGATTTGTACATGGAACAGGATTACAATATCAGTTTTTTTAGGAAAATTTTATATAGGTCTTTCTCTTTCGGTATACAAAAAATTCTTGCTAGGGTTACCATCTGTTCATATTTCAATGAAATTTTTCGGACTTATAACCTTATATCCGTAAATTGTCCGGCTTTTTAATTTGTCAGGAAATTTGACTCAGATGAATTTAGAATAAGTGTTTTATTTTCACTAGCTATGACTGTAAAATGAACGCTACTTGTAAGGTTCATTGTTTCTAATGGCGGTAAAACGATCGGATATTTTTTAAATTTTAATAAGACTAGACTACATTTCAGGTAATCATCATCATCATCATATCAACGTTTAACTGTCCACTGCAGAACATAAGCCTCCCTGTTAGCAGTTGTTATGCTTGGAAACCACAGTTAGGCTTTGGAGATGTTTTAAGAGGGGCGCTGCTGCTCATTCCTCGCCTTTCCTTAGTCACTTCTTACAAAATCCATAGGAAAGGAAGGGATGGCCTATTCTACGGAACCACACGGCAACATTTCTGGTAATATTGTAGTCAAATGCACTCAAATTTAATTAAAACAAATATATTTATTGGGGGATTTTATTTTTGTTAGGATTGATACCTGCTGCTGATTTTCACCACCGTACTACCCGCCATAAACTAAAATTTCATCCCAACCATTTGGATGAGTCTTTCACCGTGTGTTTTTCAAGGCACTTTCTTCCACGCTCAACCACACTTTGAAATCAACTTCCACCAGCAGTATTTTCGAATCGATACGATATCATAACCTTCAAGAAAAGAGCATATTCCTTTTTAAAAGGTCGGCAGCACATCTGCAAAACCGTTGTGTTGTGGGTGATCATAGACAGCGGTACCCTCAGTCGCTTACCATCAGGTGAGCTGCAAGCTCGTTGGCCCCCTGTGTTGTAAATAAAATTCTTCTACAAAAGTTTCTATATATTTAGTTTTTTTTATACACTTAGAATGGCAAACAAGCTGACGGCCTACCTGATGGAAAGTGCTAACCATCGCCTATAGACATGAGCAGTTCCGTGGACATAACAGAGTATACTGTTTCGCCCATAATACCCCCCCCCATGCGTTGCCATTCCTGAGGACTCAGGTGTTATTCCTCTGTACCCAGTAAATTTACGCCATGTCCCACCCTTCAAACCGAAACACAGCCATGCAAACACAACTGTTTCACGGTTGAAACACGAATGGGACAGAGCTACCCAAGCAATCGACTTTTGTACAAAGTCTCCCTCTGGTAAGTATCGATTTACTAATAACGTATCGTGGTTATTCTGTTATTCACAATTAATAACTTCATACAATTATTCTATTATTTATAATCAAATCAATCACACATAAAAAAAAAGAAAATTAGGTTATTTTTATATCCAAGTTTACTAAAATATTAAATGTGACGGAAGTCCATTTCCTGTGCATATTAAATTATGGAATCTAACTGGTTCTATACTTGTGATAAACATAATATAGTAGTCCCAAGAGTGAAGTGGACCGTACGTGCGCAGATTTGGCCTTGTACATGACCCAAAAACTGTCCGCATGGCATCGGTATTAAAAGATTTAACCTTCTGCTATAATAACGAGTTATGCTAGTCTCTGGTCTTCTAGGGCAAAAATGAGCAATGACACATTTTTGTCCAGCCTTTGAAAGTTACATCTTTCTCTTGTAATACGTATTATGTATACTATAGTCCGAGTCTTTGGCACAACGTGTGGACACAGCTCGACACATTATTATAAATAGGGTGTTCTAATATTAATTTAGGTGGTATAAATGTCGTTATTATTATTATATGAGCCGCTAACTGTCTGCTGCTGAATATAGGTTTCCCTCATAAGGTGGTTTTGCCAATAGTAGCCACGCTTGGCAGGCTGGCTGGCAACCGCAGCTAGGCTATTGGTGATGTTTTAAGAGGGACGTTGTTACCATCTCTTGGCTATTAAGTTTTCTTAGTCACCTCTTTCGACACCCATAGGAAAGGAAGGAGTGGCTTATTCAACGTCGGGACCACATGCAAAATAAATGCTGTTATTATGCAAGATGATCATTATATAAAATCAATGTACGAAATGTATTCACTTGTAATTCAAATAATTTTGAAAATTTACTCCGTGTTAGTTCTATATTAATTTAGTCACGATTATAGTGCTTGTATTTTTTACGTTACAAAAATCTTGAATATATTTCATTGTCACGTTCTCACACTTGTTTCTTGTACGCTACATGCATATTACTGAGACTGAAACAAATCTTTAATATTTTGAACTGTTTATTATATTTTCTGTGCAGACATCACGTAAAAACTATTAATACATATTTGGTAAGCTTTATATAGCCAGATCGAATCGAATTGATCAAAGTAGTAAATGTGTGAGTTCATTGACTGAACGATAGTTCAAACGACGAATTGGATGCTAAATAAATAAATGAATGAATCAGTACGAGAGAATGAATATATATTATGAACGAATGCGTTGATCGATATATATAGATGGACGAGTGAAATAATTAATAAGTAATCCTTACTTACTAATATTATAAATGTCAAAGGGAATTCGTTTGGTTGATTCTTTACCCTGTAGCGCCTTAATGACTTAAACAATCTCTATGTAATTTGGAGTATTCTGACACTTCCCTATGGTTGACTGGGAGAGAATGCTTTTAGCATTAAGTCCGCCATGTACACATATTTGTACTAATGAATAAATAAATAAATAATAAAATAAATATACACGTATTATATTATTGATTATTTTCTATCTCGATCAGTAAACATATCCCGGTTATGAGTACAAAGGCACGTGTAACAGTTGATATATATATATATATATATATATATATATATATATATATATATATATATATATATATATATATATATATATATATATATATATATATATATATATATAGAAAGTGTTAATGACATACTTAACACCACATGGTATAATTAACGGTGCAACGTAATAAGCAAAATTAAATTATAAGAGTAGTTTAAAAATAACATATATATATATATATATATATATATATATATATATATATATATATATATATATATATATATATATATATATATATATATATATATATATATATATGTATATAATAAATATTATCGGACGAAAAGTCATTTAGATACAAGGAAACACTAGCATCAGACAACGGAAAGTGATTACGATGCCAATTTGATTGGGGCGGAACTAATGTCAAAGGGTAAAGCAATCCAGTATTTGATAGCCTGAATGGAGAAAGAATTAGAAAAAAAAAACCCGTGTAGTGGACAGGAACATGGAGCAGGAAACTTCTAGAAGGTCGAAGACGATGGTTACTGCAGTCTCCGTGAAATTTAAATTTTTACATTTTTACATTGTCTGATGGGAAGCGATATATATGTAACTAATTATTAAACAGACACAAAATTTCAATGTCCAGGAACAAGAGAGACTTTTAGAAAATTCCTAAGGAAATAGTAGATTTAATAACCAGTTACTATGAATGACGCTGGATGGAAAAGGTAGTTCTTATGTAAACAGAAATAGATTAGTTTAAGAAATATATTTAAGAACGTCATGAATTTTTGAGTAAATACCAACAGTTATATCAAAAGAATATTGAATGCTAATTGTATATCGCTGCTTGACTCACGTGAATAAGTAATTACTAAGCTTAAAGGTCATCTACTCGTGTACCAAATTTTAAATCCATACAAAAGTTTTTACGTTTAAAAGTAACAAACATCTATTCATCGTAACAAACTTTCGCATTTATAATACGAGTATAAATAGAATTAATTTATGTTAATGATAAATGAAATATAATGATATAAAGATACGTTGATGATGAATTAACTTAATATTAATTAATATTAAAATACGATTGTTTTGATAACTCGTAAATTTGCCTAAGGCCTAATTATAAAACAAACATTTGATTTCGACTTTGAAATCTGGAAACATTTCACGGTAATTATTAAATAGATTTATATCACAAGAATAATTAATTCTTACACATGAATAAATTGGCGAAGAAAGTGATAGCAATAGTCATAATACTTGTATAATTTATAGAATCCGCCATTTATGTATATCTAATAGAAATGGCGGATTCTATAATTCATGAAAGGGCACACCATGTGAACGAACCTTTAGCAAGTAAAGGAAGCAAATGTATGTCGATGCTTAACGATGGTTTCCTGTTTCCTGTTTCAGCCCTTTGTGCCCTTAGAGCGGGCGAATTAGGACTGTTCTCTCGTAATATTGTACGTAATAATATTTTGATTTATAACAAACACCCTGTATTATCCATGATATGTTTTCGTGTAACAGCGAATAAGTAACGTTGTATCTTATGTAAGCGCCTTGTTGTCTCAATGCCAAACAAAATTACAAGACATTGAATAATTATCTTACAATTTGTCGTTATTCTAAAGACGAATTTACATTCACAAAATAAGCAGTTTCATGTATGTTAAAATTAATTTCACCAGAACATGTGGAATTAGTATGTCGAAATTTTGCTAATATTATTTTGAAATGAAGAATTTGAATATAGTAATAGAGCCAATAACGTTTACACGATGAAATCAGGTGCAATACAAATTCTTTTTTAAATAGTGCGGAGTACTACTGTTTTAGTTTCGTGAAACTAATGCATTTCTAACATTACATGTTTACGTGTGACTCTATTTGAAGTACATTTAATTCCATCAGGCTATATACGTTTCTTTGTTTTTGTTAATTTTTTTATTACATGTACTCGAATATTCGTACTATATACGAGATAATATTTTAGTGATGTTTTTGTTTTATCATCATTATCACATCAGCCTTTAACTGTTCTTTGCGAGTTGCCATGCTTTGCAGACGGATTGGCAAACGCAGTTAGGCTTTTAAATTATTTTGTCGAAATCTGGACATGTCAAGTGCTACGTTCGATACAGTTAGCGTAAATGTTCGAATACTTCCCTACGGTCCATCTAGCCAACTTTATTTCTTTATTTTAATATATAATGCGTTCTAATACTTTGTTTCGTTCCACAGCCGCACTCCTTTTAGCAGGTTATGTAACGTTCCCGCATTTATCAAATGGAAACCAATGTAATGTATTTTCTTTCCTTCTGAATTTCATAAAAGCCTTTGTGAACGTTTTTACCTATCCTAAGGTTATTTCTGCCGCGGCTGGTACGCGTGTGCCTTCAAATTCAATACCATTTATTTGTCTCGTTCAGTTTTTGTCAGATAATTGTGAAATGTGTACAAATCGTTTGTACATCGTTAAATATTTATTTATTTTACTTTATTGACCAATAAAATGTGGTACTAAAGGTGGGCTTAGTGCTATAGGCATTTTTTACCACTCAACCTTTAGGATGTGCAGATATTCTTATATTTTACTATACGATGGAAAATTACATACATACAAACATTTATAAAATAAACATACGTTGTATTAATATAAATGTATTTTAAAGTATAATAATTTTTTTTTCTATGACTTAGAAATCGGTTCAACCCATGGAAAGTGATAACTGTCACATATACTCGTAGACATAAATAATATCATGAAAATTATAAAATTTACTATTCTATTTATAGTACCGACTATACTTTGCTATTGTTGAGGATATTAGTTGTTAGTAAAATACAATGAATTAAAAAAGGGAGGTTCCTTTTAGTCCACTAAGAATCTACTTAAAATATTTACAGTTAACAAACAACACCAAAACTTAAACCGATCATTCTATAAGCATAAATTGTTACACAAAGTTTCCCCTAAAAGCTGAAAAAAGAAAAAACACGTGGGGAAATAGCCGGTGAAACCATATAATTTTAACTAAACAGTTTTAGTATTTACGAAATCGTGCCGACGATTGATTTTCCCTTTTTATTTATTCATTAGCTTGTGTTAGTTTCGAATATTTCGTGGTAAACTACAGGCATCATGAAACCATAGAGTTTGTGTACATTGATTCCAGTATATTGTTATTCGATAACATAGAAACCAATGATGTTTAAACTATGCAAAGCTCTCAAACGTTACGTTTCGATTTCAGTGTTGTTGTCAGCACTGTAATTCCTTTTGTGATATTTGTGTGTAGTGTATCATTATTCCTTGGCAAGTGCGGTTTCATTATTTAGTGGCATTTGGTGAGTTAGTGAGTTATATGTGTGGATCGGTCGGTGGATTTAAATTTACCCATACACAAATAAGTAAGTTCATCATTATATTTCCAGTATATTGTTATTCAACAACGAAGAACCAATGATGTTTGAACTATGCAAAACTCTCAAACATTACGTTTCTATTTCGGTGTTGTTGTCAGCACTGTAATTCCTTTTGTGATATTTGTGTGTAGTGTATCACTATTCCTTGGCAAGTGCGGTTACTTTTTTAGTGGTATTTTTTATTATGTAATTTAGAATGGTAAACAAGCTGACGGCCCACCTGATGGAAAATGGTAACCGTCGCTTATAGGCATTAGCAGTACCATGCACATAACAGAGTGTACTGTTTCGTCCATGATACCTCCATAATTTCGCCCATAACACCCTCTAAGCGCATGATACCTCCCATGACCCATGATAACCCCCATGAATTAGTAAGTTTCCAAAGATTCACAAAGTGGATTGACATCAGGCAGGCAGCTGGTCGTTAAACTATAAGCTAAGTCTTTTTGTAATATAAATAAAAAATTTAATACGACGACCCCAAATAATAATTGGGATAAGGGTAGGAAGATAATGATGGAAGAGCTAGTGAGTAATATGTGTGGATTGGCGGATGGATTTAAATCTACCCATACACATTGTTATTCGATAACAAAGAAACCAGTGATGTTTGGACTATGCAAAGCTTTCAAAGGTTACGTTTCAATTTCAGTATTGTTGTCAGCACTGTTATTGTTTTTGTGATATTTGTGTGTAGTGTATCATTATTCTTGGCAAGTGCGGTTACTTTATTTAGTAGCATTTGGTGAATTAGTGAGTTATGTGTGTGGATCGGTAGGCGGGTTTAAATCTATCCATACACATATAGGTGAACTCCTCAACATATTTATTTTTATTATGAAATAGCAATTGTCGTGCGTTGGACAGGTTTTCTGATGAGTGTATATTATATTAATAATAATGATTACAATGACTGAATTTAAATTACTTATAACTCATCATTATATATCAGTCTTTAACTGTTTATTACTAAACATAAGACTTCCCCTTGGGGGGTTTTACTAGTAGTTTCTACTTCTGGTAGGTAGATTGGCAATTAGGCTTTGGAGATGTTTTAAGAGGAACGCTACTGCCAATCCCTCGCCGTCCCTAAGTCGCTTCTTACGACACCCACAGGAAAGGAAGGGTTGGCCTATTCTGTGCCGGGACCACACGGCGAATAATATTTTTAATTAGGTTTACTTAAATAAAAATTATTTTTATTCCTATTTTTACTTATTTATGTAGGTATGGAGTGATACTTGGTTTAGATAATCTAAGTGTACCACTTATTTCTATCTGTTAATCTTATTATGAGTGTCTGTTCTTTGTTTCCGCAATAAACTTATTTATATTACTAACACTACATTACAATAGCCATTTTACGTTATATTTCCTAAGGATTTCATCATCATATCAACCGTTGTTTGTTCACTATTGAACAGAGCCCTCCCCTATAAGCGGGGGGGGGGGGTCCAGTAGTTGCTACGCTTTGCAGGTGGGTTGGCAACCACAGTTAGGCCTTTTATGATATTTTAAAAGTGACGCCGCTACTCATCCCTCGACTATTCAGCCTTTTAGTGCCATTGATTTTTACTCAGATCTACTTAAAAATGCCAAAGAAATTTTTGTCGTGTTGATGTCATTTACCCTTGTCTCTAAAAAAACTGTATCTCCTCCAAAAAATATCTAATTTTAATATTTTTTTTACAGCAAGCTAAACAGCGACTGATTTCACGAGCGCTATGACGCTCGTGGCACTTTTAGTTGCAATGCGCACGAGCGCGATGGCGCTCGTCGGCACTCAAAGGGTTAAGTTCCCCTAGTCGCCTCTTACGACGCTCACGGGAAAGCAAGGACGACCCATTCTATGCCGGGACCACATGGCATCATGACGATTGTCTACAACAAATATATTACAAAGAATGTCGTATGCAGCAAAAATCGCAGATTCAGCTAATAGATTTATATACACAATGTAGTAGTTACATTAAGAAACAGTTTAACATACAATGTTTCCACCATATTCATGCAGTAAAGATGTTCGATCCATACTTAAGTGTAATAAGAATTTGATCGTAAAAGTCTTTATTACCTTAAACTCTAGATAAAGAATAAAAAAAGCAACGAACCCATAAAAAGAAAGGGTTTTGGGCTCGTCCAAGCGAAAACTCGCCGTGCCGACACCTGAGCACTTGGAGTCATATTATAAAGATGCCGAGTACTGCTAAAGAGTCACTAAAGAAAATGCAATTGAAGGAATTTTGTGTATATAATGGAGGTATTTACCTAAATTGAATAGGATAGGACGAAATCGGATTCGGAGATAGTTTTTATAGAACATCTATGCTAATGTAAAAACAAAACGGTCACATTTAAAAATAAAAAGAGAGCTCTTTTAGAGATAAGTTCAACTTTGCTCACATTATTTCTAATAATCGACACTGTTGTATATTTGTTTTTATTGTGCCTGTAATTATTTATATTTGTTTCAGTATTAAATATATAATATACAAAAATATAGTTTTTGAAATAAAAAATTTAAATTTTCTTGATATTTTAAGTGATTATTTCAAACTTAATTAATACAATATTATCATAACTATTTGTATAATATAATAATTAGTCCGTTTCTTTAATGTTATATTGAAAAGATTGCTCTCAGCAATAAGACCGCCTTACTGTACTTATACAGTTATGTAGTTACATTTAATAATTGCTTTCCTTCTTTATTTACTAATTCATTGTTATTGCATTTTTTAATAACAAAAAAATATTACATTAAACATTTAGAATAATATTTTATAAATTATTTTAGAAGAGTAACTGTTAAGTTTCTCACAGATTCTTAGCAGATAACAACTTTCAGAATCCTTAAGTAGATTTAAAAAAATTACTATTTACAAGTGCTTGTAAAAAAATTTACGTGAATAGAGATGATTTGAATGAATTTTGGCATTTACATTTTCTGCAAGCTCCGGTGATGTAAAAATTAATAATAGAATAAATTAATTTGAGTGACGAGTGACTTTCTGGCACGTTAGATTTTAATATTAAGCATATTATAAATATGCGAAATATGTACACGTCTAGGTTTAAACGTGAATACTCGTATATTTACGACAACAAAAACAGTCAACAAACAGTGAACACATTAGTGAATGAAGGAGACTTTGTACAAAAGTCGTTTGCTTGGCCACCTCTGTCCCATTCGTGTTTCTACCGTGAAGCAGTTGTGTTTGCATGGCTGTGTTTCGGTTTGAAGGGTGGGATATGGCAGTGAATTTACAGGGTATAGAGGAATAATACCTGAGTCCTCAGTAATGGCATGGGGAGTATCATGTGCGAAACAGTATACTCTGTTATGTCCATGGTACTACTCATATCTATAGGCGACGGCTACTACTTTCCATCAGGTAGGCCGTCAGCTTGTTTGCCATTCTAAGTTGAATAAAAATACACAACAAAATATATATTTTTTTACTTTTAACATACATAAATAATTTTTTTATTAATCACTATCGTGAGTTTAATTATTCATATCGACTAGACGACAGTTCCCGAATTTTAAAATTTAAGTAAAGTCGAGATAAAAAAATATTTATTTATATCATCATTTTCATCATCCTCATATCAGTCATTAACTATCTATTGCTGAACATAGATCTTCCTCTATTTGGAGGGTTTTGCCAATAGTTAGCAGGCGGATTGGCAACAGCAGTTAGACTTTGGTGAGGTTTAAATAGGTACATTGTTGCCTATCCCCCAATCATTGAGTTCCTATAGTCGCCTCTTACAACACCCACGATTTTTTTATATATATTATTTATTTATTCCAATAAAAATGCTTTCATGATTATATATATGGTAGATATACATAAGTACTAAGAGAAGTTGATTTATACTAGTGAAGTATACTCTTGGTTACCCCAGATCGAGTAAAGGTTTTCTAGGTGAAGGTCAAGCACATGGTACTAAGAACTAATGTTAAATGGGAGCGTCGAGTGGGTACTCTATTTGTGTATGTTACAGGAAAATACCGGTGCTAGGGATTTCGTGAAATATCCGGGGAAACTAAGAAATCACGGAAAATGTCAAATATAATCTATGAGGTCGTTTTATCTTTTGTGCTTACCTTTTTATGTTTACGATTTGATCTGTATTTTATCCAACAATGTTCTATTTTCTATTTTTATGTGTAAGATGCAATAAAGAGTTATACTTGTAAATAAATAAAATAAATTAATCTCTTTGTAAAATAAAATGCTGCCATATTTTTACTAATACGTAGCTTTACTGAACATAATCTAGAAAAATTAAAAGGAAAAGCTTATATGGCTTTTTATTGGGTATCAATTAAATCAAATAAATTAGTTAGATCTAAACAATCATTAGGAGAAAATCATGATAATAAATATAAAACAAATATTTCATTCACACAAAACAAAAAATTGAAATTGAACAATCAGTCCATAACAAAACAATATATATATATATGTATATATATATATATATATATATATTATATTTTGCATTTTACTATATTTAACATAGTTTAGTGAAACAATGTGTCATTGATATTATTGTATTATTTTCTTTTTGTAATGATTTTTTTTTCAGTAAGAAAACATAACAACAAAACATAAATGATTTGATTATTCGTCATCTTCTCAAATTTAGACTGTCCACTGTCGAACTGTCCACTGCTGAATGAATATCAGAAAAGTTTTGCCAGTAGTTGCTAGGCAGGTAGGTAAGCAATCAGAGTTAGGCTTTTAGTGATTTTTTAAGAGGCACGCTTCTGCCTAACAGTAATTTAAGTTCCCATAGTCGCCTATTGCGACACCCACGGGAAAGAAAAGGGATGACCCATTCTATGCCGGGATCACATGGCGTATTTTATTATATTAGGTATTTTGTAGAATCTCTTATATTCCCATTTACCTGCGACATGATATTATATACACAAATGTGAAAGAAGAACCACTACATAGAAAGGTCTTTATACAACAGTAAATGTGGATAGAAATGATGGAAACGAAAGCAATCTTTCAACTTTAGTTATGAATGTTTTTATTAGAGTTACCAAAGAAGTTATACAAAAGATATCTTTGCTCTTGAATAAAGTTAAGCTGTGTTTGTATAGTCTACATCTATATTTTCGCAAGAGTATTAATTACAATATTTTCAAACCGACTTCGTTTTCAATTCGGTTGTTGTGTTGTTTATTTTATATTTGTTATCTCATAATTTGGTAAGTTATATACCAATTTGGAAAAATTATTATATGGAAAAATTTACTTACAGATTGATTCCATATAAATTTTATCAAAATCGGGTTAGTAGTTTAGTTTTTAAATAAAAGTTTTGCCACAATGGAAGTTCGTTTTTTAAGAACACACTCTTGTATATCATTAGAAACACACATTCGTTTGAAGCTTTAAATGTATTGGTTCATTTAAGTTCTTAGAAAAGCCAACACATGTAGTATACTGTGAGCTAATATATTATGTTTATAGTGCATCTATGCTATTATTTAAGGGTTTACAGTTAAGATATAATCGCAACTCACTTTCACGTCTCCTATATTTTCACTTCATCTACATTCAGAATTTGCAAATCTGTGAGATTTGGGAATGAGAAATGAAGTAATAAGTATGACAGCACAATTACCCCAGTTCACTACGCAGCCACCTTAATGAATAGGTGCCTTCATTGAATTTACTTGTTCGCAGAATACCAAATGTAAATCTCTGGTAGATCTGCTAGTGAAATTAGAGTTTATGTTTCATAAGTAATACTACTGTTTATATTTAAAAAGGGCAATTAATACTTTTCATCGATTAAGGCATCAGCTTGATTTCCTTTCCAAGTTGTTAGAAAAATAATTTAAATTAAAATAAGAATTATGAAAATATGTTGCAAATATACATATAAATATAGAAAGGATAAGGAAGTTGAAGTAGCAATGGGCTAGACAGATAGCTCGAAGAACTGACAATCGACAGGAAAGAAAGGTTCTTGAGTAGGACCCCGTACAGGTAAACGAGGTGTAAGATGACCCACCACTAGATGGAGCAATGATCTTAAATGCATTACGGAGAGTCAATGGATGCAAAGGCTTGGGAATGATTCCTGATGACAGTCTATGAGGAAAGTCTATATTTAGAAGAGGACTTGTTAACGACTTATATATGATAATGATGATACATACAAATGGAGTCAAATCATCTTATATACATATGTATAAACAGAATCTTTTCCTTTTTGATATTCGTTCAACATAGATACGTATAAAGTAGATAGAGCGATATCTGTTGCAACGCGTCCATGTGCGGTGACCGTATGCCTATACACGCTTCGAATACCCGATCATTCCAGTCCAGTTCCAGTTAAATGTAAATAAATCCGAGTCTACGAGGACCTATTGTTGAACACAGCTTGCATATAAGTGACATATAAAACTTGAATGTAGCAATAATTGTGGTATATTTACAATGAACTGTATTTAAATTGATTTAACTCTAGCAGATTTAATTTCTGCTTATTGCGAAATGCAAATTTTGTAGCGGATGAGGGCGATACTCATTTCTTACTTTATACTAGAACATAAAACGTTAATATTCAGATTAATATTGATGAATATGCTATAGAAATATAAATATTATATAAGATTGTGTTCCCCAAAAAACCGTCTTCAATTGTGGAAATGTCAGATTTTTAGATTTAAAAACTAAACTACCGATTTCGATAAGGTTTCTTCAAGAAAAGAGCATATTCCTTTTTAAAAGGCCGGCAGCACACCTGCAATGCCGTTGGTGTTGTGGGTGACCATAGGCGGCGGTAGTCACTTACTATCAGGTGAGCCGCATGCTCGTTTGCCCCCTGTGTTGTAGAAAAAAAAATATTTTTTCAGTATCTGTAAGTATATTTTTCCAGATAAAAAAGGATTTTTCCATATAGATTACCTACCGACGCAGTTATGGGGCAACATGCATAAAAAAATCAACAGAATAGAGAACGCCTTTTTAAAGTCTGGTGAAAATATTCTGTGATGTTCTAAACACTATTTATGTATCAACAACATGTCAACGTTATTGTTTTCCATATAAATATAGTATAAGGTATCACGTAGGTGGATCATCAGATTGTTTACCTTTCCAAATATAAATATTATGACCAATCGACAGAATTCTTAATTACTGTTTCTATTTAAAGTTTGATGAATCACGGAAACTGAATAAATGACAAAAATATACTTCCTATATCAGCCATTAACTATATATGCTTCTCCTATAATTGGAAGGGTTTTGCCAGTAGTTGTTACGTTTGGCAAGCGAGTTAGCAACCGCAGTCTTTGGTGATGTTTTAAGAAGGACACTATTGTCCATCCCCCGACTATAAGCTCCCTAAAAATATACTTCAATTACATTGAAACATAAAAAAAGAAGTCGATTTATTAATCCGGATCAGATATTTTTAAAGTCTCGTTCAGAAATTGTGATTTTCTTTTGTAACGCAAAATTTCAAGAATATACCATTAAATTTATCTCTGGCAAGAATGAAATGAAAGAATCCAGTCTAGCGATAAAAACTGCTGGATCAGTAATTTTTACAAGACTGAGAATTCTTATCTAGAGATGTTTATCCATCTAAAATTAAAATTAAATGTCATGTCAACAAGTATAATCAGAAATTTATTCACAAACACACAATGCGACCAAATTGATGATGTTATTAAAAATAAGTTTTAGGGTTATTCAAAATATAACATTTTGAGATATAAACATAAACAATTCGCCTAGTTTATAAGTTTGTACTATGAAAAAAAAAATAAGAATTATAAAAAATAAAACGATAATATAAAAACACGACTAGGAACTTTCAAAAATGTGCAGAACTAAAAAGTTTCTTAATTTATATAGTTTATTATTGTACACAGTCCTAGCGAAAATAGGAATAATACGATCAATAAATGCGGTCAACAGAAAAGAAAAACTCTTATTTGAGCTTTTTTTTTAATGAAAAATAATGGAATAGTTACCTGTCTGCACTATCGGAATACGCTGGCGGGGAACCAGTGAAGGATAATAGGTGAAGATAAAAGTCCAATTGGTCCATCGTGACTAATTAAAAAATAATGAGTCATAATAATTTTCAGGGAAAATTACGTGGAAGTCGACTTGATATTACACCTACCCTATATTGTCAGCAATAGGGTTGCCAGTGCTTGATACTAACAATTCCTTCTCCCGCCTGTTTAAACACTTGGCTGTATTATGCCACCCTGCTCTAGCTACGATTTGATGTTAATTGGAAAATGTTATAAAATGCATAATTTTAGGGTAACTTAGACACGTAGGTTCGAATCCTATCAGATCGAGTATCAGTATTCATTAATAAAAATATATAAACGTTTTCTGTAATATGTTAAATAAAGAATTAACAAATAAATACAGGAACTTGTCTAGTAATGTAACACCACTTATCCAATTAAATATACACTATAAAAAATGTACGCAAATATAAAGGTAACAAAATAATAACTTTTTTTTAGATTCCTCAAACATTATCTACAATTACTTATGTAATTCTAAAAGTCCCGAGTTATATTTATCGAAAGAAATCTATCAATTCTCAATCAACAAATTCACCTAGAAAAAAAAATATATATCTCAAAATATATAGTCCAGAAAAACTTATGTATTTGTCATTTGGATATCTACCTGTAAGGATATTTCGCAAACCCTTCGCGAAAAGGGACCACATTATTTTGTAGGAGGGTTTATTTGAGACTTTTTCTACTTTCTTTTTTGTCATATCTGAGTTAGAGGGGAAAAGTAAATTAGATGTCGACGATTTGATTCATGAAAAAAATATCAACAAACCGAACTCAAGATTAGATTGTAATCTTACTAATCTTCTTGCCAGATTATTAATATTATTTTGCTTGGGTACTGTTCCACTCGTAGTTTTGTCGAAAAGCAGTTGTACGGCAGAGATTACGAAGTACTTACATAGCACCTAAGTTCTCTGGAATAACATATACATATACATATCAGCCTTTTAACTATCCATTGTTGAACAAAAGCCTCTCCCTTGGGGGGTTTTGCCAGTAATTGCCACGCAGATGGATTGGCAACTTCAATTATGCTTTGGAGATGTTTTAAGAGGGACATTGCTGCCTATCCCTTACCTTCCGTTAGTCCCCTCTTACGACACCCACGCGAAAGGAAAGGGTGGCCTATTCTATATAAGGATCACACGCCAATGGACTGATGACAAACAACAAGCACGGATGACGAAAATATCACAGTCTTTATAAAAATTAATGTACCACAACTTAATTACTAAATTAATAACTTAAGGATTAATGACTCACTTATAAGCATGAATCTGTATCAATGATAGAATGTTTTAACCTACCATTGTCAGGCTAGCGGTGCGACTTGATATTAAAGATTTTGTTTCAGGGTTTTCCTTTATTGTATTCATGTATTTTATCATACGATATCCTGAGAATGAAAAGGTGTCATGGCATATTGTAATCTTATTCTGTCTCGAGACAAACAAAGCGCGTCATTGCTGCCATATTTTGTTACTTCATTAAAAGTTATATATCCATTTCCTTATCAGATTGTTTCGAAAATGTCACCTTCATTGTCGTTCTTGTCACTCCTTCTAATTTATTGCGTAAGTTTTATATTGAAATGCCTAATTGAAATATAACAGGAGCCCGAATAACAGAGTGAAAAATTGATACATTTAATACACACCTGCAGTTACGAAATTTTTTAATCAATGTCTGTAGTTTTAATATTTGTTTGGTAATTTAAAGTTTATAAAGTAAAAAGTAAATACATATTCGTACCAATAAGTGTGAAAATAGTAACAGGAATTGTTAAAATTTGTTTATTTTTTTCATATTTTATGTGTAAGTGTGCGCGTGTTGCGCCTGCGCATGTATGTGCATGTGCGCGCGTGTAATGTATAAGTACGTGTGTATTAAGATACATATGTATGTGTTCATGAAAATGTGTATTTGGGACATGTAACGAGCAAGACATTTGCCAATTATTTTGGGTGCTTCCTTCGTTACTAAACAGCGTAAAGCCTTTGTATACCATTTTATACATATCACGTGCAAGGCTAACGAATTGCTTTCTGTACTCAAGTTACCTGCTACAGTATTACGAGTGGATATTTTAGGATTTCTCTTATTGAATCTCGATGACTGAATACTTGATATTATGAAGAAATTAGTTATACGAATGTTTCTAATTAATACACGCCAAGAGCTATGAAGTGTTTTAGAAATCTGTTATATGGTTATAAAAGATAAAAATAATATCAAATCGGGAATCTAACTTGTCAGACGTCGCTACGTTCCAGTTTCCGATTAAGTTTATTAAGTAGGCCGTATTTCTCAAGAATCTTGTCCTCTGTAAAGAGAATGGACTCGTCTAAAGTTTTGATCGAGTATATCCATAGAATAATAAAGAGGGACCTTAATTGACTAATATAATAGATATCTGTCAATATCAATACGCAATAGGGACACAATTTTTTTTTATACAATTTAGAATGGCAAACAAGCTGATGGTCCACCTGATTGAAAGTGGTAACCGTCGCCTATAGACGTGAGCAGTACCATTTGTTTTATTTCATTTATTTATTTTTAATAGAGCACATTACAAAAAAATTTTGGTACAAAAGGCGGACTTAATGCTATAATAAAATATCAGATGGGCCATATACTTGTTTTCACCAAGGCGTTAAAAAATAATAAATAAACAGACTTTTATCCTTACTCTTACTAGTATTATAATTATAAAATAAGCTTGTTTGTTTGTTATCTCTCAACGTCTCAACCAAACACTTTGATATTTGGTATATACGTACTACAAATGAGACGAAGAAGGATGTATTATATGTTATTTTGTATACCTTTTCAATGATCATATCTTTTATTGTTTTATTTTATTTTTTTAATATTTTATTAATATGGATTAAGAGTAATAATAAAAGTTAGAAATACAAATCTTTATTTTGTATAGTCGAAAAATAATTTCCACAATCTGTAGAAGCTCTAGATGATACTTCTGATACTTTTTATCCCGGTAAATTGAAATACAAAGAAAATATGAATGTAGCCGCGCACGTAGCGTTGTTAATTAAAAAACAAAATATTAAATTTGTTTGTGCAACGAATATTTAAGAATATATATTTAAATATAGCTTTTATATGTAACGTTTTTGTAGTTTTGTATTATACCTACATATACATATGTATATATGTAGGTATTTGTATTTATCAGTAAGTTACACACACAGTATATCTAAGTATAATCTAAGGCAATAATATATATATATATATATATATATATATATATATATATATATATATATATATATATATATATATATATATATATATATATATATATATATGTATATACAGATAGTGTTCAGATTATGTATGCGTTTAAAAAAGAACAGAAATTTTATCGTGTTTTCGAGCAAACTATTTATAATTAATTACTCTGACTAATATCAAAAAACTTTATTTCACATTATTCCCAACTATCTCTCTGTGATGGAAAACATCATTAAGAGTCTAAATTGATACGAGTCACAGCGGGAAATATACCCTCCCTTGTTGGATTTAAATAATATCAGCAAAACATGGACATGACAAGTGTTACGTTCACCAGAATAGTAAATGCAAAAAAAAAAAAATTCCTTCTACTATCCTATCAAAGATTACATAATATTTTTTACATTACATTTATACCCTGGTTTTGACTACAAAATTGTCCAAATAATGTGACCTTAAATTAATTTATAAAGAGCAAAAAAGATCTTAAATATAATAGAAGTACCGTAAACCATACCTGTCATCTAGATAAAGTTACTTATTTGTTTATGTAAAAAGGCAAAATACATAACTAAGTTATATAAATATCACGCAAACAAAATCATTAGTCGGTATTCGTTTGCATTCTACGAGTACGTAATAGCCTAAGATCTCGCCGCTGATTTTATCAGGTACAAAACTTTTTAATGAAGTTTAGTTTTAATGTAGGTTTTATCAAAAAGAATCTATTCCCTATGACTGCAAAACTTTCATCTACTACAGAACTTTATACGCTGGTAACCATTACTTGCGGCCATCTTTCATAAGTATCTATATGTTTCCGTATATAGAAAATAGTTAATTTTTGTTTCATGTAAATCTTATCGGAAAGCATAATAAGTTTACATCTAAGTCCTCAGGAATGGCAACGCATGGGAGGTATCATTGACGGAACAGTATACTCTGTTATGTCCATGGTACTGCTCATGTCTATAGACGACGGTTACTACTTTCCATCAGGTGGGCCGTCAGCTTGTTTGCCATTCTAAGTTGTATAAAAAAAAACTAACAAAAACAAATTTATATTTTCACCTGGCAACCTCAGTTTACGACTAACTGAGAGTAGACAGCCTAAATATTATATTTTCGCTTATATTTAATTTCAACCAGCTTTATTAAAAAAATTTATGCAGGCAAAATTCAGTGCTGGGATCTTAGACTATAACACGTAGCGTGGCCTTCGCGACTTTTGAATTACTACGGTATTATTATATTAATGTCGTTTCAGTATTTTCTTTGGTTGTTTATGTCTATTTTCTCTTTTTTCGAGTAACTGATCAAATCAGAAAATGTGATTGTCTTTGAATCGTTCTAAGAAAATAATTGTTGCCTCTAGAGTTGTTATTTTCGATTTATTTGGTTTTCTAATCTTTATTTCCTTACTAATGTAAAAGATGAAGTGAGTTTATTGAATTTTGTCGTTCTATAGATACTGTCAATTGTCGATGAATCTGGCGTAGATAATATGTTTTATATAGAAAAAGACCTAAAGTTACTTTTCATCCTGATCTATAGATTTCTCGGTTATATATGTAAGTATGTATATAATACTTTAAACTAATACGCATATAAGAGAGACGAAAAATTTTTTTTTTGTTTTTAATTATTATATAATAGGCCACCTTTTTTTCCGTAGGTGTCGTAAAAAGCGACTAAGGAGGCCGAGAGATGGCCAGCAATGTCCTTTTTAAAACATCTCCAAAGCTTAACTGCCGTTACCAATCCACCTGCCAAGTATGGCAACTACTGGTAAAACTCCCCTAGGGGGAGACTTATGTTCAGCAGTGAACAGTTAAAGGCTGATACGAGGATGATGATGAACATTATATCGAAAAGCGTATAAAAAAAAAGTCTTCAAATGCAGTATCACAAAATTGTAAAAAGTATTTTATATTTTGAGAGATATAACAGTGACGGTATGTTGAACGTAATGTTACTTTATAGCCATCATTTTTAAAGCTGTACTAAAATGATTTACGTCGAGGCTTAATATACAAAAATGTGTTTGCGATTTATGTATATTTTTGTACAATTAACACATTGCGAGCGGACGGTAGGCTCTTAATTTGTACCGACATGCGATACTGGAGGGTGTATTTTTGACGTCGTTCGTTCCCTAGGAAAGGTTCTATTTTTTTTTTCATTTTTAATCTAATTTATATTGTTCATTGTCACGTAGCAATTTTTCGTATTATTGTTAATTTTTTTAAACGATTTCAAATAGTTTTTTTTTATAGTATATAAAATAATAACTGCCGTGTAGGTCCCGGCATAGAATAGGCTACCCTTCCATTTCCCATGGGTATCGCAAGAGGCGACTAAGGAAGATTATGGTCAACGGATGGGCAGCAGCATCCCTCTTAAAGCATCATCAAAAAGCCAAACTGCGGTTGCTAACCTGCCTGCAAAGCGTGGCAACTACTGCAAAACCCTTACTCTGAGGGAGGCTATGTTCAGCAGTGGAAAGTTAACGACTGATCCAAAAAGCTAATCACAGTTACGCATACAAATATAATCTAATATAATAAATTATCTTGTACTTAATAATTTAAAAAAAAATTACTGTTGTAATAATTAAAAAAAAAAAGTTCTTGCGGATTCTTCTCGGTAGATCCCAACATCCCAAATCAGCAGCAGAATTATAAAAAAAAATAAGATTTAAAACAGTTTGTAGATAAGTCTATTTAAATATATTATTTCTCTTCTATTTTGTTTTAGGCGAATTTTTCAATAAACACGAGTGAAATATACCTAAAGATAATTTAACAAATTATCATTAGGTATATTTTGCTCAAATATATGTCTTTGTTCTACAAAGAACTCAGATCTCAATCGTAACATCCCTTACTCGTTATTAAATCTTATATTTGAAAATATACTAATTAAAATTATAAATGATAAAGCACATTTTTTTGATAAGAAGCCTGACCTATTACTATATATACTATATCATATATACTTTGGAGTTTGTATGCCGGCGAAGACCGCGCGATGAGGATGAGGTGCAATCAAATAACGGTGTTATGGTATACAAGCATAATTAATATTTTGGTATAATGCCACAACACACATGCAGGAGATACAAAGGGTACAGACACTCATTCCACAGGTTACAACAATGTTTTCTCTCTCTCTCTCCGTACATATCATATATATCATAGCAACAACGTTTTTGCGCGGCAAAATGTACAGTCAAAAGGACAGGGTTACCACAATACAATCTACCTAATAGTATTGATGATGAAGGAAAACACCTAAAAAAAGGGATACTGACGACTCTATAATTGACGTGGAAATAAACTTACAATAAGGTTATAACATTAAACAAACGGTAACAAGGCAATCTATATTTTCTGTTTATGATATATGGTTCAAAATATTTTTTCTGTTGTAACATTACCAATATTTACGATTATGCATTCCGTGTGACGGAATAGGAATATAATGACTGAGATAATAACTGTCGTTAGATTAAAATAAAAGTATTACAGTACTGTATTATAAAGGTGATACATATAAATTTATATCACCTTTACTTATTAACTTTGCGATTGCCCAACTATTTTCCGACTCAACAGGACTGCGCGACCAGCAAGCTGTTTGTTGCTGTAGGGCTGCTCAAAATATAGACGTAAATCATGCTCATAAATAAGGGCTAACCAAGTCGATTAAATAAGTCGGGCAATTCCGAAGTTAATGCGTAACGAGTAAAGCTGATATAAATAATTATAATGTATAATAAATATCTTTATTACTCAACTCTTGCTACAGCAAGAGTCGAGTAAGAGTCTTGGTACAATTTCTCAATATAAGTACAGTAACGATAACTCAAAATAAAACCGAGTCGTTTTTATAATAATAATAGGCCAATATTGGCTTCTTATAGATTCATACTCAGCAAAGGGACGTTATTGGTTCGCTATAAAAACATGGTATTTAGAGTCAATAAGTACTTTTCCAACTATAGTATTTATAAAAGAACCGAGTAGGTATTGTATTTGAATATATAAAACATTGATAATAGAGTATAACTCAAAATCCTATTATGAAAATCTTGTAACTAGAATAATAGTAGTATGAAATATATCCAGCGAACGGCTGAAAAGATAAAACAAGTATATGTACATGAATTTAATCTCTCCACTACAGTCTCGGTTTCTCTCGTTTTGTTATCCTTCCATCACGTATTCATTGTTAACTTGGATTTATACGCTTTTGCACTTAGTTTACACTAGTCGTATAGATTAAAGTATAATATTTTACTTTTATAACAAAGCCAATTGCTTGAAAATATATAAAAGTTTTTTTTTTTTTTGTTGCATAGAGCATACATAATTATATTTATACAGAGATGAAATTTCTAACAGAGTAATTTTTTACATTAACTCGCAAAATTGAGTCTGTGTATTTAATCAGATGCATGTCTGTGGGTCTGGAAAATTCTGTTAATTTATTATCCACCAGACAGACCACTGACATGTCTGTTTTTTCTTTTATATTTTTTTTAATAGTGTGAAACCTATTTGTTACATGGGGTCTATGAATTGTAAAAAATATCATTAAAATCAATACTAAATTAATTAGTGTTATGTAATGTAAAAAATATAGTCAAATTGGTAAAATCCTTTTATTATTATAAGTTAAAAATATAAACTTATAACTGCTATTATTATTTTACTACTAGATATCTTATTAATTATCAATTTTCGTCTAACTGCAGAACAATTCTCATTTGGCCTGTTGTTATTTTTTTATTTATTTATGTTTTACCAATTCGATTAACCATTTTGCAGTCAACAAGGCATACTTCCGTATTTTTCTTACAATAATTTTTCTATGATCGAACTAGTTATTTTTTTGCGAGACAATTAAATGTTAAACTATTATTGTTAAAATTATTTCCACTCGCTCACCTTACAATTGCCGTATATTTATTTCAATTTTTGTCAAAAGCTTCGCTCCCGCTCCGCCTATTGTCATCAATAATACTTGTAAATGGAGTGAGGGTGTGTTTTCACTACGTATAAACTACTACTCATTAATATTAGACTGTCATGCGATATATGACTTTAGGTAAAGCCGATACAAACTTATGTAGAATATAGTTCCATTGTACGCAAAGAGAATATGTAATATCAGGATGAAGATTTCGCTGTAAATGTTACGCTGTGAGTTTAATGTTTTCATTTAAGATCGTCGAATGAATGGCTTTGAATTTATAATAATGTGAGATTTTAAAGTAATATACTTATTAGAGGATTCTCTTTGATGCAGAATATACGCGATACGTGTTAATATCTTTATTTATAATACCAAAATTTGAAGCTGTGTGACTTCAACTTAAAAACATATTAACTAAGATAGATAGATAGATAGATAGATAGATAGATACTCCTTATTTTTTCCTCCAAAAGATTACAATAGTAAACTTATTATAAATATAAATAATTACAAGAAATAATCAAGTAAGTATTCAAGTATGAAGGTATGTTGATGGATATTATACAAAATATCAAAAATAATCGTAGAATCAAGGTAGTAATTTGTAAGTTGATAATTTAACATTTAAATCAAATGACTATAAAAAAGATATTTTGTCAGGGGAGAAAAAAAAGACGACGTAGAAATTGTAAATCCTATGATCATCCATACAGAGTTATAAAAGCAGTAAAGAAATACTTTTTTTTATAGTTTCTTTTAATACGTGTTTTACTATAACAAGAATGGATGGAAAGATGTTTGTTACTTTTTCACACCAAATTTTCTAAACATATTAGAATGAAATCTGGTGTACGGGTAGGTTATATTCCAATTTAGCACATAAGGTATTTTATATACTTATTGTTTCATGCAGGAGAAAAAAAAGATATATATATATATATATATATATATATATATATATATATATATATATATATATATATATATATATATATATATGTGTGTGTGTGTGTGTGTGTGTGTGTGTGTGTGTGTGTGTGTGTGTGTGTGTGTGTGTGCTCCATTTGTTAGGGAAATAGATATATACTTATTTTTCTTCTATTTTAATCATTCAAATTATAACGAAATAGTAATGATATGGATATATATATTATAGAATATACGTAGAGTTTATACTCCGTCCGTATGCACGTTGAACGAGTCATATATAAATGATAGACTAACATAAATTTCCTTCGCTATCGACACTGAGATTAGCAGTAATGTTCAAAGTTTCTTCCTGTACTATCACTAAACTTGGTTAAGGGTATTCGGTGCGCGTTCCAGGTTATTTGTAATTTGGAGAGCATAGACCGATGATACCCAAAGTGATCTTAGTATAAGAAATATTGACCCCCGGGGATCGATTACGACCTGCAAGGGGTCCATATTAGCGGAAGAAGAATTGGGGGTCCATGATAATGAATCCCATTTAAAATCAGATCGTGATGATAATTTTGATTTTTCATGAATATAGTAATACCCTTACATAGAAAATGCTTGTGTGCTATATATAATCATGTACATATATTTACTTACTTATATAAGTCTTTACTAATAATATAAATGTGAAAGTCTGTTAGTTTATTACCTTTTAGCGCCTTAACAACATTTAGTATACACTTAAGTAGTATGTGGGATGGTGAAACTTTTAGTGTACATATTTTGAGGGCCTACCATATTTCCAAAATTTTGGAACCAAATGAATTTTTTTTCATTTTGATATTATAATTACTGTTTACAAATATAAAAAATGTAAAAAAAAAAACGAACGATATCCTTTGGATCTTTATGGTAGAATTTATGATAAACGAAATATTAAGCTTCGTTTACTGGACCGATTTCTGGTATGAACGAAACACGAACTTGAGTCAGAAAATTCGGAATTTTAATTTCATGGTTGACCCCTAGTCATGCACATGATCACGGGTAAAAGCTGATAAAATATAAATGTATTTATGAAATATGAAATTAAAGTTTAAATCTTTTAATTTTTATAGCATTATAACAACTATTATAAACACATTTGTAGTCGAAATTATAATAATCAATATATTTAATGATAGTGTTCTATCTGGAAAAGAAAAATATGACAAATAGTCTACGAAGGAAAAAAGTTTGAGGACCTCTGGTATATACAATTGTAATACTGTGCATAAAATGGTATGATATTCTTAGGATTAACATGAACGTGACATAAAAGCAAAGTAAGTCTCATTTATGTAAAATCAAAGCTTGCAAAGAGTTTTTCTGATGGCGTTTCATATTCGCGTCTCTTAATGAGTCAAATAACCGATAAAACAGCGTCTCGCGAGAGACGCAAATGGATGGGAAATGATGTAATGTGTGGATTTCAGTAAACGTCATGACTTAGACGGAGCTAAAATGATATATTTTGTGAGAGATAAAGAATAAAAAATTGCTCAAACATTTCAATTCTGATATGTGTAAATTCAGAAAATGTATTTCTTTACGAGACATGATAATATTGTTACAGAATGTGGCTAATTTTGTTCTATTGTTACTCAAAGTGGATGCAGGTGGATTGGTGACGTAAATAGCAGTCTATGGGGTGGCATATACTCAACAGTGGACAGTAAAAAGTTTATATGAAAATGAAGATGATTCGTCAAACTTAACAGTACTATACATATTAGTGGTATCACTACCAGTAAATCCTGGTCACTTGTTGGTCACAAATTTGTTATCCTCGTATCTAAGCGAAAACTAGGTGAGATATATTCTCAGAGCTTTATTTTATGTTATTAACGTTACTAGTTGTACCACGAATGGTGTCCTATTGAAATATGATTCTAAAATCTCTATTCTTAGGTTCCATTTTGGTGTGGGCCAGTATTGTCACATTTAAAATGCTAGCCCTAAAGGCTAGTCGCTATAAGACTACACATTATAATAGGTTGTTATTTTAATATTCATACACCTCTTTGATATATGAGGAAGAAACGCCGCAGCACTTAATGTGTGGCTTTAGCTCACTCATACATAAACGGTATATCTCCTTTGGAAAACACTCTATATTCTGAGGAAATAAAAAACGTCGCTACAAAGAACATCTTAAAATTCCTATCATTGATAAGAATTAGCAGTGAACTTTAAAAAAGGACAAGCCTAAAAGATTATGGAACATTCGCAGTGTCACAGATTTTTCTGTCTGAAAAAGCCTGTCTTTTAAGATTTTATAATATAATAATAGTATAATAACCTGCTTAATAAGGTTATCAATTAATAATTCAATAACAGTATAAAATCATAACTCCACTATTTATTACTAAAGTATTTTATAGGCTTGTAGCTTATTAGTATGCTAAACGAAACCTACTTATTACATTGAATTATTCTGCAGCCTAGTTTTTATGTCACATGCCTTTTCTATAGCAATTCATCATCGTCATTATATTAGCCTTTAACTGTTTACTATTAAATATAGGCCTCTGCCTATTGACGCGCGCTTATTATTAATATACGATACGCGGGTTGGCATCTGCAGTTAGGCTTTGGTGATGTTTTAAGAGGGACGCTGCTGGCCCTATCATGATCATTAAGCCTCCTTAGTTGCCTTATACGACACCCACGGGAAAGAAAAGGGTGGTTTATTCGATTCCGGGACCACACGGCGAATCTACAGTACGAAATTTGGTCAATCGTATTAGAAATATAATACATAGGACTGCCTGTGTTTTATAGAGGGTCCGAGTTAAAAATACTATTCTTAAGAGCAGCAATATATAATATATAATACGTATAGATACAAGACGAGACAATCATTTGAATAGAAACTAAAAACAATATTAAAAAAAAAATATTAACATATACGAGTAGTATATGTGGCCAGATTTAAATTTACATAATGGCTACAAAGGAGTTTCAATATGTTTAACAAGAATACAGTAAGTGAGAGTGAATGAAATAATATAATAGTAAAACTAATCGAGAGCAAAATTATATAAAAATTGTTACAGAATAATCAAGATAATATATTTAAATATTGAAAAATAAATACAGAAAAATTGCGAACTTTCTCCCTTCTATAGTGGCCTAATAATAATTGATTTTCACTGACGTTTATTACTCAAAGTTTCTACCACAATTTTCAACTTTGAGGCCCAGTGTAAAGTTATCTAAATTATTTAAGATTTATGATAATATATTTTTATGACAAGTAAGTTTAAAAATGGATATAATCACTTTTACTGTTGTGTAATACACTTTAAATAAATAATTTATTAATAAATATATTTAAAATGGAATCAGAAAAAAATATAATCAAGTTCCTTGTCAGTTCTTTTTGGCTGTATCTGCTAAACGTGATTGTAAAATTAAAGCTTAGTTTCTTGTAAAGGTCATGAAAATAATTTGGCCGCGTGGTCCCGACGTAGAATGGGCCATCCCTTCCTTTGACGAGAGTATCGTAAAAGGCAACTAAGGGAAGGCGAGGGATAGGCAGCAGCAACTCTTTTAAAAGATCTCTAAAGGCTAACTGTGGTTGCCAATCCGCCTGCCAAGCGCAGTCACTACTGGAAAAACTCCACTTATGGGAAAGATGGGAACGGCTTATGTTTAGCAGCGGACAGTTAACGGCTGACAAAAATACATTACACTAAATATCTTTGACGCCTTTTTTAGTTATTTTTGACTGAATCTGTTTACTGAACAGGATTGTAAAGTTAAATCTTAGTTTTTTGTTAAGTTCATATAAATAATTGTGATTTATTATCACGTAAGATAGACTTAATTAAAATATATGTTTATTCTCATACAAGATTTCAATGTAATCTAAGTTAAATGATTTTTCCTTAAGAATTATTGAATGGATAAAAGTTGAAAAAAGACAGCATTTATTGTCAGTTCGGTTACCACTGAACCAAACTAGCTGATTTCAATATAGATTAATGCAAAGTTGTTTCCGACACTTTACATTTGTAACTAACGCTCGAATTATTGCTACAGAACACTGTGAATACGTTTTTAAAGATTTGTTAAAACATATTGTGTTATATTACGCAGTTATGTCACTAAATATAAGTAGATTTTCATAATACTTTTTAAAATCGATAGAGTTTATTTATTAAACTGTAATACACCTAGAAAGTGTAATGGCTTAACTGTATTAACTTAAGTGAAATAACACCATATGACGTTATCTATCAGTCGACCGTAGACAGAAATAACGGAATATATAACTGACTAACGTAATATTAAATTAAAACAGAAATACAATAATGACATACATATTATACTCATATTACCATTATATATATACACACACACACACACATATATATATATATATATATATATATATATATATATATATATATATATATATATATATATATATATATATATATATATATATATACTGAGTACTCAGATACAAGAGAAACCCTAGTATCAGACTAAAGCATTTTACAATTCTACTGATTCTAAATAAAAAGAACCTACTGTCATGTTACCTTAACACGCACGCACGCACGCACGCATGCACTTACGCACGCACGCTCGCACATACACACGTACATGTATTATATATGTACGGAAATTTTATGAACTATGTTTGTCATTTTGGACAATTATTTCGACTTCATCCAGAAGAATTTTTGGGGTGAGTACGGTGCTGTGTATCACAGCGTCTCGTGTCTGTATACCGTTTATTTTTACAGCGTCACAATAAACTCCTTATGATGAAGCAAAATTTGATATGTAATACCCTAAATCGTCTATAAATTATTTCGTATTATTAATAAAATAAGATACTTTCATAAGTACATGTGTACGTACACGTTATGGTCTTTGTTTAATATTAGGATCAAGACATTAAAATATCCGTGAATAAAAAATACATAAAAGTACTAAATAATCTCTTTTCAAACTACAAATTTTGTTTTACTATTTATTTTAATCTTAATTAAATCTTTTTATAACACCTAATCATAAACACTACCGTAAGGTAATATAATTATTTAAATTGATGGCTTATTTAGTGCTTACTTTTGGTTCATTACCCACGTGTAAGTTACAATGTTTCCATAAACTTTAACTTAATAAGTAATGACATTTTGCTATTTATAAATACTTCCAAATAAGTGTGCCTTTTTACTAGTGTTACTTTTGACAAAAGTAATAACTGCAAATAAAAATGTAACTATGATTTGATAGTTAAAAAATAAATGGTGTCCTAAAATCGTTAATCCTGTTGAAATCACAAAAAAACATTTTAATATTATATTCGACATTTTTTTATTAAATTAAATCACTTTTTATTTAAACCGAGAACGAAAAAGGCGTGTTTTACATTATATATTCCTTCCACGCTTTGGAATTAACTTCCAACAACAGTTTTTTCTGACGCAGTACGACATCATAGCCTTCAAGAAAAGAGCACATTTCTTTTTACAAGGCCGGCAGCATATTTGCAATTATTCCGGTGTAGCAGGTGTTCATGGACAATTGTAGTCACTTGCCATCAGGTGATTCGTATACTTGCTTTTTTTATAGTACAGGGGGGTCCCTGAACTATAAAAAAAAGCTATACAAATTTTCATATTTACTTTATTACTAAGAAATAGAATAAGTTTAATAAAGACCGACTTTTATCAATTTAACAAATATAAAATTATTTTTTTTATCCTCCTTCCTTACTTTCCTATTAATTCGTCTAGAATTGTAAATGAGAAAACTTAAAAAAATATATATAAATTAGTCAAAGTATGTTAAATGGTTGGATAAATTTAAATGAAATTTTGTGCAGTAGGAGTGTGCTAAATAAATATATAGTAACCAATATACAATTGGTTAATCTGAGGACCTACCATGAAATGTTTTCCGAAATTTCGGAGCCAAACGAAACAGAAATTTGATATTAAAATTACATAATACATGACGTTTGGAAATATTAAAAATGTTAAAATACTATTTCTTTAGACTTTTATGATAGGATGTATGACGAACGAAATGTTAAACTCCATTTATTGGTCCGATTTTGGTATAAACAAAAACACGAAATTGAGTCCGAAATTTCGGAATTTTATATCGTGGTAGACCCGTTGATTATAATAACAATGTTTAATTAATAAGTCATAATCATTATATCGGCCGATACTTGTCCATTGTTTAAAATAGGCTTCCTCCATAGACTGTCATAAGAAAAAGGACCATTCCTGGGAAAGGTGGCATTATATATGATTAATTATATTTAATAATTATTTAGTATTAATTTAGTACTTTACATAGCATACAGCCCGTCTGATAGTAAACAGATACTGTAGACTATGAACACCTAAAACACAAAGAGGTCAAAGTGCACGTTGCCGATCCTGAAAAAACCTTAGAGATAACCTCATTCCACGACCTGAATGTTCGTGAGAGGTAACTCTGAAATCGCACTGTATTACTCTTTAGATTCTAGCATGTGAGTATCTGTCGATAGCGAGTAGTGCGATGGTAAATGGTAGCTGTGGGCATCAATTTAAAAATACTTCAGACCATAATCCATTGTTGTATTAGAACACACAAAGAGAGGCAAAGTCTCGCCTTAAACTTAAAGACCTGATATGGCCCATGATTCATATTATCATAAGACCAAATAGTTAATATTCATAATTTGTAAATAAAGATTGATTGAAAAACAAACTGTCGAGATCCTATGTAACCATTAAACATGTTAGAACATATCCGGGATTTTGTTTTGCCCTCTAATATCTTTTGTAGGGACGACAAAAACCCTTTATTAGTAAGCCAGGTACGAGTATGCCTGTCTCATATATTGGCTGACAGTGACATGTCGGCTACGTAGAAAAGTCTCTGAATAACATTTTCTTATATTTCAACGAATTTTTCACGAATGTGACGCGTGAGCTCAGTGTGCTATTTAAGGAGAATTTGTAATCCTTACATTTCCTACTAATATCATATAAGTTTGCTTCTTTGTTTGTTTGTTAGGTATTTTCTCTTTAACAGTTTAATTTTTTTGCCTACAATTTTGCGTGACAATTTTACGTAACTTGGAACTTGAAATTCTAACAAGCTTCATTTTAACATCTTAACACCGGAAGGATTGCAGGTATGCTGCCGGCCTATTTTTTTAGGGATACGATGTCGTACCAGTTTGGGAATACTGCAGTTGGAAATTGATTCCATAGGGTAGTAGTGCATCGAAGAATGTACATTGAAAAACGTTCGGTAGAAGACCGTTACTCATCCAAAATGTTGCTTTCAATGTCTTTCAACCAATCCGATTTCCTGCTTTTTGCCTCTATATTCTATATATTGATTTGATAAAATATTAAGTAGCCTACTTTTGAATTCAGCCACAATTTTAGTATAAAAATATTTATGTTTATATTCTTTTTAATATCAAAACCGTTTAATTTATTATTAAACGACAATAATGCTTTATTGTATTCTATTTTTATACTCTGAACAATTAATATAGCTTTTGAACCAATAATCATAAATCCATTAACAGTCATTACTGTAATTTACGTTTTTTAAGTATGTTGACATGACAAGTGATAAGAGTTAAAGTAGCGACTTAAGCAGATAGTCGGAAGTTAATTTTATATTGGTACTAGCTTTTAGGCGTGACTTTGTCCATGTAGCCGGGATATGTTTACTGACCAAGGTAAAAGCATATGTCCTTCTTCATCTCATATTACATGTGTATACCAAATTTCATAGTGATTAGTTCAGCCGTTAAGGTGATAAAAAGCAACAAAGAAACTTACTTTAATATTTATAATTTTTTTGGTTATCAATATTAATTAAGTAAACCGTCAATTTGTTCCTTCAAACTAATCTGATAGATTTATATTTTTAAGCAACTTGAAAGAAGACTTTTCTCAATTCGGTTGCATTTTTTTAACAAGTATCAATCACCTTCGAATTTTGTCAATTATAAACCGATTTGGATTTTTTCTACAAGAATATACTTTCAAGTTGGTCTCTTAGAAGTTTTATCAAAACTGAAGACGGTTTTTTTGTTTTTTTTTTCTGTAACAAATTCTATTGTTAAAATATATGTTATAATATATATATATATATATATATATATATATATATATATATATATATATATATATATATATATATATATATATATATATATATATATATATATATATATATATATTAATTTTTGTAAAAAGCAAATATTTTCTTGTTTGTTGCTAATGGATAAATTCAAAACCTATTCAACCGATTTTAAATAATCATTCATCTTTAGAAAGCTACTTTATCAGCGAGCAATATAGGCTAATCGTTATTTTTGAAAATTCTATCAATCTGCGCGAAGTCGGACTGAATCGCTAGTGTATATTAATACTACAAAGCTACGAAAAAGCTAAAAGCACCTGATATTTCGTCCTTTTCCTGCTACGAGTAGATAAAACGTTCTAATTCATCTTGGTCAACATGTCTACGCCTCAGGTGTTAGAGGCAGTTAGGCCTCATTACACCATGAGGTCACTGACCGCTAGGTCACAGGGTTGTAAGTTTCGCAGTATATTATAGGTATTGTTTGAATAAATAAATGAGGTCGCTAACAAGGTATATTCGCTGTCACGCTAGTTATTTAATGGTTTCAAGAAAATTAAAGAGTTTTTGTTTTTTTTCTGCAAAAATACACGAAAGAAAATTGCGATAATATCCGTATAATGCTGTAACTACGAGTTAGTTAAAAATGTAATAAAGCAAAACATATTAGGTTTAAAAATTTAAGCCAACCGTTCCTAATCCGCATAACTCATATTCAGTCTGTGTGCTTCTTAAATTACATGGTGGAAGTGCTAATTTTTTTAAACATCATCCATCATGACTGTTCCAGACGTACTGGCAGTTTTTATAACCATATATTTAAGATCTTTTTATATTTCTTTTTTATTTCAAATATTTCTTTAATTGAATGTCTTAAACCGGCGAGTACTATTCTGAATCCATGTCTCATACAAAGCAGTGACGTAGATAGGGTTAGTATTAAAAAAAAATCCATTTATATTAAAAAGAAAGAAAGAAAAAGAGAGAGAGATGAAATGCTTTATTGGCACCATGTTTTTTTTTTCATTTTAAAATTTAACCTTTATAATATAGAAACAAAATGCATTGGTGCAAAGAAAAAAAAAACACGAAATTGTAAGAAAACACCGATAAAAAAGTTAAAACAAAAAGTACCTTCTTTTGCACTTGTTTCTTCTAACTAACTCAAAGCACTAATGGATTAGTAAACACTTGTTTTCAGTAAGTCAAAGTGCTTTAAACGAATAGTCACTATCTAAAGATTGTAGAAACTTTAATAGAATTAGAAATTGTAAATAAAACAGAGGGTAAAAAAACAGAGGAACTCATAAGATTATTTCTATTCTCGTAAAAGACTTAGCGTGTCAGTGTTGATTCGGAAGTATAGTTATTATCTATTTTTATCTCTATTCACTTAAAAAGTCCGGATTTAATTGAGTTAGAATAATCATCTTCCTGCCCTGATGCTTATTATTTGGAGTCAGCGTGATATGATTTTATTTATATTGCATAATATTTTGGTTTTTGATTTTATGACCAGCTATCTCAACCCTCCTTGGGGATACATTTGTTAGTGGTATATGGTACCTGCAGTATGGAGGGAAGGATTAAGGAAAAAGAAAGAGCACATTGGGAGTGACTAATAAAAGTTTGAATAAAGAAGAAAAGAATAAATTAAAAAAAAAAACAGAAGCAAATTAAATTTACCAGAGGAAGACTTTGTACAAAAGTCGATTGCTTGGGCACCTCTGTCCCATTCGTGTTTCTACCGTGAAGCAGTTGTAATTGCATGGCTGTGTTTCGGTTTGAAGGATCGGATATGGCGTGAATTTACAGGGTACAGAGGAATAACAACTGAGTCCTCAGGAATGGCAACGCATGGGTTTGTTATGTCCATGGTATATGCGACATGTCTATAGGCGACGGTTACCACTTTCCATCAGGTGGGCCGTCAGCTTGTATGCCATTTTAAGTTGTATAAAAAAATTAAATTAAATATCAATCAATCACTCATATTAATAAATTGATTTAAATATGATTATATTCATATGATAACCTAATGACCAATTTGTACCAAAGTCTAAATCTGAAGGGTATATCCAAATAAATTAATTTATTAATCTATTTTCAATATGAGTATCAGTAGAGCTCCCTGTAGCTTGCCAACAACAGTGTTACATTTGGGAGTCTTTATACCGTTCTCAGAACTGAATAAACCCTTACAGACAAAGTTTGATTGAATGGAAATACTAGAATGATGTAATTTCCGAGTTACTTCCTAAACATTTTTTTTTATATAAAAACTTACGGGGTAAATGCGCATGCGGTTACCTGATGATAACTGATAATCACCACCCATAGGAACTTGCAATATCAGAGTCATTGCAGACGTGTTGCTGGCCTTTTAAGAAAGAGTAGAGTCTTTTTTTTAAGGTTTGAATAATAATATGGTATATGTTCAGAAATACTGGTACTGGGAGTTGGTTCCATACTCTGATTGTGCGTGGAAGAAAATGTCTAGGTACAGATTGTCTCATAATTATGTTGATGATGATGAAATGATATTATGTAACATCTTATTGTACTGTTGTAAATAAATAAATCATTAATTCATTTATTTAATCTGTCTACTATACAGTAGTAGTATATACATCCAGACAGTTGCAAAGTAGAACTTGTATGAGACAACAACAATGCTATTAGCATATCGAGATTCTAGTTTAATATTAGTGATCTCAAAGAATGGACATAAATATTTTAGTGACCTAGATATTAATTTTCGGAATTATTTATTTATATATATTTTATATTAATGCCACAAAATCATACCCATCGTCTGGCTGTTATGCTAGGAACCAGGCCGGAACGGTCCGATCCGAGCCAATTTGGATTTTTTTTTATTGTTGAAAGTTTCGTAACTACACATTATATTATAATGGAATAATAACATGATTAACTTACGGAGTCAGGGTCGCGCTTGTTAGATATTTATTTTAAATTATATTAATTTTCTTAAACATCTTGTGTTAAAATGTGTACCTACATTTATTAATGAAAATCAGACTAACTACTTTAAATATAATAAAACGTTAAAATTGTTATTATACCAAATTTGGTAATGAATTATTCTTGTAATGTATATAGAACACAAATTTATATTTTAATTAATTTTATAATTATTTATTGTCATGATACTTGAATAAAAAGTAATGAAATTGTAAGAACACGTGGTCTTATTGACTTGTTCACTCGAAATCGGCCCTGTAGATATAAAAGATTGTTATTTGGGTGGGAAGGTACTTCTTGTCCAACCGTTGAACAGAGTGGAACTCCCTGACGTATCAAGAGTGAACAAATATAGTAAACCACGTGATCATTATATAAAATATGTCACAATTATTATTGGTGGAAGTCCTAAAGAAGCTATAATTAAATAAGTATCAATGGATTAACAGAAGTTGGGTATTTATGTTATATTATTTGTTATATATCAAATACCGCAAAAAAGACGCCGTTTGTCGTATCTCCTCACTTTCAGGGCACTTCCCTTGATAAAAAGTTGAGTCTAGGAATTCTGGGCGTTGATATATCTTGCGACGTCCAGTTTTGCGGTCATCTGGAGGAGAAGGCTAAGATAGCTTCCAAAAAGTTAGGAGTGCTCAATAGGGTGAGACGATATTTCATGCCAGAACACCGCCTGAAATTATATAAAGCCCAAGTCAGCATATGGAAACTGTTCTCACCTGTGGGCGTGGTCAGTACCAACTCCTTCCGTTATCAAATAATTATCGATAGTAACGCCTTAATTATTGCGCAGAGATGTTGGTGGAATTTATCATGGGGAGTGTTCTGAAGAATTGTTCGGATTGATACCTGCTGCTGATTTTTAAATAAGTTTCATCCCAATCATCTGGAAGTGGTTTTCCACCGTGTGTTTTTCAAGGCACTTTCTTCCACGCATAACCATTCTTTGGAATTTCCAGCAGCAGTATTTCCGAACCGATACGACAACATAACCTTCAAGAAAAGAGTATATTCCTTTTTAAAAGGCCGGCAGCACATGCAATTGATTGTTATATATCTGTATTGTAAAAAAAAATACAAAGTAAAATAAGTAAATATATGATTTAATAGTATGATATCTAAATTAAATGAACTATGTGAACTTGTGCTTTATTTCTATTTATTACGTAATTGAATTACTATATAAATCTATTACCTTACAGTTATTTAATTTAATACGCTCATGTCATGGTCGCTAATGACTAAAGGGTTCGGATGGTGCCGAAAGCAGTCGAGCTGTCTGTACTAAAATACACTTAGGTAATTCAGTTGTTTTAATGTTAAAATAAAGAATACAATTCATAAAAGTTTATGCTAAATTGGCTCGATCGAGAATTGAACTCAAACCTCATAATCTAAAGCAAAGTGCGTACCGCTGCGCAACGGAGGTCGTCATATACATATATATGTTTGATAGTGTAGTATACTCCTATATAATTAATAGTGTAATAAACCTCTAAGTGAGATTAACGTTATTGTGCGCGTAAATAGATGAAAGGCAACTATCGCATAAATCGTTTTGTGTCAACAGGAAGCCCGCTGTCATCTGTAACTGGGACAGTGACTCGCGTGTCGGCCGTCGTGGGAGGGGTGGCGGAGCTGCCTTGCGACTCGCGGCCGCCACAACGGAATGACAGCTTACTATTAGTTGTTTGGTATCGAGACGACAACCCTGTGTACAGGTCAGTACATATTATTAATTGTAGTAACATAGTACATTTAAATAAATACGCATAATGTTAATAGAGATTTAAAAGAGTAACTGTTGAGTTTCTTGCGGGCTCGTCTCAACAGATAATAACTTTCCGAACCCTAGAGTAGATTTCAGAAAAATTACGATTTAAAAGTGCTTGTAAACAAGTCTACTTTAATAAAGTTTTAAATTTGAATTTCAATTGAATTCTATCTAAAAAAAAAAAACAATCACAAAAGCGCAAAATAGATTTACAGATTTTTTTATGGATGATAATGGAATCGTAACCACACCTGCGCTAATAGTATAAACTGGCGGTGCACCAGTAAGGGATGACAGGTGAGATTGAAAAGGCGGTTCAGTTAGTCCATCATGGTCAATATACCTGGGATTATGCACAATAGTTTCCAAAGGGAACCCCATAGAGGTTGACCCGACAGGGTATATTGCTAGCAATGGAACTGGTAGTCCGCATTACTAACAATCCCTTTCTTCCATTTAAAGAAGTTCTTAATAGTGGACTTAGTCATTTTTTAATAAGTGTCAATGAAATACAAATCTCGCTTGTGTTATCGGAACCACTGAAAGATAAGTGAAGATGAAAGCAGGCCAGTGGCTCATCATAACGAATTCAATAATAATGTACCATGATGGTTTCTAGAAAGAACCGCGTGGATATCAATCTGATTGACCTCCACGCGGTTCTTTGTTTTACTTCACTATATTGCTAGCAATGAGGTTGTTAGACCCCTTATTAACAATCCTTTTTCTCTCTAGACTGTCTTTGTACACTTTAGTCTTTTTATAGATGATTATGAACAGAATGGTAACTTTACTAACGCTATCGGTTTAAGTAGTGAGGGATAATAGGTGAGGATAAAGTCGGATCAGTTGCTACCTGTTTAGTGTTACTGTATTTTATTTATTTATACAACATTATTATAATTTTATTAATAATTTATTATAATATTCAATGGCAGTAACCTATAATTGGAGAGCTTTTATCAATTAATCGAATTTATAAAATTATCTGTATATATTTTTCATAATTATTCTATTTTTTTATTTCTAGTAAAAAATCTGAGAGTTTTTATCCATTTCCAGAAACAATAAAAATTATATATAAGTTTATATATTTTCAATATATATATATATATATATATATATATATATATATATATATATATATATATATATATATATATATATATATATATATATATATATATATATATATATATATATATTCTATTTCAAAAGTTGAAATAAAATACGTAAAGACAAATGAGATCTCTTGGAATGGTCTTTTAAAATACAATGAAAATATATAAACTTTTTTCTTTTAAAATACATGTAGATTTTTCGTACAATAATATCTTTGAGATAATAATATATAATACCTCCTCCTCTTATTCATAAAGACCTAAAATATAAAAACTTTTTGTAAAACTATGAAGCAAAATCGAATATTTTAAAATTATTTTTCGTACATACAGGAATGCGACTAATAAATAATAATTACATAAAATACTTTATTCTTGTTACTGACTTTTCATTTTTAATATCTTGTAAATATAAATATGAAACTTTATATAATAAATTGATTGCTTCCAATGTAAACTATATTAATAACTTAAAGATTTACATGTAATTTACCTTTTACCTATGGTTTGAAAACACGATTTTTTTTTCTTTTTATTCTTATGCTTACAAGATTTGTATTTCTCATTACAGTGTTGTTCCATTATGCCGAACATACTTTGAGTTTATTTTCTGTGACATTACACTGACAAGAAAAAAGTTCCAATCTCCTATCTCCTCCACAATGTTCACTCGAGTAATTTGAGAAAAGATTTTTCTTAAAAACGAGTGAACGGATCATAGCCGTTAGTGCGGGTAAGGATTCGCTTATATTAAAATATTTAGATGGGAGATTACCGTAAATCATAGTTTCTCAACCTGAGACCCGCAAACTTTATGGAAGTCACATTTAATATTATAGAGGTATTCTATTTTAATTTGGTAATTCTTTAGTGCAGTTTACTAGATTTAAGCATTTTTTAATAGTAACAGTTTACTTTTTACTTACTTATAACATTGTACATTGTCTGCTTAATTGTTGTGAGCATATTGTTAACTAGTTATTCTTTATTGTACACAAAAGGTTATTGAAATGTAAAAACAAACATAATAGTGCACAAAGGCGAGCTTATCTCCAATAAAGATTTCTTCCAGCAAGGTCGCAACTTATTCGTTAAATAAGAACTGTTAGCGTTCCTTTATATATTTACTATGTTTGCTTGTGACTTCGTCCACATGATGAGTATAATAAGTAACCTATGTTGTATGTTCCCATGTTAAATACTATGAATTTTCTTTTTATACAGTAAAGTGGCAAACAAGCATACAGCCCGTCTGATGGTAAATTGTCACTGTAGCCTATGGACACCTGCAATATTAGGGGTCTCACGTATAACGTGCGCGTTGCCGACCCTAAAGGAACCCTAATATACAATAGGGAAAACCTAAAAAAGCATTCGCGGGAGAAATTTTCTTTGAAATCGCACTGTACGTGACCATTTAGATTCAAGTATGTTAGGATGAATTCCCTGTCGATGGCGGGCAGTTCGATGATAAAAAGTGGCTGTAGGCATCATTTCAAACAATTTCTCAGAACACAATCCCTTATACAAGCCGTAGAACACACAAAGGGAGGCAAAGTATCACCTTAGACTTAAAAACATATGCTAAAATAAAAATTAGGCTTGACAGTAAGGCACAAAGTGGTAATAAAAAATATTTTTTAAATTTATAACATAGTAAGAATATCCTTTTTAATTTAGAAATAGATAACATAAAGTTGAATAAATTTAATAGAGGATTAAGTACATAATAGCTAAAACTATAGTAAAAATTAAATTAATAATATTATAATGAGGGGGTCACAATATTTTTTTTTCATCTTTTCGTCTATTTAGTGGGCCATAACACTGAAAAGGTTGAGAAACAATGCCGTAAATAATACAGATAAGACGAAGGCTACTTACTTGTGACTGATAAAGAAAACCAAAAAAGATATGCCTGATTATTATGAATCTCGTCAAAAAGGGCCGATCCCTTTTTGCTTCGATCCCGAAATTCGTGTAGCATAAAATTCATAGAGTTTCCTTTCATTTTATTCTCAACTAGATGTGACGGCGAATTCGTTCGCATGGTTTGCGATTTTAACGTAATCCTTAAAAAATATAGATAAATAAACGAATATACACTATTTCATCAACATCATTTCAGTTTTTTTTTTTTTTTTTTTGGTGCATGAAAATGGAATGGTAACTCCGCCTGCGCTAACGGGATACGCTGGCGGAGCACCAGTGTAGGGTGATAGATGAGAATGAAAACAGGCTAGTTAGCCCATTATGATGAATTCATCAGGAATTAACCATGATAGTTTCCAGAGGGAACCATGAGGAGGTCGACCTGGTTGGGTATATTGCTAGCAATGGGATTTTTAGTCTCCATTACTAACAATCCCTTTCCCCTCTCATTTCAATTATTATCCATTCACTGCTGGACATAGGCTTCCCCTATAGATTGCCATAAGGAACGGTCCTGAGCTACCTGCATCATGATCCTTGCATTATACATTAATTACATTATACCTACAATATAGGAAATGACCAAGACGAATATAGGAAATGACAAGATATAATATCAGTTTTACCCGCGGATTCGTGTGCGTTTTTTTTACGAGCATGCGGCTCACCTGATGGTAAGTGACCATCGTCGCCCATGATCATCCACAACTCCAATGGTATAGCAGGAGTGCAGCTGGCCTTTTAAAAAGGAATATACTCTTTTCTTGAAGGTTATGTTGTCGTATCGATTTGGAAATACTGCTGCTGGATGTTGATTCCAAAGAGTAGTTGTGCGTGGAAGAAAGTGTCTTGAAAAACACACTATAGAGGACCGCCACTCGTCCAGATGGTGCGTGGTCAACATATGTTCGTTGATCGGGATAAAAGTAGCCTGCTCCATACTAATTTGTTCGTGTATGAAATTTTGACAAAATTTTGAATTAATTATAGACTAATTTTGAATTGTTCGATATGATGGCCACTCCCACTTTCTATCACCATACAGCTCGCCATCGACAGGGATTTCACCCTATCCCTATATACCCTAGAGCTTGGATGGTCGCGTACAGCGAGATTTGTGACATTTCCTCTCACAAATGCTCAGATTATGAAATGAGCTCCCTGTTTTGGTTTTTCCAAGAGGTTTCTTGAGAGTCAGCAACACGTGCGTAATGCTCCTGGTATTGCAAGCTTTCATAAGCAGTAACCACTTCATCACCATCAGGTAGGCCGTATTCTTATTTGTGTCGTCGGTGGTATAAATAAAATATCCACGTACTATATGAGATTATGTGCACAGCTTGAGTTCATTCATGTAAAAACAGTTTGCAAACAATGTGTAAATCACACAAGTACATATAAAAAAGAAAATACATAAAATTCTGTAAAAAGATAAAACTATAAAACATGATTCCTTATGAACTTCCGCAAAATAACAGCTACTTCAGTAAAATATTCACATATAAGTCACCTAATTTAGTATATTAATTGGCCATTCTTTTAAATAAGATATTGGAATTGTTAGGATTTCTTTAACCTATTATTTAACTTAACATTGTACTAACCAGGTCGCGGTAAATTAACAGTTGTCGCCCTCCCGAGAGTTAAATGTAACCTCTATTCACCGCAAGTTAACCTCAAACGGCTCAAATTACGGTTGACAGTTTAATTTGGCTAATATTGATATTAGATTAAGAAGGCTTATTCGGTAGCATGAATAATTTACAAAATATATTATTCACACTAGTCTATTATTCAAATAGTGAAATTAAAAATAAAATTAATTGATTAATTAATTAAAATTGAAACTATTTTTTTTATTATTAAATTTAACATGACCTCACAATGACCGTGAATTTGATTTCGACACAAAATGCGTATTTATATTCACAAATATATTTGTTTGTATATACTCGTATCTAGATATTTTGTAATAAATCAAAACATTGAAAGAGTGATTGATTTTTTATTTCTAATAATTATTATTTGAGATCACAGACTGTTGCTATAACAGATATATGGACGGAAATATAAATTTCCGTGTAGTTTCATTATAGAATGGGCCATACTTTCCTTTCTTATGAGTATAATAGGCGACTAAGGGAGCTTAATGGTCGAGCAATTGGCAGTAGCGTTCCTCTTAAAATATCACCAAAAGCCTAAATGCATTTACCAATCTGCTAGTCAAACGTGGCAAGTACTAGCAAAATCTCCGTTATGGAGGAGGCTTATGTACAACAGTGGACAGTTAACAGTTGATACAACTAAATCTTTCTATACTTATTAAAAAATCTGTAGAGAGGTCAATTCTGTACATGAAATATATTTCAAAAATAACTATCACGGGGTGATTAACGATCGATAGTGATGCCAAAAAATGCAATCAGTAAAGTTTTTGTCTGTATGTTCGTTATAGAAACAAAAACTACTCGACGGATTTTAACGAAACTTGGTACAATTATTCTTCATACTCCTGGGCAGGTTATAGTATACTTTTCATCACGCTACGATCAATAGGAGCAAAGCAGTGAAGGGAAATGTTAAAAATGTCCACCCGTGTGACGCCGGGACGGACCGCTAGTTAAAAATAAAAATAACAGAAATAGAAAACGGTATGGAACTAGTGCGTAGCTAGACACATATTGAAGAATAAAATGTAAATATTAAAATGTAAATATATTGAAGAATAAAAAAATGTAAACAAACGCGAACTACTTTATATTTCTATCTTGGATGAGGATAGAATAGAAATATAGAAGAAGTTCGAATTAACCAATAGCCAACAATGCCTTTTTCTTTTCTCCTCTGCCCAAAGGTTGCCTGGAAGAGATCGCTGTAGCGATAAGACTGCCTTTTATAGTTTATATATTATGTTGTTTAATATACATAATATATGTAGATTATTTTGTTTTATTCTTTAAGTTGTATAAAAAAAAAGAAATACATAAATAAATGTTATAAAAATAAATTGATAATACATAGTATTGAAATTGGAATAGAAATAAGGTTATTAAACCATATTTCTATACCAATTTCATATATTTGAATAACTATTAAACATAAGAATTATAATATTTTCATTACACAATGGAAGTGCGGGTTAGAATAATATAAGAAACGCAGTGTTGTGGAAGGTTTATAGGGTGTTTATTTGACATATGAACCGGACCATGAAAAACTAGGTTCATCCATCAAAAGTGTCGTGTTCACAGCTGTCGCCGCGGGCGGTTAGACATAGAATAAAAATAATGCCGTATCTTTATGAGCGTAATTTTAGTACCTAAATACTAATTTGAATTTACACAGACTTGTATTAAATTTTAATTAAAAATAATACTGATAAGTAATCTGTTGTTATTTTAAAATAAATAACTTATTCCAATGAAACATAAACTGTTTCAAAAATGTAAAATAATTGATTTTTGAATATGGAATAATATATCTAAAAAAAAACGACTGTTTTACCGTAAAATATATACGAATACGAAACTAACAGATAAAATCCCTGCAAGAAAAATAAGAATTGACGCATTTGTCACGTACTAGCAGGAATATAACCTTGTTTTATAAAAGTCCTTCTCCTCTTTGTAAAATACAAAAAAAAAACTAATTTACAAATTCTAAATAAAAAAAAGAGTCAATATGCGAAAAAAATATATAAATTAAATATTGCTGTCCAGAAAGACGTTATTATCATGGTCGTATTATACACAGATAGATGGGATATGCAATAATATGATCACAAATTCGCGTTAAGTCGAGATTTATGTATGAAAGGTCCAGACAAATGCGGCGAGGGTTTTAATTATGAGTCACATGGTCGTTATTGTACAATTCAAAGCTTAACAAAAATAATTGATGATTATATATGTTATTCATACATATACATACTATATGTGTATGTTATACTATAGCGCTTAAATTATTTTTATATATAATACCACATCAGCCGTTAACTGTCCACTGCTGAACATAAGTCTCCCTAAAAAGTGGAGGTTTTACCAGAAGTTGCCAGCCTTGTTAGGTGGGTTGACAACAGCAGTTAGGCTTTAGTGATGTTTTAAGAGGGACGCTGCTACCCATCTTTTGACTATAAATCAATAAAAAATGTGTTATTTACCTTGATAATGGGCCACCCCTTCTTTTCCGGTGTGTGTTATAGGACGTATCGGGGTAACCTGGTGATCAAAGGATGGACAGCAGCGTCCCTCTTCAAACATCACCAAAACTGCGGTTGCTAACTTGCCTGCCAAGCGTGACAACTACTGGCAAAACAACCTTCATGGGAGAGACTTATGTTCAGCAATGAATAGTTGATGACTGATGTTACTATATAATATAATAAAAAATACCAACCTCAATATTAGCCAAATAAGTGTAGATTTCGTGTTAAGAGTTACCATAGACCATAGACACTTGCAATCCCAGGGGTGTCACGTGTGAATTGTCGACCCTTAAAAACTTTATCACGTCCTTTTGAAGATCTCATGCTGTAAATCTCTAGAGGAAACGTCGGCTGAAAATCCGTTCCACGACCATCACTAAAACTTCACTATACATAATCGATTTAATTTCGAGTGTATGAGGATAAATTTCAAATTGTCCATTATTATACGAGTAGTTGACAATATTTAATCGTATTATAGCTATTTATTCTCTTTTCGGTTAATCATGGACCATATTGTGTCTGTGTTCACCCAGGATGGTGTGGTCACATGTCGTGCTATATATAAAAACAAAATAACAGTCAGGCTCGCGCTATATCACAGCCGCACATGATTAAGGATTACGAATTGATCCTGAAACTAGTCCTTAACTTAAACTTTCTCGATCTACTTACACGTTACTTAAATAGGTAGTTATTACATTAAAATATAATATGTGCTTAAGGAACTTTTAAAAATAGAAAAAAATTACTAAAAGATTTACTAATATCAAATATTTTATAAATACTTCTTTAACAAGAGAGCCATCGATATATCCAAAATATATAGCTTATCTCCATGTGGTGACGATGTCAAATTATGATGATAAGAGACGATTATGGAATCAAAACTTTACATACTAATACAAGAGAAGAAAACTCGAAATAAAATACATATTAAATCGCCTTGAAAGAACGATTAGTTTTAAAATTCACAAACGACACAACGTGGTGCAATCCACGTCGAAACATCGGCAATAAATAAGCAGGTACGTAGGTACTATTTACCTGTAAAAACTTTTATATCGTGTTAAGTCTCGATTTGTATATTTAAAATATGTCTGTCAATTTTCAAAAATAATTTAATATTATTCAATATTTTCGGCTGATTTAAAATCATTTAAAATTTCTCTGCTAATAAACTAAAATGTCAATCATGCAATAATACACTTACTAAGTTGTCACTGTAAATTTGAACTTTGTTAGAAAATGTACTTGAAAAATTCTGAAGCAAAATATGAAGTAAATGCAAAGTTTTTAGTGATATATATATATATATATATATATATATATATATATATATATATATATATATATATATATATATATATATATATATATATATATATATATATATATATATATGCAACAGTTATCAATTGTTAACTGTCCGCTGCTGAACATAGCCTCCCAAATAAGGAAAGTTTAGCCAGTAATTGCCACACTTAGCAGGCAGGTTGGCGATTGCAGTTAATCTTTTCATCATCATTTCAGCCATTATTCGTCCACTGCTGGACATAAGCCATCCCCATAGACTGTCATAAAGAACGGTCCTGAGCTACTGCCCATTCCTCCACCATAAGTTTCCTTAGCTGCTTATTACAACACCCACGGGAAAGAAAATGTTGGCCTATTCTATGCCGGGACCTACCCGTCAGCTATATACAACATATTCTGTAATTAACGTTTTAGTTTGCTAGCGGAAAACTTTGTAAATAATCAATCAAAATACATTGAAAAGTGCTAATTTGTTTTTTTTTAAATTGACAGATAATTGCGATGTTGTCACACTTTGGTAAGATAAATTATGGATGCTCCAAAACTAATCATCCGTATTTATGTGAAGTGACATATGCTTAAGAGTGAGATGTTAAAGTTGAAGGGAATACATGTGACATAACAGATGGGCTAGCTTGTTTGCTACTTAATTAATTAATTGTTCGTATTCTTATTAATATATAATTAATACTTTACTCCTATACCGAATATAAATTAAATAATAATCTGCTAATATTTTATGCCCACGTGTATACTTAACAATATTCTAATTGACGTCAGCAGCATGTAGAACCCTTTAGGTCAGTTATTTTTGGCAACATTATTACCCGAACATATTTTTGAACAATTTTATATTTATATCCACGTCGTTCGATCAGGTTTTTTTCTCGCATCCCCATATAATAATAACACTATGTGTCGCCTTTTGGTCCAGTGATTAAGTGATTTGGGAGTTAGTAAATAGAATCAGAAATTTAATGTTACAAATTCAATGCTTTGGTTTGCTTTAGAGTTTCTGATGTCTCTGTATTTTATAAGCATGTAATGTACATATTTTTATTTAAATGATAATAAATCAATCAATACTTACAATAAAATCGGTACTTGTCAACTTATAATATGAACGCAAAACAATGATTTTTGGAAATTTTGTCTGTTTGTCTGTACGTTTGTGAATACTAATTGATTTGAACGCAGGTTTTACTAATAGTACGTTGCGGTTTACTTCTCTTAACATTTAGTGTTTGTTTTATTTCAATCGGTTTATAAATAAAAAAGTTATATCATTCTAAAGAATCACATATAAAATGTTATAAAATAACCGATCAGTTAAATTTTAACTTTATGAAGGTATTAGGTACGTAATTATCATTTATGGTATATAATTTTTTTTATACAACTTAGAATTGCAAACAAGTACTGTACCCTGTCAATTCACCCTTCCAACTGAAATACAGCCACGCAAACACAACTCCTTTACGGTTGAAACACGAATGGGACAGAGGTACCCAAGCAAACGACTTTTGTACAAAGTCTCCCTCTGGTAAAAATATGACACCGGATTCATAAAAAATTCCAATAGGAATGATATACGGGAACTACACAGAAGCGGGAAACGCCGCGAGAAACGGCTAGTCTTTAATAAATGAATGTTGCTAGTACCTTTTTTATAGGAAACTAAAACCTAGTCACTTCTAGTCATACGAGGAAGGTTCGAGTTGCTCAGAACGTTACAGAGAGAGTTATTCTCGGAGTTTCGCTGTGTGATAGAATACGAAATGAGGACGTCCGAAAAAGAACTCAATTGAACGATACACTTAAAAATATTGGCAAGCTAACATAGCAACAGAATAGCTGAAATACCTAGGATGTGGTGAGGAATAAAGTTTTTAAAATATAATGTATGGTAACCCCGTATGACCTCGCATATGCTGCGGTGAGATCTGTAAAATTCAAATGATTTAAGGTCACTCCTTGTGGTAATCTACGGAGGAAACTATTAATCAATATTTGAAATTATGTTTAAAATACTCGTTCTTCGGAATCGAACCATTATTGATGAGGGCATTTATTTTTTATTTGATGCCAGTACATCAAACAAAATTAAATAATCAAAGAGCACGTGTTTGTAAAAGGCAAACTCATCAAAAAGTAATTAACCAACGGTAGCTGGTGTCGTACATTCCGTGTACACAAAAGCACACAACAATGTGATTAAATGCAAACCAAAAAAGTCCTTTTAATAAATTAAATTACTGTTTCACGGGGATACTATTTCAATTATTTAAATTGTTAGCTATTATTGTAATTTCTGTTTTGGAATTTTTACAGTTTAACTAGGTAATGCCCATCGTGCGTTCCAATTCATACGACTCGCACGCCACCTATTACATGTTGATGGTATATATATGTATATATAACTTTAATAAAAATGGTAACAACAATTAAAAATATAAAAATAACGATGCGTGAATACGTACATAGAAAATATACGCAAATAATTTTATGATTTATTACAAAATTATAAAATGATAATATTATTATAACAGAAGATGTCATTCAAGTAAATATATTGTGTAATATTTGGATTAATTCTTTTTTAATTTCTCTGAAGAAAATATCTTTGTTATTATATATAATCTAGTGTGAGTAAATATCTTTCTATTTACCCACACTAGATTATATATATATATATATATATATATATATATATATATATATATATATATATATATATATATATATATATATATATATATATATATATATATATATATATATTATATAAATAACATAATATCCAAGATAATTATAGCAATTAAGTTAAACTAAAACTCCAATGGCGAAATAAAAGTCTCAGATTATTGGCGATTCAGTAATTCCCGTACTATTTGCTCTCTGCAACTATTATTATAAATTGTACCCGTGCCATTAATATGTGGACTGTGATTTAAACGAAACATAAACGTATTTCACGCGTACCTCGTATTTATTGACAACGCTAACGATAAAATAGCGTAATGTGTAGTGCATCCGTTGATGTACGCGCCATCACGAGCAATACAATCAGTTTCAACATTATTAGGGTCCGTTACCTTGGGAGATACAAATGGAACTGGAGTTGCCATATGCAGTTTTGATTTTTACCCGAATATCAATTTTTTTTTTTATCCAAATTGACACCATTTCATATCGAATCACAAGATTTTTTTCTGTTTACACTTACCTTTTGCCATGTAAAAAAGTGGACGACAAATAAAAATCATTTCCTACGTCTATCTTGCTCTGTTTTAACCTCTGTTTCATTACTATCTTAACTAAAAGTTTCGTTGATGTATGTTTGGATACCGCTGTATATTTTAAAAATATTAAAAAAAAATACTAAAGCCCATTTCTATTTACTCCGGACATTTCTGCAAGAATTTCATTTCTACAAAATTTCATGAATAGAATAAAAATTACGGAACATTGCGAAAAAATACCTTGTAACCTGGCAACACTAAATGGAATATTCCAATATGCTATATTTTGACGACTACCAATCCCAACGGCTGGGAATTTCCACGATAATATTCAGTAATTGGAGTGATCCGATAATATCGATACAGTTATGTCATGTTAATTTGCAATTACGACTGAGGAAGGTAGGGTAAAATCAATTTGTAAAGTAATGAAGAAATATTGTTAGTGATTGTAATTTCATGTAATATTATCTGTATACCGCGGTTTTGCCTGTGATGGTATTGTAATGTTAAATAGCCTGTAACCTTCCTCAAATGTGAAAACAGTTTTTCAAATCTGACTGGTAGTTCCAGACATTAGCGCGTTTAAACAAACGCATTCTCTTCTTCTTTTAAGGCATTCACTATAGAATAAAAGTAATGTAAAGTATAGAAAACAGTATATATCTATATCTTACGATATATGTAATGTAATGTAATGTAAGATAGACTCTGTTTTCCGCACTTAGCCTCTCATTTGGGCCGTTGTGCGTGTGAGTCGTGGCTAGTACAGCCAACCTAGCTCCGCCCAGAAGCACAGAAGCTTCCTGGGTTCTTCACAGGCTTCACGGAGCGACCTCACCGTTCCGAGGATTTCTAAACGTTGATGGGCCACAGCCTCACATTCCAGGATTACGTGAGCAGCCGTTTCTTCAGCGTCGAAACAGCCTCGACATAGAGGGCTGTCTGTGGCTCCTATTGTGTATAAATGTTTGTTTAATGGACAATGACCCGTTATTGTCCCTATCATTATTTTGAGGTTTTTTCTATCTAGATGTAATAAACGTTTTGATAGTCGTTGATTCAACGTAGGTACGGCCAATTTTGATTGTCTGCAATCAGTAGCCTGTATCCATCTTTGGTTTTGTATGTCAGCGGATCTTTGACGAATCCACATTCGAAATTGCGAGAACGGAAGAGGAAGAAGTGGATACGGGCCTACCACCCTCGTTCCTGAGCCTCTTCTAGCCAGTTCGTCTGCGGCATCGTTACCATAAGATCCACTGTGCCCTCTTATCCATTGGAGGATAACTCGGTTATTGGAAGATATCCTATCCAGTGAATGGTGGCATTCAATTATCAATTTGTTGTTTGTCTTGTTGTTTCGTAATGCTTTTAGTACTGCTGCGCTGTCAGATAAGAATCTAATGCTAAAAACATTTATTCCTAGCTTATGTACAGCTGCAGCAGCCTCGGTTATTGCAACACATTCGCATTGGAATATTGAGCTGTGTACGCCAAGCGGTATGTGCACGTTTATATTCAGGTCTAAGGAAAAGACTCCGGCTCCTGAACCGTTTTTGGTTTTGGAGCCATCGGTGTATATGCGTAATTCATGTACACCGGATTGGTCCTTTTCCTCTTCTTGAATTTGTATTTGGTATTTTTTGTTAAATATATAATGATTATGAGTCCTGTCACACGGAGCCGCAATCAAAGGTTCATATTCGATTGCCTGGTTCAGAATAGAAGTGTGGGGACTGTAGTGATTTTTACCCCATAGATCCAGATGCATTAGTCGGATAGCGGCTAACGCCGCTTCCTGCTGTATGTGCAGGTCTAGGGGTGTTATGTTGAGGGCCAACTCTATTGCTGTTGTAGGAGCTGTTTTCATGCAGCCGCTGACAGAAGAGCAAAACAGTCTCTGAAAGCTTTTTAGTTTGGCGGCGGTGGTCGATAGTTTTGTCCTCGGCCACCAAACCAGTGCACCATAGACCAACATTGGCCTGATTACAGCTCTGTACAGCCATAGAGTTATTTTTGGCGAAAGACCCCATTTGTTTCCTAGCATCTTTTTGCACTGGTAGAATGCAATTGTGCTTTTGTTAAGTTTGTAGTCAAGATGTTTATTCCAAAGCAGTTTACTGTCTAGTATTATGCCAAGGTACTTGACTTCTTCCTTAAGTTTCAGTTCCGTATTGAAGAGTTTTGGTAGTCTGTAAGAACATGTAACTCTTCTATTTGTGAACATGATTAATTCTGTTTTTGTAGGATTAACCGAGAGTTCATGCTGTGCGCACCATCTCTCAATTATTTCAAAAGCTACTCTCATGCGATCACACAGAGTACCTTCGAAGCTTCCTGTTAAAAGTACAGCTATATCATCCGCATAACCTACCGTGTAGAGGCTGTTATCGTTAAGCTCTATTATGAGCTCATTTACGACTATATTCCACAATAGTGGTGACAGTACACCGCCTTGTGGACAGCCCCTACCGACGATTCCTCGTGTGGTAGTATTTACAGTAAATTGTATAGCTCGTTGTTTAAGCATGTTATGTATCCATTCTCTAAGTGTTATTTCTACTCCATGTATAGCTAGTGCCCGACTTATACTGGCAAAGTTTGTTTTGTCGAATGCCCCTTCGATGTCTATAAATGCACCTAAGGTTGGCTGCTTCGATTGCAATGTATTGCCTATTCGGGATACTACGTTATGAAGTGCTGATTCAGTTGACTTGCCTTCACTGTAAGCATGTTGGTTAGGATGTAAAGGTTTGCACAGGGAGACTTGACATCTAATCTCTTTGTCACATAGTCTCTCCAAAGTTTTCAAAAAGAACGAGGTGAGACTGATGGGTCGAAAGGATTTGGCCACAGTGTAATTTCCTCTACCTGGTTTAGGAATAAATATAATTTTACCTCACGCCATTTCAAAGGTATGTAACGGTGAGCTATGCACGCTCGGAACAGCTGTACTAAGTAGTCAGCTATAACGCTCCCGCTCCATTTCAGAAGGGCTGGAAATATTCCATCCAGGCCTGCCGCTTTAAATGGTAGAAAGGTACTGATTGCCCATAGTAGTTTTTCTTTATCTATAACTCTGTTTGCTACTTCCCAGTCCGAGCTGCTGGTTTCCCTTTCCTTGTATGGTTCCCATGACCACTCCGCAGTAGTCTGGAAACCTGGAAAATGTGTGGTTAGTAGCAATTCGGTTGTTTCTGTGTCGTTCTTTGTATAATTATTATCAGGTTTCTTGAGGCAACCTATTGTATGATCTTTCTCATTAGAGAGACATGCTTTTACTTTAATCGCCTGGTTATTGTTTTATATATTTGTACAAAAACGCCTCCAGCATTCTTGCTTTCTCTGGCGTATGAGTTTCTTATATTGTTTTTTGGATGTTGTGTATTTATTCCAGTCTTCTTGTGACCGTTTGTTCATGGCTATGTTAAACAATTTCCTTAACTTACGACGGTGTCTTTCCAATTTTAGACACCACCAGTGTTGCCTCCCCCCATACTGTGGTGTGGTTAGGGCACAGGACTGTTCATAGCTTGAGGTTAAAATGGACGTGATGTAGTTTGCACTATCGTCCAGATCTGTTACCGCTAAATCGTCTAGTAGTGGCAGTTGATTGTCAAATTTTTCCCTGACCAGTGTAAGAAATTTATGTTGGTCAGTCCTTCGAGGTATACGTCTAGGCTGTGGTTTGGGTAACTCCATATTAATGGAGAATCGAATCCATCTATGATCTGAGCATGATATTTCATTGGATACATGCCAGTCACAAACAGATTCCGAAATACCAACAGTCGTTAGAGTTAAACTTACGATATATTTATAAAAATATATCTTGGATAAAATCGAAATTTCAATTACATAAACTTAGCACACACATCAATGGCCCATAAGGGGTATATGTAACAGCATGGACCTATTTATACTCTTATCTATAGGCGACAGACCATTTTTCATCAGGTTAGCTATGTGGACATCATCAAAAAAAAATCATCAGTAAAAAAAAATCAACAATAATATTATATATAAGATATTTTTTTATTTCGTATATATGTATATGTGCTAAGTTTTATTAAATTCCTTTCAGTTTTAATTATTTTAAGTGGCTCAGAGTATAATATAAATTTTCTATTGTAATATTTTGAAGGAAACAATAAAGAGTATCTATCTACAAGAATGGCAAACAAACTGATGTACCTGATAGAAAGTGATAACCGTCATCCATAGACATGAAGAGTATCATGGACATAACAGAGTATACTGTATCCCCTATGACACATAATGCGTAGCCATTCCTAAGGGCTATGGGCTTTACGAGTACTATTTAATCCGTAACTCACTCTGCGATCTTTGCTTTGGATTATTTTATATTTAAAAAAAATATATTTTCTTCACTTCTAAAATACGCTGGAGTTATTTTTTTTTTCTTTGCATTGGCGTGGATCCAATTTCTTTACGGTTAGACTTTGTGAACTTAACTGCATTAAAGTAATTAGTGTTAATTACAGATTCAGATAGCGGACTTTAAAAATTTATTAGTAGCGACGAAGCTTTCTTAGTAACAAATTTTCAAAATTAGAATAAACACCAATCTGTTTAATGGAATAAAAAAAAATATATATCGTGATAAAATTAAAATAGAATTAGGCAAGATTTGGAATTATTTCCTAAAAATACCTGTATACTCGTATTTCCTAAAAATAATGAAGTACATAATTTGAATTTTTATGTTTGTTTACATGTTCTTATTTTTATATAATCGCTTCTTTTTTTATAAAAAATAATATTTCCCATTTTGTTCCGTTTAGTTTACTGAAAAACACATCTCATATATGTCTGGTAGTATATTTGTCATATTGCTTGATTTTCCGCAGTAAGAACAGTTTTCTGCAGTTTTCTCATCAGACTTTGTACAAAAGTCGATTGCTTGTGTACCTCTGTCTCAGTCGTGTTTCAACCGTAAAGCAGTTGTGTTTGCATGGCTGTGTTTTGTTTTGAAGGGTAGGATATGGCGTGAATTTACTGGGTACAAAGGAATGATACCTGAATCCTCAGGAATGGCAACGCATGGGGCGTATCATGGGCGAATCAGTATACTTTGTTATGTCCACGGTACTGCTCATGTCTATAGGTGACGGTTACCACTTTCCATCAAGTGGCCCGTCAGCTTGTTTGTCATTCTAAGTTGATAGATTGAAATACATATCACAACATATCAAACTGCTCAGTAGGTCGAAGCGCGTGATTAGGCTCGCGCTCGCGTAACTGCCGCTCATGATTAAGGGTTACGTATTGATCTCAAAACTAGTTGTAGTTATTACATTGAAATATCAAAACTGGCAAAACCCTATGGTCAGCAGTGGACAGTTAACGGCTGATATGATGATTTTACATATCCTATAATTGCATGGTATCTGTCAGTAGGTATTCCACGAAATCCCTTCTATCCCTCTATTTCCCGTGAATCATATACATCGGTATAGTTCATTAATTTCTACAAGTGGAGTTCATCAAAAATACTTTTCTCTGTAGAAATACTCCTATCGTTAGCCAACTGCAAAATTTTATGCAATATTCGAGTTGGGGAATGTTTGCACTATTGCCACAGCTCCGACCTACTTCACACATGCGGGTCCTATCTAAATTTTACATACAGCCTCGAAAAATTTCGCCTGTGATGCCGCGGCGGCGCAATGCGCCACTCGCCCGCAAATATTGTGACAAGAACGCTCCAGTATTCGAAATTGAGCATTATATTTCAAAGTTTCCATGCATAAGAGGGTGAACTTCAACAATTCGCAGAAAGTTATCCAAGCGGAATTTTCGTTCTTGACTGCAAACAGTGGAGGTGTTTGAATTTTTTCCACAGTTTCACCGCGTCGGATTGTTGTTTGGATATGCAACGAGGCTTATGATTAAGCCGTGGTTTACATTATCCTTGCATGATATGTTATATTTTTATGACGATTTTACTTCATGTTCTGACTTTGCTGTCCTTAGGAATATGTATCTAATCCTGCTTGCTTAATTCCTTACGGTTTAGGCAGAGAGAGTTAAATGATATTATTTATTATTTTACTAGCTATTACCCGCGACTATGTTCGCATTACCGTGATTAAAAAGTAGACTATCTCCTTCTCCATCTCCCTATATATATCTATTGTACGTGTATATAAAATTTCAGGGATTTCTTTCAGTCAACTTTGAATGAATTGATCCTAAAAAGAGAGAGTATCTATAGTGTTCGTATGTAAATTTTAACATATATGGCGCGTAATGATAAATAATAAATTATAATTGATACTTTTTAATTCGTCAAATCTATATCTAATCAATTATTTCGTTTATCATGTTTTCTCGACTATAGTACTTCCATATATTTAATTCTAAATTACCCAATTTAGGATTTTAAAAACTCGAAGATTTTCCAAGAGCCTACAGCATAGGGTTCTTAAAAAAAATAGATGTTTCTTTTGGGTCGGCAACGTAACGCCTCTGTTATTGTAGGCGTTCATAGGCTATGGTGACCGCTTACCATCAGGTGGTACTACTCGTACATCATTACCGTACACTTGTTTACCTAAATAGTATAAAAATCTAAGTTTTATCTAAATAGTATAAAAAATAAATAAAAAACCAAAAAATGTAAAAGAAATCGTGGATAAATTATTCACACAATAATAAGCAAACCGCTTCTACTTTGAATTCGGCCTTGCAGTACGCTAATGAATTTTTTCCCGACCTAATTCATTAGAATCGTTAATCATGAACTCTTGTATATTAAATGTCAACATTTAACGTCTAACTTTTAAAATAAATGATGGACATTGTAATAAAAAATTTCGGCCGTATTCTTACTATAGTTACACTAATATTATTATTACAAAGGTAAAGTATTTGATCGATTGTTTGTGACGGATAAACTCAAAAACTACTAAGGCAAATTTGAAAATTATTTCACCTATACATTACTATATTATCAATTTTTTTAAATAGTAAAAAATATAGTAATATATTAAAAAAAAAAAAAAAAAAACAATACAAGCCTCGTCGCTAATATTTTATAAAGTAATGTATTCAATTATAGACAAAAAAGAGACAGGTGACGTGACACATACGTATTTCCAATATAAGTTGTAAAGTTTTTTTTATATATTTATATATTAAATATTCCGGACAGTTATTGTAGTTAGTGACCGCTTAATTATAATATACAAGATAATTGAAATCAACTTCCAGCTAGTATTTCTAAACAGATTCTTTATTAAAATCTTCAAGAAAAGAGCATATTCCTTTTTAAAAGGCCGGCTACACACTTGAAATTTCTCTTTTGCAGCTATCTACGGACGGTAATCACTTATCATCAGATGAGCTGTATATTCGTTTTCCCTATATTATAAAAATATCTTTAATTCGAGCAAACATATACACTTGAATAAAAAATTTAGTTAACTACAAATAGTTAAAACCTTGATTTATTAAAATTAAAAAAAAAAAAGTAATGTATATGTTTCCTCGGTCTTTTTACCTATTTATGTATTTATAAAAGACGATGCAGATTAAATAACTGATTCATATATCAAAGCATAGACGAAACCGCTGTATCTAGAATCTTGAAAATTTCCAGATTTATTTATACGAGTATAATGTAAATGAACAATAAGAAATGAATTTTGAAAATTCAACCCGTAAGGGAGTAAAATTTCACGCATACGAAATAGCGGGCAAAACTAGTAAAATAATATGAATGAACTAAACGCTTCGATTTTAAATAATAACGAATGAATATACTACAGATATACAAAATATTGATGATAAGTTACTGAACAAAATCAAATCCCGCAGTTTGATGACATAAGAAGGTAATCCTGCAGATTTTGGTTAGTAGATCAAATAAGGTGTTCACCAAATTAAATTCTATTATCTTATTCGCAATGATTACTTAGGATTGAATGTCTCTACTAATACCGAAAGATAATTTTCATATAATGCACATATATGTTATATTTCCGCTTTTATATCGTTAATACGCACAGGTTCAATGGTAAATTTTTTTTTTATCCAATTTAAAATAGCAAACAAGCTGACGGCCAGTATAAATACGGCAACGTGGAAAAAAATAACTTATTCACAGTTTTAGCGCCGAATAGTTAATACTAGGTTCCGAGCAGCAACCTGTTATATTGCTTGAAGATGCCTCGTTTAGACGTGACACACGTATTGCAAAACGTGCGTGGACGAAACGGCGGTCAGAGATTAATGACAATTTTTTTTATACAACTTATAATGGCAAACTAGCTAAACGTTTACCTGATGGAAAGTGGTAACCGTCGCCTATAGATATGAGCAGTACCATGGACATAATAGAGTATACTGTTTCGCCCATGATACCCCCCATGCATTGCCATTCCTGAGGACTCAGATGTTATTCCTCTGTACCCTTTAAATTCATGCCATATCCCATCCTCCAAACCGAAACACAGCCATGCAAACACAACTGCTTCACGGTAGAAACACGAATGGGACAGAGGTACCCAAGTAATCGACTTTTTGTTCAAAGTCTCCCTCTGGAGAATACTAGTCAAATAATAGTAGTCAATTTTCGAATGTTGGCAGTAGTACATATACGGATGGTAGCGGAATTAAACAAAATAATTTCAATCAACTAACCAGTGATATGGATTTACGCAAAATAACTTTTAGTCCAATAAAATATTTACAAAAGAACTTTTATGACACAACTGTAGTTTTCTGCTTTTATCTAAATAAAAGTTTATCAAAAGGGGCAAGTATATGCGAGATTAATATTTACTCGTATGTTATTAAAATGGTTTAGAGGAGAATATTTATTTAATATTTGAAATTCATATCAATCTTGGTATGCTCATTTCAAACGTAGTTTTATGAGTTATAAACAATTATATAAGACTGATTCAGGCAAATACGTCTCATTATTTTTGGCCATGCATTGAATAGTGTAGTAACATATATAGCTAAATATTGAACTTGATTTACATCCCAAGTGAAATAAATACATTATGTAAATAATTGTCTGTTAAAATTTAAGAATTTAAAATACATATTAAGTACCAAACATAATAGCAGTACTAAGAAACAAAAAATTGTTATGTAAATTTATTTTATAATATTGCATGTTCTTATAACTTGTAATTATTAAGATTCTCTATACAGAACTTGGCGCCCATTTACATCTCAATTCTGTTTTTGGCGGAGTAGAAACGACGCATATTCGTAATATTGAACTTGGCTCTCATTTCACATTTATGTTTTTGGTGAGATTGTAATATAATGGAATGAGATTTTTTTATGCAACTTAGAATGGCAAACAAGCTGACGGCCCACCTGATGGAAAGTGATAACCGTCGCCTATAGACATGAGCAGTTCCATGGGCATAACAGAGTATACTGTTTCGCCCATAATACATCCCATGTGTAGCCATTACTAAGGACTCAGGTGTTATTCCTCTGTACCCTGTAAATTCACTGCTATATTCCACCTTTCAAACTAAAATACAGCCATGCAAACACAACTGGTTCATTCTTGCTCGATAAATCTCTTTCGTAATTCTTCTTTCATCCATCCTCTCCAAATGACCAAACCAACGCAACATTCCTTTTTCGATTTTTGTCACTATCTATTGTAATTTTACGATAAAACTTAATACTTAACTATGTGAAATATTAATTTAATATCTGTACGCTATGTTATTACTATTGGTAGGTTATATTTAATGTACACACAATTAAAATTTTTCATAATCTTAAGTCTTTTAACACAATCAGTAATTATGGCTTATAAATTTATTACTTGACTTTCAATATCTGATTTCTGAGAAAATATTAATTAGAAATAAGTTAAAGATTTCGGTAAAGTTCTCTCGAGATTCTCAATTCTCTAGAATATAGGTTCAATGAACTAAATAAAAACAAGGGATGCTTTATTATTTTATTATACCTATATATTTTGTGTATTTGATTGTCTACGTATAATTTTTTTATAGTGTTCCTTTCTCGTAACTCTTTAGCATAATGTATATGAAATGTAACAGAAGGGTACAATCCGAAATTCAACGAATCATGAAACTAAACAACTTTCTCCAAAGAAGGTCAAGGGTTAGAACAGAAATATCCTTTATATAAATTGCGAAGTCACATGATAGATTTAGTAGGAAAAGATTCAAAAATTATATTACTTTCATATATGTGTCTAACATGTGAGATTAAAATAGATTTTTTTACTTTAACTCATACATTACCTTTGTATTAAGGATCGTCATTTTACCGTGATGTACCGACATAGAATGAATCACTCCTACCTTTCCCGTGGGTGGCGTAAGAGGCGACTAAGGAAGGACGAGTGAGGCAGCAGCGTCCCTCTTAAAACATCTCTAAAGCCTAACTGCGGATGCCAACCCGTCTGCCAAGCCTGGCAACTACTGACAAAACTCCCCTTATGGGGTAGGCTTATGTCCAACAGTGGACAGTTAATGACCGAAATAATAAATAGGAACATAATTTATACATAAAAAAAATATCAAAATTTTGAACGCATCTTAAAATGCCTCTACGAAATTTTATACATACGTGCAGAAATGCTGAAAAGAGAGTTTTAACACGTTTTCTTTTAACTTTCCTTGCGTCAGCTATTGAGTCCATTCTATATGTAAGCCGTGTATTTTACGAGGTACTTCATAGAAGTGGGACGAATAATTAAGCTTCAATTTGGAATGAGCAAGAAAATATCCTTCTATATTTGTAAGGTTAGCGAGGTTAATGTCTCATTTGCTAAGATAATCTGGCAACTACTGCCTACAATAATACAACATTAATTATGTTTATATTCATTATGTTATGTTATGTTCGTGTACTAATGATCTTGTATATGAACCCTATTCCTTTATTATTTCCCTGTGTCTAGGCCTCTAATGGGTTTGCCTTTAAGCTAAGTAATGTTGGTTTTGTTTCAGGTAGACACGGTAATTTAGGAATATCTAGTTACTTTAAATGTTTTATCATTTTAACACACGTGACTTAGATTATGTAGATAGAGTGTTTCCATACAAACGCATCGCTAAGAACAGATCAACTTTTAATGTGCATTTATTATTAAGTATATTAGAGAAGATATAAGGCAAGGTTAGATGGAATAATAAAAACGATACAAAATTCTTAAAATATTTTTGATAGAATGAGATAAATAGTCTATAAGACTTATATTTACTGAATACTTTGACTTATATCTGAGTAAAAACGTAAAATATGTTTTCGTTTTTAAATAATTTAAATTGGCTGCCATTTTAAATAATATATTTATATTATATCAGAAAAACAGTACCTAATTCAAATTGAAATCTGAGAAATTTAATTACTTGTAACATTGAGACAAAAGTGGGTCTGTTATGATTAAAAAAAATATGTCAGCAAATTTGAAACTTGACTGATTAAAAGTTGACACGTTTATTATATTCGATGATCTGTCTATATAAAGTCTATAATTAATGTATAGATTTTTGTGGTTATGTATATTATGTAGTTTACGAAGTTTTTTTTATTTTATTTAAAAAGTAAATTGTCAAAGTAATAAAAAAGTTTTCATGTATTAACGTATTATTGCCCGGAGCAAAAATATAAAAAAGAAAAGAAATATAACCAAATATTCTCGGTTGAAATTAATATTTTTTAAATTAATTATTCTACGTTCGAAATTACAATTTTAAATATTTCCCTAATATGTAGTTGAATCTTTATATGCGTATATACAATTAGAAAAATATTACATATTGACAATCTGTGCGGATTTCTGTTGTTTGCTTAGGAGGCAAATTGATGCTAAACCGCAAACATACCTGCAAGGCAGAAGCATCTAATAGAGGCTATCGAAAGGAACAAAGAAACAGTAGAAACTCCTGAATCAGTACTTACATGTTTAATGTTGCGGTATGCCCATGCAAATATTGGGTCCGACCTTTTAGTAGCCTCGAATATTTGAGTTGCAGACGAACCCCAATTGTAACTTCGTCAGTTCGTAACTTAACTAAACATGCTAACTTCGGAAGCAATTAAAATGGAACTTGGGATGTATACCTTCGAAGTTTTAATCTGAAAAGTTACGGCAGGATGAAAATATAAAATTATGGACTGCTCTACCGTTAGTGAAGGCTCGGGTAAGCAAGTTCTTATTTGGCAATTTGGACCGTCTGCAAATTGTAAGCTTTATTTCTCTACGATTCTTTGTGAATATTTTTATTATCTTTTATAAAATATAGTACTACTTCTCCAATTTTTGTTTTTACATATATTATGTCTACATATTATTATTTTTTTCTCAACATTATAAAATCTTTTACTACGTAACAATTAATTTTAATACTCTTTATGGATTCTTTACACCGCGTTTTCTCTTGTTTACGTGGCAATTAAAAATCAATTCTTAGTATTTGGTAATTCCTGCGGGATTGGAAATTCCGCAAATCAAATACTTTTTAGATATTTCTAATAACTTATATCTTTAATTACAATTCAGCAAAAATAAATATATTTAGATCAACATTTTATTCTGTTATCAATGTGAATATTATATATTATGTTATAAAATTTAATCAAATTGATTGACCAATGCTAATCATACTGACGGATTGCCCTTTATCGCATTATTAAATTATGCTATTTAAAATGACAATTTATGTTAACTAAATATAAAATATATTTTAATCACGTCGAGTTGCGTCCACAAATTTTGACAGATCCTCGTTGTAAAATTTGAAGTTGAAAAGGAGGGCTTGTTTGCATAATTTGGTCTAGAGTTATACGCTTCTTGAATTTTCAGCGTAGCAATGAACACTCAAGTAATTTTATTATAAAGTTACGGGCCTATGGTAGATACGGGACATGTTACATTTTGGACTTCAAGAAATTTTGCTAAAACAATTGTTCACAATTACATAGGACTATTCCGTAGTTGGTAACTTGATTGTAGTAAAAGCTTGGCCAACAATGGAAACTTTAAAGGAAATATTTTCAATATGATATTACAGAAGATAGAGTTATGAAATCATAAGTGCTACAGAAAAGAAATAGATTCAAGTAGCATGAGAAGATATTGTGTGGCATAATACGACCTACGTTCAGCAATAGACAATAGATGACTTGTAATCATGGTAATGATTATGGAAGAGAGATAATTTATAATTATGTAATATTAAAAAATATTAATTTATAAAAAATACATTATTTATTATAGATATTAAAAAAAAAATTATTTGCTATTAATAAATTGTTAAATAATAACTATCATGAGTAAATATTCTGGCTAGTGTCATTTGTGTCGACTTTACTCATATTTTAAATTTGGGGATGCTCGACTAATTTCGAATGAAAGTAATAAATTATTTGAAATTTTAAAATTTAACTACAATCAGGTTAATACATAACAGAGTAATTTTGGTCTGAAAAATAATATATATTTTATTAATTTTAAATATCTTTACGGTCTTTGTTCTGTGTATTCAAATTGAATCGAAAACTTTTCTAGCTGTTTCCTTGAACGCTGTCGCTTTTAATTCTCGAGAGTTTCCCTTTTGCAGTGTACTATCGTGGACTTTGCCACTAGGTCGTGTTAATTATATTGTTTAATTATCTTTTAAAAATTCTTTTGATGAATAGAAATTTGTTATGAATTGTACTAACTGGATATGTAAATAACCACTTATATAACAAAATTTATTTATGCAAAGGAACATATGCTGACTGATTTAGACAAAGCTACAGAGATAATAGTAGTTCCTAAGTAAACATTACAATAACTGATTATTTGGAGAATAGAACAACTATAAGCGTTAGTTCGAAGTTGTGTTAAAATAATATTAGATATATTTATATTCATTGAGAGAATTACTAATAAACTAATTTAGACAATCAAATTATGTGTATAGACATCAGTTATGTTTTACATATAAACGATAATAGTAAATGCCACCCAATCACGTCAAATATCTGGTCCTCAAGCCAGGATAGCCTGTTTTTTTTTTTAAGCAGACAGGCCTCTTAGACTATCGTGATGAATTCCACAAGAATTAGCCAAGATGTTTTTCAAGAGGAACCGGGTAGGTGTTCACCTGATATATTGCAGCATACTCTGTCTTTTAAGTAATTAGGCACGAAAAAACCGGGATGCATAATTCAGAAATCTAGACTTGAGCTAATTTAGAAAAATTCTTTTCCCAAATTGGCTTTACCGAGATTCGAACCTCATTTACGACAATGTCAGTAATATGTGTAATGTATATGTACAATGCCAGATATGATATCAAAATATGATCCACTCGTATCTGAAATATTAGGCAAGAAAATTGTCGAGTAAAGCTTGTCAAATCTGTTAAGTTTTAATAATATTAATTACATTATGCAATTCGGTACAAATAGCTTGAAATACATCATGCCAAAACGCAATGCCCCGTATTGTGGTCGGATGCAAAACTAAACTACATTGCAGTTCAATGCACAGATTGCACCTGTAAGTATCGATCCAAAAGTACATTGCTAAAGACAACTCTTTACTAAATTATGTTTATTCTAAACATGTGAAAATATTGTAAACAATATTGGCATATCGGAGACTTTATAAAAATTATATGTTCATATCTAAAGAGATATTATGAAAGAAATTGATTTATAATTTTCTCTCAATTTTTTTTTCATATAGCGGCCATAATTGTGAGTAAAATCATATATTTTTTTTTTATTTTTAATATTATATCCTGAATTAACAGCTTATATCTAGAATAATTCAAATATGATATATTTACACCATACATTAAGCAATTACATATTTTTTTTACAATTTGCGTACCGAACAATATTATACTTATTTTTGAGGGTACTCGCAAAATAAATTCAATGAAGATACTTATTCTAAACGTCGCTTTAGTTCTCGTAATATTTTTGTATAGAAGTGTGTATTATCTGTATGTAAAGTGTTGCATTAATGTGGTGTATAAAGAAACAATGTATTGAGCGCGTATTGTTTTGTATAAAGAAAGGATTACCTGCAGCTAATGTCATAATTTTATTAATTCTAAAATTGGATATCGTATTAAAAATTTTCTTAATTATTAGTAAATATATTTAATTTTTATGTATTGTAAATATTATATATCTATATATGCATGCACTCTAAAATAAATAAAACATATTTATATGATATTTTATATTTGTAATTATGTGAAAGATATTTTCATACTTAGTAATCTAGTCAGGTAAACATGAACGATGAAACTGAGGACTTCATTTTTACTAGAGGATCTAGATTTAACGTGAGCTGTAATATATTTTATGTGCCAAATAAAAATGATAGGTATTGTTACATTGAAGTGGAGAACTAACAATTGTAATAAATAAAACTACTGCTGAACGATTCTAGTAAAAGAACCAATAATTATTAATGGCATGTACTTTGAATACTACGTGAATTTTGTTGCATTCATAATATCCCTAGTGTTGCAAGCGTCTATAGCTCTAGACTTAGAATATATAGATAGAGTGTCTTCATACAAATACTTCGAGAAAAGTAACTCATCTTTATCATATAATTTTGTATAATATATATTTATTTTGTCTTATAAATTTTGCACCTTTTTAATGCGCAAAAACTCATTTCATTTATTAAATATAAATACATCAAGATATATTGTGTGCGTAAGTATATAGAACATTAATTAAAAAAACGAGTCAATTATTGTCAAAAAATTAAACCGTTTTTGAGGCTCGATATCTACATAATCTAAGTAAGGCTAATGTGGCCGTTTACCATCAAACAGGCTGTATGTTTGTCTACCACCTTTGTGGTATAAAAATAACAATAAATATGAATTTATTATGAAAATTACTATTATGAACTCTACCGAACTGACATTAAAATTGTTAATAATCAAATGTTAATATAATTCAGTAAAAATGTAAAAATATACGAGGCAATAAAGAATAGTCTATCGCTTCTCTACGAGAATACAAACATCAATGCTAAATAACTGTATACCGATACAGCGCCGCCGTAAATTTAGAATGTACGATGCAGTTTTGAATTATTTGATAGTAACTTTTGTTTGCGATTGTACGATGGCAGTTCATAGCTCATAGCGATAATACAGTTTCCGAACCGAATTGATTATAAGCCCGAACTTGACGTTCTACTATTATTATGTATGATGAACGGTATGTGTTCACATTTAGTTGATTCAGGTGTTATATTAGGAAAGTCACTTGTTAATGAATAGTGTTACTGTTTGCGCATGACAGTTATTTGTTTGTTTTACTATAATACTGTATATTGTACAAAAGTCGATTGTTTGAGTACCTCTGTCCCATTCGTGTTTCTACCGTGAAGCAGTTGTGTTTGCATGGCTGTATTTCGGTTTGAAGGGTGGGATATGGCGTGAATTTACAGGGTACAGAGGAATAACACCTGAGTCCTTAGGAATGGCAACGTTAAAGCTTCAAGTATCTCTCAAAGGGCTATGCTCGGAGTCTCTGCGTGATAGAATCCGAAACGAGGATATCCGCAAAAGAACCAAAATAACCGACATAGCCCGAAGGATAAGCAAGCAGAAGTGACAATGGGCTGGTCACATACCTCGAAGATCTGACAACCAATGGGGAAGAAAGGTTCTCGAGTGGCGACCGTGTACGGACAAACGCAATATAGGACGACCCTCCACTAGATGGAGTGAAATGCATTGCAGGGAGTCAGTAGATGCAGGTGGCTCAGGACCGTTATTTATGGCGGTCTATGGAGGAGACTTATGTCCAGCAGTGGACGAATAATGACTGAAATGATGACTACTACTGCCCACTCACCACTTCCTATGCAACTGTGTTAAGTTGACTGGAAGAAATCTCTTTATAGAGATAAGTTCGCCTTTGCTAACTTTGTTATTAACTTGTTGTTATTACTGTATGTTTTAGTGCAATAAAGAATATATATTTTATTAGTGTTGCCCGTATAGTCTCGGTATAGAATAGGCCACCCCTTCCTTTCCTGTGGGTGTCTAAGAGGAGACTAAGAGAGGGCGAGGGATTGGCAGCGTCCCTCTTAAAATATCTCCAAAGTCTAACTGCAGTTGCCAATCCAAATAAGCCATGCCAAGCCATAATGTTTTCGATTACAAATATATAATTAATGTGATTATTGTCTGTATATATCTATTTATCACTAACATACAAAAGGGAAACATTGCACAGAAGTCCTTTGTTTGAGTACCTCTGTCTCGTTCGTGTTTCTACCGTGAAGCAGTTGTGTTTGCATGCCTCTGTTTCGGTATAAAGGGTGGAATATGGCAATTAAATTACATGGTACAGAGGCATGGCATATATATATATACACACACACACAGTATACTATGGTATATTTCCTATTGTATGCCCATGATGCTGTTCATGTTTATAGTCAACGGTTAACATTTTCTATTAGTTGGGGTCAACAGTTCGTTTGCCATTGCCATGAATACAAACTTATTTGCAAAAAATGTGATTATATGTTAAAACAAATAATACATTACTTTTTTATTAATACATTAGATCTACTGGGTGAGCCTTACAGTCTTTCAATACGCTCACCCAAGAAAGCATGAGTACAATAACATATAAAAAGGATGTATAACACATAACACACAAAAGTATTAAACAAAAGTAATATAAAAAGATTTAACTGAAACAAAAAAACGTCTAAACACAAATAGTCTGTGTGTGTATTTATTCCAGTAATATGTCCTTTTTCTTTTTTTTTTCAATTCTTATATATAATACTCGAATTAATATGAGTATAAATAAATTGCTCACTTCATTTACAAGTGTCCGAAGCATGTTATGTATATTTTACAAATTATAAAAATAAAATTATAAATTTCTCCATATTATTCACACACATCTAACATTCTGCAATATCAAAGATTTGTTTACGTGTATAGACGACAGTTATCCTTTTGCATTAGGCCGACCGCCAGCTTGTTTGCCTTTCCCGAGAAGTGAGATGAAAATGAATCGCCCTTACTTAATTTTCTTGGCATGTTTGAACAATCGGCAACACAATGACGATGTTGTTAAATCCACATACAGAGCAGAGAGTTCTGTTCCATTTACAGCTTTGTGTACTGGATCAATCAATGAGTGGTACATATAATGAATTCTCATTGAAGTTAGTTCCATTGACACGATTTGGTTTGGTACATTTAATTTTCTTAATATTTTCCGTGTCACGAAATTCTTTAATGCAAGTATAATTTAATTTATCCCCATTTTAAAAAAAAGGGTTATATAATATCAGTGTTTTATTTTTGTTTTTTTCTATAAATCTGTGTGCTGTGGCATGACCGATTACGATACGTTTTTTTTTGGAAGTCGACGTAATCGAAATAGATCTTAGTTAAAATTTATGAAGATTAAATTAGGCGATACGGGAGTCACTTAAAATCTTTAATTTTACTTATTCTTAAATAGCCGTATTGGAGAGCTAGAACTTGGGGTTTCCTTGAACTTTGTTTAAGCTTTCTTACACTAAACATGAATTATATTTATATTGACTATTAAAACTTTGGTTTCTTGTTTGACAATGTTAACAGTTCTTTAATAACAGACAGTAACTGCTTGTAGCTGCGTAATTAAAGCTCGTGTACGAATATTTAGGAATATGCAATAGTTTTTTAAGCAATATAAAGCGGTTGAAAATTACACGGAACTGAATTTTTAATGTAATATAATTAAATTTTTTCCACTATTAATGTATTATTTTAATGTTCTATGGCTTTTGGTGAGTTCATTGAGAAATCTGTAATGCTCACCAAAACTGTGTGTGTATATATATATATATATATATATTGTAAATAAATACATATTCCTTTTAAGTTTCCCCTAGAAACCATCATAGTTAAGTCTTGATTATTTCATCATAATGGACCTGACCTGTTTTCATATTCATATACCTCACTACCTAATCGCCCTAACTCCTAACATCTGATCTGTGTCATCTTCATTTATCATACTTCACTGTTGCTCTGCCAGCTTAGCCCGATAGCGCAAGCGAGGTTACCATTTTATTACCTTCCATTGAAAACGATATAACGATTCATAGATATGTATCCATATTTCCATATGTGTGTATACACATATATATACATACTTAATGATTATATTCATTATGTATTTGTATCTGTAAACGCGAAAAAAATTTTCGTCAATCTGACACATCACTACTTTGTATTATGTCAAGGATATAAATCTAATTATATTTTCTTATCTTCCTAACAGTTACGATACGAGAGTAGAAGGACCAACCGCACATTGGACAGATGACGCGTTCGCCAAGCGAACTCTGTGGCAGAGCTCTCCGCACTCCGCTCTGCGCGTGCGCGACGTGCAAGCCCGCGATCGTGCCACCTACAGATGTCGTGTCGACTTCCAGGTGTCACCCACAAGAAATTATTTGATCGCGCTCGATGTTATTGGTAAATATCTTTTCTAATTCCTAATTAATAATATTTAGAATAGCAAATAAGCTGATTGCCCACCTGATAAAAAAACAATAAACCATTGTTTATAGACATGAACACTACAGTATACATAGCGATGTCTATAGTACACATCATGTGTTGCCATTCATAAGGAACAGTGCTATTTCTTCGAATCTTGTAAATTCACAGCCATATTTTTCAACATTCAAACCAAAACAGAGCCATTCAAATAAAGCTATTCAGTCACTTCAAACTGCTTAACAGCAAAAATACGAATTATGTTGTTATTTTATTTAAACTATTTTATTGTTGAGCACAAGCAAAAATTGCAGGGAGCAAATGGTTTCCTGCAATTTTTAATTTTGACTTCAAAATTAAAAATTGCAGGGAACCATTGTATTTTCTAACTGCAACTAACAATGTAATCTATGGTACAATTCAATACAAAAGAAAAGGCGATAAATTTAATACATACATATCTGTCACGCCTGTCTCCCGTTAAGGTAGGCAAAAACAATGGAATACTAAATGCTTCGATTCAAACAAAACTCTTTCAGTTCTTCCTCATTCATCAATCTTTTCAAACACGCTCGCCGGTTACGGGTACTTTTAATTTGGCCCTTCTTCAGCACGTCGCTTATTTGGTCGACATATGTCTTGGGCAGTCCCTATCAACATCTTTATTTATTCTCGTTCGATAAATCTCTTTCGTAATTCTTCTTTCATTCAACCTCTTTAAATGGCCAAACCAATGCAACATTTCCTTTTAGATTTCTGTCACTACATCGTTTTTTCAGTCCACACTGCTCTCTAATCATACTGTTTCTTACTTAATCTTTTAATGTAATACCACACATACTTCTCTGGACTCTCATTTCTATAGCATTTATCTTACTTTCATGCTTCTTCTGTCATACTCACAATTCACTTCCATACATGAGTGCTGGTGTCAATACTCACCGAAGTATGGCAAAGTGAGCTTTGCTTGATACATTTTTGCTTGCCATAATTGAGAGCAGTGTACCGTTAACACTACAACATTATAACAAATATAAATCTCACTATATCACCAGTTCAATATATTTTTATATAAATTGCTAAATCAAATAAATTTAAAAGTTACATACGTCTTACCCGCATTAATATTCATACACTTTGCATAAATACAAAAAAATATTGGAGTATTGTAAAAAAAATATGGGGCCCAGTATTGATCCTTGAACGACCTTCTTCTTCAAATGACAAATCTCGGATATCAATGCAAATAGCTATGTTGAAGGTATGCGCCGTGATCCATGACATCCATTTGATATCTACCCCGAAGTTGTGATTGGAATCATAAAACATATTTTCTTTAGTATATAATATCTATATATCTGTATTATTCTAATTTCAGAGTTACAACGTTTACATAATCTAATATTAATAAAGTCTAACTGCTATAGAATGATGTGGGAGAGGGAGGGAATGAATGGAAAATGCGGGGGACGATAAATGTTTGTCGAGTATGCATATGTACTTGATGCTATAAAATAAATATCATTAGTAATATTGAAAACTCGAACAGAATCTAAATTATATTTAAATATCTGTAAATGGTATAATATCCTAAATTAGTGTAAAGGATACTTTATATCCACGTGGATGAAATCGTAGTATCCAACTAGTTATTCAAATTTGTACCTACATACATAATATTAATGTAGATCATTTGAGGAATTAGCTAATAAATTATACGTAGAGTTATTTCAAGAGTCCTTGACATGAAACCGGCATTATAAACGTTGTACTTTAGGTAATAAAATGTTTCATTTCATAAGCTCGGTTTATAAAAATTACTAGTATTTAGGATTCTATACTAAAATTACAAAATATCATTTAGCATAGATTGTATCGTTCCGATATTAAAATTTGGTCATTTGCCTGTTTCTACCTCACACACTTTAAGAAATAAAATACAACGAAGAATATTAACTAAAAACATTAATTATAGTCTAATTTAGTGCTATTTTTACATATTTATTTATTTTTATTTCATTTTAAGCTTTAAGGTATGCAGATTTATTGATAAATACACTATGATGTAAATAAATAAATGTAAATAAATTTAATAGAATTAACAATTTATTAGTTTTTGAATATGTTATTTAAACATTTTTTTATACATTGTAAAAAAGATCAAGTCGTATGCCTAAACGTAATATGAAACTAAAACACAGCGTTATTAATACCAATATAAATGCTAATACTTCTGGTAATGGTACTATTTATGTCATTATCCTAATAGAAATTATAATTACCTCAATATTAAAAGTGTTACATATTAAATGTTGGTTTTTAGAACTTACGTCCGAATGGACGGATGTTTTTTTTTCCGATGTCTATTTACATATATAACGGGAAATTAACAAACTCATTGTAATTTTCCATTTCCGAAAATTGTTTCGACTTCATCCGGAAGTGTTCTTCAGAGGGTGTTTGACGCTTTGCATCACAGTGTCTTGTCTCATACTGCGGGCCGCAGCTACTATAGCCCGAGGTGATTTGGTTAGGGCGGGGGTGGGAGGGTCGAAATAGCGGTACCCTAGGATAATGATGTAGTAGGAGATTAGTAGCTGTATCTCGTGTAGTTGTCGTTGACTGTAAAGGACTTTCTTCTACACTGCTGCTCTCTTCTGAGTTGTTCAACATAGTCCTGAGACGCAAAGATGTATCTTTTTTTACTAATTCATGTAGTGACCTTCGACATACTTGGAGACAAGTTTTCCAGGCTTGCGATAAAACCTGCCTTTTATATCTATTGAAATTAATTTCAATAGGTTAAATTATTATTAATTTACACTACTGAAACGTTTTTCATCTATCCTAGTACCAATAGAGTTCATAATTCAGTATGAATTAAAAATAGAATATGTGTACCAGCAAATTCGGAAGTTCTATCTTCTATAAACATCTAGGTTGCTTGGAAGAGATCGCTTGTTGTGACAAAATTTTCCATTGTTCTTTATTTGTGTGATATGTCTCATAATTTTCTTTTCGGCTAAGAATTCTATTACAATATCTATTTTGGTCGGAACAATAAAAAGTACCAACATATTTATCTGTATATAAATATGTCACAGTAAAGCATTAGTCTTCTAATTTTATCAAGATCCATTAGTATACCTGTAAATAGAAGTTGAAGTCAAGGACAAAATACAATTTGAATGTATTAAAATAAATATTATAATAAATGGAACTACCATATATTATAAACACGAAGTATATAAATGGTTAAACGGTAATCAAATATTTCCATGTCATTTAGAAAATAGTCATTAAGTAGTACAAATTAAGTACATAAGCGATTTTAATATTTACGAAATTACACATAAGTAAAACAATTACAGTAAAAAAAAAACAATAATCAAAATCGGTTAAAATGTTATGAAAATATTGCATTAATGTATATGCATACGAAAAAAAACAGTTGAATGAACAACTTCCAATGAATCCGAAATTTAAATTGAACGAGATATTAACTTAGAAATAAAAAAAATATATATAACGAACAAAATAGATTATGAAAATACATACTACATAAAATTTCTAACAAAGTATCGCATATAATTTGTTGATGATTTGTTTGATCTACTTCTGTGTACACCATAATTCAATACCAAATATAGTAAAAGAGAAATAGTCGAAACTAACTAAATGAAATTCATTATAGTTCGAATAATAGAATAAAGCGCACAATTTCTACTATTATTCTAGCTCAAACTATATTTAGTATTCATCTAAATGTGAAAGCTGTTTCTCTTTCATTTAATAAAGAGAGAACAAAAAATTAATCTCAAACGTTCTTTGTCTCTGCCAGGTTTATAATTAAGCGAAGAATGGGCCAAACACATTTCTAAAGATTATCTCAAAGTTTAAACGTGCACCTACATATCGCAAAGATCTTGGCAACTTTAAATTCGCACCTAATCTCACGCCGTATCTTCTCCCCTTTTTTGTGTTTTAATAAAATAACTCAACCCGAAACAGTGGGGCTAACAAAAGCTATGAAAAGTCGTACCATCGGGTAATCTCGATAAAAACCGGTACGGTCATAAACTTGACCCTCCGTTATCCTCTCAGAATCAACACGAAAACTAAAGAAACTCTGGCCCGGGAATGATTTACGTTCAGTGACAGTAAAAATGTGGGTCATATTGGGAATTAAAATTTTATTGTTATTGTCGTCTTAAGATCGAGGAGATAAGATAATATATACTTGGATGGACGTATCTTTAATTTTTCAACTGAATGGAGGCTCTCAATCTGACTGAACTCGTATATTTTTTATGTTTTTTATTGAAATTGGACTTTTTTGTTCTGTCATCGTATTACTAGATGGCACTGTTTAGAATTTTAGTAAATATTGCAGAATACCAAAATCTAAGACACAAGGTATTAGTTACACAAAATAGACGGACTTTTAGCATAGCTTTCATTTAGATAAATTTATATTTTGTATTATATTTTTTTAAATGATTCTTTTTATTGAGGTATGCAATGTAAAAGGTAATGCAAAATAAATAAAATTGATAAGCGAAGTGACGATAAATGTGGTAATAGTTTTCTAATTTTTTGTCTACTTTTTTTTGTATATACACAAAATATTTTGCAACAATTTCGATAACAATTTTTGCAATATACTAGATTTACTCTTGTGTTGATCTCATATTAAAATTTCTTACGGTAAAAGTAGTTTTCTGTTAAACATAACCTTAAATTTTATTTCACATAATCGTCAAATAGCTTCAGTGAGTTCATAAAGTGCTCTTTATTTTGTATAAAACGTATCTCCGTTCCAAGTTTGGACTTAATAAAAAATAATAGGCATTTTCGTGAAAGAAGTGATTAAGTTTAATTTAGAGCCGTGGTAGGGATTCTAAAAAACGTTGATTTTTGAGCAAGTATTTCTTCAAATTAGTCCTCCATTATATTTGTTAAAATAAATAGAATAGAAAAAAACGTATTGAGGTAGATATTTTAATATTTCAAGTACAAATAATAGATTTATTACTTCGCGAAAATTACAATTCGTAAACATGATGTTTAAATTCGGATAAAAGTCGGTTAAATAATATTTAGAGTTGAATCATCATTACCATCATCATATTAACTATCCATTGCAGAAAATTGAGGGCTTTTGCAAGTAGTTGCAACCACAGTTAAGCTTTGTTGTACATACCAATATTTTTACGCTTATATAGTGTGCTATCATCATCTTCTTAAATTGTGTGTTTAAGAAGATGGTTTCGAAATTGTTAGCCCCTATACTTGGAGTCGCTCTGAGAATGCATTACCATATGAGAGCGTTAGTTAAATTCACTGGAATAAATGAATGTATGAAAAATATTCTTCACCTCGAAGAAAAATAAAGTTGCATAAAGTTTTAAATATAAATGTTACAAAATACAGCTATTTTTCTATTGTAATAAAATTGTAACAAGATGTCTGTATATGGGAGAGGGGTCTTAAACCAATAAATGCCAAAACAATATTTTTAAGTACTTTTGTTTGTCTGTATGTTTGTTTTGATATCACGTAAAAACTACTACATCAAATTATAAGCGGTTTTCGCAATTGTATTTTTGAAGCTCTAACTTAATATACAGTATACGTTTTATTAGAATACGCCATCTATAAGTGAACTTGATCATTGTTTTTTTTTTTTACTTTTGAACACTTTTTCACATATACGAAGTTGCGGGCAAACAGCTAGATTTAAATAATATTACGTAATCAATATAATTAATTACATAAATAATTACATCAAGAAGTCACAACACAGACAATGAGTTGTAAAAATAAAGCAATTAAGTAAATTATTTTTGCAATAAATTATTAAATTTTTATAATCACAAAATGTGATTATTACATTTTACAGAAACGAAATCCTTATCGCTAATAAAAGAACATGCTTATAAATTACAAAATAAATTACTTCTGATATATAGGTATATTGTTAACATTTTCGTAATAAAACTGAATATATTTTGTTTACTTTCACTTTGGGGGAACATCGGAACAAATTAAATTAAAAACTCTGTATACCCAAACTAACCGCAAACTTTGTCGTTAATCTCAACAGATAATTGGAATATTTCAATTAATCCGACACCGCTCGATAAGAACTTGGACATTGATGAAAATGTAAATGCCTTAATCAAAATTTCGACGGTGAGTCCTGATAAGTTATATAGAGCCAGATAAACCCCACGACAAGGTCACACCAGTCAGGTGATCGCGATAATAGGCCGCACGCCCCAAGCAAAACTTCCGACGTTTTATCCCCGCAAATCGACACGAAAACATTTTCAAAAGAAACTAACCATAACTTCCGTGTGCCTAATGGAAATTCGCCCGGAGACTCCTAAGCCTACTCCAACTGTGTACGAATAGATGTTTTCCTTATAATACTCCAATTCGGGTCGTCACTTTCCATTTGTTGTTATTATGTCAGATATTTGTGTTGTTTTTTTTATACAATGACTTTTGGCACTCGGTTTCCGGTTCTTGGTTCGCGTACCTTTTCATACCAGGTCTTTACGCATTACTATACTAATTTGAGAGTTACAGACGACCAAAGCCATAAATATTCACGTCTATACAACAATAATTTGAAAGCCACTAGCAAGTCATCGGCGACGTAAGTCATTAAAATCTAGAACGAACATAAAAGATCAAACGTGATGAAAGTCAGACATACAAAGTTTTACTCAAATTGGGTATTCGATTAGAATTATTTTGTTTAATTCCGCTACCATTAGCATGTGTATGACTGCCAACATCCGAAAAATTACTCTTATTGTTAGATTCCGAGCAGCGATCTATTAATTTGCCTGAAGATACCTCGTTTAGAGTACACGTGTCGCAAAACGTGCTTGAACGAAATGCCAGTCGGAGATTGATACTAATGTGAATTGTTGCAGAACTTTTGGTAATAAGAATAGTAATCAATCTTTATTGGCAGTCGCACATATACTAATGTTAGCGGAATTAAACAAAATAATTCCAATCCAGAATTTTTGGCGTTCCGTTAGTTTTGCCCACCCTAATAGAAGACAGGCGTGACAGATATGCATGTATGTAATTCTAATCAAGTAACCAGTAATATGGACTTTCGCAAGTTAATATCTATTTTAATAAAATATTTATGCTAGAATCACATTGTAGCTACTTTTGTCAACGGCAGCAACTTTAGGTTACTGTAAATGTTCATGTTCATATGCTTATTTGAAGCAACTAATGAGTTGTTTGCGATAAATGACAGATTCTATTTACATTAACTTTATCACTTGCATAATTATGACAAATATATCGATTGCTTGAGTACCTCTGTCCCATTTGTGTTTCAACCGTGAAGCAGTTGTGTTTGCATGGCTGTGTTTCGGTTTAAAGGGTGGGATATGGCGTGAATTTACTGGGTACAGAGGAATAACACCTGAGTCCTCAGGAATGGCAACGCATGGGGGGTATCATGAGCGAAACAATATACTCTGTTATGTCTATGGTACTGCTCATGTCTATAGGCGACGGTTACCACTTTCCATCAGGTGGGCCGTCAGCTTGTTTGCCATTCTAAGTTGTATAAAAATTGGATATGAGAAAGATTCACAAATATAGATGGAAATTATATAAACCATAAGCACGTCACAGATATACTAGATTTAAACACGATTTCATTTACACTTTCTAAATTTATTTTTAACGACATTTGCAACGCTGTTTTCTTTGAAATTTTATGTAAGGACTCGGAATTCTAATTTAGCATGAATTAATTATTCTATTGAACCTCATTTACGACCAAAAATTGACACTCAAAAGACAGACACGGTCGCTATTTAAATCCAACTCTATGGCGTGGATTAAGATCGTGGTTTTGTTTTCTGTCTACACAAAGTACAGTTAATAACGTTATCGACGAAAAATGAGGGTCGAAAATGCTTGTGTACATAATATTGAATCTTACTTAATGTTATTTTCCTTCATGATTTATTAGAATTATCCCGAATAGGCTCTTCCTTGTTCGCAAATTTACTTATCTGGTTTGTGAAGACTTATAAGAGAATGCAAATATTAGATAAAAAATTACTTGCATTTTTATTATGTTCATGCAATTAGATTATTATTTAATATATAATATTATAAAGATCATTGGCACTAATTTTGTCTATCTCAAAGGTATGAATATATAGAATAATAACTGTCTTTTTCTTACGTGTACAGTTTGTTATTTTTTTTCCTAATTCGACAACAACATACTCGAACCAATTTAGCTTTTCCTTTCTCGTTTTAAACCAACATTTTCTTGCAAACCAACTTGCTCTCGCGTTGTATAACAAATGTAGACTGCCGGCCTTACTCTGCGGATTTTACAGTGCTCGTATAGGGAACTAACTCCAATACGCCACTTTTCAAGAAACATGCCGTTTGTGGTTACAAAGCGACAGCTAAAATCCCATCCGAGCAGTCCGCACTTATGCGGAATGTACAAAACAATGAACGGATGGCAGCTGCTCATTTCAGTAAGCGATAGCGACGCAGACGTGAATGAATATGAAAGCTCCGCATGATTGCCGAGATCCTCCTCTGAATACTCATATCACAAAACCTTTTGTTACGAGTCAATGAAAACATTTTCATTTCCTCGGCCACATTCAAGCTACGTTCGTAGTTTGTTTATCCGCAATTTGAAGATATTTGGGGCGCGTTCGATGCCTTTTGTGATTCTCCGCGTACTGATTTCATTTTGATTGTGAATAAATTTTCGTTGAGAACAGAGGTAAACACTGATATTTACATAAACACGCCGAAACGAACGTATCTATTTGAATACGACGGCATGGTAACTGTCGTTTATTCGTAATATTTGCCTATAATTTCAAGTACGTTTGTGATGAGCGACAGTAGAATTTATATTGTTACAAATTCGTGCTAATTTACAAATAATTAATAAAGAAAATATTTTAACACGATATAACCTGTTATACTTAAGGATCAACTAGGGAATACAGAGAATCCAATAATATACAAATATCCCAGAAAAGTCACTAATGCTTTACAAGCTCAACATAAAATAGATTCTGAGAATAACGCTGTAAGTTCTACAATCGAGTTAGGGATTGATTTAGAACCTAGAGCGTGATAATAAATCTATCGTTTTTTTTTCACGCAGAGCTTCCAAGTAAGCCGGTGATCTTTGATGAATACGGCAAAGAGATATCCGGCATCGCAGGTCCTTACAACGAAGGAGGAGATTTCAAGCTTATTTGTTCTGTAAATGGGGGTAAGTCCATGTTTTTATTGCACAGAATTTCTTTTTTGTGTACAATACTTGCTCGGCACGCTTATGTTACAAAAAAAAACTAATTTGATTAAAGTACAAGAAAAGACGAAGGATGAATAAAAGGTTTCTCATTACATTTATATCAAATGGTGAAATCTTAAATCATGTTTATGAGAACGAAATAAATTTACATGTTTCTGATTTACTTTTTTTTGTTTTTCTTTGTCAATAATAGGATTTTCTGCATCAGAAAGGATTGTGAATAATAAAATTTTTATGTTTACTTTTATTCGAATATAAGTATAATTAAGTTTGCCATTATTTTACATATTTTTTCTATTCAAAAAACAATGCCCTTGTTCTTCCATCCAGAAAACTTCTTACTTCGTTTAATATGTTTTCTATTTGACATATTTCCATTGTTTTATGTAATCTATTACCAAGAGTATACTGACATTAAGGAATCGAATCTTCTTAATTACAATAAATAATAATTAAATTTACCTATATTTTAGACGCCATTGCCATATGGTTCTGGTATAGAATGGGCCGCTCCTTTTATTCCGTGAGTGTGTAAGAGGCGGCTGACCTTAATGATCGAAGGGTGGGCAGCAGCGTCTCTCTTAAAACATCACCAAAGCCTAACTGCTGTTGCCAAATCGCTTACCAAGCGTAGCAACTATTGGCAAAGACCACCTTACCGTGACGGCCTGTGTTCAGCAGTGGACAGTGACGACTGACATGATGATAATTTACACAAATTTTCTAAAAAAAATATTGATATGAAAATATACCTAATATAAATATTATTATATAAATATTACTGTTCTAATAAGTTTTGTTTGTTTCAGGTAATCCAACACCAAGAGTGCAGTGGCATCAAGGAGACACGATCCTGTCCACATTAAGTGCCGGTGATCTCCAACCTTCTGGACTCACCAGATCCTTAACTTTAGTTGTCAGAAATGCCTCTAGAGTTCATCAATCATCAGTATACACGTGTACTGCTGATAATACCTTACTAGCACCGCCTCAGAAAGTTACAGTACGAGTTAATCTTTACTGTAAGTATTGAAAGTCTGTACTATTTCAGTAGTGAAGTGATGTATGATATATAGAAAGAAAGTGATTCCTGATACACAACTAATGCTATTTCAGAAATCGGGACAAATTGTAAACTAATTTATACAATAAACTGGTATTATGAATAATTGAAGGATTGTTAAGAAATTTTATTTTTTAAGACTCTATTAAGTAGTTAATGAATGCAAGAAAAATATTGTTCGCTTCAAAGATACAGTCTTGTATATTTTATACATAATATTTTCAGGTTGAGTAAGTAATAACAGGGAAACAAAGCAAGCTAATTCTTTTAATTTTTATAAGCATGTCTGAAGATAAAACTTAGAAACCGGTCACGTGTATAAATAATAAAAACACATGTGCGGTTCTGGTATAGAATAGGTCACTCCTTTCTTTTTCGTGGGTGTTGTAAGAAGCGACTAAGTGAAGGCAAGGGATAGGCAGTAGTGTCCCTCTTAAAATATTTTTAAAGCCTAACTGCAGTTGTTAATCTGCTTGCCAAACGTCGCAACTACTAGCAATACCTCCCAAGCAGGAGCCTTATGTTCAGCAGTGGACATTTAAAAGCTGATATGATGATAAAGATTGGTAGGTAAAACAAGTATTTTGAATAACATTATAGAGTCGAAATAAATTATAATAGAAATAATTTTCATTTCGAAAAGAATATTACAGCAAGCAAATATTATTATTATCAATCTATCTTATTAATTGTATGATTGATTTGAACAGCGGGTAATTAAAGTATTGGCAAAAAAGATGTTAAAACAAAATTATTTATTTCGTAGAAACAGAAGCGAAATGTTTTATCCATAATAATAAACTCATACAACTCAATAACTTTAAATCTATAACTAATATTAACTCAGTTGTAATATTTTGCGTATGTTGTTACATATGTTACGTGTGTTGTTATATTTGGTATAGACATACATATATATTTAACATAAAAGACGATATTCTACGCTCTCAGATAACATGTTTTTTATTTGAAATCTGTTTGCGAATTATCTAGATTCATATGTTTGACGTAGACGGTGTAAAGACTGCGTGTGTTTATTTTATTTATTTAACACTTTATTGGACTTTATACATAAAAATATACAATTAAAATTAGAAATTAAAACTCAGTCGGATAGAATACATATCAAATAATAAATATAAAGAATATAGGTATAAAGACGATTTTGTTACTACGACTAGAGTTTGTTCTTAAAGATAAACTTTAGTAAAAGAACAAACCGATAGAAAAAAAGAGTTTAATTAGAAACCAGTTTAATATATACCATATATGTATATATCAAAACCTTTGTTCTTTTTTGTAATTGGTTTAAAAGTAGGTCATATTACACATATGTATAATGTGAAGATTACAGAAAAGCATACACGGAATAAGTAATTTAGTTGTTTTAATGAACCAATATTATTTTAAATCCATCTCTGAAATGAATGTTATCATTTATAATAATATCCTCTCATGGGATAGACTTACGTCCTCCATTGGATTTGCATATGAGTATAGTGAAATGAAAATAACTTTCATATTATGTTACATATAACAGTTGATCATATGACTACGTAAAACTAAATAATTTTGGATTTATTTCCATTTTATTTTTATTACATTTCATCGTCAAAAGAAAAATTTCCTTACTCACCAAAATTCAATGGCTTTATATAATTTATATAAATACATGTATATTATTCTACCTACATACAAAATTAAATTAATTTTGCTAAAACATTTTGTGTTTTCTTTTACAGCACAAAGGTCGACTTAGCGGAAATTATTTATAGTAATATGCTCGTAAATTATTTTATGGAATAATAAATTAAATTAATTGTATATTTTGTTTCTTTGTTAGTGAGGCCACTCACCGTGGAAATATTGTCACGGGAGCAACCTTTGTCGGTTGGTAGGAAGACTGAGCTACTATGCAGGTCGACTGGTGCGCGACCACCTGCGATAGTCACGTGGTGGTTGAAAGGAAAGCAGCTAAACTCAATCACTAAACACAGGGTGAGCTTAAATAAAAAAAAAATCGACATTAGTTATAATTAAGCATATTTCTTCCCATCATTGGAAGAAAGGTTCTTGAGTGGCGACCTCAAATGTATTGCAGGGAGTCAGTAGATGCAGCTAGCTCAGGACCGTTCCTTATGCCAGTCTATGGAGGAGACCTATATTTAGTTGTGGACAGATCATGGTTGAGATGATGAATCATATTTGTATTGCTTTCTTTTCTGTGGATGTCGTAAGAAATGACTAAAGTAGCTTATGATGGAAAGAGCAGCGCCCCTCTTAAAATATCCCCAAAAGATAAACTGTGGTTGCCAACTCGCCTGCTAAGCGTGACAACATTTGTCAAAACATTTGGTGTGGTGCTATAATAGAATATTGTAGATAGCTAATGACATTATTTTTCAACAGGAGTTAGACGACGGTAATGAAACCCAATCAATACTTCAATGGACTCCATTAAAAGAACATAACGGTCAAGTCCTCACTTGTAGAGCGGAGCATTCTAAGTTCAACCAATCCACGATAGAGAGTAAACTGCCGCTGAACATTTACTGTAAGTATTTTATTATACGTATTAATTTTTATTCTACACAGTTTTCCGTATGCGAAAGCTTTAAGTTACTCAGCGAGATATGAAGAGATGCTCGGAGTTTCTTTGCGTGATAGAATCCGGAACGAGGATATTCGCAAAAGAACCTTAGTTTTTGTACTTCGTTCGTGTAATTATATAATGTATAACATACGATCGTTGAAAACAGTCTATGGAGGAGGATAGCTGATGTGATAATGGTCATATATATATATATATATATATATATATATATATATACAACTTAGAATCGTCGCCTATAGACATGAGCAGTACCATTGATTTACCAGAGTATTCCGGTTTGCCCATAATACCCCCCATGCGTTGCATTCCTGAAGACTCAGGTGTTATTCCTCCTTACCCTGTAAATTTACGCCATATCCCACCCTTCAAACCGAAACACAGCCATGCAAACACAACTGCTTCACGGTAAAAACACGAATGAGACAGAGGTACCGAAGCAGACGACTTTTGTACAAAGTCTCGTTCTAGTAAATGTAATGTAATGTCTGGTAATGCATAGTAAAATTCTACCTTCATTTAGTGGACTTATAATCGTATGGTATTCTTTACCAGTCCACCATTGAGCAAACCGGGAAATAGGTAGGCAGTGTAATATTGAATAGATGAAAAATAAAGCAATACTTGATATAGTCTTATATTATAAACATATAATTAGACCAATATATATGTACTTACACATAATATATCAAGTGAGTAAATATATACATATAATAAATACATACAAAAATATATACATAAAATTTTACCGTATCAAACAATTAACTGTATTAGAAGAGCAAATAACATTCTATGATTTAAACAGTTGCCAGCAAGTTTAAGTTTAAAGGGAAAGTGATTTTTGTAAAAAATAGCTGCGCAGTACATACATATATACATACATACAAGACATATATGTCTACAGTCATCATATTTATTGGATTAAAATAATACTTGTACCAATAAATGTAACTTTATTTCAAAATACATTCAAAGAGAATAGAACAGTAAAGGATCGGTTATATTCTGTTTGAACTTCTCTGGCGTCCAATTTGTATTCCTTTATCATTCACTTCATGCATTACACTCTTGAATTTATTTGATTCCAATATATTTCTGAAACTTAATTATTTACTGTTCTCTGTCGATGTGGTTGGTAACTTGTGTTGGAAACTCATTGTTGATTATATAATATTATTCAAATTTAAATATTTTGAGGGTTATTTAAACATGAAAATAGAATATTTTACCTAAAGAACCATAGTCAATAAAGTACAAAATCTCTTGTTCATCTCGTCAGTTGGTTACACGTGTCGGTATGGGACGCTCATATTTTTAGTTTACCTACGAGAACATTCGCTTCAATGAATGGTTGAGTGTAGACAAAGATTATACTATTGTATAATATTTTTAATTAAACTAACTTTTTTACGTGTCTCCGTTTGAATGAGATTCGCTTTAATTGTACTATTTAAAATCGTTCCTTACTTACTGTTCAATTGATGCAATTAAATTAAAACTTAATAGAAACTTCATGTCATTTAAAACAATGACTTGAAGTGGTCTTAGTATAATATGTAACAGCGTCATGGTCATTTCAGCCAGTATCCGTTCACTGCTGCTCCTAGTCCTCCCCCATAGACTGCCATAAGGAAAGATCCTGATCCACTTGCATCCACTGACTCCCTACAATACATTTGAGATCGTTACTCCATCTAGTGGGGGTCGTCCTACACTGCGTTTGCCTGTACAGAGTCACCACTCAAGTCTTCCAAATCGGTTGTTGGTTCTTAGAGCTATGTGACCAGCCCATTGCCACTCCAGCTTGCTTATCCTTCGGGCTGAGTCGATTACTTTGGTGCTTTTGCGGATATCCTTGTATGTAGCATAGGTAATTCTAATTTCATTACTCTAGTAACGGCCTCAATAACTCAGTAGTAATCTTAAAGACACGCGGCAGCGGTTATATTATTCTGTTATATGAAAAACTAAGTATAAATATTTTAAATATTATTACCAATTTATCATTTATCGTAATAAAAGCAACACTATTTATCGATGCAATAATATTATACATATAATATAAATGCTCTTACGTCTATACTTTATATAGCAACCAATAAAACCCGTCGGGAACAAATAAACTATTTTGTATGTTAGTTGGATTCTTTCTGGGAGTTTATGTGTTTTTCTCTTTTATATATTTTATGTTATATATTGTTACTACATAGTGTAATGTTTAGTTCAATTTCGATAGGCTATTGATAAATAGTTACTAATATTTCTTGTGATTTAGCATAGAGAAGATGACAGATTTCAATTGTAACAGACATTCATTATTTATTACAGTAACTGTCAAAATATTTTGGATATTTATAATAGAATGTATTGATTTATGTTCTATCCCTATAATAGAATGGTTTTTTTTTATACAACTTAAAATGGCAAACAAGCTGACGGTTGACAAGATGGAAAGTGGTAACCGTCGCCTATAGACATGAGCAGTACCATGGATATAACAGAGTATACTATTTCGCCCATGATACCCCCCATGCGTTGCCATTCCTGAGGACTCAGATGTTATTCCTCTGTACCCTGTAAATTCACGCCATATCCCACCCTTCAAACTGAACACAGCCATGCAAACACAACTGCTTCACGGTAGAAACACGAATGGGACAGAGGTACCCAAACAATCGACTTTTGTACTAAGTCTCCCTCTGGTAAATATCTGGTAATATATGTAGGAAAACTATATTATTGGAAACTAAACTAACTATTTAAATATTATAATTTAAATATATTTACATTCAATTCCCTTGTGGTCCCGGCACAGAATAGACCACCTCTTCCTTTCTCGTCGGTGTCGTAAGAAGCGAGGGAGGGCAAGGATTGGGCAGCAGCGTCTTTCTTAAATTATCTCCAAAGCCTAACTGCAGTTGCCAAACCACTTATCAAGCTTGGCAACTATTGGCTAAACCACCCCTTAGGGGAGAGGCTATGTTCAGCAGTGGACATTTAATGGCTGATATGACATATGAAATGTATATAAATATACAAACACAAATATTACATACCCAAGTTTATGAGGACAAAAGTTTCTCTTTTAATCAGCTCTTGAAGATATTCTGCGATTGTTTATAGAGGAATAACACCTGAGTCCTCAGGAATGGCAACGCATGGGGTGAAACAATATTCACTGTTATGTTCATGGTACTGCTCATGTCTATAGGCGACGGTTACCACTCTCCATCAGGTGGACCGTCAGCTTGTTTGCTATTCTAAGTAGTATAAAAAAATATTGTCTTTCACATATTTGTATTGGGAGATTTTTTTTAGAATAATAAAACGTCATTTCACGATAGACCTATTTCAACAGATGTACCGGTGGCAGTAATACATTTAGGTGCTAAAATGAACCCTAACGACATAGAGGAAGGCGATGACGTATACTTCGGATGCGACGTTGATGCTAATCCCCCCGCCTACAAAGTCATATGGGAACACAATGTAAGTAATTTCTTATCTACTTAAAATTCATATTTTATGGTTACACAAACTTACCTTAAATGAATTTTAACTTAACGCACAGAGATATCTTTGAATATGTAGTACATAGTATATATTTTATTAGAAGAAAGTCTTCAGCGTTTTAATAATTATTTAAATTTAATTTGCAATTTTATTTTATTTCAATTATACTCTTGTAATATTTGGATATTTTTATATGTAAATACCCTAAGTACCTAACATTAAGACAGGTCTAGATTTACCTTGTTTGTTGTGTAATTATATGGGTATTATAAGTTATTTTAACTCATTGTAGTAATTATAAATGTTCAAGTATAAATAAATAAACATTTATTTGTATTATTTAAGATTTCTTTCCATAGATACATTAAATGAAATGAAATGAGTTTATTTGCATTAAACAGTTTACAAGCCACGTGGTATTATTTTGGCACCTGTTTAATTGCCTTAAAAGATGTAGGCATGCAAATATTTTACATTTTATATAAAAAAAAAAACCGGTAATCAAAATTATAATTTAAATACATTATTTAAATTGACTTTACATATTAAAAGTCTAGATTATAGTACATTATATATACATAAATTTACTAAAAATTCTCTTTACACGTTACAAGAGCATAATTCCTTTTTTTAACGCAGAAGAATCATTGTTATGAGTTTGTTCATAATAAGATAAGAATGTACATTCTATGTAAAGGGGAAAGGGATTGTTAATAATGAAGTCTAACAGTCCCATTGCTAGCAATATAGAAATATAGAGACCCGTTTTGAAGTCGACCTGTTAAGGTTAACAGATCAACTTTAACACGGTTTTCCTTAAACTCATCTTTATTAATGATCGTTAATTGATGAATACGTCATGATAGGCCATAACTGACCTGCTTCATCCTCACCTACTATCCCTCGCTGGTGCTTCACCTCCGGTATACCAGTAGCACAAGTGGGTTTAATATTCTATTTTCATCCATAAAAATACAACCTGTATAAGAGTCAAACTGAGAACATATTACTATACTGTTCACGATTTTTGAATCTTTTCGAATGTAACATCTCGTATAATTAATACATTATTTTTTAATAGCACTAATTTTACTTATTATTTAATGAACACTTAATTTTAAACAGCATTTAATAAAAATATAATTGGTCCATTAAATATAAAGTGTGCTCTAAAACACTTTTAATTACTAATCACTTTGGAAAGTTAAGTACCTATTTATTAATTCTTAAACCACAGGCTTCGTTATTTTAAAAATAAAAAAAAAACCTTTTTTAAATAAAACCCATCTTAGGCTTTAAAAATATAATCGTCACAAGTAAAAAAAAATATTAAATAACTATCGCTATACCCTGGCTTTGCATGGGTAGATAGATAGAAAGATAATTTAGTATTTTATATTTCTTTTTTATATTTTTTGATACCTTGGGTTTCACGATTGTAATTTTCGTAAGGATTTCTAATTTATTTGAAAACAATATATGGCTTGTTACTTCCTGACAATGCAGCTTTCTATAGGTGAAAGAATTTTTAAAATCAGTTTAGTAGTTTTTGAATTTATCCATTAAAAATAAGCAAATAAACAAACATACAAATAATGAAATCTATATTAATAATCTATGTTTATATTTATTTATATTATATCTATATTAATATCTAATTTATAATATTAGTATAAATTTACTTATAGATTGATAAAATAATTTGTATAAAAATTATTTGTAATGTAATGAATATATTATTACATTACAAATAATTTTTTACAAATATAAAAGTAACACGACAACAAGTAATAAATAATGTTACAAACCCATCAAATATGTGAATACTTCTAAAAATTCGATGATCTAAATACTATGAATTCTTAATCGTTCGATGCTTTTTATGGTCATTTTATTAGTCCATAAATGTTTTGTGTGGAACCATAAAACTAGAATGTCAATGGTCTCAGTATATTCAGAGAGCACCGCAGTTTTTCAAATACAACCGGCTTTTGGCGAATGAAATAAAAGATATGTATTTTCAAACGACCTCAAAAAGGCTTCATTTTGATTGAATGAGGTCGACTGTCAACCAACTTAAAAAGTCCTTGTTTTCAAGTTTTTCTTTATGTTTAAACTGGTTAGAAAAAAAAAATATTATAATGTTATTTATTGAATAACTATTTATGTAGTTTTATAAAAAATATTTACCGATATTTTCCATTATAATGTAATATACTAAAAATAATAAAAAGATGTCGTTTCGCGGAACCTTTTATCGAAAATCTGATAAGGTATCTGAATGTAGAATGAATGTTAGCAAACTTCTGCTTTCATTTCCATATCTATATAAATAAATACCAATACATATATTTAAATATATATTTAAGTATGTTGTATGTAAGTACCTCACTCGAGAACAGTACTAACTTACTCGTATTTGACAATTTTTGTTGTGTTTGTTATTCATATATATAATATAATAAATAAGTCCATATCACTGATTATTTAATTAAATATAATAATTCTATTTAAATAGCCAATAATTTTATTGTCGATCAAGGTATCTATGAAAGAAAACATTAAAAAAATCGTATGAAGAGGTGAAAAGTTTTTTTGATTTCGTCTTATTTTCTTAATTCGTACACCCGTATAAAGTTAGGACAGGCAACGAGTAATATTATATACATATATAATATCACGATACGATTTCTATATTTAGTTCTAATCAGAGTGATTATTGTTCTAAGAGAACCCCTGAAGCTTTCGCTCGAAATTTGCATGAACTCACTGCTAATTATGTCAATTATATCTATTATGTCTGGGTAAAGCCTAACTGTGGTTGCCAACCCGCCTGCGAAGCGTGACAACTACTGTCAAAACCCTCCTTTATGGGGGAGGCCTATGTTCAGCAATGGACAGTTAACGACTGACGTAATGATATGATGATGTCTGGGTACAACATGAAATACGAGTACATCGTAGTAGATGTGTATTTAACCCTTCTTTGCATGATTTTTTTATATTGGTAAAATAAATCAAGGTAATAATATAATTCGTGTTCAAAATTAAAGGAAAAATATTTAAAAAAATAAATGTGACAGCTGTTTTTTTTTCTGCAATGGACATTAAAAAGATATCCAAACACGACGATCAACTTAAAGTAAACTTGTTCTTTTATATAATTTTTGGGCATTCAATGTTGTGATGGAAGTTTCAAAGAAGGGTTAAATCCTTTGATATGTATTTTGTATTTAAAACCGATGGCTTTCGAATAAAAATTGTTCTTAATTTCTATTTGTAATTGTGTGAGAGTTTGGTCCTAGAATGTCAGAAGTTTTATTATGCCTTTCTTATACATGACGTGGCTTACTGAACGACGGTTTTTACATATATATATATATATATATATATATATATATATATATATATATATATATATATATATATATATATATATATAACAGAGAGAGTAAATAATTTTTGATATATCACAAGCGTACAGTCCACCTAATGGTAAGCAGTTACCGTATGAATACCTGTAATACCAGAGGCGCGTATTACTTGTGTTTTGCCGACCCTGAAGTAACCCCTTTTTTTGAAGAATCCCATGCTGTAGTCGCTACCCAAGATCTGAGCTCATTCCATAACCTGAACGTGCGTGGGAGAAAACATCTCTGAAACCGAGCTGTACGCTACCATCTAGGCTTCAAGATATAAGGTCTTAGGTATATTTTATAGGCAGGGGTTAATCTTGAGACATTTGAATCACAGTCAAGTATTGTTAAATTGAGTTCTTCTTTATTGCTTTTGTTTATTTTTACCAGGGTGTTCTGCTACAGCACAATCCAGCAGGTGGAGTGATCCTGACTGGAAATACGAATCTTGCACTCCGAAACGTTTCAAGACACCAAGCGGGGAAATACTCGTGCACGGCTTCCAACGTCGAAGGCGATGGGAAGTCACCGCCATTGCATATGCAAGTTGTTTGTAAGTACATTTATTGCTTCATGTAGAACAATAAAAAATATACTCACGACTTTAATTCTTTGTGCATAGGTAAATAGGTAGATACTCTTTATTGTTTCCTCTAACCTTTAAATGGAGAAGAGAGTGATTATAAACAGTTTGATCGGAGGCACGATAAAATTCTGCATACATTTATTTATATATATATATATAAAGTGTTGTGTGTTAAATTAGGATATAACCTACTCGTATACCAAATTTTATTCAAATCTGGTCAGTAGTTTAGGTGTGAAAAAGAAACAAACATCCATCCATCCATTGTTACAAATTGCATTTATTACATTCAATAGGATTGCTAACAACGTGGTGATTACTAAAAATTCTTATAATTTAGAACCAATCGTCGACTTGTTAATGTTATTACTGACAGACCAATATTTCACAAAGTATTTTTGTATTTAATGCGACAGAAACAACCCAACCGCCAACTAACAGATTAATTTGGATTATTAACGTGTTGTCCATTATCCAGATAATCAATTTTTAATTCGACTTGCAAACTAGTGTTGTCCTAATTAGAAACTCAGGAACTATGAAGTTTGAGCCATTAAGATCCAATACAACTTTATAATTTGAACGGTACCTATCTTTATAACTTTACGCGACGTTTATTAAGAGTATTATGCACTAATGAACACTATTCTTACATACGAGTACATCCAGGGTCGTAGCTAGATTTATGTTTAAGATAAGGCAAAAGAAATTTCTGGTAGGGCAGAAGCCATTATTATATGACTTCGAAAAAGCGAATATGTCTAATTTTCTTTTGGCCTTTCATATATTAGGTAGGGTATTTTAAGGTAGGGCACTGCCCCTCAATGCTTCCTCTTTATCCTAGCTACGGCTATGAGCACATCTCTTATTTCATCAACATTCATAATTCATCACATGCATGCGCTCCAATTCCGGTCACGCAGTATATGTATTAGATCATCATAGATTCTGTTTCGTTGTCTTCAGCTGTAACGAAATTTATTGAATGCAATTTATTATTATTTTAATGTTAAACCTACCTCTACACAAGGTAATAAATAAATAAATATATCGAAGTACAATAATTTCTACTTATTTAATACTTTCACATTTCGGGTTCTCAAGGTTGACTGGAAGAAATCCTTTTAAGGGATAAGTCCGTCTGTGTACATTTTTTGTTATAATAGTACAGTCAATGAAGGTTTTCGTTAAATCTCCATCGATTTTCATGAAAATTGGCGAGTAGGTGGGGGATATCTTAAGAAACAAAAGTGACATAGTGCCAACTTGTTCTATTGCCCAGGGGGTGGATGCTACCCCTTCTCAGGGGTGAAAATTTATTTAATAAAAATAATTATAACCTAATATCTATACTGTAAGTGAAGCCCCAAAAGTATGTAAATAAATAATAATAAATTAAAAAATAATAATTTAATAATACCAAAATTTTGTATAGTCTCAGCATAGAATGGACCACCCCTTACTTTTATCGTGGGTGTCATAAGAGGTGACTAAGGAAGTTAAATGTTCAAGGGGTAGACAGTAGCGTCCCTCTTAAAACATCACCAAAGAATAACTTCGGCTGCCAATCCGTCTGCCAAACATGGCAACTACTGGCAAAGCTCTTTTTATGGGGGAGGCGTATGTTCAACAGTGGATAGTCAACGACTACTACGATGATGAATATGTAAATGGCTAGTATTAATATTTTTATTTTTAAATTACAAATTCAACAGAGACCGACTTATCTGATAAATGTAGATGGAAATAAATGTAAATAAAAATAAATTTTCAATTGGTTAAATAAAAAAAGAGCTTCACTTCTTTTAAATGTGTATAAAATAGATGGCTGTATAAAAATAGATGTAAGATAAAATGGCATAAAAACTTCTCGCAAAGTTCGAGGGAAAAGGTGGCAAAAATACAGTGTAAGGAAGTTTGTTATTCATTGTACACCATGGATGAATATCGTCGATAAGAAATTCGCAAAAAAGAAACTCCACTGAAAATAAACCGCTGTTCTGAGGGCGATGATTTTTTTTTTATAATTATTTTATGTTTGCCCACGATTTCTAACAACATTATAATTTAATATTAACTCGCAACTTCGCTCGCGTAATCTGAATACGTAGATAGACCGCAATATAGAATAATAATCTGTCATTCTACGTCTCAAATAATTTATTCAATATATTTTTTCTTTTATGGCTTGCGTTACAGTAATTAAGGCATCTTGTCCTTGCTATTGGATACGGTTGACGGAATACTTATAGAAGAGGGTACATGGTGTATTCACTACTAATTTAGGCGCAATATTTGGGATCAAGAGGAATAATTTATTTATTTAAATTTTAATGCACATATACATTTGGCAATCTTAACACTGGACGGTGTTCTCTACCAGTCAATCATTGGGTAAAACTAAGAAATAAGTGGGCGGTGCATTATTGAATTAAGAAAATAAAATAACACTATATAAAACATATAATTAGACTGATATAAATATACACATAATATGTTAAATAAAGAAATAATATGTGTATTCCAAATTTTACGACGATTGGTCGAATCGTTAAAGTACCAAGAGGTAAAGAACAACAAAGTCACTTTTATATTTATAATACTAGCTATATCTATATAATATATGTATGTATTTGGATGTATGTGTTTATTTATGTATGTGTATATGACTATGCTGTCACAGATATTATTTTTTTACAGATCTATTTCTTTTAACGCGCCACCTACATACTTATGCTTTAATTCTTTTTACCCAAACGTTGCCTGAAAGAGATTGCTTAGCAATAAGACCTCCTTTTGTATTACACTATACGTATTGAAAATTGTTCAACAAATCCTGTTATGTAGGTGGAATAAAGTGTCAAATAAATAAATATATTACCCCACGGCTTTATTCGCATCAATCTTTATTATATCTTATGTTATTATAGTACCTCTCCAACTAGTGAAGGTTGGCTATAGGCTCACGGAATCTGTCCTTGTCTCATGTGAGATGGAATAATTCGGCTACACTGATAATGCTTGCCTACTAGGATGGATAATATATAGCAATATCTATATATTGTAGTTACAATATCTATTTATTTTGGGAGACTTTGTACAAAAGTCGATTGCTTGAGTAACTCTGTCCCATTCGTGTTTCAACCGTGAAGCAGTTGTGTTTGCATGGCTGTGTTTCGGTTTGAAGGGTGGAATATGGCGTGAATTTACTGGGTACAGGGGAATAACACCTGAGTCCTCAGGAATGGCAACGCATGAGGGTATCATGGGCGAAACAGTATACTCTGTTATGTCCATGGTACTGCTCATGTCTATAGGCGACGGTTACCACTTTCCATCAGGTGGGCCGTCAGCTTGCTTGCCATTCTAAGTTGCATAAAAAAAATTATTAAACTGATAACAATTATATTAAATCTCTTGGTCATCCTATATATAATATTGAAATGACAAATCCAACTGGTGTGGGCGATATCGAAATAAGTGATGACCTTTTGACCGCCATCAATATCCACCGAAACCTAATAAACAGATACTGGAGCGGTGCCGATATTACTCATCCCTACCATCCACTCCTTGATTTTACGTACCCAAAACTTTTTTTTTTGCTACCGACCTCTTTCTTGCCAGCAACTATGCACAGCATCTTATTCATATACTCAATTTTATTTGAATCCAATTAATTTTTTTTTTTCGTAAAAGAGTCATCATATCATATCAGCCTTTAACTGTCCACTGCTTATGTTCAGCAGCTTAGTGGGTTTTGGCAGTAGTTGCTACATTTGGCAAGCGGGTTAGCAACCGCAGTTAGGCTTTAGAGACGTTTTAAGAGGGACGCTGCTGCCTATCCCTCGCCCAATGTTACGTAAAAGAGTAAAATATATCTATACAGAGGGGGAAGGGATTGTTAGCAATGCAAATTACTAGTTCCATTGCTAGCAATATGTACCCTGTCAGTTTGACCTTCATGTGCTCCCCCCTGAAAACCGTCATGCTAAATTTCAGATGTATTCATCACGAATCCTAATGTAAATTATCTCCACGTAATTCGATAAGAACTCATAAAAAAAAAAACAATTTTACCTTTTTTAATAATAAAAATTGTCCACAGATAAACCGATATGTCGGAAAAGAGAAATACGAATGATCGGCGCCGCGCTACAGGAGCCATCCAGTGTGGTGTGTGAAGTTGACGCTTTCCCACCACCTGATACATTTGAATGGACCCTCAATAACTCAGCTGGCTCTATAAAAGTTGATCCCGTAAGTGTTATTATGAATAAATAAAAGATTTCTTTTTTTAATACGATGGATGTTTATGATTGTTTTATAATGTAAGTCTATATTTTACTGTAATACTATATTTTTAATATTTTCATATGCATACTTTATTTTAGTCTACTTATTGCGTTTTGTTTATTCGAAAATAATAATCTTAATATAAATAAATTAATAAAACAAAACAAAAATATGATAACACCCAATTTTCGTATGTTTTTGTTTTACTTTTGATAAAATATTATTTATTTATTATAGTCATTTATATTTAACTATTAAAGCATTTATATTTAAATATTACAATTAATAGCAATAATGATCTTGAATAATAACTATCGTGAGTCATACTATATTGTAAATCGGTATCCTCTTTGTTTCCTCCAAAAGATTACAGTAATAAAATTGTAACTATTTATGTCAGTTTTAAAATCCTCGAATTTAAAACATGAGTTTCTGAAATTCTGGACTAACTCACAATATTATCACTTGTTTTGAAATAGCAACAAAATTATAGTATATGCTCATAATATTTATTTATTATATATGTTATAATGCAATACGCTGTTAGTGTTCCTATGAATAAATTATAAGAAGGCTCAGGTCTTATTAACAATCTATTTTCAGCTACGTTTCACGGTAGAAGCCTACGAGGGGCGGTCCATACTTTCTTACACTCCAGTTTCTGACGTCGACTACGGAACTCTGTCCTGTCGAGCGACTAATTTGGCCGGACAACAAACGTCACCTTGTGTATACACTTTGATGCCAGCTACCAGACCCGACCCGCCGACAAACTGTACAGTGTACAATCTTACCGATGACTCGTTAGATCTTATGTGTCTTGCTGGTAAGTGAATACATTTTATAGCTGTACTTACTTTACTATGTCTAGGTGATTGGGATAAAAAGTAGCCTATATTTTTATTTTACGTCACGAACGTGGCAAACAAGCATACAGCCCGTCTGATGGTAAACGGTCACTGAAACACTAGGAGTGTCACGTGCGTGTTGTCGACCTTAAAGAAATTTTAATATATCCTTTTTGAAGAACCCCATACTGTAGTAGTAGTAGGGAAAACTTCGGCTGGAAGCAAACTCATCTGAAACTGCACTGTAAAAGATCATTCAGATTCTAGCATGCGAGGATATATTCCCTGTCGATGGTGATGTTCTTTCTCATCTCAAATAATATAAATATATGTATTAATAACATAATGTTAAATACACGAATATTTTGCCTCTTACATTTTATAATTTAGAGAAAGAATGATAAAATTATACCGTATTACGATAAATTATTTAAACCCGTAATATTCATTTACTTTACTGAGGTAATTAAATATGCACTAGACTCAAATGCTTGAAAGATTTTCCAATTTAGACGAGCGATTAATATTTCAATTTTCTATAATTATATAATATTAATACCGCCAAATTACTATATAATAATTAACCGCTTTAACCCTCGCCCTGCGAAGTGCGATCTCTTAAAAGACCCGTTAATCTCTAAATCCACTAAAACTTTAATTGCTAAAGGGTTATAACCTGGTGAATGAATTAACCTCACAATATTACGTCTCACAGATACGGTGAAAGTAATCGATATTCTAATACTGTGGACTAATCAAACGGTTTTGAAGAGCTATTACCTAAAAATCATTTAATTAACGGCAAACAAGGCGAGATAACAATTAACTTTATCCTATTTAAACGGTTTTTCCTCTTTGTTAAAAAATAAAAGTAGAAATAATTAAGGAAATTACGTAAAATTCTGTTGTCACATTTTTACGTGGTTTAAGTAGGTAGATTGCAAATTACATATTTTACTTTCTTCTTATAAAATTAATTCTTTGTATTTGTAACAAATAAACACAATTTTTCTTAAATAAATAAGCTGTTCTTTTAAACTAGTTGCCTGGTTCTATGCACATGTACATTTGTTACCTTTCCGTCCAATTTTTTAATATTATCGCACCGGTCGCCATCGACAGGGATTTCATCCACATACGCATAAACCTAAATGATTACGTACAGCGTGCTTTTAGAGAAAATTTTTCCCACGAACGCTTAGGCTGTGGGATGAGCTCCCTGCCGAGGTTTTCCCTAGAGACTACAGCGTGGGGTTCTTCCAAAAGAGTATATTAGAATTTCTCAGTAGTCTGCAACGTGCACGTGACACTCCTAGTGTTACTGGCGTTCATAGGCTACAGTGATTGTTTACCATCAGATGGACTGTATGCTTGTTGGACGCCTTTATGACATAAAAAAAAATATTTTATTTCATACAAACCTTGTCCTGATAATTACAAAAACGTAAAAGAACCAAATAGATGCAGCGATTTTGAAGTGATGCGATTACATAAATTCGGCAATTGATATTTATACCTACAGATTTTGTTGTTATATATATATATATATATATATATATATATATTATATATATATATATAAAATTGTAAAAGCAATAATTTTATATTAACATACTATTTTTCCCGTGAATTTCGTAAGAGGCGACTAAGGAAGGGTGAGGGACGGGCTTAAAATATTTCCAAAGCCTAACTGCGTTTGCCAATCCACCTACCGAGCGTGGCAATTACTAGCAAAACATCCCAGGAGCAGGCTAATGTTCAGCAATGGCCAGTTAAAAGCTGATGTAATAGTGAATAATTTAGTAGTGTTAACTCCGCCAAATGTACAATTACGCTGTGCGTTAAAGTTTAAATAAATAAATTACTCTGAGAATAACATAAAATAGAGTGTCTCATTACTGTGATTGATCTGTAGTCGTAGCATTTAAAATAACAATCTGTTTTAGATACAAGACCTTTTAACCTTTATAATATATGTAGATATAATAGACAAGCTATGTCTTATGGCTTTGCCTGTGATCGTATCGTGACGTTTAATAACTTTCCTTCCTTTATTCGATTTCAATAGGTGATATTAGGTTCTCATTTAATAAGTAGACAGCTTCATATTCAGTAAATATTAAGCATTAATTTTTTTTAAAGTCACTAATAATTTTTTTACAATAAATAAATACGAGTACAAGAATTACAATAATCAAATAATAATTAAATATTTTATAATTAGAAATATATACATTATAAGAACAATAAACATAGCCTATGATTTCATAACAAAAAATCATTCATAGTATAGACACACTTCCTAATGGTCATTTTAAAATAGGTGAGAAGTAATTCTATTATATTTTTGGAAATTTGTTATACACTTTTGTCAATATGAAACAACAGTTCTTTTTATATTTATATATCTTATTATTCTTTTGACTATTACTGAATAAAAATATATTCTTTTAGGTTACGAAGGTGGTCTTCAGTCTGTCTACATAGCTGAAGTCTGGGGCAATGAAGGCTTAGTGGTAAATTCGAGTAATGCTGTAGCATCATGGAATCTCCGGAGGCTTGGAGCGAAGAGACAATTAAAATTGGTAATCTACGCTGCAAATGCTAGAGGAAGGTCGGAACACGTAACATTTACAGTGGAAACTGCGCCCAGATTATCACCAAGAACAGGTGAGATGAGTAAATATTTTTATAATTTACTTAGTTTGATTGTAGATATTGATTTGTTCCCCCTTCCTTTCCCGTGGGTATCGTAAAAGGCGGCTAAGGGAACTTACTAACCAAGGGATGGACAACAGCGTTCCTCTAAAACATCACCAAAGGCTAACTATGGTTGCCAACCCGCTTGCCAAGCGTGGCAACTTTTGGCAAAACCTATTTTATAGGGGAGGTTTATGTTCAGCAGTGGACAGTTAAACGCTGATATGATGATAATGATGAAGGGAGCTTGACAGTTTCCCAATTCGCCCCCTTGGTAGTCTCAATATATGTAAATATAATAACATTTATTTATTGGACATTAACATTTATTTCTAAATAACTTATTGTCATTCTGCGAAATTCGACAAGTTTACAAGTTTTTTTTGTGCAACATAAAAAGGTAAACAAGCTGACTGCCCACATGATGAAATGTAGTAACCGTCGCCTATAGACATGAGCAGTATCATGAACGCAATAGATTTTTTTATACCACTAAAGTGGCATCCGAGTCTGGGCACTGGCTAAATGAAGTGAAGACTATTTTGCTAGCCCTATTCTTCTCAACGGAACATGGAAAAAGTCTCTTGGACGTGCTCGAGCATAATTAGAAGATGCTCGAATAGATATCGATGCCAGGATGCTCTAATCATATTTGTACCCTTTAAACACTTTTAAAATATACTCGATTAAACTTACGTCTCACTTCAAGTGAGTTATATTCTACCATGCCCAATAAGAACTTACTCCAGGGGGGAAAGGAAATTAGTAATGGGGACTAATAATCCCATTGCTAGCAATATACCCAACCAGATCGACCTCCTAGTGGTTCCCCCTGGAAATTATCATGGTTAATTCCTGATGAATTCATCATGATGGGCTTACTGGCCTGTTTTCATTCTAATCTATCACCCTTCACTGGTGCCCCGCCAGCTTATCCCGTTAGCACAGGCGGGGTTACCATTCCATTTTCATCCAATAAAAAAAAAAGAACTTACTAGGATATAAATATATATTTATATCTGCCAATATATACTTATAATGAGCATTATACAAATGCGTTCAAAAAAGCTAACAACTCTAGACTACAGACACCTGAAGCACTTTGAAGCATTCTAAACACGAAACCCTTCAATTTATGTTAATAATAATAGTAATCTTTATTTTACGAGTACTACTCAAAAAGAAATATTGTACAGTATATAACTATTTAGGTTTTAATTTGAAATAATCTTTGTGAAAGTCTGGAGTCTGAACTAGGTTGAAACCTGTACTACAGAGGGCCTACCATGAAGTGTTTTCCGAAATTTCGGAGCCGAACGAAACACAAATTTGATGTTAAAATTACATAATACATGCCGTTTGGAAATATTAAAAATGTTAAAATATTGTTCCTTTGGACTTTTATGATAGGATGTACGACGAACGAAATGTTAAATTCTATTTATTGATCCGATTTTGGTATAAACAAAAACACGAAATTGAGTCCGAAATTTCGGAATTTCATTTCATAGTAGACCCGCAGATATCCAGGCTCTCTCCGAAGTTACTAAACATCTATATTATTATAATTATCAATACAAATATTGTGAGGTAAGTATTCTTGGTATTTCTATCTTAGAGATGCATGTATGAAGAATATATTTTTGAATGTAGTGTGTACCTATATCTGGGTACACTAGGCTGTGTACGTCATTAATATTTGTACGACTACTAAGCAAAAACACAGCAATAATAGTAAAAATATATATGATATTTCCTATGAGTCATCAATCCCCAACTATTAAGTCTATACTCATATTGCGACATGATTCTCATGTGTAAACGATGCGTCATCAAACAATTAATCGATCGAAGCTCGGAACACCAACATTAACCGTTCGTTGCCTAGATTGATAGACCTAAATACATGAAACCTAATTTAATCAAATATTTTTATGGACGATTTAAATACAGCCTAATATACAAAGGTCAACGTAGACTAGTTGTTGTGTATACATAAAATTTTGTTCAACCAAAGTAGAAATGGTATTGAAGAAAAATATATCTAATGAAATTGCCAATAAAAAGCGTTCGCAAATAAGTACGAGCACAATAATATACTTAATTTACAAGATTATAGACGAAAAAAAGTGAAATTGTTCTTTTGAAATGAAAGATACCATCTTATTTCTTCAGCGAGAAAAATACTTACTGCACAAACAAAGAAATATGATATTTATACACATAATTCTTCTCAGAATTCGTATAAAACCTTTAACAAAGTGTGAAGTATTTTCATAAAGACTGTACATATACATTTTATATTTAATTCAGCATTGTATTTAATTTTAATGCATTAATATATCATAATAAGTGATAACCATACAATACAGTTATTTATAAGTAGGTAGGTATTATATGTATTTATAGTGTATGTATTTATGTAATATTTTATTATATATTTTAATATTTTATTTAACTGTAGATTTGTTTATGTATTAATAGATACGCACATAAGTACAAATGTTTATATTATACTGGAATTAAACCTGCGACCATCCGTAGGCGTCGTCTATTAAACAAACCACTACATCACAAAGATCGTGAAATGTTACAGCTGATTTTGTATCAGACTTCTTATAACGAAAATTAAAATACCCCTATAAAATGAAATATATAGAACATTCTATAGTATTCATTCATCTTCTCAAAGGTTAACTGTAATCTATCTCTCTATGGGATAAATGTACCATTGTATATTATATTTTTGATGTGCCCAATGTAAATGATGTACAATAAAGATTTTATAATACAAAAAAATACAATAAATAAGTATGAAAAATATAATGTTATTATTTTCTGGTTAAAACAATTTATATTAAGCATCAAATAAAGTATATTGACATTAGTGAAAAGTCTTTCTTATAAATTAAAGATAATACTCGTATAATAACGGATAGTCGACAAAAATTCAAGCAATTTCAAATTCAATATTTAAATTTAATTACAAAGTGCTGATCAATCAGAGTTGTTTACTTTGAACAATTGCTTATAAGCACTTTTACTGATTGTGAAATGAACGTTCTGTTAAACTTTTCTTAGAGAATACAGCACATTACTAAGTCTTCATCATCATCATCATCATACCAGTCATTATCTATCTACAACAAAAGATAGGCCTTCCCTTGGAGGGTTTGAAACAAATTCTAAAACTTATATTTAAAGTATTATTCCACTAAAAGGTTCAACCTGGTCACAATGTTCAATTGTTAATTCTCAAAGGGAGTATACCTTAATAAATACAAACAGAACAAAACAGCCTTAACATACCCCATAAAACCAAAAAGTTGGAAGAGTTCAGAGAGAACGAATAGCGAAAGTACCATCCCACGGGACTTCCACATATTGTGCGGAAAACTTTTAACATTGTCTTTGAAGACGATTTAGTCAGGGCAAGTTCGATTAGAAACCTCTTAACTAGGTGTACTGTCACCTTATTACGGGAATATAGTCTATAAATAGTTTCTCTTAAAACTTAAAGTTCGGTGACCTTGGTGTTGCAAGATAGTCTAAAGAGTTCTCGGTTTGACATATTGCCTCAAGAGAGTTATGAGTTCAATGCCCGTATAATACAAATATTTTAATATTTGTATTAAATAATTAACTATTAATAATCTATCAATTATTAATTTACCATACACAAAAACCTAAGTAAGTAAAGTACACACTACTTATTTTAGACTAAATAGTGGTCTAATGATATTGAAAAAAGTTTCTGATTTATTACGTTTTATTACAAGAACAACCTATAATTTTGATTTTATATCAGTAATTAACTCGTTGAAAGATTTGAAATATCAAACAGAAAAAAGGGCAAAAGGTCTACATCTTTTTAATGTCTCCCCTGAACTTGATAAAGATCCTTCTATTTATTTTTAGAAATACGTACAATATAAAGAAATAAAAATATATATTTAGCTCGTTTAATTCAACTCTTCGAAAAGTAGATTAAAGGGGTACTAGTACCTTTTTAATATGAGATCACAGTACATCAATCATACATAATACACAATACAGAATTATTAATATAATTTTTTATAAATATACAAATAAAATCTGCTTAAATAAAATATAGTAAAAGCATCAAATAAAATAAATGGAGAAATGAATTCTCCGTGACACTGATTCAACTTGAACTTCGAACATGGCTGTAAAACTCAATCGGTTTGGAACTTCGATTAACGACATTGAGTTGCTATCAGTTTCTAGCAACGCTCTTTAAGAATATTACATATTAGTAGGTACCAGAAACTGATCTAATATTTAAAGTCATTCTAGAAATATCTAGTTATTTAAAACGTAACTAAACAAATATACACATTACTATAATTCCTATTGGTATAGTCTTTTTTTTTTACAACACAGGGGGCAAACGAGCATGCGGCTCACCTGATGGTAAGTGACTACCGCCACCCATGGTCACCCACAACACCTACGGCATTGCAGGTGTGCTGCCGGCCTTTTAAAAAGGAATATGCTCTTTTCTTGAAGGTTATGTTGTCGTTTCGGTTCGGAAATACTGCAATAATACTGCAATAATAGTCGTAGGGATTTATTAAATACTGCCGTTGTGGTAAACATAACACTTGGCCCTTATACCCACATTTTGCCGATCATATCAGAAATCATGACCGTGTGGTCCCACCAAAGAATGGGCCACCCTTTTCCCGTAGCGTTCCTTTTTAAACATCATCAGAACCTAACTGCGTTTACCAATCTGTCTGCAAAGCTTAGCAACTACTGGTAAAAGCCTCCAAAAAGGGGGAGACCTGTATACAGTAGTAGAGAGTTAACGTCTGATGTGATTATGATGATTAGAATTCAGTGTGGTAAACGAGCTTACCATTTTTTTTTGGCTACGGTAACTGCTTACCATCAGGTGGGCCGTATACTTGTTTGCCACCTCAATGGTATAAAAAAAATCATCACTTGAATTAATAAGATTTGTTATAGATAAAAAAAGAGGTATAAATTATTTCAAAATTCTTTATAATAATACCCTCAAAGCTAAATGATTATATACAGTGTGGTTTTAGAGGAATTTTTTTCTGCAAATATACAAGTTACAGAATAAATTCTGCCGATGTTTTCCCTAGAGCTTATACTCTAGTTTTATGAAAAGAGCTTAATGAGATTTCTTCAGAGTTGACAACACACACGTGATATCCCAGCCCCACTGGATAAGTAGCAATTTTGTCTATCAGTAGATATGTTTTCTTTAGCCTATGCAAGAAGAAAAATAAGACAACAGATGTAGCTAGCATGTTTCATATCACGCATACGGTAGCAATACCTTATTTGTATAGATTCATTTGTTAGGAGAAGCTGGTATTCCAGAAATACGTTGGTCGCTGTAATTGTTTATCATCTTATGAATTGTATAGACATTTTCTACCGTTATAATATATTGTTTAAAATTCAAAATTCGAATCGTCTTTATTCAAATATATATGTTTATGAGCTCTTTGAAATTGTCATCTCTTATAATTCTACTACTGTATTCGTAATGTTGCTATCTGTTGAGAAGATACCGTAAGTAACTTAAGTTACTTTTTAAAATAAATTTATAATGTTAATAGAGCGGGGGGAAAGGGATGTTGGCAATGGGATTTGACAGCCCCGTTGTCTGCAATGTAGGGCACATTGCATTAGGTCGACCTCCGCGTGGTTTCCCCTGGAAACCATCGTAAATAATTCTTGTTGAATTCGTCACAATGGGTTAACTGACCTGCTTCATCCTCACCTATCATCCTTCACTGGTGCCGCGATGGTGTATACTGATAACGCAGGTAGGGTTACCATTCCATTGTCCCCCATTAAAAAAAATGTTAATAGAGCATTATGTGTATATGTTTAAATGTATCTCTAAAATAACAAAGTTATTTAAAACCTTAAAATTGCACGATTAACTAACACTATGCACGTTTATTATTCAAGTAACCATTTAGTGAAATACATAATGATTATAAGGTTCTGAATCCTTTAATGGAAAAGATTCAATCTCATTTCACGAAGATGCTCCATTTAAAAAGTTCCTCTGCCCATGAAAATTCAGTCGGAACACTTTCCCGTCTTGAATACATAATTAATTCGTCAATATTCAAAGTGTCTCGTAAAGTATATTAAATTATTGTTATATTGTACACAGAAGCTCAAGAGGCCTGGGAAGTGAATTGGGCGATAGGTGGCGTTTTAGGCGCCGCATTGACGGTCGCCATCATTTTATGTCTCGCCCTTATCGCCACAAGAATACGGCACAGATCAAGGGACTACGAAGGTTGGTATTCTAACACGTTTCCTTTGTATTTCTTACAGATAAGTAGATACTGACTTCAAACGTCAAAGTTAATATTGAGTAGTAATCTTACTATTATGATTTTGAAGAAAACCCACAAATGAACGTTGAGGTTTATCATAGATATATTAAATTTAATACGTAATATCATGTGTCTACATGTAGATTATACTTTTATAGTATTTGTATTAATGTAGATACATTGTGCTAATATGCTATATATGCTAACTTTGTTATTAACTTACGTTATTATTACTGTATGTTTTAGTGCGATAAAGTAAAAAATAATATATACATATATACCTGCATATATAATTATGCTGATAAATAGCTACTTTAATCATAAACAAATCCACACAGAAGTAATCTTTATCGATCGAAAAATAATCATTTTAAATTGTTTTAATTTTGTGAAGATCTATAGGCGACGGTTACCACTTTCCTTAAGGTGGGCCGTCAGCTTGTTTGCCATTTTTGCTAAGTTGTATAAAAAAAGATATCTGATAACACACAAAAAAAAAAAAAATAAAGTAAATGGCTAACATTATAAAACTCTCTTTCGTATTATATTGTCTTACTTTTTTATCAATAGTATGATAGTAAGATTATATTTATTCTGATGCGATACATATTGCACGATTCAAGTGTACACACAAATGTTACACAATGTGATGGGTTAACATCTAGAACATATTCTAAGATCAGACCAGAAAAATAAAAAAGTACAGTAGTTATTCTTTGAAACAAATAATTGACAATAGCTACCTAGCAAAGTTAGTTTTTTTTTCATGAAAATAGACAGTGTAAAATGAAACGAAATGTACCTACTTTGTAACACCAACGCCAAGTAATGTAAGGGTAGTTTAGGCAACATAAATAATCATAAATATAATGTAATTGTTTAAAATCGATTTTTCTAAATAGTTCTGGCGATCTGTGCTGCATTTAAATATTGAATAGTATCAAAACATGAATCCCATAAAATAATAACAAACGCGAAGCTAGGAATTCAACAACTATAGGTCGCTGTTTTAAATTATTCATCATGTCAGCCTTTAATTGCTGACCATAAGCTTGTGGGGGAGGGGTGGGGGGGTTTCCAGTAGTTGCCATGCTTGGCAAGCGGATTGACAACCGTAATTAGGCTTTAGAGATGTTTTAAGAGAGACACTGCTGTCCATCCCTCGTCCTCCCTTAGTCGACTCTTATTTTAATTATTATAAACTATTAATTTATCATAAAACGAAGTTGAGCTGAAAGCTAGATAGTTTATAAATTCTATGAAATATTTTGTATTTTTTTTCTTATTAGTATCAAACTACAGCTCTTTGCACCACGTCTGAGTTTAAAACTTGACTTAACACTTTGCCCAAGATTGTTTAGTTTTCGCTTTTCTGTATTTAATGAAGTCAGTTTCAGAGTGTACTTTATTATAAAAATCTACGAGCGACTGACTCAGCTGATAGCCTCCAAAACCAATATTTGACTAAAGAATTGTTTGACTAAATCACAGATACAGATGAAGATAGATGACGCAATTACTTCAACCTTTATAAAAAGAAACCCGAAAAAAAAATTTATGGTAACAAAATAAATATTGGACCACCATGAGAGTACCTAAACGATTACAAAATTAATAAAAAAAAATATAAAAAAATGTGTCATGTGACATAAATACATAAAAAACAAAATAGGCGAATTGAATACTTCCTTCTTTAGATGTCGCTTAACGATTATTTTTAATTACAACTTATAGTTATTAATCGTTCTCTAACCTACTTCCACATACAATTATTGTTTTTTTTTTTCAATCCTGTAAGTATTTTTAACATTAATATGAAACGGAGGAACAAATCGAAATTTAGACGGAGTAGTTTCTAAATACACTTAATTATAGCTTGGTTCGGGCAACAAAATTACACACGGAGTAGCAATTGCGACATCTATTTAGATCGATATCTGTGAACTGAGCATACTTATAATGAAAAATATACAACTTAAATAACCCTGTTATGGCTATGATTAAACATTTTTAAATCGAAAAACCACGTATATTAATTTGCGCGTAATTTCCACTCGAAGCTCACGGAACGAAATTCCAGACTTAACTCATTAAACCGTCCGACCCAAGTCCTTTTCGTCTGTAATTACATGTAATTAAATTTCACAGTAACAATGCCATCGAGCAAGAACCAAAAAACAACTTTGCCGAAACGGAGCTCGCCTCACGGACCGGATGAGAGAAACCCTGACCTAATACCCCTAAGTAAAGGTAAATACTATTTAATTTATATTTGAGTACATATTATCATTCCATCAGCATTTGGACTTACTTAAATATACATTTGATGGGTTAAAGTGACATGTTACATACGATGTAACTGGACTAGAAGCATAGAAGTAATGTCTTTTTCAACCGACTTCAAACAGGAGCTTGTCAATTTGGTTATGTTTGTTACATCATAACTCTATCAGTTCTAAACCGAATTGGAATTTTTTTTCTTATCTGTAAGGATATACTAACAGATTGGTCGCATAGAAATTTTATCGAAATCGGTTTAGGAGTTTAGTCTTTAAATCGAAATAATTATTTTTGTCACATTTAAAGGCAGTTTGCATTGTTGGACACAATCTTTGATTATTAATTAAAACTAATATATGGATTATTGTAATTAACCGTAATTTCTAATAATTATGATGAAAGTTTAATAACAGTTATAATCCTGAGTATTATTAAAAAATAATTTAATTTTCAATATTTTTTAAACATTATTTAAAAACTGCTCTTTTGGTCAAATGATACATGAGAGAGTAATCATAAAAATAAATTACACATATTTAACAATTTAATAACTTCATAACCTTTGAAGGTGCCAAATAATTTAATATGTATAACTGACGGGTTCTTACCATAATTCATTATTTATTATTGTATACACGTATTTCTAGCTTATATTTCCATTTATTTGTATGCACATAAACACAATATTCCAACGAAATATTCCGCGAATATCCAGAGAAAATCGTCATCATGGCGTGCGAGGAACGAAAGCCGTGTCACAGATGTCGCCAAACAGGAATGCAGCGACTTAAAACTCTCGAATTACCCTTGTTTTGTTACGTGCTGAGACTTGGCTCGTTTTACTTTAAAACTTCACTTATTAGGCAGAACTAACCTTTTACTCGAGCGTTTTAGGGTTGCTCGTAAACGGAAACCAGAGTGCTTAAGCACTTACGTTTTGTTTCGCCTAGGAATGCTGTATAAGTCGTATTTTAAATGTTTAATTTGGGAGTTCTTGAGATTCTGTGCAGTGTTACTGACTAACTCACCAAGTTTACTTACTGGAAATACTGGAAATTTCTGGATCGACGAAGATATTTCTGGCGTGGTAAATATGCTATTTTACGCGCCTACCTTTACTTGAACAAAATTCGAAGTAACCTAAGACAGTTATTTTGAACTTTAATCTGGTGAGCAGAAATTAAATTAAAAAATCTTTCATTGAAAGTAAACTAATTTTTTTTTTCTTTCTTTCTCTCTCTATCTATATCTTCTTTAAGGTTTTATTCATATATTGAAAGAGGCAAGTCTCTTTCAATGCATATCGTTTAAATAATGCAGACTACATTTCAATTTCAAAAGTTAACATTAACTTAACTACGGGTACATTGTAACGATTACTTTTCTTTATATCAATATTACAAGCTTATTATTTTAATATGAAGGAAATCTGGTACCCTAAGATACAAGCTACAACTCAGTCGCTCCAAATTCTCGGTACAGAAACAATCAAATTGACTTACAGCAATTTGTGGAAACTTATTATTAATTCTTGTAGAAATTCCCACGTCAACGGAAGATACCGGTTTTCTTAGGGTTTTCTTTTATATTAGTTTGAAGATAATAATTAATTTTATTTTTGTTATAATAATTTTCTTTATTCCATTTCAAATTTCCTCTACCTCCGTTCTTATTTACATTGCTCATTTGCGGTATTTATACACGTGTTTATATATCTATAAAATTAGCCCACATCAACCCACTTCTGGGCATTGACCTTTTTTATATCGTTTTACTTTTAACGATCCCGTACACGTGTAAATTTAATATGTTTCCTATTTTCAATTGTAGCTTGAACTGAAAAAGTGTAACTAGAAAGAAAACTTTCTCACAACTGTCTCACTACTGGGTGTTTGTGTCTTCTTGTAAGAAGCTGATACTATTACCGTATTAAGTGTACTCGTGCTTGTGTTTGAACTAAGTACGGTATACGGCTTCATTTGGAATTTCCCTTCTCTTGTACTAATACTAATTAAATTTGTAATAAATATGTAATAAATTAAATTTGTATCCTTATTTAAGGAATAAATTAGATTTGCATGCCTACAATTTTAAGGCAATTAGACAGATGCCAAAAAGTTGTGTCACATGGCCCTTATAATGTCAAATGTCTGTTTAAAGCAAATAAATATTTCATTTCATTTCATTTCATTTCATTTCATTAATATATTATGATTTGCTTCCATTGTTGTCTCAAACGAAGTTCCCAGGATGCAATTAAGTGGTGACATATTATATTCTGATAAGAGTATACAGTAACTTCAATTTCCAAATGGTTGCTTCTAAAATTAATTTCATAAATTTTTGAAATAATTTTACTAATTCCGGAGATAGTACTGAAAGTTAAAATTGGAATCGAAATAAATTGTGTATTGTCGCATTAGAAAATTTGGAAATGAAAAATGCTCGCATAACACAAATAATGTGGAAAAAAAAAAAATTGTATTTGGCCGGAATTAAAAGAATATCTCTTGAGATTGTAATTATAATAATCATGTTTAAAATTAAAATTATAGCTTTAAATAAAAAAAAAATACTTTTCAATTGACAATGTAATATTCATTACTTAGAAATAAAAATCTATAAACTGAATAAAAGCGGACGCAACGTAAATAATGTGGAGAAACAAAATATTTTGTTTTTGGCCAGAATTAAATACAAATATCTTGAGGTTGTAATTATAAAAAATAAGATAACATTTAAAATTTTTGTTCTAAATTCGAAAACCAGACTTGTTGAGTTGACTATGTAAATTTCATTAAACAGAGCCAGTTAAGTCGAAGCTACGTTTGTATAATTTTCAGTTCAAGCTGAGAAGATTAGCGGGTCAAGTTTGTTGCTTCAATTTATTTTCTCTTATTTATTTGTTTGTTTAGATCAATACCGCTTCGTTGCGAGCGTTGAATAATTAGTTTAGTAGTAGTAACAGGCCACGGCTTGCAGTTAACAAAGTTCCTTGGATGCAGCCTTTTTATGCAATCACTTAGTCATTCTCAGTTTGTTACTTATTTAATTTCTATGTAAATTGCTTGGCCGTTTCAACGTCTCTGAATTTAAATCTTTATTAATCATATTTAGAACTCGGCGTTATTTTAATTGAGTTTGGATTGATTTTGTTGTTGTTATCTCTTACTTCGTGTTATTCCGTTCTAACGTTGCCATGAAGCCGTATATTATGCTAAACTTCTTGGAAAACATATTAATTAGAATCATGTGGGATTTTTCATTTTGGAAAAATATTTAATTACTTTTTATTATTTTAAATACTTTATTTATTCTTTACTTATATCGAATACAAGAAACTTAAAGAAGATTCAAATATTTTTGGTTTGAGTATTTTTGTTCGATATTAAAAAATGATATTAGAAATCAGAATTAAATTCTTCATAAATTTACATTTTCTTTAGTAGATAAAGGTATATAGACAAATTTGCTTGAAAGGATGCTGTCCATTCAAACATATTCTGATAGTAAATATAACCAATCATATTGGAATATAATTGTGAATACAATTCATCTGAATCAGAAAATTATTTCAGTTACTAATAATTTTTATCATTATAACAAAATGAATGAATGAGTATACTTTATTTGCATTGTACAATATATAGGAAATAAGCAAGGCAATTTACAAACACAACGATACAATTGTATAAGTACAGTAAGGCGGTTTTATTGCTGAGAGCAATCTTTTCAAGACAACCTTAAGGTAATGGACTAATTGTTGTACAAGTAAATATGATAGTACTGTATAATTAAAAAGCATCTTTTGCAAGTTAGAGGGGTTATAATAAAAGAAATAGAAGTCAAAATAATATATTTGAGGTATTTTGGTAACTGGAACGTATTGATGACGTTCTAGTTAATCACTTTTATCATTTACAACTAAAACTTCTTAGACAGAATTATATTACCGAAACTTGCTTTTTAAATTCAAACAGCCGTGTCACTGAAATAACAAAAGACAGTTCTAAACTTTAAAGGAAAATTTGTACAACTTATTTATAACACAAATCTTATTTAGTCAACAAGATGCCGTCTTTCATAATATTAAAATGTTCAAATTCCTAAGGAAAGTTGTTTATATCAGCTTGCCAAATTGTAGGCTGCCGATATTTTATTATAGTGTAGTATTCGAAAATATTTTAAAATACGTAACTTTGCATTCGAGAAACCTAAATCATGAGTTAAAAAATTTTGTAGTGTAACTGGAATTGTACCATGCTCGGAGAGTATAACACTTTAGATGTTAGGAATGGCAATGAATGAACGATATCATGGGTAACACAATATACTCTGTTATATCCATGATACTGTTCCTGTCTACAGCCGACGTTTACCACATTCCATTAGGTGGAAATTATGTACTAGAGGGAGATTTTGTACAAAAGTCGTTTGCTTGAGTACCTTTGTCCCATTCGTGTTTCTACCGTGAAGCAGTTGCGTTTACATAGCTGTGTTCCGGTTTGAAGGGTGGGATATGGCGTGAATTTACAGGGTACAGAGAAATAAAACCTGAGCCCTCAGGAATGGCAACGCATGGGGGGTATCACGGGCGAAACAGTATATTCTGTTATGCCCATAGTACTGTTCATGTTTATAGGCGACGTTTACCACTTTCCATCAAGTGGGCCGTTAACTTGTTTGTCATTCTAAGTTACACAATATGGATTCATATACTATAGGATCGAACTGCTAAAAGGTAATTTTTAAACATGTTATTTAATATTGAATAAACAAATATATGTAATATTATTATTTTATTTTTAAAGAACATGCACGATTTATTAATATCAGTTAGTATTTTCAATGATTAGATATCTTGGGCTATTGACTTGAGCAGTGGCTAATGACACAAACGCAGATATAGTGATTCTAAAGTAACACCGTAGTAATATTTTTATTGCGTATTTATAATAATTTTACTTAATATTTTAAACATTAACCATTTTGAAATATTATCTTGAGCCACCGCTATATATGGTGGTCGCTACAAAAAGTAATTCTACAGATTTTTTCCCCCTTTGAGTAGTCACTCAAAATAACAAATTGCATATTAATAGAGATGCTAGATTAACACCATAGTATTATAGTATATTTCTTTTAATATCTGTTAAAATTTTAATATTTTAGTTATCTTGAATGGTTAACTTGAGCCGTTGCTATATGCAGCGGTCGCTGTATAAAGTAATTCTGCAGATCTCGTCTTTATTCCCCTTTTGAGGTTCGCCTAAAAATAACACAACTGCACAAATTATTAATGATCATATAGTAACACAGTAGTAATATATTTATTGCGTATTCTTATTAACATCAGTTGATATTTTCAATGCTTAGGCATCTTGGACTGTCAACCTGAGCCACCGCTATACGCAGCGGTCGCCGCCGCGCCTAAGAACTCAAACAGCGCGCACAGCTTACCTCGCACTCAGTCGCCGAGCACGCCCACTTCGCCACACGCTCAGTACACTGATTCACAGGTTGGCATACTAACATTAATACTAGCTTCAAAGCTGTTGCATGTAGTGCATGAATGTTAACATTAATAAGTACAGAGTCAACACAAGGAAATACCTTTAACCCTTAAATGCCTGAAATTTCAAATTTGATACCGGGGTTTGTATTGTTTCATTGTTAAATAAATCTAAATATTTTGATTACCGTAATGTCTAAAGTATCAAAAATGACACCAATTTTTTTTTTCAAAATAAATATATAAAAATATCGTTTTGATATTTTTACTATTTTTCCCCATTAGTAAACACAGTAAAGGATACACTTTTATACTTTTTTTTTTTAAATTTGATTTAAAAAATCAGGCTTATAAGGGTTAAAGTTAGTAATAATATAATATATTTAGATATGTACAACAGTAAGTGTATTTTATAACAATAGGTACATATTGTTTACAATAATAAATTATTATTATAACTAACTGTAGTTCGTGGTTTTGCACGCATGACATCGTATTTTCCCTTTAAGTTGAAATTTTCAAAAAATCACTTTTAACAGATCCTTGCGTTATAAACTTAGGTCCCAAATTTCAGCTTTCTATACTTAGTAATCTTGACTGTAACTTTATAATCAGTCACGATAAAAGATTTTATTATTATTTAATATTATTTAATTTATCAACTAAGTAAGCGATTACGTACGCAATAAGTAAGGTGTGCAGGCAGTAAGTTAAGGAATTAATTGGACATGTATAATTTTTTTTTTACAACTCAGGGGGCAAACGTGCATGCGGTTCACCTGATGGTAAGTGACTACCGCCGCCCATAATCACCCATAACACCAGCGGCATTGCAGGTGTGCTGCCGGCCTTTTAAAAAGGATTATACTCTTTTCTTAAAGGTTATGTTGTCGTTTCGGTTCGGAAATACTGCTGCTGGAGGTTGATTCCAAAGAATGGTATAGTGTAGTGAGGAAAGGATTAGTGTAGGCTAGTGTGTCTATATTTACCTTTATTGCCTTCGCATCTATAAGAGTGTTGCGAACTAAATTGACAGGCAATAATAATATTTAAGCTTCTTTTAAATTAAAAATAAACATGTTTATTATTTTACGACATTAAATAAAAAGATTTTATATCACAAAGTAAGCAACTTTTATAAGGGACTATATCTTTAAGAAAAAAAGTAAAAGAAATTGATAAAAAAATACGATACAAGAATAACTCAAAAGACCTTACAGATTATGATAAAAAGAAATATTTTATAATCACGTAGACTTCAAATAAAGTAGATCGGATATCATGACTAAATAAAAACAAGAAAGACAGGAAAAACTATTTGACCAGTCTTTCAATTTTAGATTCTATTTATTCAATTGGACTGCTAGCTTCAATATGCGACAGCGTTTGCAAATCGTTATTAAAAATCACACTTTGAGATATTATTTGCAATATACATATATGCCTTTCATAAAAATATGTGGAATACCGATAAATAAACACGTTTGTTATACTGTGATATTTTTTATAAATCGCAGTATTTATTTTAAACCATAAATAATGCTTACGAACGTTGCAACGAACTATAAATTCATTTTATATTCATATTTATTTAAAATACTTTTTTCATTGAAGTTTTTCAATCCCATATTGTTAAAAATAATATTATATTGTGAATTCACATAATTATTGATTAATTTCAACACATTTTTATTTGATATAATATTAATTATTATTTATTTAAATAAATAATATAATATTAAGAGCATACATAATCTGTATGGTACAGTATAAAATATAATTTTTCTCCTTCTTAAATATTATATTGTATTGTAAAATCTTTATTGTACATAATGTACTTTGAATACATTAAAAGATTTAATATACAATGACGGACTTATCCCATAGAGGGATCTCTTTTAGTCAACCTTTGAGAAGATGTAAGAAAACTATAGAATGTTGAAGGTTGAACGTACAGCTAAATATAAACTCAATAATATCTAGTTAAAGCTTATATTTTAGAATGAATAAATAATGCCAATTATTGGATTTACTTGTAGAATGTGGAAATAACTAAGAATAACTTTAACAGTAACATATTTATTACGTGACAAGACGAAAGTAAACCATTCATTTTGCACTCATAATGCAAAGTACATACCATTCATACATGTATATACTCGTATCTTATATATTTATGAGTGTTATATACATTCAAGTATATTCACATATATTCAACTGTGTAATCAACTATATTTAACATGAAATATAAATAGTTCTATAATTAGTAATAATCCAATTATTGATTCTATTTCTACTTAGTCACCTTTGAGATAACCAAATGCGTAGATTTCATTCAAATGCCTTCTAATACCTATTTCTATTAATAGAATCTTGAGTATCTATTATAAATCAGATCATTTATTAGATCATTTTTTAGATCCAATAAATGTGAAAGTTTGTAAGAATGGATGAATATTTATTATTCTTTCTCGCAGGAACTAATGTAAGAGTTTGAATGAAATTGAAACACGAATAGATTACATTCTAACTTAGAAAATAGGATACTAATTTATGCGGGCAAAACCACGAAAAACAGCTTGTACATTTTTTGTGTTGATATTTTATCAACGTATTCACGACATATCACAGACTATGTGAGTACTACTCTTATCAGTCTGAATTTTTACAGAATTTTAAGCTAAATGTAGGTTTTTTAGTGAATTCTATGGGTAATGGAAAAGTCATAAAAATTTTCTCTCAAAGCATTGAACTGTTTTCCTCCAAAATCATAACGAACTACTGTTAATACTTTTATTTTATATATTAATACTTTTAAAATATTAGAAAAGACAAGCGACCCGACGATTGACCTGAAAGAAAATAATACCCTAACTAATAAATACCATGGACATCATTCTGTGATGATGATGATGAAATATTATGCCGAAAAGTTTGCCACTCATGAGTTGACTCTTCTGTATGTTTTGTCAGAAATTCACTAGCTATATTACTCTAACACATCACTGCACCAGCCACAGTGGAATCTTTGTTGTTTCAAACTAGAAATAGGTGACACCTTGGTTTCTTGCGAGACACATAATACACAAATAACGAACACCAGATGTGTTCCTTGACTGATTATTAACAGCACACAGCATTTTGAGGATCTGGAAACTGCGGTAATTGTTTTGATAACTTACAATTTTCAGCAATAATATATTTCTGTTCCTTTCTAGAGTTACTTGTTTGTCTAAAATTCGCAAATCTCATTATGATATATTGATACAATTTTCAAATTCAAGTTCTAATCATAAATAAAATAAATCTATTAGAATAAATATAATAGATTTATTTACAAGCACTTGTAAATCGTTATTTTTTAAAATCTAATCATAAACTTGTTATCTGTTGAGAAGAGCCCGCAAGAAACTCAACAGTTACTCTTTTATATCTCTGTTAACATTATGTGTATTTATTTAAATGTACTATGACTAAAATTACATGGTCATTAAAAAGCCTGTGCATGATCGACTAACACCATGCGCATTTATCATTCAATTAATCGTTTAGTATGTAATAGTCTTTGCTCAATAAGTGTTTTTAATAACAGTTTTAAACTTATTAAAAGGCAGATCCAAAATATCCTTCGATATCTTATTATAACATTTATTGCCCATTCCTATAAAAGACCTATTAACTTTTTATAAACGATACTTTGGAGCAGCAAGTTTGAAATTGTATCTAGTAATAAGGTTATTAAGTTCACTGTTTTTATGAAACGGTTGAATATTCCTGCGTATATACGTAAAAATATTTGCATATATGTATTGTGAAGTTAAGGTGTGAATATTTGCTTCCTTAAATTTATCTCTTAATGATTCTGATTGTGAATTTCTGACAAAGGACTCAAGAGAGTCAGCTCATGAGGGGCAAAATTTTCGACACAATATCACATCATCATCATCACAGAATAATGTCTATAGTATTTATTAGTTAGGTTATTAAGATCATTGTTTTTAAGAAACAATTGAATATTCCTGCGTGTATACATAAAAATGTTTGCGTATATGTATTGTAAAGTTAAGTTTAGAATATTTGCTTCCTTAAATTTCTCTCTTAATGATTCTAATTGTGAATTTCTGACAAAGGACTCAAGAGAGTCAGCTCGTGAGGGGCAAAATTTTCGGCACAATATCACATCATCATCATCACAGAATAATGTCTATAGTATTTATTAGTTAGGTTATTAAGATCATTGTTTTTAAGAAACAATTGAATATTCCTGCGTGTATACATAAAAATGTTTGCGTATATGTATTGTAAAGTTAAGTTTAGAATATTTGCTTCCTTAAATTTCTCTCTTAATGATTCTAATTGTGAATTTCTGACAAATGACTCAGGAGAGTCAGCTCATGAGGGGCAAAATTTTCGGCATAATATCACATCATCATCATCATACAATGATGTCTATGATATTTATTAGTTAGGTTATTAAGATCACTATTTTTAAGAAACAGTTGAATATTCCTGCGTATATACGTAAAAATATTTGCGTATATGTATTGTGAAGTTAAGGTGAGAATATTTGCTTCCTTAAATTTCTCTCTTAATGATTCACGACATCTCTCGACTTCGACGAAACAGATATTATATACATAATATTATATGATATCATTTCAAATACTATTATATTATTAATTAAATATGAATACATAATGTATTATTAATTAAACTGTTAGTTACTGTTTGAATTATGATTTCAATTTACCTGATTTTATCTTGTGATGTTTCTGTTTAGCATGTTAATCTGTACAATATTATTTTGTAAAAGTACTCGTTTAAATTGTTTATAAAATATTTCTAAAAAATTTTTTCATAATAGCAATAATGAAAATTAACTAAGTAATTGAAATAATACTTAATATATCTTTTATTTTGCTCAATTATTGACATTGTTGTGCCTAGATATGATTTCAATAACCTCTCTTTATCCTAAAACTATCTGGAAGAGACAACAATAGTCAAGGCTGCTTATTGTTGCCTCTTAACTTGCTTCTTAAAGTGCTGTTTTTTTTTTCATATGCGAACGCTCAGGCTGTAGAGCTCCTTATCGAGGTTTTCTATAAATACTACAGTATGGGGTACTTCAAAAAAAGTGTATTGAGGTTTCTTCAGGGTCGGTAATGGTCAAGTGACACCCTTAGAGCTGCAGGCGTTCATAGACTACAGTAACCGTTTACCATCAGAAGGACTGTATGATTGTTTGCTATCTTCGTGATATAAGTCTGCATATATATTTTTTATTGTGACTTTTTTGGAAGGGAACTATAAAGAGTTATTAATTTTATTCATTTATCATGTTATACTTTTTAATTAACTTTTGTTTATATTTCTTGTTATTAATTTAAATAATTATTACAGAGTGATTCGGGCCGCAGCGTGGTAAACGGTACTATGAGATCACACCGTGAAGTTGTCACAACAAGAACACCTTTATTGGCAGCTCATCAAGAGAGTTGTGTTTAAGAGAAAATATTTTTTGTTTTTAGCAAATACACTACTTGTAATATTTGTCATGTCTTAATATAGATATTGAGGTGGCAAGTCAAGGTAATATTGAATTTAATAGTAAATTTATCTCATTGGCTTGCTGTCGCCAATTGAAAGTGCAAGTTAGCTTCTATCATGAGAATCAATATATTGAGTAGAACCAACATCAATATCGTCAAAATATACAAATATATATATATATATATATATATATATATATATATATATATATATACAAAGTATACTTGTTAGGGTTGTCACAAAATTCACATTTAACAAAATATTTGAATAAACGACGCGTATGCTCTCTGTACGATATTTGATGTCCTAATTTTACTGTTTACATCAAGCCAAGAATGTACTTCTGTATGTATGTATTATTATTGAATGCACAAGAGTGTCGGTTCTACCCGGATATTTATTCTTATATATCTATGTTTAGTAATCATTTATTTTGTGGTTATTGCGGTTATGTTAATTTTCGTTATGGAATTCAATAAATGATTATAAATTTACATGAAACAACTTTATTATACTCACAACATTGAATTTTTTATTGTAATATTTATATTATTACAGAATTGTAATGAAATCATTATTATGATCATTAGAAACCATCTATCTTTTGCACAATCGAACAACCAATCATAGCTTATGGTGTCTTGTTACTGGTCAAACTCTCTCAACTGCTATCATTACACACAATCTCTGGGTAAGCCGTACCAGCTTTGGAACTAGTCAAGATCGTCTCTTCAATCTATACGAAGTCTTCTATGATATCTTTATTGGTTTTTTCATTCAAAGAGTCATTAAATACAGATCATCTTTTGCTACATATAATATATCTCTGTCAAATTTCGCTACAAATCTGATCTTGCGCCACTTGGTATGGTATGGTATGATATAGAGAGGGTTGTTCTACACTACGTTTTTATGCAAGTGATCACCAATCGATAATATTTAAATTATGAATTTTTTTTAATACTACATCAGACACACTGCTTACCAAGTAACATAAGCATAGAGAATTGATCGTCTCAAAATTTAGTTCTTTGACTACTAACATAATGCGCTCATATATACAGGACATCTTCGTAGTCTCTTCAGGTCTTCCTAAGATGGTCTATTTAAAATAAAACATGAAGTTATATACCGATAATAATTTAAATAGTATATTTTAATTGCAAGAAATACAAACACACGAATATAAAATTAATTGTCTTTTTAATACAAACAGCGTAATATTAAAATTCAACGATATTAAATTCCAGAGTAAAATTTAGATTTAGTTGATTCAACTAATAATCATAAGTAAATTTCACAATAAATTTTGTTTAAATTTTTCTTAACTAAATCCATTTTATATTAGGCTATAATAATTATTTATTGTATACACTTTCTTACTTATTTCCGCGGGGTATTTTTTCTGAATTTATTTGTAGATAATTATAGCGTATTTTAAAGTACTTTCTCCTTTTCGCAGTCCGTATAGCTTCATATAGTTTATTACATGACTAAAAAATTTTCGAAAAAAAATATGCAAGACGTTTCGCGACATATAGGCTTATGTTAAAGAAATTAAACGAGATTTTTTTACAATATGTATATTAGCAGATCAGTGATTAAAAATCTTAAAGTAAATAAAACTCAGTTGCGATAAGTTATTGATCTTAAAATTTTAATTACATTTATTTGCGTAATATATAGACGGATATAAGGACAATGACTGATAAATGATGAAATTGTAAATAAGATATTCCTTAGAAATTACGAAATAATCATGTTATAAGATTAGGTAGGTACTCTTTAAGAGAATAAGAGAAAAACTCATTAACTGAACGGGCTCTAAGCTAAGTATAGTTTATTAGAGTAAACTTTATGAAATGTAAAAATCGTTTCTCCCCCCCCCCCCCCATTCTTTAATTATTATTTTAATATTATTATTTTTTATTCTCATCGCACAATCGATAGAATATTGTAATTCTTGTACAGATAATTATTGTAAATGTAAAAATAAATTTTATTATCACAGTTATAATAATTGTTACTAATTTAATAAATTAAATAGATAAATTAAATTATTGTTATTTATTTTTGTTTATGTAAAGAACGTAAGTAACGATGCATGCATCCACAGTATTAGTTGAAACGAGGTTTAAATATATTTACTTATTATTTTTTATATACCTAATGATGTCAAAGTAAATAGATACATTTTTCAGAACTGACTTCTTAGCAGATATCAATATTTCATTTCAGTGAATTAAAAATGTATTTAAATATTTTATTGATACACTGTATTTATTAGATATAATCTTCAATAATATTACTAAATATTATTTTTAGCAATTGTTTTTAATTTGTCATTTATTTTACTTCGATTATAATTACTTTTGAAAGTGTAAATATGCGATTGATAATGATTGTATGTATAAAAGCTTAATTATTAAGCGTAAAAAATTTGACATGGACTGTTGTATGAATCAAAAATAAAAAAAAAAAGGCACGATTTGTTTGCATGAACGTCTAAATCAATTGCTCATTAATATTTATGAATTTAATCTTTACGATGCACGGAGTTATTATAATAAAAACTATTGAGATATTAAACAAAGCAAAAATCATTTTTTTATTACATGTGATTCAATAAAATATCGAAATTTAATTACTTTGTTTTATTTTTTACCCATAACGCAAAGAAAAGGGTGGTATAAAGTATGAACTAGAGACGCCCAGAGAGTTTACACTCCTTTTGCAGTCTGAGCGACGGTAAGTCAACACTAGGCTCTGAGCAGTAAGGTATTAATTGGCATGAAAGGCCTCGTTTAAAGGTGAAACACAAGTAATATATACGAAGACTGAATGACGGTTGGAGATTGGTGACTAGTATGGAAGGTTGTAGAACTTCTAGTAATAATAAAAGTAGTCAATCTTCGAAGGTTGGCAGTCATACGCATACTAATGGTAGCGGAATTAAACAAAATAATTCCAATCAAATAACCAGTAATATGGACTTCTGCAAAATAAAACCTTCTTCAATAAAATAAATATAAATAATAATAAAAAATAATTACTGGAAATTGCGACTTCTTTAGTGTCACTACAAAAAAGTAATAAATGCTGCAATAATTTATGTAGATAATGTAGAAATAAAAATGAAAAATGTGTTTATCAAATTTTATTCAAATTCATCTAGGCAACCTAGATATTGAAGACATTAATAAAACTAGTTAGTAATTTGGATCTATATTCAAATATGTACGAACATCTTGGCCAATTCTGAACTAATTTTGATGTTCCTTTTATAAATAGTAGATAGGAATAAGTACTTTTTAGGTCTACGCTAAGTATTTTAAAATAAATTACATTAAGTATATCGTTTCTTTGATAGTATAAAATACTTTAAACAAATCCAAATCCAAAAAACTGAGTAAACTCGACTGAGTTACCTACTAAATTAGAAAGCAAAAAATCTGATAATTAAATTTTACGCAACATGGTGTGCTGAGGAAGCTAACGGACTATACTTGATGGAATGTGGTACTGTTGTAAATCGTCGAATATATAATGTGATTATTAGAAAGAAAAAATATATTCAGAGAGAATTATGTATTTTTACTAGAACAATGAAAGACAAGACAAAAAGGTAATATCAAATAGTAATTTTAAAATTATATCAGAGTCTCTATATATTTCCAGCCATTATCAACAGGTACTGCATGCGAAGTAAACACCACGACATTTTTAAGGACTAAAGTATTATACCCCCATACTATTTCCACCATCACTGCTATAATCCTTCAAAATAGAAACACAATCATACAAGCCCAGCTACTTGACGGCGCCAGTACAAGTCGGACATAGTACTCAAGCAGATAACGTTCGTATGAAGTATGACGTTGGTAGAATAATATCTATTATTCAGCACGTTAGTCATGTTTGTAGTAGCAGAGAAAAGGAAGAAAGAAACAAAAAATGTAATCAAATACAACGTGCTCTTTTCACGATATACTCGTAAGTATTAAAACGCAATAGTTTTAAAGCCAAGACAATAAAGTACTAACGAAATATCCATAACTACCACAAGCGAGTGAATTAATTGAAAGGAAAAAAAAAATGCGATAAATAATGGCGTACAAGAAAGCTCGATATTCGAAGGCATTGTACCAAATGATGCAGGTCGAAGGCACAAAGCGTTTGTCCCACGTCGGGAAAGACGAGGCGTTGGGACCATTTGTTACGCATTCAATGCTGGCCCCGGCTATTTATCTCCCACCATTGACTGGTCGAATCGTCGATCAATTCTGAGCGTTTCTATCTGCGATATATCAACCGTTAATTCCATGTTTAATCTTAATGTCAATGCGGTGCCTATATTTCTTATTACATATATATACGTCACGCCTGTCTTTCTGTATTTAGCTATATACAGTAGCTTATATTTATTTCATTTTATCTCTGTATAATGGATCATCTCTAAGAACTTGTATCGGAAAATTATTTCTTTCAAACCAAAAAAATACTGGTTCGTTTGAATTTATTTTGTGCGTGTAATTTACGTGATTACATCATCGTTACTATTTTTTTTTTATGCAACTTAGAATGGCAAACAAGCTGACGGCTCACCTGCTGGAAAGTGGTAACCGTCGTCTATAGACATGAGCAGTACCATGAACATAACATAGTATACTGTTTCCTATCCGTTGCCATTCCTGAGGACTCAGATGTTATTCCTCTGTACCTTGTAAATTCACGCCATATCCCACCCTTCAACCCGAAACACAGCCATGCAAACACAACTGCTTCACGGTAGAAACACGAATGGGACAGAGGTACCCAAGCAATCGACTTTTGTACAAAGTCTCCCTCTGGTAAATAAAGTCTAAATCGAGTTTTGTCATTATATTTGCAATTTATAAAAACTATATCAAGTACTGTGTTCGTCATTATTATACCAGCCGTTAACTGTCCACTGCTGAACATAAGTTTCCCCCTTGGGAGATTTTGCCAGTAGTTTCCACGTTTGGCAGTCGGAGTAGCAACCGCAGTTAGACTTTAGATATATTTTAAGAGGGACGCTGCTGCCCATCTCTCGGCCTCCCTTAGTCGGTTCATACGACATCTACGGGAAAGGAAGAGGTAGCCTATTCTATGCGGGGACCACACGGCTATCATTCTGTGTTAGTTTCATATTGATTTCGCCTATTGTATCAAAATTTTTCTTTATAATGTGGTCACTGGTCAATAAAGACAACTAACATGCATAATGATGTATGACGATTGAAGCTACACTTTTTCGTTAGTTACCAAAAATAGATTATTGTAAAATGAAATCTGCATATAGACGTATTATTCTGCAATATAAATTCAAAATATTTATCAGTGTAATATTGCTAGCAAAATAATACGCCCTATTAATGCTACCTCCTCGTGGTCCCCTATGGAGACTATTGTAAATAATTCCTAATGAATTTGTCATGATAGGCCAACTGGTCTGACTTCATCCAACTATCATCACTTACTGATAGCCGACTAATGTATACTGAATCGATAATGAAGGTGGAGTTACCATCAATTTTCATTCCAAATAACAAAATACGTTTATGAAGTACAAAAGTCGGTCTTATCGCTAAAGCAATCTCTTCCAGACAACCTTTGGATAGAAGAGAAAACAAACTATGTATATTCTACAGTCTTTTGCATTTATTTTATTTATTTATTTATTTAAATCTTAATGCATAGTATAAATGTACATACATTTGGCCGACTTAACACCGGATAACATTCTCTACAGTCAACCCGAGTAAATCGAGAAATAGGTAGGCTGTGCATTTATGAATTGAGGAAACAAAGTATGTAGTTAAAATATTTATATATTACAAATGTATTTCGTTTTATAAATAAAGATAAGCGGAAAATATTATTATGATTTTATATTTAGCGTGAAAATAAAATTATAATAGCATTTATAATTTCACCGTAATATTGTCCGTGTGGTCCCGGCATAGAATAGGCCACCCCTTCTTTTCACATGGGTGTCGTAAGAGGTGACTGAAGGAGGGCTAGGGATAGGTAGCAGCGTCCTTCTTAAAACATCTTCAAAGGATATAATAGGTGATATAGTATATTCATGTAAAAGTTTAACGGCTGTTGCCGATTCGCCTGTCAAATGTGGCAACTACTGGCAAAACCCCCAAGACAGAGGCTTATGTTCAGCAGTCGACAGTTAAAGACTGATATAATGATGATGATTGTCTAGGTTGTATGAAATCCAAATCTCCTTCCAATATATTTTCAAATTTATTTTATTTAAATGTTGATATTTTTATTTCATGAATTGAATTATTGGAATTTATTTTAAATCGATTTACTTGAATTAAAACCATCTTTATTTATGTAGATAATTCTATTGCCACCTACAAAAACAAATGTTTCTTGTCAGTTCGTCTCACTTGACATAAAATATGAAAAAAAAAACAAAACAGGTAGGTATTTCTCTTTAATAATTTAAGATTTAGTTTCACAAAATTATGCACATTTATATTAAATCTGATCAATTAATAAGTAAGTAAATCTTATCGAGAAATCAAAGAAAATCCCGAAAAGATACGAGTACATACAAAACTGTCAATTCCAGACTCTTATTCTTCTAAACGAGTTACAATGCATCAAATTTCATGAATTCAGTAACCACTTGCATAAATGTTTTAAATGAAAAAAAAAATGAGAAATCCCTAAAAAAAACCAACATTTTTTGGTATTTATCTTTGCCTTCTTATTCTTCACCAACAAAGTCAAGGCAAGTCGGCCACAAAAAAAAAAAGTTATTATAGAAAAAAGGCTATATAATCACCATAATACGGCCCAATCGTATATGACTCTTAACTCTCGAACCTTACAAATAAAGCGATATCTGTAACCCAAGAGACTCCTAAATACAATCCAATGACCTACTCGTCCTTTCTATTAATCTTTTTAACAGCCGTTAAAGAGATTACGTTGCCTGCGAATGGGCACCCCTATTCTTTCAAGGGCCTAATTAAAATCGTCAATTTGTAAGGATAAGGCCGACTTATCCTGGTTTAGCCCAATTTAGTGATTACAATTTAGACGTATCATTTCTATTGTAATTGGTGATAAGCCAATTTGTTTCTTACAATATTTAAATCATTTCTTTTCGAATTGTAATTGTATTAAAATGAATTGTAAGATGGATTTTAATTCATTTCTATTATTATGTTATGTGTAACTATGGCAATTGGTAAGAATTGACATAGAGCGATTGGTGTAGCTTTTTGGTACATTCCTTCACATTCTGATGGTAATGCTTATTTTATTTTCATTGCATTATATTTGTATTGATGAGTTTTTTATTGTATTGAACTATTATGTTAAGATTAATTTAAAAGAGTATGTATTTACGTATGTCTATCAGTTATCTTATATCCATAGTATAAGTATATATTTCTCAATACTCAGAATTGATGATGTATGCGAAGTGCATACGTAAAGGCGTAGTATTATATTTTTACGTAGATGTTATTAAAATTTATTAACAGCATTTTTCAGATTTTGGACTACAAATACACAAGAAGGCATCTCTCATAATAAAGGTCGAAGTGATTCGTAAATAAAAAAAAATACGTATTGTTCAGAAGAGGCCAACACAATTCAAACTTGGCAACAACGTGATAGTTTCGTACTTTTTCAAAGTAACATAAAACCGCAATTGTTCTTTAAAAACTTTCTTGAAACTTCTCCATCACTAGAAAAATCAGGTCAATTTACAAGGCATCTGTTTGAAAAAGTTGTTTACATTTAAATTATTTTTTTTTCATTTTACAAATACTAAGGACTAAATATTCTGTTTCCTAACTTTTTATTACAATTTTCCATTTAGAATTTTTTTTTTTAAGAAAAACATTTGCCGACTTTAAAGTAATGTATTATTTTTATGTATTTGTATGATTTTATAACTTCAACTTGCATTAAATTAACTTTTTTCTTTTTCTCTATATGGCTATTTTAGATCAAAGTATAAAATGTATAAAACATAAAATAAAAATAATTTACGCCTCCAAACAATAATAAACTTCACTCGAGTTTTTCCATCGTATAATTTTTCGAGGATTTTTTAAGCTTAAACTAAATTAATATTTAATATATTTAAAAGGAAAAAAGAGGCAAGTTTTCAAATTATGTTTGAAAAACAAACAATACTTTTCGAGTGCTTTTAATATTTTACTGGAAGGATGCTTGGGTGGGTTTGAAGCATTAAAAATATAATAACAAGTACTTTTCCTTCTTAAAAAACTCGAAAACTCCAATCGTAACTAAATACTTTTCAATAATAAGATGTTTTATAGACATAATTGTTATTAGTTTGTCTAGAATTTGATTTATTTTCGTAAAAAAAAACAACTAATTGGCATTTTTTTTTTCTGCACAGCACCAAATGTTACAAAATTAATATGAAAACGGGTGTAAATTGTTAGTATTGTTATAGTGTGATATAGATACAGGCCGTCTTAGTTAGTTGATTAGAATTATTTTATTTAAGATAATTGGTCACTAAGTAAAATTAAACAAGGAATACTAATTGACGCTGGAATCTATATAAAATAAAATCATCTAAGTATAAAAAATATTTAAAACACTGTTTATTTAAACATTGTATATTTAACAAAAATTTAAAGAGTTAAATATTGTTTAGTATGATTTATTTGTCATTTTCTGTCAAAATTATCATAAATAATATTTATTATTTTAAACTAAATTTCTATTTAAATTTTTATATTTTAAATTCATAAATTCTAAACTTTTATTATTCATTGTATCAATCGTTATCTGTCCACTGTCTCTTATTATTAATTCTTTAATTTCTTCTTATTTATTTTTTTTGTATTACTTATTATTCTTTCATTGAGAATGCTCGACTAGTTTTAGATTTTCTTTTGTTTAGACATAAATATATCCTAGAAACAATTTTATTATAGAGTGTCTAAACATGCGTTGAGAACCAGTTTCCTGTAAGTTTAAACTTTTTTGTCTAAAGACGGATAAAGTTTGTCATAAGACGAATTGAAAATATCTTTTGAAATTCGATTAAAAAAATCACTGTAATTGATTAATTAATTAAGCCTTTTATATGTAACATATGTTAGTAAAGACACATTAGGTTCATTTAACACGACAGTATTATTACACTTCTGTTTTACCGTACTACTTATTACGGTTACAACTTTAATATAAGTATGTACGTCGAGGAAAAATGCAGAACAAGGCGTCGGAAATACAGCGACATAATCTGGATTGCTCGGTTTTTCCACACAAAGTCGTCGTTATGTGTTTGTCTGGGAATTTTACTTGCGCCGTGGCCGTTTTGGGGTGTTAATATTACTGGGGGCCGGAGATAGAACGCGCTTCTTTTTATTCCGCCACGTTGAAAACTGCGTTAAGGAAGTGTCGTTTGTAAGATTTTATGTTAAACAAGATCGTTGTGTTGAACTCGTCTATACGTATCTCGTACTTATCTATCTCGACATCATAACAACCCACTATAGGTTCACTACTTGGCGTAAATCCCCGTCTGAGAAAGATGGATGTTACACAAGCGGCGGTCAGGTGGCTTGACATAGTCTCATTTCGGGTTTCCCTTCTCTTCTGCTGACGTATATGCTCATGTATCTAAGGGAGGAAAATGGATTGTCGACATAGTCTTAAGAATTTCATTTTTATTATTATACCCAAAATTAAGGAGGAAACTCAAACTGAAGTGGTAATGTCACATAATTCGAAAAACCGATAAAAAATAACCTATGGCGAAGAAAGGTTCTTGAGTGCGACCCCGTATTGAAAAACGCAGTGTACGACGACCTACACTAGATGAAGAAACGACTTCAAACTACTTAGGACCGTTCTTTACGAGGGGCTATGGAGGTACTACATTCAGCAGTGAACAGATAATGGCCGAGATGATGATAATGATCCAAAATTAATATAAACTAATCCAAAAAATTAAACTAACAAACTACATGATGATAATCTGAAATGACTCACTCATAAAAATGTCTTTGAAACAAGATGTCGATTTTTATCAAATCACAATATAAAATTGTAATTCGGCCTACACAAAACAACGGCAGCTTTATGAAATAAAAAAAATAAAAACATCGATAACGGAAAAAGACAATGGATCGAGGTAATGCGATATCGAAACGAGATATCTCGGTAAACCGACTTAAGTGACTTTTTATGTTAAAACCGTTTTAAGACTTTTATAGGCGAAAGTGTTGAGGATATAATCAATTTCTTCTCGTCCAGATGTTCCCTTCCCCATAGGCGGTTATTGGATCCCTTATAATATGCGGGATTTTATTTTCACATATTGTCGAACTAACGCGGGCCGCGCAATACCGTAATCATTTTTTCCTCAGATATTGTTTTAGTGATTACATTAGGGCGTTGGATTCTATTATTAGCGATGAGGAGTTCACTGTTATTTTTTAGGGTTCCGTACCAAAAAGGTACAAAGGAAACTGCTATCGTGTTTAACTTTGTATTGTTATTTTTCGGTATCTTTTTAGGTGATTCGGACCAAATGGTGAACAAACTGACGACATGTCTTCGGGCAGGTCATCGCCATCGTCGTTGATGGAAAGTGGTAACTGACGCCTATATATATTAGTAATTTCATAGACATCAAAGAATATACTATGATGCTCATGGTGCCCTTACTCATTGTCATTCTTTGAGAATTATGGTGATTCGAGAGAGAAGAAGGGTATACCTATAAGAGACAGCTTGAAGAGAATGACAATGCTCCAATATAAAGGAAAGATGACTCCATATATAAAGAAAGGATAACTTCAATGTAAGTTTATTTGAATAAATGATTTTCTATTCTATTCTATTCTATTCAAAGGATAACTCCAAATAAAATTCTGTGCCGAACCGCTTGATCTTCATAGTAATAGTAAACTAATATTATCTCCTTATTGCGTCATACCTTTACCCATGGTTTATATAGAGACGATTTACCTGAGTTATCTCGATATTTCAACCAAGTTACACACGCCATGGTTACGAATAGTTCTTAGTTTACCTAATTAATCGCGTAAATTCCCATCTCTTATAAATCATAAATCATGTAAAATGAAAGTCTAAAAGCTACACCAGAGGGACACTTTGTACAAAAAGCTACCTCTGTCCCATTCGTGTTTCAACCGTAAAGCAATTGTGTTTGCATGGCTGTGTTTCGGTTTGAAGAATGGAATATGGCGTGAATTTACTGGGTACAGAGGAATAACACCTGAGTCCTCAGGAATGGCAACGCATGGGGGGTATCATGGGCGAAACGAAACTGTTATGTCCATGGTATTGCTCATGTCTATAGGCGACGGTTACCACTTTCCATCTGGTGGGCCGTCAGCTTGTTTGCCATACTAAGTTGTATAAAGAAAAAAGCTAATATAAGACCTTTGTCCAGATAAGGAGTTGTTATGGTGGTTGTTACAGAAATATTTTGTCCTTCACGGAATTTCTATTACTTGGAAAGTAAAGGTAAGGTATCTTAATCATTACACACAAAGAAAATCGCATCGAAGTTTCTATCTCAAGGTTTTCCCTTTCAAGGTATACGCCAGTATTAATTAAGTAATTAAATACAGAAGAAAAAGGATAAACAACATAATATAAGACACTTAACAACAGAGCGTGTCTACTAAAAAATATCAAAGATTTTTCATACAATTATAAAAATTATATTAAATATTAAAGATTGTGTCTCAAAAAAAAATCGAATTTAATTGTGACAAAATTAGTTAATTTCATTTAAAAACTCAAATATTGAACAGCTTTTAATAATATTTATATAGAACTAATTAGGTAAGTATATCCTTTCAGATAAAAAAATAAATCTTCTGAACCGGTTTAGAACTGACAGAGTTATGAGGTAACAAATATAAAAAACAATTTAGAACCTCCTTCTTTTCGAAGTTGGTTTATTACAAATGTGAAAATTTTGGTATATATGTATGTAGTGGTAATAAAACTACTACGTATATACCAATATTTTTGGATAATTAATTGAACCGTTAAAGTATCAAGAAATAGGTAACAGACACTCTCACTCACTTTCACGCTTATAATATTTGTAAGTATAATTATTTTATGATCAATCTGAAATATGATGAAATAATTTCTTCAATTTAACGACCATACCATAATTAACATATCATTAACTGTCCACTGCTAAAAATAGGCCTCTTCCTTGACAATTTTGCCAATAGTTGCCACGCTTGTCAGGCGAGTTGGTAACCGAAAATTTTAAACAAACTTTTAACCCCTGTTGTTCAATACCCTTCAATACCCAGTTTATTGAATTTTAAAATTCCTTTCTTATTGTTTACCTATTCTATTCTATATTCTAGATTCAATGATTTAGGCTAAGCGTTGATATATTTCAGTCACTTAGTCAATATAACTATATATATATTTATATGTTGCACTGGAAAACACTGTTTAATAAATATGTTTCATTTTTTATTGTCTTTACTATTAAAACATAAAAGTTATATCCTCCCATAAAACTACCATGTTTTCCTTAATTACCAGTGTTACAGTCCCTTCGCTCACAAGTTTTACTTATTCCCCTACTTTTTTGTTACAGTTTATTTACTATTTATGACGACAGGAATAATTTTTGTGTTATTACCTTTTTCGTATAATGTATGAATTATCAGATTAAAATGTATTTGAAACTAAAATAATTATAGTTTTTGTTATAAGGTTTCATTATTTATTATTTAAAGTGTTAAGTTTCTACTTAATTTCAAATTTAAATCATCTTTATTCAAATTGTTTACAAGCACTTTTAAATTGTCATTTTTTAAATCTACTGCAAGGTTTAGAAAGTTATTATCTGTTAAGAAGAGCCCGCAATAAAGTCAACAGTTACTCTTCTAAATCTCTGTTAACATTAACTTAACTATTAAACATAGGTATCCTTATAGACTAAAATGTAACGTTTTTTAGTCTCTTTTATTCAATAAGACCCAGTATATATAAAACAATAATACTGCATTTTTTGCTCCTTGCTTTGATATCGGCGTTGCATTTAGGGCCTCGTTTAATCATTCCACACTGACTTTTTTTAATGCCGACAAAAGAGTTAAGGAGTATTATTATTATTGACGACTGGCCAATGGAAACTTTTATCATATATAGATTTTATCATATACTTTTTTATACATATTTTACAATTAGAATGTATTTTTTATTAATTTGTAAATTATTTGTAATTTCAACTTTGCATTTTCTGACAATGTCCGTTACTTACTTGTTTAGACGTGTATGGTCAATACATTTTTCTCTACTAAAATCCATGTCTACGCCATCTACCATCTCATCATAGTCCGCTGTTCTGGAATTGTAGGAGCTAACTACTCGAAACCTTTCTTCATCATCGGTTGATGATAGTATGGCCAGTTTATCGACACTCCAGATTTCTTGTTCATCAGCTTTCAGTCACTGGTTCTTCTGCATATATCCTTACTGTAGAGGAATTTGTCCGGCGACTGGCTCGTGCCATGTTTAGCCAGGCATATAACAGTAGCCATCCCCACCTGAAGGACTTAGCCTTTCTACAAGCACGTTTTCTGGATAAAAAGCGTGCTCTACCTCGAGATTTCCTGCGCATAACAGGGTCTATGCAGGACGACGGTTATCCGGCCCCTTACGACATAACGACTTTTTTCTTGTTTATCTCCACTTTTTAATTCTTTCTGTCAAGCCGGTACTATTGTAAATAGTACCGACTTGGCCCTCTGGGCTTAAACTATTGACGCGAGGGCGGCAGACTCTCGCAGTTAACACTCGGGCAAAGAGAAATCGCTCAAGGCCCGTACCTCGTAAGGGGATATAGATGACTCATTTATGTATATCCTTATTTTAGATTCAATCTTCCAGCGAAATTCCTTTTATTTCTTCTCCATGTTACTTGCGAGTTATGTTAAACAACCTGTATTTTCTGCATACAAGTTTACCATGTCTCAGTTCCGTAATCCATAACTGGTAATCCACTGTCTAAAAATCTCACTTCAAAACTTCGATTCAAACAAATTCACTAGGTTAAAATTAATAACATCACATTTATTTTGCTTAATTGTATCATCATATTGGATTATTTAGCTCATCTCAAATAATTACAGAGATCCAACTTTGTCTTTAGCATTTAACTCGTTGTCACCTTAATGGTCAATCCTGATAATATTGTTTCACAGCAAATATCAAGACAATTATTTTAAATACTGCCTCCACCTTTAATAGCCCGTTTTAAACGAAATCTGTTGCTAACTTTGTTAAATAAACACGTCGAGTCTTCTTGGGGCGCGCGAAGTTAGTATTATTAATTTAAATAACCCTAGTGACTTGTAGGCTTGGCTTACCTTAGTTTATAATGCTCGTTTGAAACTCAATATTGTGGTTTATAAATTAAACAGTTATACGTGTAGATAATAGTTTAAATGTAATAATGTAAATATAAATGTAGATTAAATTAAATATATTAATACTGATGAAATTGAAACGAAGCTACTGTGCTAAAGTGTACATTAATATATTTTATAGAATTGATTTTCATTTCCATAATATATTAAGCGAAATATAAGTCAATATTATAAGGCCTTAGGAAGTTAAAAACATACTTGCTGAAAGTATTAAAACAACGTCTTTCAAAGCCATCTATTGTCATATGTATGATGATTTTCAAAGGGTTTAACACGAAATTGACTATGTTGATTTCCATGGAGTAGAGGTCGAACTACAATAGAGCCGTTAATCTCCATAATCTATATAATCTATATATATTATAATCTTCTTTTTATATCAATTTATAGCTTGTCGTTCCTTTATTACATGTCAGCAGTCGGATCTCCCCTAACCATGCAAACAAGCTACAAACAAAAACGTCGGTCTTTTAAGCTTGAATAAATTTTGTTAACTTCCAAAGAGATATATTAGAAGGCGGAAAATGTTGGGACTGAGCATTAATCTAGACGTATTGCGGTGTAAAAGTAGACCGGTAACGCTATGGAATGTAAAGTAGCCAATTTTTTTAACGTCTACCTCTTAAAGTCGGCAATAAAATCAACTGAACACTTTCTAACGATATTAAGTCTTATTACAAAGCAATAAGTTCTATGTATGTTTTACGAATTGTAATATTGTTGTTTCTGCTAATTTCTTTTTCTATGAAAAAGCAACTGATTATAGGGAGCTAATAATGAACGTTAATAAAAATTACATTTACAAAACCAAGATAAATGTTTATGGATATCTCAGTATATCATTTAATTTAGAACAGACAGCAAAATGAACATCGTCGACGTAAAAGTACATAGAAATAACATCATCATCCGTCATCATTGTAATATATTCATTGTCCACTGCTGAACCCAAATCTCCCTCATATTTCGTCACAAAGTACGGTCCAAATGGGAATTTAAAAGATTTTGTCCCTCAAAAAACATTGACCTCGATCGCGCCAAAATTTATATGGACCCATCACAAACAAATAAAATTATCAAAATCATTTCAGAATATTAGAAGGTACCACGCAATATATCTAAAAAATAGAGATGAAATGAGACATTCTGAAACATTTTAAATTGCTAAATAATGGAGGTAGATACATATCATGCAATAGACAACTCAAAAATTCTAACAAACTTCGTCATATCACAAAACAATGAATAATGAAAATGTCCGAACGTTTTTAACAATAAAGGATTCTGTGCAGAGGAAAGTTTTACTTTTCAATAAACAGTGGGCAACGATATAATATCTGAGTTCTCTCCGTATATTAGAGGACAAAACATCGGTCCAGTTGTTCGTTTCGGTAACTGGCGGTTCAGTAATCAAAACTTTTCGTATAAGCACCGCTGGTGCGCTTCAAAAACAGGTATTTGGCATAAAGTTATAGGAAATTTAATTTAAATTTTGATTTCAATTTAGTTAGTGTTGCTATCATAACTATAATAACACTAGAGGGACATTTTGTACAAAAGTCGTTTGCTTGGGCACCTCTGTCCCATTCGTGTTTCTACCGTGAATCAGTTGTGTTTCGGTTTGAAGGGTGGGATATGGCAGAGAATTTACAGGGTACAGAGGAATAACACCCGAGTCCTCAGGAATGGCAATGCATGGGGGATATTATGTATAAGCAAAACAGTATACTGTGTTATGTCCATGGTACTGCTTATGTCTATAGGCGACGGTTACCACTTTCTATCAGGTGGGCCGTCAGCTTGTTGGCCATTCTAAGTTGCATAAAAAAACACGTGCTCAAACTGACACAATCTCTCTTTATAAGGCAGCCTACTGTTACTGCACTAGACATGTGGTTAAGCAGTGTACTTTGAGCGTTTCTTCTTTTGTATTGTGCTTTGTTTATCACCTCTTCTTACGATTTGATATTCTGAAACTTATTTTCATCATCACATAAAATACTACCATCTTGCAGAAACTCAACGAATGTATGTGACCATGGTCCTTTTTCAGAAAATATACGAAAGAAAAAACGTTGCCCGTATTTCCTCAAAAGTAATAGTAAAAATGAATGAATATTAAATTGAAGGCGACTTATAAGTAAATAAAAAGTAGCTTGTAAAAATAATTTTACTTTATTACCCTTGTATTGGATTACGTTTTTGTGTAATTACAGAATCGGGTTTGTTTTTTTCTAAGAGAAAGGTATTTATAATTGTAAATGCCGTTGTTTTTCCGAGAATAAATTTGGCCGAAAACGTACAGTCTACATCCTACTTTCCTACTTACGGAAGTGACAGTTCAGAACCAGGTCCAGACAAGTATACTTTTTTGTATTGTTTAAGTTTTGATTAAAAATCGCTGCCATTTTCCTCGCCTTTTTTAAGCTTTGCCGGCATCGTTCGCTGCAAATTGTCGATGCTTTGTACATTTTCATCAAAGTTCTTTATATCAAGCTTTTTAGTACTTTCAAAATTTTTATTCTGATATTTATTTTTTATTTGACTACTGCAAGTGATTTTAATCTTGCTAATTATATAAATGTACAAATGTAAAGTTGTTAAAATGTAAAGATATATGGATGACTAGTATTTGCATGTAGGCATGTACTGCAAATAAAGAATGAAAACGTCTTGGATGAATGAACATGTATAGTATACGTATCCATTCACAATGCATATATACAACATGAATTATTAAATACGACTTGTATATTATAGCAAAGTTTATGATACCTAACTAATCCTTCCACGTGAATCTATGTGATGAATCAATCGTTATGGATTGAGTTTCGTCGATGAAAAAAATATCGTGTGCAATCTTTTCTGGATAAAAATTTCTAAATAGCTGTATTTTTATTTGGTAAAAAATATCTACCCGTCTTTTATTCTATCACTACCAAATTGCCTACTTTTTTTTTATACAGCTCAGAATGGCAAACAAGCTGACGGCCCACCTGATGGAAAGTGGTAAACGTCGCCTATAGACATGAGCAGTACCATGGACATAGAGTATACTGTTTCGCCCATGATACCCCCCATGCGTTACGATTCCTGGAGACTCAGATGTTATTCCTCTGTACCCTGTCACGCCTTATCCTACCCTTCAAACCGAAACACAGCCATGCAGACACAACTGCTTCACGCTAAAAACACGAATGGGACAGAGGTACCTAAGCAATCGGGTTTTATACAAAGTCTCCCTCTGGTGAACACAACGTTGCCAACGTGTCACAGAAAAAATATTTCGAGAGGCAAACCAACCATACAAATTTAAAATTTACCGGTTAATTCATATCATAGTCCTTCGAGCCGGATAAAAAAAAAAACTACTTAACCTATGTAATTGGAATATACATAATAATTACATTATGTAGTATAAATATAAACTTATTAATGATTTTTTTAAATCCCGCAGGAGAGAATTAGTTACATACTGGTGAAGATGTAGGATATAGATACAGCTTTTTTTTAACTAAATATATATTTATTCGATTTTTATTAACATATATAAAAAACTAAGACACACAGTTGACGTAACACCTAGCAGTGTTATCTATCGAGTCGAGCAGTGCATAAAATATTCTCAGCGATGCCATTTTAAAATAATATTCTCAAACGGTATACCTAATAAATCAATTTGTCTTGTCGTGGATATTACTGGATATGGCCTCTGTCATTCAACTAACTATCTTGTGATTACCGTCATTGGAACTATATCAAAATCTGTCGATAAACCATCATGATTAATTACCGCTATTCACTATACTATACACCTTCGAGTTATCATTCGTCATAATTACCGTGTTTAATATAATTATTTATTGAATATATGTTAGATTATGTATCTACGAATACCAGTAATATATAATAAATATCATTATATAATGACGAGCTCTGTAAGGGGCACGCTAATTTGCAGAAAAGCGGTTCCTACTTCGATTCTTGATCTGTTGAGAAACAAACTTTTGCTAAATTGACTCAGGTTTCGGTGTATAATTTGTCATAACGCATATTATCCTACATTAAGAACTAATCAATCGATGTGATTGTATAGAATTAAAAACTTAAAAAAAAAATCTCTAATGAATTTACTTTGTAAACATATAAATCGCGCCATAAATTATAAGTTACTTTAGTTATTGAAATATATTAATATAAGAAAAACAAACGACTGATTTAGATTTAGATTCATTGTATGCTTATATAGTAGGACATGGAGATACTATTAAACTGATGTAATACCCTAATTTGACCTATGATCCACAATAAAGACATTTGTATTTGTATTAGATTTAATTATTTTTACTGTTCTTTTTTCTTCCAATTCAATCAATAACATTTTAAGATATTAATACGCAGAAATAATACAGTATTACAAAATTGATAGAATACCAACAGTAGTTACTTTTAGAGATTGCAATAAGAATTATAATATTCAAGTAATGGAAATAGAAGACAAGCTGTTACTCACAAATGAAATGACTTCAAAAGAAGGCGATTCTCAGTTTTCTCAGTTCACAGTATTTTGTTTTATATCATATATTACGCGTTGTCTTTTCAAATACCGAACTGACTTTGATTTTTTTTTAAATACATATATTTTGCTTTGATGTTAGCATCATATTTATCTTATAATTAAGAAACCGTTACTTTTTCAGCGCAAATTCCATGTACATAGCTTGTCATATAAAAGTAACATATTTAACATAAGGTTCCTCGTTATAATTTGTTGTTTTTTAAGGAAATATATCTCTACTCGGATATTGTAAAACTGTTGAAATTTCGACTCTAAATATATTTGACGGTAAGTTATTTATTTTACACGTTTGTAATATTCTATTTTGCAGTAACCGCAAACTAACCGCACTACTGAGTTTGAAAACCAAATATTAATTTACCGGACGATATATGAGTATTTACTATATGCACATAGAAACTTCCATAATGTACTTAATTCCTAAATATCATGTCATACTTTATATTGAATTCGCTTTAAATGAGTTTATGTTTTATAAGAGATGGGAATTAACGTCATCATTTAAGCAAACTATGGTAATTTAATATGGATTAAAAATTTGATATGAAAATAAATTATTACAATATACATATATAATTGCATTAATTCCTGTTTCTTATAAAACATAATACATACAGCGCAATATCTAAAAGTGAATGTTAAATTAATTTATTTGTAAAACTTGATTTTTAATAGACCGCTGATGGATAACATACCTATCATATATACTAAAATAAATAAATAAAATAATAAAATAATTTTCACCTGCCCATTTCTATCTGTTCTCCTTTAACCAAAGGTTGTCTGTAAGAGATTGCCCTAGCGATAAGACCGCCTTTTGTACCTTTATATGTATATTTCAATCTGTATTTATGTTACTGTATTTCATTAGAATTATTCACTTGTCATTGTATATTTTTATTTATGGTGCTATAAAGAGTTAAATAAATAAATTAATAATTTTTAATTCAGTAAACTTATTAATTAAAGCATTTTTAAATAGTCAAGTTTTTACTACCGCCCATTTTGAGATGCACTTTCACATGAGAAGAACGGGCAAAAAACAGCTGTTGTTTTTTTTAAAAAAAGAAGAGTTTTCAACGAAAAAGAAAAATATGACTGGATAATATGACGATCACAAGCTTCACATTGATAAAAGAAAGAAAAAAGCTACAACGCTATAATCAATCAGTATTCTTGAACCAGTATATACTATAATATACTATATTAATACTATAAAGTTGTTGAGGAGCTTGTGGGTTTGGTTGTTCGATGTTATCTCCAGTACTTCTAATACGATTTTGAGAATTCTTTCACTGTTAGAAAGATATAGTGTAATGAAAGAAATATAATGTGGAATATACGTAAATTTCTCATATTGTCAATAACTCGTTTCATTTTGTTTCGTTTCGTTTCATTTCGTTTAATTTTATTTTATTTCGTTTCATTTCATTACATTATATTTAATTTCATTTTCATTTCATATATTATCCTTGAGTGCTATAATATTTTTTTGTAAATATATATTTTCAATAAATATCACAATAAATATAATTGAATCGACAAAAAATATATTATATGGCGTGCGATGCCTGTATGTAATATTTTTATGTAAATACCTGGAATAAAGTGTTCCTTATTATTAAATTCGAAGAATTAAACGAATCCTTCTTGAAGGTATGAAATATATTCTTAAATAGAATTTCTATTCTAATCTATTACTACTAATACTACTAATCTATTGGAATGGAATGTAGCAAATAAAATAGATGTCACAGTATATTTTGTGATGCCCAAGGTACTGTTAATTTCAATAAAGAACTGTTTGGTAACACTTTAAGTTTAACAGATAGTTATATATATATTTTTTTCTTTAAAAAAGTCCTAACTGATCCATCCATATGATTGAGTATCAATCACTCTTCTGGCTATTTACTTATTTGGAAATAGCCCTCTTGATATTTTAACGCCATTCTTGGCGGTTTTGCGTTATCTCAGGTATTAAGCATATCGTCAGTAGATGCTGTTGGATTGTTCAAGCCTAGGTAGTTAGTGGACGTCGTCTTCCATCGCTTGTCCCCTTATATGGTCTTTATTCGACGCATGTCCGTACACGCCCATACCAACGCAAACTACTTTCTAGCATTTTCTACTGTAGGTATTCCAAATACTTTAAAAGGCCCTCGGAACAGAAAGAACAACAAAATACTAGTGCTGTTTTTTTTCTTGCAAAAAGATTTAATTTAACGATTTATTAAGTTGTATGATTACAAATTTCTAAGTTTCTTTTTTTTATTGAAGGGTCGTGGACGTGCGTGCGTGTGTGCATGCGTGCGTTGACATATCTTTGACAATTTATAATCACTTTTATATCTTTTTTTCATTTTGATATGCAATGATTGAAGTGTCTATTTTTTAAGCAAATTTAAATTGTTATATATAATATCAAAAGTCATTTTTATATTAAGAATATTTTAAGTAATATTGTAAAAATATTTATTTACTTATATTTATGTATTTACTTGTTCTTATATTGATTCAGGATAATTATCATTTTAATTCTTCTGTCCTAAATATTACTTTACCTTTATAAGGGCAGTTTTGTCAGTAATTTAATAGTAATAGGTTGTCAACCTCAGTTAGACATTGGTGACATTTTAAGAGGAACGCTGCCACCCATCTCACGATCATTAAGTTCCTTTAGTCGCCTCTTACGACACCCACGGGAAAGGAATAGATAGCCCATTCTATTTTGGGACCTCACGTCAACTTAAATTTAACAATAATAGCGTTATATAATACCGTTGGTTTGAATGTTGAAATATTTTCTTTTCTATTAATAGTACAAAAGAAAATTTTAGATACGCCTTTATTTGCATGACTGCGTTAATCCATTGAACCATTGAAAGAAAATATAGGTGTCGAATATATAAATATATATATTTTATATTTAAACATTGATTTATCCTATAAATTTAAATATTATAGTAGCAAGAATAGAAATTAGGTGTTTTTTTTTAAATAGTTTATTAGTTTACCAGCAATAAATTAATTTATTCGATACTTTTTATTTGATAATATAGAATATATTTGTTTTTATCTGATAAAATATTATGATTTATAATGTAAAATATAAACAATAAACTACATGTTCGTAAATATTTATATTTCTGGTTATTGACATTTTTGTAGAATGTTTTGGCAAAAAAACATCCCAACTATCTGGATGAGTGGCGGTTTTCCGCATTTACATTTTTCAAGGCACTTTATTCCACGCACAACTACTCTGGAATTGTGTAACTAACTGCAACTTCCAGCAGCAGTATTTCCGAACTGATACGACATTATAACCTTCAATAAAAGAGCATATTCCTTTTTAAAGGCTGACAGAACAACTTCAATGCTTTTAGTGTTGTATGTGATCATGGGCGACGGTAGTCACTTACCATCAGGTGAGCTGCATGCTTGTTTGCCCCCTGTGTTATATAAAATAATATATTATCTATAATACTGTTCTGCCATTAATAAATCAATATATAATCCTGTATATTAAATAAATAAACAATTTAATATAAAATAGTAATAGGTTAACTTGGAAGATGATCATGCGTATATTTTCCGTGTTTTTTTTTTTATCGGGATAAGATATTCCTCACTATAAAGAAGAAGAGAGAAAGATGGAGTGAAATATATTTCACCGAAATTTGTCTAACTTATTATCACCACCTCAAATTTCACCAGTCTGTAATTTTTGCATGACGCCTCTATATCCACGACATACTTGTATTTTGTTATTATATATAAAGAGATATATATATACAGGAAAATAGACAAAAACATTACCCTCACATACTAACTTGACAGCTGGACGCGCCGTGTTAATGTGGGTGCTCACATTTTTTTGTCCTTTTTCGACCAATGTTTCTTTTGGGAAACTAATGATTTCGAATTCACCCAATGTACGAGTATTATATACACTGTTAGGAATAGTTATTAACTATGTCGTTAAATTATCTTATTTATCTTACTAATAAAATATAAAATTGTAATTACACGATGCCTTTGTATCGGAAATATTTATGAAAAATTAATATTAGGAATATTAATTTTACCAATAAATGTGAAAAAAAGAATTTTCAATCGACTTAAAAAAAAAGTTCACCGGAGAAAAACATTTTCATATCAATAGTAGTTATTGTATCAGCCCGTTCACTGCTGATATAATAATAAAAAAATATTAATACCATAAGCATTAACACTACAGTTTAAAACGAGGCCCAAAACGTGCCTTTTGAAAGATAATCGTTTTTCTTAGGCATGAGTTGGCCTTCGGCCATCCTGTACAAGTCCTTCCTCGAAGTTATAGCGCCTTATGTATTTACCTACCATAAAATAGTAAATAAGTGCAAGTAAAGCACCATTCACACAGTTCCTGATGATTAATTCCCAAGCTCTCTGCTGTCCAAACTCAAATCCTTACTCAAGCTATCTGTACTATCCATATCCATAGATTTTAGAGAATTGGTGGCGCTATCCCTACTTCGGCGTATTAATGTATACATCGTCAACATCATATCGGCCATTAACTGTCCACTGCTGAACATAATCGTCCCTACATTGGGAGGTTTTGCCAAACGTTTGCCATGCTTGGCAGGTACAGTTAGGCTTTGGTGACATTTTAGGAGGACCGTTGCTGCATATTTCTCGACCATTAAGTTTCCCTAGGCGTCTCTTACGACACTCATGGGAAAGGAAGGGGTGGTTCATTGCATACCTGGACCACATGGCATAATACATATCATGTTGATATTTGCAATTATTATAAATGCTAGTATTTTGCATTCATTTTATATATAAAAACACAGATCATATAAATAGTTCATAAAAAGTTTCTCTGGTGGCATGAGAGATTTGACAGCACTAGTAGCATTGAGTTTATTCGAAACACAGAGTCAGAACGCGTCCGATATAGAAAAATGTGAACAAGTTTATACAGAATATAAGTAGACTTATTTATTTATTGGCTTTTTTGACACATGACTTATGAATGACCTGTATACAAGTCGATTGCAGGGAATAAATGTCATAGAATGGGCCACTGTCTCCTTTCTCGTGGGTGTCATAAGAGACGACTAAGGAAACTTAATAGCCAAAGCCTAGCTGCGGTGTCAATCCGCTTGCTAAGCATGGCCACTACTGGCAAAACCCTTCAATAAAGAGAAGACTATGTTCAGCAATGGACAGTTAACGGTTGATATAATGATAACATGTGTATATAAATTTTCATGACCATTGGTTAAACGGTTAAAATACTAAAGTGCAACAAAGAAACAAATAGGGTCACTTCCACATTTATTATTAAAAAAGAAATCCTCATTCCTGCTGAATACTGATCCGGTACTGTGTGAATTGTGCTTTAAGCTGTAATCGCTGATGGAAATAATACTCGTAGCATTGAAATGAAGCCTCTTTAGTTTATAGGCAAGTAAAAGCATCATACTCATGATGAATGAATGAGGGTATAAGAATATTTTCTTGCCTATTTATATATATATATATATATATATACAACTTAGAATGGCAAACAAGCTGACGGCCAGAAGCCGACGATGGAAAGTAGTAATCGTCGCCTATAGACATGAGCAGTAGCATGGACATAACAGAGTATACTGTTTCGCCCATGATACCCCCCATGCGTTGCCATTCCTAAGGACTCAGGTGTTATTCCTCCGTACCTAGTAAATTCACGCCATATCGCACCCTTCAAACCAAAACACAGCCATGAAAACACAACTGCTTCACGGTTGAAACACGAATGGGACAGAGGAAAGCAATCGACTTTTGTACAAAGTTTCCCTCTGGTATTACACTATCAAGTTTACAGGTTCATAAAATAGAACTTAAAATAGAGGTTTGAAACGAAAAGGGATATCTGTGAATTATCTTTTAAGATATCTATATATATGAAAGAGAATGCCGATCGGCTAACTGACGCATATATCAATACATAGCTGAAACCGCTGTACCTAAAAGAAGATGGGGGAAACCATTCTATGCTGGGACCACACGGAAAATTTATTAATATTAGAGATTAATACTATTATTACATAGTTTAATAAAGTCCTAGAATATGCCATGCATACATGCCATTGTATTTATTTAATTACATAAAAAAGAAATAGTGATAATGATCGAATTACACTAATAGTTATTACACATAAAATTTAAATTTAGGTAGAATTTTATTTCGAAAAAATGAACAATCAATATGAGCATAAATAAATAAATATAAGATCAGCATGATGAAAAAATGCTCAGGGTAAGTGAATCTATCGCGTAACATATAAAAAAAAAGTACAGCTAATTATAAACCTTTCTCCTTATTAATATTGTTAAAATTGCTTCCACATTTTTTATCAATGGACATGCGCATTTATTACACACATGCACGCTCACGCACACACACATAACACGTTCGTATACAATAAATAAATAACAAAAATATCCACCATCCATCTCCATATTGGGCAGTCCTCGAAACGACAGCCATTATACACTTGCCTCTGTGGATAACTCATAAATCATCTCAAAACAGATCCGTTTCATATCAATCATCCGTATAGCCTTTGCAGTTAATACCATTCCTGAACGAAAAACTCCACATTTACATAGGAGAAGGCCGAGCCGGTCCTATTATGTAAATCGGATCACGTCGAGACCTCACGGTATGGTATCCCTGGCAGAGATTTCAACTCCTCGATCCAACATTACGTTGAGAACGTTGTTGTAAACACCGTTTATGGTAATCTACCGATAGGGATACCCTTTCGCAGACGTATCGCTTGTGCCATCTCTCAAATGTCGTGGGCATACAAAGCAGGCGAATTCCTTTGGGTTTTGTTTTATTCCTATTTCCCAAAGGTGCTATTCGGCTTGATCCATTTTGAGATTAATCTAAGTGTTATATGAGACTAATAACGTTACGTACTCAATGGATTTCTCGGTCGCATTTGTGTACATTATGGTAACTGTTAACATGCTGTCGATAATCTATAAAATTTCATAATAGGTTATTTTATATTGTTTTTTTTTTTGTTCTTTTATAATTCAGTTATAACTTTTATTTGGACTTTTTTTTATAATTTACTACAGTGCAATATTACTGTCACTATAATTATTTATTTATTTTTTATTCATCATATCAGCCCTTAACTGTCCACTGCTGATATGTTCAGCCTTCCCCAGAAGGGGAGTTTTGCCAGTAGTTGCCATGCTTGGCAGGCGGGTTGGCAACAGCAGTTAGACTTTTAGTGTTTTAGAGAAACGCTACTGCCTATGCTTCGCCCTCCTTAGTCGCCTCTTACGACACCCACGGGAAAAGAAGAGGAATTCTTTATTGCATAGTAAAATTTGTATAATACGAGATCTTCCAACTAACCAGATTTTTTATAAGACTTATACATACTCTAAGTAAGCAAACAAGCTAATGGCGCACTTGATAAAAAATACGGGTTTCATAAATATTATAAAATTTCTTGTGAGAAATACCATGGATATTTCTTAAGTGTTGCCATCCTTGAAGAGTACTGTGTTATGCGTCAATACCATCACAATCATATTTATTTATTTAAAGGAACACATATATCATCCCTTAAACCATAACAGCTATACAAACACAACTGCTTCTCGGCAGAAACACGAATAGGACAATAGACCCAAGCAGTCGACTTTTGTACAAAGTCTCCCTCTGTTAAAGGGAAGCAAACATATGCAATTGAATAATGATTAAATTTCCGTGCACGTCCAATAATGGCGCGGAAACTTGTTAAGGTAAAATTGTACTGTATGATATCGTGCTATGGTAAATTATACAAGCACCCATAAAGTTCACATTTACGAGTATACCATTTTTTCTTCCTTGCTCGATAAAGTTATTTAAACGTAATAATGGCACCTGGATTTACTAAATATTTACATTCTCATACAAAACAACGTTCCTTTTGTGTATTTCTTACGAAAAAAACATTTTAAATCTTCACAAATTATTTTAAAACTTCCTTTATACAGATAAATGACTCTTTATATTTCAAACGGGACGTAATTCAGCTAATTTGTTGAGGACTCGTTGACATTAAAAACGGTTTTAGATAAAAGACCAACTGTCTTAATTTCACGTCAATTAATCTTTCTTATTTTGTTCTTATTATCCCAAAGATGAGTATTTTCGCCCTTTTGAGCTTATAATATTGTCTATTATAAAAACATTTTGCCTTTTGATTGTTATTGTTCTTTGTGATTTAATTACTTTTTCGTCAGTCTTTATGTTAATAAGAAATTTGAAGTAAATAAGACTTGCAGAAACAAAAATTTCGCTCACAAGCAGGAACGGCCTTTTTTTCATTTCCCCAGAATATTCCACGAATATGAATAATTTTGGAATTAATTTTGAAAGTTTGTTATATTTTGGCTTTGAAGAAAATTCATGAACTAAAACTACATACCACTAAAATGCGCATGTAACGATCGGCAGATGGGGTTATTCTTAGGAATAAAGTGCGTAATGAATATATACGAGGTTTTTTTTTATATTACGAATACGAAGGTGACAAGCATACTGTCTGATAGTAAATGATTACTATAACCTACGGATACCTGTAATACTAGAAGTGTCATGTGCGTGTTGCTAATCCTAAAGAAATGTTAATATACCCTTTTTGAAGAACCTCATACTGTGTGGTTTCTAGGAAAAACCGCAGTAAAACTCATTTCACAGTTTGAGCGTTTGAGGGAGAAAATTCCTTTGAAACCATTTTCTAAGTCCAGGATTAAACGTATGAGAATGAGTTTTAAGATTGCGCCTATCACAGATAAAATTTACAGTTACATTCCTTCACACAAAGTCATTTCTGTCGACATCATAAAGTACAATAGGAATATGAATAAGAGGAAGTATATAAGAATATAATAAAATATAGAAGACAAATAGAAATAAGGTAGAACAAAGGCAACAAACGACGGAAATAGTAAAAAGAAAAATATTTAGGAATAGAGAATATAATAAGTCTTGACATGGATATATTAAGAGGAACATAGTAAAAAATATAAACATAGGTATAATACCATGAGGTAATGAAATTCTTTGCTCGACATTTTCGTTTCATTTCTAAAGATAATTTCAGATAGTATTCAACAAAAAGAACTAACTTCAATTAAAACAAAACCAGTTATTTTGATTTAAAAACTGGAGCAACTTTGATAAAATTTCTATGATGTTATGCTTCTGTGTTCTTTGACATTACTGCCATATGGATGTGGTATTCTAGTACTTGAAACATTAAAAAACACGTTTTGATTTCGAACAAAAAAGAAATTGTCAGCCAACCGCTAAATTAGCCGACTATATTTTGACATTTTAGACACTCGATTCTCTATCCAAAAAATCGAAAATGTGGTGAGTGGACATACGGGTAGTCTGGGATTAAACTATTTATATTATTTTTGGAGATTGAACCCGCAACTGGCGGAAGGTAAGGCAACATGTGAAACCACTGAACCACCAAGTTTTACCACAAAATCATACATTTCACTGAATTTGAAACATTTCACGCAAATTTGGCCGCGAATTGTGTTTTTAGTTAAAACATAGTCGCAGAGACAGTGTCATTCATTTTTATAATAAAGGTATTAAGGTGACGAATGAAAGGTCATGGATCCCTTACTTATACCTAACGGGGATTTTTTGTCCTCTGTGATTTAAGAGGGTGAACTATTGGAATATATGGCGATGCGCACATTAAGACAAAGAGTATTGGAGCTTCCCCCGATACCCTTTGTCGGTCAATTTATTAGGGTACCTCCATTAGTATATTGAGAACAAATGGTGAAAACTTAAAGAGTTTAGATTTTCGCGTATTGGAACAAAAGGAAAAGTGGCAATTGTTTCGTGTTTTCTTTTTATCTATTATTTAACTGACTTCGAAGAAACCAGGTTTTGAATTCATCTTATTTTTGTAAGTATATGTTACGCGATATCTTCATATCTGAATCGTTTTTAGATACCTCAGAAAAAAAATCTTATAATATTTATATATATTCTTATAATATCAGTTTGTTGTCCAATTGTCAAAACCTTTTTACGAACGCTTCGAGATGCATCTATATATATATATATATATATATTTGTTTAGTAGGTACATTTATTGACTAAGTATCTTTGAAAGTGTTTATTACCAATATCGAGAGTTAACCAATCCTCATCTTAATAATATAATAAAACTGTCTGTTGAACTGAAAATCTGTAGATTAAACCAAAAATAATATGAGGCCCTTATTAAAACAATAAGAGCCTGGAATAATTATATTTGTTTAGAGATTTTGTCTATCTGTCTGTCTCTCTATATGCTTGTTCTGGCATCACGCAAGAAGTGCCGCAACAAATTCAATGTAGTCTTCACACTTATGTTGTTGAAAATCTAACTAAAAATTATAATTTATACTTTATCTTGTTCCGTCGTCCAAAAGTGGTCGATACCATTGGTTTTCCTACTTCTAAAATCCACGCATACGAAGTAACAGGCGAAAAGCTAATATGTAGTATTTTTTAAAAATGTGAGGGTATATTAAACGATAACGCTGTAAAAGGTGGCGTGTGTTCGCGCGTTACGTGACCGTCGCTGTCCCTGCGGAATTATGACTGGAACTCATTTTGTCGCCTCTTCATAGTGAGGTCATACGAAATAACGTTATAAAAATGAAATTTTTATCTTAATTATTAACAACATAATGATACTCGCCTCTATTGCATGTAATCCAGTAATATAACCTCCGTATAGTGACGCAGTAAGAATGTCACTAATACTTTTCATTTTTTATGAATATCATAACAAGATGCAACCGAGGGAGAAAAATAGTTCTTGAGTTGGGACTCTGTACAAGCAAACGTCCCTCACTAGTTGGAGTGACGACCTTAAATTCATTGCAGGGAGTCAGTAAATGCAGGTGGCTCAGAACCATTCCTTATAGCAGGTTAAGAAGAAGGCCCATATTCAGCACACAGATAATGGCTGTGATGATGAAGTGGATGCAAAAATATCAAAGCATACACAAGAGTTTTATTTTTGTTTGAACAAGAAAAAAAGAAACTTGAATTAAGTCCATCACAGACGGAACTATGTAGTTAAATATATGTATATTATATATTAATTATTTACTCCCTCAGTAAGTGGAAACTTATGTTCAGTACTGGACAGTTAAAACAATAGGCGTATACCAAATTTTATTTTATAATTGGTTGAGCCGTTAAAGCGTCAATAAGTAATAAACAAACAAACACACTTTTAGATTTATAATATTGATTTATAATAGGTATCTATTGATTTATATTAATATTATATATATTAAAGTCCGTTTGTGATTGACTTAAGTACCATAAAATAAAACGTAGTAATATCTCGCCCTAAGCAAGAGAGGAAAGGAAGTAGAGGAAAGGGACGCAAGGATTAAGGTGGGTAACAGGTGATAGAGGAATAAATTTATTCTTGTTATATAATTTAATGTAAATCTGTTCTTTCATTAAAACGAAAAGTGTATCAGAAGTTTTATAAATTGCCAATATAAAATTACTACAAATTTGAGATATGAATAGACCAAACTCGACTACCGCATTCGAGTATTTTGACACTTCCCTATGGTTGAGTGGGGGAGAATGCTTTTAGCATTAATTCCACCATATACACATATTTGTACTAATGAATAAATAAATAAATAGTATAATAGGTTAGATATTTCATCAACCGACATAAAAAGAAGGAGATTCTTAATTCGATTGATTGTTTTTATGTTTATTACCTCATACTTCTACTGTGATAAATCATGTTTATTCCTGTACACATATTTATTTTAAGTAAATAACTTTAATGGCCGTGTGGTCCCGTCATAGAATAAGCCACCCCTTCCTTTCTCGTGGGTTTCTCCGTTCCCTTCCTTCATTGTGTACACCCATTCGTGTTTTTACCGTGAAGCAGTTGTGTTTGCATGGCTGTGTTTCGGTTTGAAGGGTGGAATATGGCGTGAATTTACTGGGTACGGAGGAATAACACCTAAGTCCTCAGGAATGGAAACGCATGGGGGGTATCATGGGCGAAACAGTATACTCTATTATGTCCAAGGTACTGCTCATGTCTATAGGTGACGGTTACTACTTTCCATCAGGTGGGCCGTCAGCTTGTTTGCCATTCTAAGTTGTATAAAAAAAACTTTTGAATCGATTTTGATAAACTTTCTATGAGACCAATCTGTAAGTATCTTTTCAGATAAAAGAATTTTCCAAATATGTTTATATATTTGACGAAGTAACAAACATAAAAAATACAACCGACTTAAAAACATGCTTCTTAAAAGTAGGTTGAAAGTAATTTTATATATCAAAAAGATGACTTATGTCAAAGAAACGAAGGAATACTTTAAGTTATCTTCTTATGCACTTTGAATTTTGTGCAATTATCGAACTTAATGCCATATTCCTAACTAGCTAATCATTTTTTTAAATGGATGATAATGGAATAGTAACCCCACTTATGCTAACGGTATACGCTGGCCGGACACCAGTGAAGGATGATAAGTGAGATGAAAGAGCAGGTCAATTAGCTCATCGTGATAAATACACCCGGAATTCAGCACGAAGGTTTCCAGGGGGACCACGTGGAGGTCGACCTGGGTATATTACTAGCAATGGGATTGATAGTCCACATTATTAACGATCCTTTCCATCTCCTCCAGCTAACCATTAGATAAAATTAGAAATCTATTGAAGAACATAGATAGCTAAGTAATTTTAAGAGTAACCTTTTCGACTTATTAGAATTTCATTTCAAAAATTGCATTTGGTGCAGATTAGAGGCTAGAAATAGTACTCTCCACTAATTCTAGCTACAGATCTGAACCTGCTAGACTCATTACACTGTCAATTAGGTTTAGCAGTGACCATTAGCAACATTTTCTAGTTATTTAAAAATAAATACCTAGAATCCAGGTGTTACATCCAAATGAAAAATCTAAAAATGCCAACTGGGTCTTCAATACTTTTAAGTATTTTATTTTTTTCATATTCGACTGTCACTCGCAGAATTTTTTGGTTTGAAATCACTAATCACTAAGCAGTTTAGATTTTTTTTTATTAAAGTCATCTACTTGTGTAGCTGTATTTGCACGGCTGTGTTTTGATGTAATGGGTGGATAGATAGATAGATAACCTTTATTATCAGTATTAAAAAAATAAAAAATAAAAACAATAAAAAGAAAAAAAAAACAATTAATGTTGCTGGTAATAGGAGCCGCCTCAGCTGTTGCTATATATGTACAACTCCAGCGAGAAGTACCTATATAGCGCTGATTTTCAGGCGGCCCCTTAACTCCTTTACCTTTAGCATGCGTGCGGGTCGCCAATACCTATTTCTCGGATGGGAGACTCAACACGCTTAACAACATATACATAAAATATTACAACCAAAACTGAAATATATATGGATATAGCAGTGAAATTATAGAGTACGGATATATAATATCATAATCATACAGTGATGTTTATAATGCTATTGTCTAGCAAGGGTTACCATTTTGACTAATATCTTATTTGCTTAGCATCATAAAAGGAAAAATAGCTGAGGGAAACTTTGTACAAAAGTCGATTGCTTGGATACCTCTGTCCTATTTGTGTTTCAATGCATAGCTGTGTTTCGGTTTTAAGGGTGGGATATGGCGTGAAATTACTGGGTACAGAGGAATAACAACTGAGTCCTCAGGAATGGCAACGCATGGGGGTTATCATGGACGAACAGTATACTCTGTTATGTCCATGGTACTGCACATGTCTATAGGCGACGGTTATCACTTTCCATCAGGTGGACCGTCAGCTTGTTTGCCATTCTAAGTTGTATAAAAAAAAACATCACGTAACGTCATACATCCACTCGTAGTCAGTATAGTCAAATATGTACCGAGGAGAAATATCTTACCGCGACAATGTCACCCGATGTTCTCGATGACCTTGATGATCCCATCAGTGCAGAAAACACCCCTATTACTCCACCTGCCTCACCCCAAACACGCTATCCAATACACACTCGATGACACCGTCCTCGATGGCGAAGGCAAAAACCCCAACCATACAGTTCAGCGTTCTGGCGCTGGTACTCCAGCCAGTCCAAAATTATCGTTGTCCTTTCAGGTGGAGATCGAGATACAATGGCCTGAATCGAGGTTTGAATCGCCTTGCGGTGCCTTTAGACTAAGTCGTATTCGGTGGACAGAAAATGGCCAAGGGCCGCTCCGTAAGACCCTCCATGTTTGAAGTGCTGTCTGCACTCGCTTCGTTTTTCATCCGGTGAAGCTGTAAAGGTCAACTACCCATCACTACAGAAATTATCAAATTAATTCTATTTAAGGTGCATCTCCGAAATGCTATCAATTCTACCCAGTTCATACACCAACAAATTTCTAAAATACAAAAGCACTGCTAATTATGGTAAAGAAATGAAACATTCATCATAATATTGACGTCTGTGGATTAACATTGAAATGTCTTTAATCAAAACACAATGGAGCTTTGATGAACATTAATTCCTACATTTCTTAATGCAAAACACAATTATGAGCTTAATATCGTACTTTGAATTATTAATAATCTTAATAATACTTTATTAAAATTATTAATTTAAATTGTAATGATAAAATTCAATAATAATATTTAATTATCATCCAATAATAAAATATAATAATGCACAGCAAAAAATATTCTTAAATGCTTTAGAGGATCGATGAAGGATGTGGATGATTATTTTTTCTCTTTCGTGCTTACAAATGAACAAATAGAAATAAGGCAAATATTCATATACCGAAAATCGGTGGTCCATTCTATGCCATGTTCTTCCTTGATTGAATAAATCACTCTTTATCTCGTGGACGTCGTAAGAGGTAACTAAGGGAACTTCATGTTAGAACGATGGGCAACGACGTCCCTATTAAAAATCAACAAAGACTAACTGCGGTTGCCATCTCGCTTGTCAAGCATAGCAAACTACTAGCAAAATCTCTCTTTATGGGGGAGCAGGCATTTGTCATATACAATCTTCATACTAACAGATTTGCATTATCTACATTGCTAATTTTATTATAAACACTTCAATATAAGTTTACATAGAAAGCTTTAAGAATGAAGGCTTTCTTAGAACAAGTTTTGCGGTCGTCGCTCTGTCTAATCTAATAGAAGTTTAGCCCAAAATTCTTACTAATATTACGAATATGAAACCTTGTTTGTTCATACCTCATAACACTTTAATGACTTAACCAATGGCTATAAAATTCGGTATACATACATACATTATACGGGATAGATAGGATATATGGCCGAGAGGTCCCGGCATAGAACAGGCTATCCCATTCCTTTCCGTGAGTGTCGTAAGAGCCGACTAAGGGAGGTCGAAGGATGGGCAGCAGCGTTCTTCTTAAAACATCTCCAAAGTCTAACTGCAGTTGTCAATCCGCCGGTTATGCGTGGCAAGTACTGGCAAAACCTCCCAAAGAGGAGGATTATGTTCAGCAGTGAACAATTAAAAGCTAATATGACGATGATACTTTACAGGATAGAAATACATATAGGCTATTTTCCTTATCCATCACGTTGCCCAACACGCTGGTAGAACTAGTTCAATGCTTATGTAATTTACAATACAAATAATGTCTATATTCAATGTGCGTCAATGAAAAAAAAAAAAAAACAAATATAAAATACTTTATTAGTAGGTGTCCGTTACCTAATTCTTTTAAAGCTAAATAAAAGTATTAGGTAGTGTTGCAGAAGGCGCGCCTACGTTTATCATGACACCTTCACGTGACGAAGTGTCCCCTTGTGGATTTCCGTACGTAACAAAATGCCCCACTTTATTTTCAGAGTAAGCTATTGTGCCGAATATAGATGTAGTCAAGTTTAGTTTTTATTCTATTCCGCTACCTTTATTAACTAGTGAAAGAAGGATATATTTATATGTGTTTTAAAATGTTGGTATAAGCTTTAGCTAGCTTAGGAAGGATTAATTTTAAAATATAATTTTTATTCTGCTGTATATTATGACCAGAGGGAAACTTTGTACAAAAGTCGTTTGCTTGGATACCTTTGTCCATGCAAACATAACTGTTTCTACCATAAATTAGTTAAGTTTGTATAGTTGTGTTTCGGTTTGAAAAGTGGGATATAGCAGTGAATTTAGAGCTCAGAAATAGCAACGTATGGCAGGTATCATGGGTGGAACAGTACTGTTCATGTCTATAGGTGACGGTTACCACTTTCCATCAGGTGGGCCGTCAGCATAGTTGCCATTCTAAGATGCATAAAAAAATCTGCCATATAACTCGTTTAAATGTTGAATAACATTTTTATACTGTCTTTTAGAAAAATAGTAAGTTTTAAGAGGAGAACACATATTTCTTTCACGTTTGTAAATATAGACTTAAAATTGGAATCTTTAAAATGTTACACACCACCGCTGCTTTGTAACAACTAAGAAGATTTCTCGAAACGTTTCTCGAAGGAGACCGTTTCGTAAATTATAAAATGCATGTATTTATACGAGGTTGATTCTAACATCAAATAAAGTATGTTTTCAAAAGAGTATGACTGGAGAATAATAAAAATCAAAATCATGTAAAACTGTACGTTTTAAAATAGAGAAAAGTATCAAAAATACATATATCAAGAAGATTATAATAATTTAAATTATTGTTCCGTGTAGTCCCAGCATAGAACAGTCTACCCCTTCTGTCTTCCCGTGGGTGTCATAATAGATGACCAAGGGAGGACGAGAGATGGGTAGCAGCGTCGCTCTTAAAACATCTCTAAAGCTTAACTGCAGTAGCCGATCCGCCAGTCAAGCGTGGCAACTAGTGGCAAAATTCCCCAAGGGGGAGGCTTATGTTCAGCAGTGGACAGTTAAAGGCCGATATGAAGATGATGATGATGATGATGAAGATAATTTAAAATGTGTACTATAAAAAAACTTAGTTCAATTATAGCAAATTGGGTTATTTTGATTTGAAAACTAAACCACTGAACGATTTTGATAAAATTTCGATAGTACTTATCTGTAAATATATCCTTTAAGACAAAAAATCCTAAATCGATTTATAAGTGATTGAGTTATGAGGTAACAAATATAAAAAAAAAAAATACAACTGAATTGAGTACCTCCTTCTTTTTGAAGCCATTTGAAAATAGAGAAAAAATGTCTAAAATACATATATCAGAACATAATAATATAAAAAAGGCTAGTTGACCAAGATGCCAGCAACATAGAGTATTAATATTAAAATGACTTATAAGAATGATAAATTTAAAACAATGATAAGGGGGCATTGATAAGAACTATAGAAGACATGACAAGGCAATTTTTTATTATTATAACTACCTGTATGCTTGTTCCGGTATCACATAAAAACTATGACCCTAAATTAAATGCAGTTTTTACTGTCACATACCTGAAGACCTAACTTAGAAAAAAAAAATCTTATTATGTTATATAGAAATAGACCATTTTATATAAAACAAACCTTCAATTTAACAAAAAAAAATTTTTTTTTCTACTTTTAAAAACCGAAAAAGCGAACAAAAAGCTACTCATTCATATCAACATTAATCAAACCGATAACTATTACAACGCAGAATCAACATCAACGTAACTCCCAAAGATATTATATTAAGAGATCGTCAGCAGTAGATTTATCATAATCAGTGTCAATCATAATGAATTCTCGCTGCACGATATCGAATTTAATTGCAAACTTGCTAAATTTCCACTAGGCATTTATTATTTGACATCTCGGGGTAAATTCGATTCCATAAGTAAATAGGTCAACCAAGACTAAAAGCGAGACGAGACACTGTAGCGCAAAATGTCGTATAGTACATACCCTGAAGAGGGCTTCCGAATGAAATCGAAAGAATTGTCGGAAACGACAAACGCGATAAGTTTATAGAACTTCCATTGTGCATGTTCCCTTTTGAATTTAATTTTTCACAGTGTAGAAAGATATAAAATAAAAAAAAAAATCACATTGTAAATTGAGACAAATAAATTTATTTCAAAATATTTCAAATTGTCCAACCTGATATTTAAATAAATTAATATCACCAGTAAAAAAAAATACAAATTACACTAATTATTGTGGTTCTTAAACTTTAATGCTCGTCTTATGAGACAACGTAAATATAGGGGTTCGTCTTAGAACACCAAGACACAATTCAAATCAGATAACTTAGTTTTCTAAATTGACCCTACCGGTAATCAAATCCTGGACCTCATCTACGCAGGACAGTGTCTACCACTACACCGTTAAGGTCATCTATATAATGTAAATAACTTAATTTAATTTACACAACTATGTAAAAGTCATCAATGTAAATACTATTCGTACAATATGATATACATACTATAAAAATATAATATTCCACTACTCATAAGAGATAAAATACACAGAAATATGTTTAAAATATCTTATCTAAAGTTTTAATACTTTAATATACATAACACAGTTTAATCTGTTACAATTAAGCATGAATTTACTTTATTGAAGTTTATAATTTCTAATTTACTGTAATTTAATCTTAAGTTTATGTAGGTATCATATGTTGAGTGGATTTGCTACAAGCAATCCAAGTTGTACTGTAGCGTATAAACTTCACTAAACTCCTTGTAAATCATATAGTTTTGGAATTGAAATTTATATCAGTGTTAAACGTTAGATTCGTTGCTTACTGTTACTATATACATGATTTACGAAAATACTAATACCGGATTTCTGGCATAGTAATTTTGTAGCGTTTCTAAATAAGTATTGTACATGTTCATTTCATAGCCACTTATAAACATTGTCACTTCCTTTTTCATCAAGTAGGTTAATTTTTTTTTAATGGATGATAATGGAATGATAACCCCGCTTGCACTATTGGTATACGCTGGGAAAAGTAGGTTAATTAGTAGGCTGCAGTATGGTCCCAGGATAGAATGGGCTACCCCTTCTTTTCCCAAGGGTGTCGTAAGAGGCAACTATGTAATGGCTTACTTAACGGTCGAAGGTTGGGTGGTAGTGCCCCTCTAGTAGTTAAACATTACCAAAGGCCTAACGGTTGCCGACCCGCCTTTCAATAGTGGCAATTAAATTGATTCAAGATTTGCTGCAATATTTTTTTTTTATTTTTATTTTGTTTTATACAAAAATCCACAGCTCTTAAACTAAAATAACTTACATGCTAAGTCTCTTATGAATATAGCCAATAAAGGATTTTATTTATACAAACAAAAATGATTCCAAAGCGAGGTAGGCAAGTTAGAGTGGATGTATGCAAGTAATATAAGCACATGTATGAAAAATTATAAAAAATCAGAACTTTGTGTATTTTTTATGCAACTATTGCATTTGTTTAAGTAAAATAAAATATTAAAATATATAATAATTATAAATATAGAATAATAAACATAAACTCATAACGTCACGAAAAATTTAATATATTTTAAAATGCGATGAGGCTAAAACTGCAATAGATAGAGGCACATAATTCCAATTAAGTATAATTAAGTAGTTGATTGCATCTGAAAAGAAGAATTAAGGGATATTCTTCTTAAGAATTATATTAATATGTAACAAGTTTATAGTCCTTAATAGGTATTGAGGTGAACATGAAAACAACTTTAATTTTCAAAGAAACAATATCAATTCTATTCTGCACAAAAGTTCTACGTTCTATATCTCGAAACTGGAGCAAAGAAAATTTCATTTTCTTAAGACATTTGATGAAACAAACGGAAAATATATTTTGGCGACCAAACAAGTTTTTTTTACTAAACGACGCAAATATTTGATACTAGCTGTTGCCCGCGACTTGGTCCGCGTTTCCGTCGTTTTTCGTAAAATAAGTAGCCTATGTCCTTCCTCACGGTTCAGTGGTTTTGATGTAACAGGCACATTTCCCTTCACTGCTCTGCTCCTATTGATCGTAGCGTGATGAAAAATATACTGTAACCTGCCCAGGAGTATAAAGAATAATTGTACCAAGTTTCGTTCAAATCCGTCAAGTATTTTTTGTTTCTATAACGAACATACAGACAGACAGACAGATAGACAAAAATTTTACTGATTGCATATTTGGCATCAGTATCGATCACTAATCACTGCCTGATAGTTATTTTGAAAATATATTTAATGTACAGAATTGACCCCTCTACAGATTTATTATAAGTATAGATTAATACGTGATATTATCGTTACATTGATGATTCTCAACTGATTTTTATTTTATTTTTTATTCAATATTGTTTTAACTTATAGGGATATTGTGATTTGTTTGGGATAATAATTATGTCGTGTTTGAAGTCGTAACTCATTTTTATGCGTTCTTTTATTTTGCTTGTTGTAAATTTTATTGAAAACTAGCGACCCACCCCGGGTTTGCAAGGATGCAATGCTGATACAAAATAGCGCCGTCCCTTACATTATAACATCACATTAGAAATCTCTAAAATTATCAGTGGTTCTCTACTATATTATTGGTGTATTATACATATAAACCTTCCTCTTGAATCAGTCTGTCTATTAAAAAAACCGCATCTAAATCCGTTGCGTAGTTTTAAAGATCTAAGCATATGTACATAGGGGCAGACAGATGGAAATCGACTTTGTTTTATACTATGTAGTGATTAATGAAACTAAAATTTTACAGTTATCCATAATCCTATGTGAAATTTAAGTAACGATGGATGAATGGATGGATGGATGGGTTGATGGATGAATGTTTGTTACTCTTTCACGCAACAACTACTTTACAGATTTGAATGATTTTTTTAATGGATGATGATGAAATGGTAATCCCTGCGCCTGCGCTAACGGTATACGCTGACGGGGCACCAGTGAAAGATATTAGGTGAAAATGAAAAGGCAGATCAGTTATCCCATCGTGATGAATATACCTAGAATTTAGCATGATGGTCTCCAAGGTGGGTCACATGTAGTTCGCATTACTAACTATCACTTTCCCACCCACCTTTGAATGATATTTGTTATACACCAAATGGGTATACCCTACTTAGCATATAAAATATATATTAATTCACGCAGGTGAAGTCACGACATACATATAATGATATATACATACAGTAACAACAAGTTAATAACAATTTTAGCAAAGGCGAACTTATCTCTAAAAGAGATTTCTTCCAGTCAACTTAACGCAGTGGCATAGGAAGTAAGTGAGTGGGCAGTAGTAGTGCAGAAAAGAAATTAAAATAAATATTTACATAAGATATCTGTAAAATTATTATGCTATTTTAAAACTTATATATATATATATATATATATATATATATATATATATATATATATATATATATATATATATATTTTACAACAGACTTTATACAAAATTTGTCAGCTTGAATGCCTTTATCTTAGGAATAAATAAATGAGTGTTACAAATTTTCTGTCATATATATATATATTACTATTTATATCGTATGTGTAGGTGATAGTTAACAATTTCCATCAGGTGAGCCGTGAGCTTGTTTGCCATTCTAAGTTGCATAGTGTTCGTTAAAAACATACTATTATTTGAAGTTGCTTACTACCACATAATTAATTTACAGAACGCACATACACCCAAAAACAGTCGCATGGGACTTAATACATTATAATTTATGGTAATGTCTTGCCAGGGCCACGGACTGTGTTTTTGTTGGCACAACCAGAGTCTAGTGTTTTGTTTGGTGTCAGCAATTTGATTTTCCATGAAATTTACAATTCAAAAAGCTGTCGGAGCGTAAGCATATTTCTGTTCCTGAACCTTTCGATCTGAAATTATATTAAGCGAGCATTTTAAAATTTAAGGATTTTAGAATTCAAAATGCCAAACGAAAGAAAACATATCAAAGTATCTTTAGGTACTCATATCTGTGCTTTTGAGTAATTGAAAAATAATTTTGGATCTCAAATTATATCTTAATATAATTATCTTCTTAAAGATATTTTAAAATGTGCTATTTTAAGCTTGTAAATAACAACAAAAAAGGAAATGATCTAAATAACAGTGCAGTTAAAAATTGTTTTTAATCAGTTTATATATAGAGAGATTTGAGTATACAAAATAGTGTTTATGCTGCATTACTCGATTTTATGATTTCCCAATATTTAGACGCCTGTTAAAAACAGTTTCACTTACTATTAATACAATTGCCGTTACCTTTCATTCGAAAAACTAAAGTTTGCCAAATATAATAAAAAAATTATATTATATTTTTTTTTTTGTTTGCCATTGTCTACAGTTTAATTGTGTTTTTTTTAGTTTTCCAGAATTTACAAAAAGTAAATACTAACACGCCAGTTTTGTATGCAAAGTAAATCCTGCTTCTTGTAAAACAAAAAATATTTATTAATGTTCTAAATTTAAATATAAGATCGAAACCTTTTAAAACACATTTCTTTTTAAAAATTTCCTCATTGGATGGATGTGTATTACACTATGAATAGCAACTTTAGTTATATAAATGCCACAACCAATGGATAAGAAAGGTTTTTGAATGGCGACCCTGTACAGGCAAACGCAGTATAGTACGACCCCCTCCTTTAGATGGAACGACGACTTCAAATGCATTGCAGGGAGCCAGTGGATTCAGGTGGCTTTATGGTAGTCTATGGGGGAGGTCTATGTTCAGCAATGGCTGAGATGATAATGATTATTATGAATTGTTGTAATAATGAACGCCAGTTCGAATTGAAAAGTTGTTCTGACATATTAACAAAAAAAAATTGAATAAGAAAAAAAAAAAGCATAAATTATAAGAGAGTTTGTAACAACGACGATAACGAATTGTCGATGACAGCGGCGTATGGTATCTGCTTACAACATAACTTCATCTTGATCTAGAACTTAAATATATATTTAATAAATAAATAAATAACTTTCACATTTATAATTTTAGTAAAAAATAATTTTTAGTCGTAGTAGTGAGTGCTTTTTAAATGCACAGCAAAATGTATTTGTTTATACATAATTATTTATCTAGAAATTAGTACAGTCATCATAAATTTCAATTCAAATAATAGGATTATATTTACGCTTATATTGCCTGAACATGTCTGTCACTTTAGTGAATTTCCAACTCTCTTTGATTGTACAAATTAATAGCGTTACATATGTAGTTATATACATACAGATGATGTGTAAAATCTGTCTTTACTTGTGTAAACATCCTTCACTGTTTTCCTCCATTAAAGACAATACTCGGAAATTTGTTTATTATTTACTGTACTATAATTTGAATAAATTTTACTTAAATAAACGTTCTTTATTAAGAACTCCGACTCATTCTGGTCAAGCGTATTCAGGCTCTTTTGTTGTGACTGCTATTAGATTATGGAACACACTTTCCCAATGAATTAGAAATAGCCCAAACATTGGGATTTTCAAATCGCATCTGAAGAATTATTACCTCTCATGTTGCTGATTTACGTACTTATTATATTTGTATATTATATATAATATATACCTATCTATTTTTACATATTTACTGATATATATATTTATTTAATTTTAACTATAACATTTAAGTCGATGATATATAGCTGTAACTACTAATAAACTGTGTTTATCTCATATCGTCATAGTCGTAGAAAACTGATGGATCTGCCGAACATTACACATAAAGATCCGTTAGTATTCTACGACTATGACGATATTGGGTTTGCTGGGTTGCTTGGGTACCTCTGTCCCATTCGTGTTTTAACCGTAAAGCAGTTGTGTTTGCATGGCTGTGTTTCGGTTTGAAGGGTGGGATATGGCGTGAATTTACTGGGTACGGAGTAATAACACCTGAGTCCTCAGGATCTTAACGCATGGGGGATATCATGGGCAAAACAGTATACTCTGTTATGTCCATGGTACTGCTTATGTCTATAGGCGACGGTTACCACTTTCCATCAGGTGGGCCATCAGCTTGTTTACCATTCTAAGTTGTATATAAAAAAAATCTATTATATTTAACTATTTTTCTAATACTATTCCTTTTTGTGTACAATATAGAATAAATAAAGAAATTTTAAACATTAAACTACGAGTACTATCTACGATTATAATATACTGGGCGGCGTATGCCTATGTTCAGCTGTTGTGGCGCAACACGAATTGATAAAGGTAGTCGACTTAAATGAGCTATAACAAATATTTTATTAAAAAGTACATTACAGTTATTATTTTTTACTGGTTATTGAACTGATTATTGGTTATTTACAACTTCGTCCACACCACGGGATATATTAACACTTTGTTGACAGGTGACGACTAAACTCGCCATTGCACTAGCGTGTAGATATATCCTTTTACCACGAAGGGTAAGACCGTTTAGATTACAAAGCGTTCATGACCAAAACATTACTTTTCTTTGTATTTTTTAGGTTTTTATCGCAATTTTAGTTTAATTCCAAAGATTTCAACTATGACGGAATTCCTAGTCAGCAAAGTGTTAAATATGAAATGTAAATATTATATATATAAGTGTGAAGTATCAAGTGAGACAGTGCCTATGCAGAGAACTTTTGTATGTTTCCCTCTAGTTGTATATCAAAGCTATTAATCATAAATTAATAACATTATATTGTTTGTATGGATCGCGATATATGAAAACATGGATGTAACATCTGTATTCTCAAATTCCAATCAATAATTACAATTTCGATAACTTCCGCCACGATAACGTAGACCATATCAAAATAATAAATTAATGTATCGAAATTAGTGACTGTGAATTTGTAGTCAGATGTTCTGATTTCAGTGGAGCCTCCTTTAAATTTGCCCCAGTTCATTCATTTGTAGCTACCCAACGTTCTTAAGAGCGTTCACACTGAAATGTTTAAATTAGCTGACGTTTTTTCAAAAACAATCCGTACTAATTATATTATAAATATATAAATGAGTTTGTTTGTTGCCTCATAGTTCCTGGATTGGTTAAACAATATCTATGAAATTTGGTATACATGTACTACATAGAATGAAAATAAAAACATAGGCTACTTTTTATACCGGTTAATGAACACATCTCGATCGTGGGCAACGGAGAAAATCTAGATCTGTATTTATGGACGATTGTAAAAAGTTTTGATAATAAACCGAAACCTAACTCTCGCTGTAATATTTTAATTAGTCTGTCGCAAAATTTTTGGGTTTTTATGGTGAAAAGACGTTTAAGAATTTTCGAAAACAAAAAAAATCGTTTTAGGTTTATGTGTATAATATTCAGGGGCTCGTATTTTAAATCACTATAAAATCAGTATCTGAATAAATTATTTGGAAATTTTGAAAACTGTTTGATTGAAATGATGATGATGATTGAAATTGATTAATTACTTTTGAAAATTTACAAATAATATAAATGTTGCCAAATTTCAGGCTAATCACTCTTAAAGAATATTAATAGTAGAACGGTATGATATCTTTTTTTTTATATAAAAATGTACTTTACAAAGGTTGCTTGGAATATTGTCTCTTAAACTTTGAATTAATTAATTATAAATTTCGATAAGTAATAGTAAAAATTTAAATACGTACGAACTGGCGGAGCAACTGTAACGTGAATGATAAATGGCCGTGCAACGAAGTAAAATATTACCTTTTATTCATAATTAAAAAAATATGATTTGATTCATATAGTGTAAGAACTAGAACATGTAACAACATGTAACTACAAAATAATACTAAATAAATTACAAGTTATAAAATAATTAATTTAAATGAAGAAACTCGTATTATTATGATATAACTTTAGTTAAGGTATGTTTGTTTAATTTTTTTTTTTAATATTCGAATTAAATAAATGCCATATTTCGGTATGAATACTCTTAACGGACATCGATAGACGACGGTCTTGTACCCTTTCTTATATTACGTTATTATGCACATTGAAGGAAAAAGATAATGGCTGGAGGGAAAATACCGTGAATATTGAACAAAGTTATTTTTACTCAAAGGAAACATTCATTTGTTTTGAAGTAAGTAAACCGCCTGCAAAAATTTGTAGGGCGGTCGCTTGTTTTTGCTCGGGTCTACAGGAACAATAATGTTAAATTGATTAGACAGATGCGCGTGTACAAAACACACATATACATATATAGACTACTGTAATAATAATAAACTGTTGATCTCTAAATATTAGACATAATGTCAATTATAAATTCAATATTTAATTAATAGAAGACATATAACGCTGAACCTAAATTATATCTGAACAAGAAAAATTACACAAAGAAGATGATGAAACTTGTACCCAAAAGCAGTATTTACGAAAAAATTATGTACTTTTTATTGCATTGCATAAATAATAAATCGGGTTATTTCATTTTGAATCTTAAATAGAAGCTATTAAATTAAATATCAAAATAAAGTGTCCAAAAAGACATGATTAAATCAACATTAGAGTAAAATTAATTATTAATAATAATCTCTAAAGTTAGATAAATTTGAGTTAGAGAATTATATCTAAGAATGACATTATTGCCATTTCGTTATGCGTCAAATTTGAATATGTTCAGTAAAATGTGCTGAGTGCTACATTCACTGGAAAAGGTAGTCGATAATGCTGCTGACCTAGATCTGATATCCTACCTGAGATTACACTAGTAAGCATATTTTAATTTCACATATTTGAAAAAGTTTCACTGTGATAAAATTTGCAATGAACATTTCAAGCTGCAAAAAAATACTAAAATAGCTCAAAGTATCGATAATCTAAAATGAGAATGAGTCACTTTAGACAAAGAAGTGATAATTTAAAAGAAGGTAAAAAGAAAGATTGAGAATCTTTCTCGATAGAGAAAAAATATTTTCATATATTGTTACACGAATACGTGCCTAAATATTTTTAAGAGTAAACTTAATTTTTTTACTAGACTTAAATAATTATATCTGTATATGTATGTACGTGTGTATATACTCGTATATGATTAAAAATAATGTAATTAGTTATGTATAAACTTAAGTTTGTCTAGTTCTTTCTTTAAAAAATGTCACAATATTTTACACCACTCTACTCGCTGACATTGATGCTCCTTTCCACTTTGTGTTTGTTGAAAGAGAACTCTTTTAATCTCGCCTTTGTACATTTGTTTATCTCTGACGTATTTTTATTTATATGTAGTGTATACAATAAAGTATTAAATGAATGAATAACTAATACTAGTATTACTTTTAAAACTTATGTTCCTTTTATATCCGATATATGAGGGAAAATGAAAGAACGCATTGTGTTTTGCTGTTTTGACAATTGTTTTAACCTCATCCTTAGTCTTCTTTAAGGGACGTTTGGCGCTCTGCAATACAGCGTCTCGCCTCATACTGCGGGCCATATCTACAATATATTATGGAATTACATTATATTCATCATCATATCAGCCTTTAACTGTCCACTGCTGAATATAAGCCTCCCCCTTGGGGGGCTTTGCCAGTATTTTCCTCACTTGGCAGGCGGATTAACAACTGCAGTTAGGCTTTAAAGATATTTTAAGACTTGCTGCCTATCCCTCACCCTCCCTTAGTCGGCTCTTACGACACCCACGGGAAAGTAGAGGTGACCTGTTTTTTATCGGGATTAGACGGTCATATATTATTACACGCAACAGAATATCAGTGCTTTGCTCTTTTGAGGGCGAAGCAATAAACTGAGTTGTGGCCATTTTGTATTGCTATGGCACACTCACAAACGAAAATTGTATTTAGCTTTGTGTATTTTTTTTTTATCATTTATGTTATCTGGCTTTTTTTGTATATGTATGTTATAATTTGTGTGCTGTAAGTAGTGCAAATAAATTATCTATCTATCTATTACATATTCTTATAAATATGAGAGTACTAATTCGAAAAACAACATGAAATACAAGCAATCAAATACACCTATGAATGTAATCTAAATGTACAATATTATCATGATTGATGCAAAAGTTTCTGTTTATGTAATCATATCTATAAGTTATATTGCGTTTACACAGAAATCCGTGTGGGTGTTGTGGAGTCTCTGAGAATTGATTGGATGCTGCTGACTAAATAAATACGGGGATAGTTTGTTTGATGAGTTATTTGATTTTGTGCTAGAGACAGCTATATTTGTAGTGTACCGGTATGATGGTGTATTTTTTTACCGTAAAAATTTACTAGTACTATTTTTCTATACAACTTAGAATGGCAAACAAGCTGACGGCCCACCTGATGAATAGTGGTTACGGTCGCCTATAGACATGAGCAGTACCATGGACATAACAGAGTATACTGTTTCGCCCATTATACCCCCCGTGCGTTGCCATTCCTGAGGACTCAGGTGTTATTCCTCTGTTCCCAGTAAATTCACGCCATATCCCACCCTTTAAACCGAAACACAGCCATGCAAACACGACTGCTTCACGGTTGAAACACGAACGGAACAGAGGTACGCAAATAATCGACTTTTGTACAAAGTCTCCCTGTGGTAAAAAAGTATTATTAGTTCCCTACTAGTAATACTTTTTTTTCCATTTCAAAATGATTAAATGGATTTTGTTTTACCACTTCGTCCTTTAAAATTAAACTAAAACTATAAATAATTATATAATAAATATATAAAATTAAATACAAATTTGTCATAGTAGAATTATAATTAATATATAAATTGCCAAACATATATAAACAGTGGCCCTAATTTTTTAAAGTAGATCTCACAATTATGTGAAATAGAAAAAAAAATAACAAACCTACCTAATATGATACCTAATCAAAATGAGCCAATATTTTTCAACCGACTTCAAAAAGAAGGAAGTTATCAATTTTTATGTGCGTGCCACCTTTGGGAAGGGGGTTGGCAACCACTAATTTTGCCTATGTTTTAAGGGGATACTGCTGCTGATTCCTCAACGACTAAATTCCTTAATTTAAATAAAATTTATAATTTATTTTTAATATATATATATATATATATATATATATATATTAATATATATTATCACTTTTGTTTAAGTTAGTCTTTATGCGATAACAACCATACATACATACACATATAATCGTTGGATATGTAATTATTATAGCTTATAAGTTATTATAAGTTACTAACTCGCATTGGTATCTGTCATTTATCGCCTTTAAGTTGAAATTTTCAATATTATTTGCTTAGCTAATATTTATGTTATAAAATAAATCTATATTCCAAATTGCAGCTTTCTAAGTTAGTATTGGCTATATGTAATGACAGTCAGCCAAGTCAGACGATTTTCTGAGTATAAATTACTTTGAAATTTTAATGAGACAAAAAAAAATACCTTCCGTGTTGTATTTAAAACGTTTAAACTCAGGGATATCTACAAAGGTAACGTAATTTATGAAAGGAAATTTGGAAATCAATTCATAATTGATGTCCTCAAAGGGCTAGTACAAAATTGCCCTTTTGATGTCGTTTAACCAGTTTTGTTTTATCTATAATTATTAGAAATTTTAAAAGAATTTAATGTTAAAATCTTAAATTGTAAATAAAAAATATTATTAATATTATAAATGTGAAAGCGAGTTAGTTTGTTAACTTTTAGCGCTTTAACCATTTAACCAATCACTATGTATTTTAGTGTATCCGTACTATATGGGTTTGAGAAAGACACGTTGGTTTTTATCCAGTTAGCGCACTTATTCCGATCACAAAGTCAAGGGTAAAATCAAGTAAATAAGAGTTATACCCGTAATAATTAAAGTTAAATAAAATAATATATACTACAATCTTTCATATTAGCCTCAATCTCCGACTGCCATTTCGTCCACACATGTTTTGTACATTTTAGTCTTTGTTGTAATATTTTTTATAAATATATTTAATAAACGCAAATCTGATGATGGGATGCTCTAAAAAGTAAAAAAAATAAATTGCAGTTTATTAGCATTAAGTAATAGTATAATACATTGAAAACGTATTCATTGCTAAAAAATCCCTCTATTATGTATGTGTTATGTCTCCGTACTCTATTACGATATTTTATTTTTTAGCAGAAAGCAGAAACACGAGTATGTAAACGACTTATGTACATAGTCTCCCATCTATTAAGTATCTAATTTTATATTTATTTTATGTATAAATTAACAAATTTATTATTCTGAAAAAATTAAACTAAAGCGTTAACAATTTTTTTGTCTATAGTACCTATTATAAAGTAACTGCACTAAGGCTTCGCCCGGCTACAAATTTATTTTAACAATGGGTTTCCAGTAACCTTTTTCAGACCTAAATCACTATAATCCTCATTGCGCAGTCCCTTAGTAGGCGATAAAGTGTTATAATAGCCAATCTCTAGCCCATAGATATGGAATTACTTAGATGCCGCAATTGTACTATGCGTGTCATTTTTTAACCTTAATATAGATTCTAAAGATTCTGTTTCAGTCTTATCGATCTAGAGCACTTTTAGAAGAATCATTTATCAAAATGAGTAAATTACAAAAATAACAATCCCAGTGTCAACAAAAGATTTTGTTTGATCAAAATATTTTTATTTTTAGACTGAGAACAATAATTGAAAATAACTATTTGAATTTAGAATGCGGAATTATTTACGTACAATTTGTAATGTTATTTTAAAAAATTTTACCTTAATTAGAGTACCAAAAAAGTACAAAAAATATGATGCGACTTTGTATGTCCGAACCTTCCGTCCATCTATCCATCCATCCGTCTGTCACAACGTTATAACTCAGCAACTAACATTGCTATTAATTTGAAATTCAGAATAGTTTTACATATCATTGCGGGCCAATCATCAATCATCGTCAGTGGTCAATCATCCCGATATAATATGGTACCAACTCTACACCCTGTTTTCCGATATATAATATTGTATAAAGAATCACCAACATCGGTTTAGTATTCGCAAGCTTTCTCTATTTAATTAAAAGAATTAGATTGACAAAAAGAACAATATAATTGTTATTTTTAGAGGAGTTCAGTTTAAAACAGGACTTAGCGCCCGTCAATTTAGTAACATGCTAGGTAGATTAGTAACAGTATTCTTTGTTTTCAAATAAATTGAGATAGTTGCGTCGTCTATCTATGTCAGTGATCTATCTTATCCGAATGCTGAGTAGTGAATAAACTAGATGGCAGCTTTGTGTGAATCTCCTGGGTAGGTACGAGCGTCTTAACTCTTTATGGTTTGAAATAACAATGCGGGCGATATGGTACTATGTAGCAATATAAAGAAAATAACAAATAAAACCAAAAAAAGAAGTAAACGATCTTTTTTCTTAATGTGGCTTATAGGGGGGAAAGGGATTGTTAGTAATGGAGACTGAGAATCCTATTGCTAGCAATATACCCAACCAGGTCGACATTCTCGCGGTTCTCCCTGGAAACTATCATGGTTAATTCCTAATGAATTCATCATGATGGGCTAACTGGCCCGTTTTCATTCTCATCTATCACCCTTCACTGGTGCTCCGCCAGCGTATCCCGTTAGCGCAGGCGTGGTAACCATACCACTTTCACCCATTTAAAAAAAAATGTGACTTATAAAGCAATGAAAACAACACAAATATTAGAACATAATTATTTCATTTGAAGAAATTATTTATTTATTTATAATTAATTAATTATTCATTGTGTAACTATTGGTTGTTATATACTCGTATTACTTCAGACGTAGTTTTATATAGTTTATATATTTCTCTACTTTTTAACTAGGGCTTTATAATAATTAATATTTATTGGCTTAATACTTGCAGCTATTTACAATATTGTTCTCAAACAAATAAAAAAGCAAATTAGTCTTAAATATTTAATGTAAACTGTACACTGTTAATTTGTTTTTTTTTTTTAATAACACAGATGAAATACGGGTGTGCAGCCCACTTGATTGTAAGTGGCTACCGTCGCTCCGTATACACTCACGACATCGGAGAAATTGCAGGTGTATTTTTGGCCTTTTAAGAAGAAATATGCTCTTTTTTTTAAGGTTTTCATATCGTATCTCTTTAAAAGTAAAATACTTTACATTTTGTAAATATTGATAGAACTATCTAATTTCAGAACAATAACATATACATACAATAACTTAAAATTATACAATTTTTTAAATGACAATACTGATAATAGTTGGAAAGAAGCCATATAATATATTTAAAAAAAAAATTTTTTTTTGATCTTGGCAATACTATTCTTGTATTTCTTGATGTAATGTTTTATAACTATAAATATAATATGTAAGTAAATATAAAAACACTAGTGAAACTATAGAAGTGGTATAATATTGGAGTACGTTTTTTTTAAATACTAACAATAAATAAATGCATCACGCTGAAACAATTCATAATTCATTCCTGACGATCTATCTTAAAATCTGATCACGTATTCATTTGTCACAATCCACGCGTATGATATTGCAAGTGTCTAGTATCGTCATCATCAATCGTTAACTGTCCACTTCTGTACATAGGCCTTTCCCTATTGAGGGGTTTTGACAGTAGTTGGCAGGCTTAGAAGACGGATTGGCAACTGTATTTAGGCATTGGTAATGTTTTAAGAGGAATGCTGCTTCTCATTCCTCGTCCATTAAGTTCCTTTAGTCGTCCCTTACAAATTTTTACGGTAAAGAAAGTGTGACCCATCCTATGCCGGGACCACACTGCACAGCTAGTATATATATATATATATATATAAAATACCTACACTAATATAAACATAAATAAAATACTGTATTTGTAAATAGATATCATAATGTAAATCCGTAAATAATCCTTATGTTGACGCAGTAAGAATACAATGCAGCCCGCTCCTTCTCATCCCTGAAAATTCATAAGAAATGACCAAATACAACCACTTCAATACAAAACTTGGTATAAAATACTGTAAGTCCCCTGATAAGCTTATTAAATATAATCTATGTGTGAGAAAATCCGTAGTCGAGAGAATATAATATTATGTTATTAAGATAACGCTATAAAATGAATTTGCACTAACTTTTACCCGCGACTTCGTCTGCGTGACCGGGATTTGTTCAGTGATCGGGAAGATTCAGATTCTTTATTTGCATTAAATATGGTTATATTAGATATTTAGGAATGTATATTTTTAGACCAACATGTTCCACCAAAATACTGGTATGCAAAATTTATTTTATATATACAGGGTGGCCCAAAAGTCCTTAGAAAAGTAAAATTTGAATTAAACGAAAACGGCGCGCGTGAGCGGTGCAGGGGAAGCGGGGGCAGTAACTTCGTTTTCTGGTAATTTAGTCGCGATGGAGCGTTTCACCGGAGCGGACCGTGCGTTTTGTGTGCGCGAGTTTTATCAAAACAACAATTCGGCAACCGCTGCGAGGCGTAAATTTCGAGAACACAAAGGTTTACACAACTTTGATGACACCCCAGCTCTCCAAACGATTAAGAATTGGGTTGCTAAGTTCGAGGAGACCGGTTCGACGTTAGATAAACCGCGGTTGGGTCGCCCAAGGACATCACGTACGGAACAAAACATCGACACAGTGGCACAATCTATTCGTGAAAATCCTACTCGTAAGCGTTCCAGTGCATTAAACGTATCCAGGACATCGTTACAACGGATTTTGAAGAAAGATTTACTTATGCACCCTTACAAAATTCAGTTGGTGCAAGAATTAAAAGAAATTGATGCTATTCAGAGAGTGAATTATGCTAATGAAATGTTTAATCGGTTTACTTCGTTCAATAACATAATGTTCTCTGATGAGGCACACTTCCACATTAACGGACATTAGTAAACAAAATCGCCGCTATTGGAGCCCGATTAATACAAAACTTAAGCACCAGAAGCCCTTACATAGCCCTAAAGTTACAGCTTGGGCCGCTATGTCAGCCCATGGCATCATAGGGCCTTACTTTTTTGAGGACGGCAGAGGGCGTGCTGTTACTGTTACTTCGGAGCGATATGTGGCCATGATCGAGGAGTTTTTCACACAAAAATTGCAAAACTTTCCAGGCTTTAATGCCCGAACATGGTTTCAACAGGATGGAGCAACTTCCCACACCTCCAATACTGCTATGCCCGTTATCCGTCAACTTTTTCCAAACAAAGTTATCTCTAAGAGAGGAGACATTTCCTGGCCACCACGTAGCCCGGATCTGACTCCAATGAATTTTTTTTTTGTGGGGCTACCTTAAGGCTAAAGTGTACGACTCTAACCCGCGGTCAATTAATGACCTAAAAGAAAACATCCGCAGAGAAATGGCAAGCATTTCAGCAGTGACGTGCCGCGCAGTCATCGACAATTTCAGAAGGCGTTTGCAAGAGTGCCGTGACTGTAACGGATTACATTTGGACGACGTTATTTACAAAAAATAATTCCCGTTTTTCTAGCTATATTTACAAATAAAAATATTATTCATAGTGTAATTAGTTTTATTTTAATTATTTTTTTTTCATTACTAAGGACTTATGGGCCACCCTGTATATTAAGATACTATAAATTAATCATTATGTAGGTATATAATATAAATAGGGCCGTATGGTCCCGGCATAGAATAGGCCACCCTTTCCTTTCCCTTGCATGTCGTAAGAGACAACTAAGGGAAGGCGAGGGATGGTCAGCAACGTCTCTCTTAAAACATCTACAAAATTTAATTGCAGTTGCCAATCCTCCTGCCAAGTGCGGCAACCACTGGCAATCTCCCCCCCCCCCCCCAAGGGGGAGACTTGTGTTCAGCAATGGACATTTAAAGCTAATATAATGATAATGATAAATACCTCGTGATTTTCTTTAACATACACTATATAATACGTATGTATCAAATTTAATAGCGATTAATATAAATAATCTGTTAAGGCGATAAAAGGTAAGAAGAAAACTCATTTTAACGCCAATATTATAAGTAAGATACTTAAATCAGAGGCAAGCAATACACCGAACTATTACGTTAATCCCACTATCTCCGGTATTGGAAATGGTTATAAATATTAAAACATATTATTTAATATTCACACTATATTACTAATCATAGGAGATGATAGTTAAAGAGAGAGAGAGAGTCGATACACCTTCACTGTAAACTAATAAACTCATTGGCGTGTTCGCTAATTGTATTATGTTAGTTTGCTGTAACATAAGGAGAACGGCTCTTGTAAGTGACGCTGAAGTTTATAACATTACTGTGATTTGATAAAATATATACGATGTACTTACTATATCAGTAGTATTCCAATATATGTATTGAGATAAAATCGATACACATATACTCGTACAGAGTGTGTTGAGTATCTTGTTTTGCGTAAAAGGGATCTCGATTCCCACTATATCCAATTTAGAAGACGAATATTTTATACTGGCCCACTTTTAGATGTTTCGCATAATGTCTACTTATATGTTTTCCCAAAGGTTGGCTGGCAGGAAATGCTATACAGCATTAAGAGCGTCTTCAGTACCATATATTTTTGACTGACTTCAAAAAGAAAGAGATTTTCAATTTGCGTGTATTTTCTTTTTATGTTTGTTACCTTATAACTCAGTCACTTCTAAACCGATTTGAAAAATAAAATATACTTTCAGTAAGACCTCATAGAAATATTATCAAAATCGGTTTAATAGTTTCATTTGTAAATCAAAATAACTGGTTTTTTTTTATCACAACTGAAATAGTTTTATCTTAAATTATTTGAATATTATTATGACAACCTTAACATTTTTTTTTATAATAATAAATATTGTAACAAAAATGTTAATAGACATAAATTTTCATTTTTCTTAAATTATTAGTAAATAAAAGAGCTAATTCGTCTGTACATATGAAATATGTATATATATCATGCAATGTCTTCGCCAATTTTGCGAGGTGGCTTTGAAGTAATCAAATTGGGATCGAATCGTAATAATATTGAATAAACGTCAAATGGACGTTATCTTACCTTAACTTCGACTGATTCCGATAACATCTCAATTTGATTGTAGCAAAAGTTACTCCGTGAACCGATTTCGATATATCTTTTTGCAATGCATTTATTCTCTTTCATATCACTCTCTTATTAATTTTATTATTATTGAATTAATTGTTAACATTTTATGGTAAATGAAAAAGTACTAATGTTTATTAAGTCAATGACTATAAATTTTGAAAATTAATAATTTAAATAAAACAGTACATAAAATTTGTATGTGATTTAAAATACAGTAACGGTATTGACATAAAAGTAGAAGGCTATTATGTTGTCACTATTATTTATTTATTTATCGTTACTTGAAGTTTAGAAATGTTTATACTACAATACGTTATAGGCAATTATATTTTTGTACAATTAAACTTTTATTTGCAATATTTAAAATCAATAATTAATTATAATGCGCCAATACTTCCATTCACACGGATGTCGTAAGAGCGAGTAAAGAAACTTAATGGTCGAAGGATGGACAGCAGTGTCCCTTTTAAAACATCACTAAAGTCTAACTGCGGTTGCCAACCCGCCTGCCAAGCGTAGCAACTACTATAAAAAACGTTCTTATAGAGGAGGCCTATATTCGGTAGTTGATAGTTAATGGCTAATATGATGATAATGATGATGATGACGACGATGATGAATTATAAGAGACTAAGATTAATCTACATAAAACAACGATAATTCTGTAGTTTAAATTATATTGGTATTTAGAAATACGATAATCATACATAATACAATATCCAATTCCAGAGGGAGACTTTGTACAAAAGTCGATTGCTTGGGTACCTCTGTCCCATTCGTGTTTCAACCGTAAAGCAGTTGTGTTTGCATGGCTGTGTTTCGGTTTGAAGGGTGGATTTATGGCGTTTACTGGGTACGGAGGAATGCTAACGCATGGGGGGTATCATGGGCGAAACAGTATACTCTTTTATGTCCATTATGTACTGCTCATGTCTATAGGTGACGGTTACCATTTTCCATCAGGTGGGCCGTCAGCTTGTTTGCCATTAAACTAATAATCTATTCAAGAACAGTAAATAATTATTTTGATCATATCTAATATAATAACTAAAATTGAATAAACATTAAAGAATTTGTTGTAAATAAATAAACCTGTATATTTACGTTCCATTTCCTTTTTCCATTATTCTGCATATCCACCTATTCTATTATCCATTATGTTTCTCAAAGGTTACGTTGAAAAGATTACTTTCAGCTACAAGGCGGTTTTGTTGCATTCATACCAACTGTGCGATATTTTTATTTCTATCCAAATTTATGTGAGTAACAAATAAATTATATTCTATCTCTCTCTCTCTCTCTCTCTCTCTCTCTCTCTCTTTATTATATAATTAGAGCTGTCTTAATAGCTAAAAATATATAATTTTATAATATATACATACGAGTATATAGCTACAAATATAGAAACTAAAACAGTGAGAGAAAAATTCTTCTCTGTGTTCAATATATAGAGTGCATTTTGTGTTAATTGTTTATAGTTGGAAAACTAGTCTCCATTGTAGAAATTCACATTATTTCAGCAATAAGAATACATTATATTTATTTAAACACACATAAGTGAAGCACATATAAAAGATAAATTCTTAATCATTGTTTCTCTCTCTCTTTCTTTTTATTTCCTTATCTTTTTCTTTTCTTATTCTTCTCTCTTCCTATTTATTATGTTTACTTATATAGAAAACCAAAAATCAAAATATCAATAATAATACAGCGAGAGAGAAATACCCCTATCTATTCACATATAAAAGAAGTTTTCCTTTGAACGATTATCCACGGCCTCTCAAAACTCTAGGCCCCATTGTAGGAGATTCGCATTATTTTAGCAAAAGGAAAAGTTTCCAAAAATGCAGCGCGCCGTTCGTCAAAGTTTACTAACTGGACTGACGTATGTCTAAACAAAAGCGACAGTCTCTCTCAGTTTCGCAATATTGTTTTACAAAATATATAAACTTTCAAGGCTGTAATAAATAATCGGATAATTATAAATATTTTGCAAAACAAAAAAAAATAATAAAAAAATATATATTAAACTGATTAAAAAAAAATGATTATATTTTTTAATCAGTTTAATATTATTTTAAAGATGTAATAAAATAAGCTATTGTTGTAATATATGTAATACTAATGACATGATATAAGGGTATCAGCTGTGTGACCGAAATAAAAAATATACTCTATTTTCCGTCCTATAGTCGACTCGTGCCAATGCGTTACAAAGGCACAAACAACTAATTACTACTAACTACTACCCAAAACTACAACTACCTTCATATGCTTACTATTTTAACTTATTAGTGAGCTGATAGTGAAAACCATACTCGCCATTTCTATAAATTTTATTGTACAATAATAAAGAATAAATAAATTATTCGAAATGGTCATTAATAATAGTAATAATAAATTTATTGCCATTCTTTACGAATACGGTACAAAACTTATAATGTTAGTATTATAAATACATAATAATTATTATATTAATAATAATTTTTTAAATATAATTAATAATGTACGTACTAATAACTTATAAATTAAAGAATTATTAAGATTTTATTAATTAAAAATTATTTTATTTTTATTATATTATCCCTTTTACTAGTGCTATAATAAATAAATTTCTTTCCTTTGATAGAAATTTTAATTGGATAATTAACTTAATGTATTAAATAGTTCTAGAGTGGTGTCGTTGTTCATTTTCACAATTTATATTTCGCTTCGTTTCTGTTTTACGCCAATACAGTTTTTATCTCAAACCGACAGAGATTGATGTACAGCGTGTAAACAAAATGTTTTACTTAAAAACGGTTTAAAATGTCGTTTTCATTGAAGCGATAAATACAAATAAATGCCTGTACTGATGATAAAAATCACCTTTATAATCGGATGGGATTTGTGGCATTACATTATTCTCAATGTAGCTACTGCGTACAGCTTTTTCAAATGACGACTTGGACTGCCACTGTGTTTTATAATTTTGAATTGATTTGGAAAGATAAATCTTAAACTTACTATTGCTGGTTACTCTGTTGGAGTCATATACTACTATTTGCATTTCTATTACAGTTAATTATTTAATATAGAAATATTTATGTATTTATTATATGTATACATTTATTTATTTCATATATTATGTGTGTGTTTATATTAGTCTAATTATATGTTTATATTTCATGAATAAATCAAGTATTGCTTTATTTTTCCTCTATTCAATAATGCACCGCCTGCGTATTTCTTGGTTTGCCCAATGGTTGACTGGTAGAAAACACCGTTCGGTGTTAAGTCCGCCAAATGTTCAAATTTTGCTGTGCAATAAAGTTTAAAAAATCAAAGGATCCTTTCGAACTAATCCCGGTGATCTAACCGTTTGCGCTCTTCTGTCGATCACGTTCGGGTATTTCATCAACATAGGAGTAAATATTTCTTGAGTTTCGAAATTAATCTGTATGTAGGGACTACATTCGATTTTTTCCAGAAAAATCTTTGAATATTACAGCGTTTTAGAATGCTAGATTGAATGACCGATAGATCCTTAGCAAGTATCCCTAGCGATCCAAAGTTCACGCTCGTTGGCGCACCCAGCTTCGGCACTTTATCACCAGGTGTTTCTTTCGCTTATTCATCAGTCGAATACACTCCGGTATTTCATTAGCACATAAGCATGTATTTTTTCAGCTTGGTTACATTTAGAATTTTATATGCTATATCAACTTCTAGATGTATAGATTATAGACTTAAGATATATAGATTTCTATATAAGTATATAGATTGTTGGTTATACCTGAATTAATGAAAGTGTCTATTTAGTGAACAAGTCTCTGTAACGTATATCGGTACAGAAACGACGGTAAAAAGGCAAACCATAAATAAATATATTTATATGTAAACACTTAACATATCGTACTAAATAGTCATACGTAATTGCCGTGTGGTCTCTGCATACCATGGACCACATTTTCTATCCCGTAAATGTCATAAGAGACGACTAATAGAACTTTATAGTCGAGAAATGGGCAGAAGCGTCCTTCTTAAAATGTCGCCAAAGCCTAACTGCAGTTGCCAATCCGCTTGCTAAGCTACTACTGCAAAGTACTGACAAAACCCCCATCACAATGATACCCTAATATGATGATGAAGACTAAATGGTCCAGGGATAGGCAGCTGGATCTCTCTTAGAACATCATCAAAATTGAACTCAGGTGTTCAGCATGGACTGTTAATAACTAATATAATAATAAATAATAATAACATACGTAAAACTTCTTCTTATCTTAAGTCATAATATGTTTCTCGTATGAGGAAAAACGATCATAATATAGTGTAATTCCGGATGTTTATGAGTACTTGCGTCACCATGATTGCAAGAGACTGTAATCCCGTGGAGTATTGTGATTAATTATGTCTTTATTTTCCTTCTGAATAAATCGTAATCTCTTTAACATCGTCGTAACATACCTTTATAGGAATTTATTGTTTATTTATTTTATATTAACCACATTAAAAAAAATGTTTGGTAATGTTGGCGGATTTAATGGTATATAGCCTTCTCTTCCTATTAATCTCTGCTAAAACATAAATATAATTATATGGTGAAAAATTTAAAATTATTGTAGATAAATAATTATGGATGTATCCATATTGTCATACAAATTATATAACACATACAATGGAGAACTACTGCAGATTATGATCATATATATATACTTACATGAGTACAGTAAACAATATATATATATATATATATATATATATATATATATATATATATATATATATATATATATATAAATAAAAAAAGGTCTCCAAAGTCGATTAAAAATTTAGAACTTTCCACACTAACTTGTCTGGTGTACGTGACATGTTACTCGTAATATGAAAAACTCAAAACTTTTTGTTGCTTTTCCATTCATATCTAGTTGGAAAAAAAAAATATTATGAGTATATTTTACTGATAGGAGTACATTAGACAATAGTAAAAAAATATTAACGATTTTGTTTAATCCTGTATCAATATACTTATATAGATATACTAAACAAAAATTAAAATCAAATTAAAATTAAAACATGCCGTCTTCAATTTTTACAAAATTAATATGAGAACAATATGGAAGTAAACTACATCTAATATTGTTTATAAATTAGCAATTATTTTGCATAATCATCTTTGTCCCTTTATTCTTTAAAACTAAATTGATTCGACAACCTATTTTAAAATATTTTATCACTGTTTGTCAGATTGAGAAATTAGGACAAGATAAAAGGACAAAATACTTCATAAGCTAAAATAGGGTTATAAGAGGTATGATATTTTTATGAATAAGAGGGTATCTATATATTTGAAAACTTTCATTCTTTCAAAGTCACTTAAAAATACAATCAAGTTTACGTAATCAAGTATTCATTATTATGGAACAATAAATAATTTTCAATTATTCTTTCAACATAAATACCTGGTTTTAAAAATAGTTTAAATACTTTAATTTTCTTAACGTTATTATTTAACTACGAGTTTTACGAGATTCATACATTTTACATTTATTTATTTTATTTATACAGGAAACATTTTTATGTCGATTTATTGTATATAAAAATATTGAAATACTGATAGACACATATCATAGGGTGCGCAAAAAGCAGTCGACATGAATAAAATAAATAACATACAATATGGAGTACTGCTATGAAAGATTGAAAAAGGTCCAAAGATTGTCCTATAAATTTTGTTCGAGAACACACATAGGGTGAGTGGGGTTTATATCTGAAGATTTGGGTGAATTTGCTACTAAGTTCTGTTGCCGGAAACGAGTGAATGTAAGGGTTAAGGTGTGGGTAGGTAATAGTTGATACTGTCGATGTAAGTTTTAGTGAGAAGTGATATAGGCCTCTTATCATTTTTACATTCTAACATTTTTTTTAAAGTTTAACACTTTACATGCTGAGAACTTCACTGGTTAGTTTAGTAAATCACTTTAGAAGCGTCCCTTAACTCACAAGGACGTATGGAACATACTTGCAAGTTGATGTAATCCATAGAGCAGTGCTCGCTATTGTGTCTCTCGTAGAACCGAAAATAAATCGATTGAGCAGCTACAATCTTAAAACGTCAAATAAGCTGACGCTCATGAAGAGAAATAAATGCTAACTATCTGCTACAGACATGACAGGGATAATATGTACGAGTATATCTCACGTTTTGCTATTCTCGGAGAATAAGGTGTTAATGCTCTATATATATATATATATATATATATATATATATATATATATATATATATATATATATATATATATATAGAGCATTATTGATTATCAGTCAACTATTGGCAAGTCTCTTTCCTCTCCTATAAAGGAGTGCTTTGCCAGTAGTTGCCGTGCTTGGCAGGCGATACCCAGATATTACATATACTAGCTTTTCCCTGCAACTCTGTACATATGGATTTTGGCAATACTATATGGCACATCAAGATAAAAACTACACAAAATTTTAAGTTAAAGCTTTAGAAACACTAATTTCAAAATCTTGTCTAATTTGGTGTAATAGTGTCTGTTGATGATATCGAAACGAACATGCAGACAGACAGACAAAAATTATAATATCAATGAAAAAAAAACATTATTTTTATCGATAAAATAAATACTGTACCTATACCGTCCCTATATTACACTCAGACAAGTTTGGCGAAGTTTCCGCCGTCTACTAAAATATGTAACGACACCATATTGAAAAGTGCTGCATTCTTCGTGTAGCCACTGTTTAACTAACGCTCAGTTATCGAATCTACGGTGCACAGAGAATTTTATTTTTATTTTTAGGGGACAGTGTTTTAAATGTTGCTATGTAATTCTTACTGATGATATAAATGTGACTATGAGTTTGATTATTGCGTCATAATATTTTAAGAATTCAACTGTCATGAAATTTGGTATGTTGGTACAAATAATATTCGAGATGGAGAACATAAACACACACATAAACGCATGCATGCACGGATGCACGCACGCACGCACTAACGCTTATATGCGCATACACAAACGCACCAACACACTGACACACACACACACACACACACACACACACACATACATACATACACAGAGAGAGAGAGAGAGAGAGGCAGAGAGAGAGAGAAATAGAGACACACACCCACGCACACACAAAGAGAGAGAGACGCACACATACGTACAAATAAGCACAACGTACGTAATAAACGCATTGATATCGGGCGATATCCATAAATCCGAAGTCTTTATTCGAAGAACGTAAGTCATAACTTAACTCAACCGTGGAATAAATAAAAATACTATATATAATTGAATGACCATTAATATCTTTCACATCACACAAACTCTAAAACAAGCAACAGGATTCTAGTGATAAAATAATTTCACTCGTTTCGCTGATACAGATAATAAACGTATAATAAAATGAATATTCTCGAGCCGTTGGCTCAGAACAGCAAGACAGTGCAAAAAGCGAAATATTGCGGTCGAGAACCGGATATAACTGGTACTATGCAGATATTACAGCCCGCCATCTTGTTTCAACCAGACAAAACATGTATAAATCAACTCTGTTTCGGTTTTATTTAAAATTGGACTTTCGTATGGTACTTTTTTTCTATTATTCACACAGTTTATTACTTGAATAGAGAAATAATGTTATTTCACTGAAGATTTAAATAAAAAGTTGCTTATGTCATAAATCATAAATATTAAGTACTATATGGCAAAATTTATAACGATTGACTCTACTCTTTAGATATTAATAAATATTAAAAATACTATTGTTTTAATATCCTTTCAATATTATGTTACTGATTCATCAGGAAAGGCAACGCAAGAGGGGTATCATGGGCGAAACAGTACACTCTGTTATGTATATGGTACTGCTCATGTCTATAGGCGACGGTAACCAATTTCCATCAGGTGGGCTGTCAGCTTGTTTGCCATTCTAAGTTGCATAATAGAAAAAAGAGATAACGCAAAAAAAAATATAAAAAATGTAGCAAAGAATTCGCTACATTTGTCTATAATATCATTATGGGAATTTAATTTTAATCATATTTTTTCACAGATAAGAAGAAATATAGAATAAATATTTGAAGTGCTGACCCAAATGAAATGATAATAAGAACATTTTTGGCTTTGGTCCCGTTTGAAAAGGATCGTATATGTTCTATGAAATATGCGATACGTAATGAATATTTATATCGGAAGAAACATTGTGAATAATATAGAAAAAATACAATAATTTCTGTGAACTTTATTAAATTTATGCAAATGTTATGTTCATTTATGACGTACATTTACGTTCTTAAACCTATTCACTTGATGGTGTATAAGTTTTAACGTATTTTTATTAGTATTTTGGAAGAAAATAGTGAAGTGTAAAATTCATAATTTGCTTCTCAAAATACAAAAAAAATCTATTTTCTCTTTTATAATTGCATTTCTAAATATATACATCTAATACCAATCCGCCTGCCAACTAAAACTGCTAACTACTACTACAATTACTGGCAAAACCTACCAAGGGGGGAGCTTATGTTCAGTAGTGGACAATTAAAGGCTGATACGATGATATAATAATATATAAAATAAAATATAAATAATAGTGATAAATGATACACAATTACATTAATTGCGTAGTCCACAAGCTAGAATACTCTATATTACGAGAAACCAGACAACCAAAATCAGAAGATACTTTAACACTCAGACCAAAATAATTCAGGAACATCTGAGGGTATCCCTAATACCAAGACCAAAATAATTCGGGAAATTTCGTTTTCTAAATTGCCCCGATCGGAATCGAATCCGGACTCTCATCACGCAAAGTTATCATTAAATATACACTTAATAACAACTAAGAAGCCTGACAGTTTCCCTGTTTTCTCGCTTAGTAATCACAATATATAAAATATAATAAAATTTAATTACTAGGCCCTTTCTAAATAATTTATTGTCATTCTGTGAAATTCAACTAGTTTACAAGTTACAATATATAAATCAATAACTCGAGACTTATGACACTGTTGAGCAGAGTCAACGTTAATGGAAGAAGAGTCTGTTTTACTAGCTCTATAGCTTTAGCAGAACATGGAAAAAGTCCTTTCCATATACTCAAGCATGATTAGAAGACGCTCGAATGGAATTATGTCTAGTCACGCGAATCGGTAAAAATTGTAATAAATGGTAAGCTATTTTTATAAATAAATGACCTATACGTAATAAGAAACAATGAATTGCTAAAATAAAAATATATTTAAGGCCTGAGCATAAGAGATTTGATCCTAAAAAGTCTACAGGCTACACTGCGGCTGAAAGAGGCAAAACAAATTAATGCGGAAACCTTTTGACCACGGAACCATTAAATGTATTCATTGTAATAAAAAAAAAAACGTAATGGCTACATGGAAAACGGGATGGCTCATAAGGGGAATCTTCGTGCACCACGTCCCAGATGAGAGGGCGGTCATATTTAATATACTTCCGTATGCTGAATCACTCTCTTAGGTGACGTTGCAATTAAGCAAGATAGCTAGCTATAGCTCGGGGAATAGGATTGTTAGATATAGGAATAGGAGTACTAGCATTACCAATAAAATTGATATACTTTTTTTTTATTTCAATTTTATCTTTTATAAATGTCTTAATTCGACATGTCAACTAAGTTTTATCGAATAGACATGTTTACAAGTTTACAAGTAGTTTTAATATATAACTTAGAACCTTCTAAGTTATATTTTAAAACTATACTATTTTAATTAAAATTATGTCTTAAAATAAGACTTAGATTGTATAGATAGAGCATCAAGTTTCAAAAACGGGTCATCTTTTTGTAAGCTAATTGTCAAATTAGCCGACTCGTTTTTTTATCAGTGTTCTATATACTTACACATAAAATATATCTTGACGTATTATTTAATGAATAAAATGAGTGTTTATGCATTAAAAAAATGCAGATATTTTAAAACAAAATAAATATAAAAGTTATAAAGGAATCACTCGTAACTATTTATCACACAAAATTCTATAAAAAGGTGAAGGGAAGCTTAGAACATACAGATCAAACTAATTCACAAAAAATTATTTTCCTAAATGGACCCGATCAGGAATTGAATTCTTCCGACTTCGCAAAGCAGCATCGCCATCGCTGCGTGAAGCAGATTGTCATTATAATAATAATATATAAATGTTTTAAAATTGTGTTCTTAAAAAAAAAGCAATGGACTTTAATCGTGACAAAATTATTTTAATTATAACTGAACTACTAAATCGATGTTGATAACATTTCTAAGGGATTAATCCCAAAGTAAAGTATTCAGATAAAAAAGAATTTTCCAAATCGGTTTAGGACTGATGGAGTTACTCATAACTCTGTAACTTCAGTAACATACATAAAGAATACTATCGAATCAAGAACTTCCTGCTTTTTTGAAGTCGATTAAAAATACAGTTAAATTGAAAAATTCTCATTAAAAGGAATTGTTGAAAGCATTATAGCTTTACAGGTCGGCTACATGGTGTCCCCTGGAATTGATCGTTGTGTTTCTTTGAGTTTTCCTGTTTTTGTATTAATACACTATGCTGTGTTTTCTTAGTAAATTCTTACAATATATTGAAGATGAAAAGGGGAGGTGATACATTGTATCCTTAGTCCGTCATAGATCATATAGAAGTATATCTAGATAAACTATCATTCCACAAACGCTTGTTTCGCCTAAGCTGATAGAACTTTTTTATTCTGGTGTCAGTGAGTTTCTATCATAAACCACAGAAATATGCGTTTCATCACTATGTACTAGTATTTAAAAATATTATTTTTATTATGTGTAATATTGTGAATATTGATAAAATTAATATGTTTCAGAAAAAAAAAAAAAACTTACTTTCAGTATAACAAAACCAGTTATTCAGATCTAAAATCTAAACTACCGATCCGATTCTGATAAATTTCTATAAGACCAATCTGTAAGTATAGCCTTGGGGACAAAAAAAAAATGATTTTCTAAATTCGTTTAAAACTGACGAAGTTTTTTTTTTGATGAGTGAAAATGGTATGATAACCCCGCCTGCGCTAACGGGATGCGCTGGCGGAGCACCAGTGAAGGGTGATAGATGAGAATGAAAACAGGCTAGTTAGCCCATCATGATGAATTCATAAGGAATTAACCATGATAGTTTCCAGGGAGAACCGCGAGGAGGTGGACCTGGTTGGATATATTGCTAGCAATGGGATTCTCAGTCTCCATTACTAACAATCCCTTTCCCCCAACTGACGAAGTTACGAGGTAACTATCATAAAAAAAATACAACCGAATTGGAAACCTCTTTCTTTTCCAAGTCGGTTGAAAATTTTTGTTAACAAAACATATTGCGCCAGACAAGAGTCGGATGTAAATATTTGGGACGTTTTCTAACACTCGATGCTCCATCTAAATATGTATGATCTAGCCAAACGTATATTGACAAGAAATAAACTCTATTGACGAAATATATAATATTTCATAGACAATTACAATCCCGATAATCCTAGTCTTAACATCGTAAATGAAATCCTATTGTGTACAATCAGAGAGTAATAACTGTCATAATATCTTCGTTGATTTACCGAGAAATGAAGACTCGAGGGAATTATTTTATTACATTACATTTCCTATAATTATTGTAATATACATGTCTTTTTTTTATACAACTTAGAATAGCAAACAAGCTGACGGCCCACCTGATGGAAAGTGGTAACCGTCGCCTATAGATATGAACAGAGCCATAGACATAATAGAGTATATATGCCCATAATATCCCCCATGCGTTGCCATTCCTGAGGACTCAGGTGTTATTCCTCTGTACCCAGTAAATTCACGCCAAAATATTAATAACGATAAGAGTTCCATACTCAACATATCGTCTACGAATACATTCTATCGACTAGACTTGTTTACAAGATTACAAGCAGTTTAAAAAAAACTGTATTTTTTCAATATACTGTAAAATTTTGATTACTGTTAAAATGAACTAGTGGAAATTTCACTTATTGTTCTAATTTTTTTTATTCCACAAAGTTGGCAAACAAGCATACATCCTGTCTGATGGTAAATGATGACTGTAGTCTATAGACGCCTGCAATACTAGGAGTATCACGTGCTCATTGCCGATACTATAAAAATCTTAATATACCCTTTTTTAAGAACTCCATACTGTAGTCTCTAGGGAAAACATCGACAGGGAATTCATTCCATAGCTTGAGCGTTCCCGGAAGCAAAATTCCATTGAAACCGCACTGTACGTGACCATTTAGGTTCGAGTTTGTGAAGATAAATTTCTTAACAATAATAATTTAACTAATACTATATAATGTAACTCTAATATTGTTTTAAACTATTATTTTAGTACTGACAAAATTAATATAGGATCAATAAAAAAGGTAATCCCTATAGATTTCATAAAGAATAATCAAAATCGGTTCACAAATGGCGAAGATATCTCTTAACATATTTTTGTAAAATTATAAAACTATTTTTTTTTTTAATTGAATAAATTATAATTTAAACTTTTCAAATATATTATATAAAATACAAGTTTCATGAAACTTAATAAAATATTTTCTATTATTATTATCAATAATAAAAAATAATAAGGAAAAATATGCATTAATTATTTTAGTTTAAACATATAATAAAATTTTATTTAGTAGAACATAATTTATCAACTTCCGAACATACAACCGTTACGTTAACAGAAAGCAATAAAGGCGTATTACAGCTTCGGTACATGCATTATGACATACACATAATGTAAAAGATCATTCACGCTGTCGTTCTAAACAAGGGGAAAATTCAATCTGCTCACATCACATACTGTTGGACCACTGAAATGATAACATAGAATTAGCATTTATAATTAAAAACTGTTTATAACAAACATTTAGTTATTTGCAAAAAAAAAAAAAAACTACAAATAATGCATATATAAACCAATGAAAGATATTTTTTGTCACCTCTACAACTGTGGTTATACCACAGTACTTCAGTATATGACTCTTCGACATATGCTGAGTGCGCACCATTTTAGTAAAATAAGTTATTAGAATTTTTATTCTATTTATTTAATAGCATGTATTGAGAAGATAAATATTTTTTGTCATTTTTTGATACATGCATCTTTTTAGAACATTTTCTTAAAATGTTACTAATAATTTAGATTTTTCCCTCTATAATAAAGATAAGTATATTTGTTCTGGCATAGAATGGGTCACAGTTTCCTGTCCCATGACTGTCGTAAAAGGCGACTAAGGGAATTTAAAAGAAAAGCCTTACTGCCGTCGCTAACACCTCTGCCAAGCATGGCTACTGACAAAATACCCACAAGGGGTAGGCCTAAGTTCAGCAGTGATCAGTTATAATAATAATATTCGACTCGCCTGCTCTATACAGTTTATCTCAATGGCCTAAACTGTGCGCGCGAGCTATTACCGTTTATTAAAGAGTGTTACAGTTATGCCTCGACGCGTTTCAACGAAGCCACGCAATATGTAAACAAAGTTTACAGGAGCTCGAAAGTTTCGAAAACAATGGTGTGTCGTTACCGCAATGGTATTAAAAGCACTTTTATACTCGTATAATAGAAATATATATAACAATAAAACACCTAACCGTATTATCACATTTCGAGTTTAGTCCTTGCATTTATTTGAAAAAAAGTCAGGCTTACGCCCATGTCTCAGCCGCTCACGATTAAGGGTCCCGAATTGGTCCCGAAACTAGTCGAGTTTTCTCAATCTAATTACACGTAAGTTAAACTGGTAGTTATTACGTTTATTTGTAGATTGCGCAGACGAAAATCCCCCATTTTCATCAGCGGACAAAATATCCCTTTGTGTACGCTTCGTCTGTCTTCTGTCCAAGTTCTTAAATTCGATGAGAATTTGAAAATTTAATTGAAATCTCGTCTACATGTCCGTATATCTTACTAGTATAAGAAGATTATAACTAGTCTGTACATGGGAGTTTTAAGAAAAAATAATATGATAAAGTCTTATATCCCTTTTTTTTTGCTCCTTGTTTCTGAAGTCGATATTAACTAAATTGTGGAATCCATTTTGATACATGACACTGACATAAATAGCATCTATAAACTAGAAAAGTATATGCAAATAAAGTCGCTTAGAAACAACGAACTTTTGAGTATATTTAGTAAAAGGATATTAAAAACATCACAATAATCGATCTCATATCAGTTTGTTTCTGTATTCACTACATCAAATATAATGTATTATTTCTTGTAAATATATTTTTTTCCTTCCTTTGGTGTTGATAAAAAGACATTTAAGGTTATCCGAAATTGCTTTTCTGCTTTTTGTAGATAGTCACGTCCGATGTCGAGATACGAGTATGTGTAGGCGTAATCATTGTCAATATCAATCACTTTTTTGTGCAAAAACTACATATACTACTTTATAACATTAGCTTTTAACTATTGCTCATTTCTATTTTCTAAATATTATTCCAAATTCTAAATCATTCGAGAATGTTCGTTTTTTTTTATGCAACTTAGAATGGCAAACAAGCTGACGGCCCATCTGATTTAAAGTGGTAACCGTCGCCTATAGATATGAGCAGTGCCATGGACATAACAGAACTGTTTCGCCGGTAATATCCCTCATGCGTTGCCAATCCTGAGGATTCAGGTGTTATTCCTCTGTAATTATTTAAGCATATTGATAAAATGATTCATTGTATAATGTTTTTTATTTTAGAAAGAGACTACCAGAGAGAGACTTTATACAAAAATCGTTTGCTTGAGTGCCTTTGACTCATTTGTGTTTCTACCATATAGCAATTGTTTGCATGGCTGTGTTTCGGTTTATAGATGGGATATAGTAGTGAAATTACAGGGTACAGAGACATAACATCTTAGTCCTCAGTAATGGACAACAAATATGAGGGATATCATGCGCGACATAGTATACTCTGTTATATTTATGGCATTCCATAATAACGTATACTACTTACATACCACTTTCCATCAGGTGAGCCGTCAGCTTGTTTGCCATTATAAGTTGCATAAAACTAACCCTGGTTGAAACTGTACTCCGAATTTGAAAATGAAATTATGAAAAAAATCTAAAATGCTTAAAAGAAATATAATATTTTAATTAAAATTGTCTTAGAAATAAGACTTAGATTATATAGATAGAGCATCGAGTCTCAAAAACGGCTCAAGTTTTGAAATTAGGCGACTCGTTTTTTTATCAGTGTTTTACAATTAAGTGGATACGTCAAGATGCAATGCATTATTTATTTATTACTTATTTAATTATTTAATAAATAAAATAAGTTTTACGCATTAAAAAGATGCTAAAATTATAAAACAAAATAAATTTAGAAGTTATAAAGGAAACACTCATAATGATTTATCATGCAAAATTATATGAAAAAGTTGACCCGCTTTTCTCAATGCATTTGTATGGAGACACTCTATCTACATAATCAAAGTATTATGTATATTCTATTTTAGTTAACATTAGTATAATATTTCGCATCGCTTCGCATTTCTATAATTTAAATTATATAACGTACGAACAACAATTGTTCATGCGAAAGGGAAACAGTATCCAGTTTCAATCCCAATTTACCTTTCTAGAGGATACATTAACGCCCAGATTAAAGTAATAACAGAAGAAACTAACACTGTTTAGGAAAATGAGCGCTGCGGACCTTTTCCTAATTCGGTTGTGTTATGGCTATCTGCGGCTTACCGTACTTTGATCGGGTACCATTTGCTTTGATCTCGATTATTAAAAAATATAATATTTTTTATATTATTGTTATTATTTAAACGTAATAAAATATAATATTTTTAAACTGAACATAAGCCTCCCCAATAAGGTGAGTTTTGCCAGTAGTTGCCACGCTTGGCAGGCGGATACGATAACTGCAGTTAGGCTTCTATAGATGTTTTAAGAGGGACGCTGTTGCCTATCCCTCCACTATAAGCTCCTTTAGTCGCCTCTTACAACACCCATGGGAACGGAAGGGTTGGCCCATTCTATGCCGGTACTTACACAGCGAATATATATCGGTATATATGATGATAATGATGAAAATTAAATACACATTCTTCTAATGTTTTTTTTTTTATAACACAGGGGGCAAAGGACCATGCGGCTTACCTGATGGTAAGTGATTACCACCGTCCGTGGTCATCCACAACACCAACGGCATTGCAGGTATGTTGCCGGCCTTTTAAAAAGATATATATACTTTTTTCTTGAAGATTATGATATCGTATCGGTTCGGAAATACTGCTGCTGAAAGTTGATTCCAAAGAGTAGTTATGCGTGGAAGATAGTGCTTTGTAAAATGCACGGTGGAAGACCGCCACTAGTCCAGATGGTTGGGATGAAACTTTAGTTTATGGTGGGTTGTACAGTGGTGAAAATTTGCAGCAGGTAGGCAGCATACGAACAATTCCTCAGAGCATTCCCCATGATAAATTCGGTAGAAGAGGTACAGAGATGCAATATGTCTACGCAGTTTCAGTGGATCGAGTCGGACAGTAAGGAGCTGATCATCAATAATTTGAACCGCACAACTTTGAATGCGGCCTAACGGAAGGAGCTGGTATTTAGGCCTGAATACGATTATTGATTATACACCGTATATTACTATTATTATGTTGTTTATTACAAATATTGTTATTTTGCTTGAAGAATATTATCCTAAAGGAAAATAAAGTAACAAGTAAATATCAGTAGTACAAAAATATGACATACATAAAACAAAAAAAATATTTATATCTCCGAGTATTTATTGTCTTCATTTCCTATGTAAAAGCAATGTTATCAAACTACGTTACAAATCTCTCCGCCTTTAAAAGTGACAATACGAAAAAAAATGTAAGAACAAAAAGCCTCTCCAGAATACCAATCGTTCCTTTGTTTTCCCCAATCGCAATAACAAAAACATATCATGATAAAGAACGAATAAAATTGGTATGAAACATCCGGATTGCAAACGGATTTATGTGTTTCAACGGTCTCGTATCCTTAGTGGCGAGATCGAACCTCTATCGACATCAGAACGGTGAGATAACAATGGTAATACAATAAAGCTGAAGTCTAACTGCTCGTGAGTAAGCGGCGGCTTTATTAGCAAACAACTGCGATATGTTAGTATCAGAATCGCGCCTTGTTATTGCACAACTATTTTAAGTGGTATCAACTAAGTATATTATACTACATACCTGTTGGTGACCAAAAGCACTGCGATTGATAGTTTCAAAACTGATGGCTAGTAAATCTAAAGAGCTTTAATTATTCTTTTTAGTCACACTAGAGTTGTATACCTATTTACTTAGATTATATATGTAAATAGAGTGTCTCCATACAAATACTTCGATAAATGCGGGTCAACTTTTTCATACAATTTTGCGTGATAAATAGTTATGTGATTCCTTTACAACTTCTATATTTATTTTGTCTTATAGATTCTGTGCCTTTTTAATGCCCAAAAACTCATTTTATTTATTAAAGAATTAAATATAGATACGTCAAGATACATTGTATGCGTAAGTATATAGAACATTAATAAAAAAAATACTACTTAGCTACTTTGACAATTAGCTGACGAAAAGTTGACCTGTTTTTGAGGCTCGATGCTCTATCTATATAATATAATCTAAGGTATATATTAAGATATATTATTATATTGTATTGTTGTTGCATGCTACTTTGACTTTATTTGATAAAATGTATTCAATGGATTAATAACAAGATACGTTTGTCTTCTATACAACATTTCATTAAAATCCATTCTATGCAGAATAAATAACGAAATAGAATGTTTCACCACCTAGATATATTTACAAAATTTGCTATTGTATACCTTCTTCACCATACCGCCATGCTGTTGCTTTTAATTGTTAAGCTATTACCACTACTTCGCTAAATTATACTCTTGAAATAAATATCAACTGTACTTGACTGGTTAGAATACTAGCCTCGAAATTTTATCGTATATGTTATTTTCTTTTATCTTTTATATTATTTGATCCCATAATATATACAGAGTACCAAATTGTTGGTAGTTTATTCGGTATATTTGTTTTTTTATTACATTAATAGTTTCAATTATTATTTATTACTTATTAATTAATAAATTATTATTAATTAATTAAAATAAAAATTATTGGATTCCTCGAATAACGATATTCGTATAGTTATATATGATACTAGCTTTTACCCGCGACTGCATCCCTAAGAAGTAAATATATTTCTGATATGTTTACTGAATGGGATAAAAACCTTCTCCATATCATATAGTACGTGTATACTAAATTTCATAGTGATTGGTTAAGCCATTAAGATGCTATAAAATAACAAAGTTTATTGCACATTTATAATCATCATTTCAGCCGTTAACTGTCCACTGTTAACCATAAGCCTTTCCCATAATTCCACATTTATAATACTGGTAAGGATGTGTCCAAGAATAAAAAATGTGGGTTACAAAAAATAATGTCTTTCTTTTATGGTTGATGAACTCCATTGGAGTGATGAGTATGTTGTTTTGCGTAAAAGATATACCGGGATCGATTGCCAGTCAGGGTAATTTTAGAAAAGAACTCTTCTATATTGACTCGGGTTTAGGTGTTCTCGATTCTGCCCCAGATATTCGTTGTCTCAAATCTTGGTTCCTCATTACATAGTGTACTTTGTATATATAAATATTGTGAGCAAGGGTGGACTTATCTTCCAGTCAACCCAATACAGTCGTCGCATGTCCCACAAAGCATGTCGTTAGATTACATTGCAACAACTATTAATAGTCCGAATACGAATAACTAATCAATACATAACCAATTGTACAAATAAATAGTTAAATGAAATATTAATATGAAATATATTATTACATAAAGACATATACTATAAATAAATATAATACCTACTGTTTGGCCCGTAACTTGGTTGCGATTCCGTATTGCAGTGGGTATTGCATAAGGCTCACTCAAATCTCGCGCGGAATGTTTGCGCGACTTTTCTGCGCATGCGCGACGATGGCGAGGCGACAGCCAATAGGAACGAAGGGTTGTTCGCGCGGTTCGGTAATGTCGACGCGCGCGATTGTCTCCATTCGCAGCTTCTATTGCTGCCATGTTTAATTAAAAAAAAAATACTTATAAAACCCAAAGCATCAGTATCTATATTCAAGTTGCACCCTGAACGTTTCTGTTTTGTGTTGTGACAAAAACTGTATGGATATTTGTACTATTCACTGGTGAAGTGTGTGGATTCTAGTGTCTTGTGGTGCGAGACAGTTCACGTTGCCACGCATTCTCCATATTGCAACTGCTGCTGTTCAGCCGGCCGGCCTACGTGAAAGAATGTCGGTACATAGGGTGAGTGAGCCAATTCATTCGATAATGCTGCAATAAGGGAGGCAGCAACCAAGTTCTGGAGTGTACCCAGTGCCCGATGCGTCTGACCCGGTAGATTCTTGTATACCCAATTGTGGGTATTGGCTCTCCATGGCCACTCCACCTACCTTTTAGTAATTCTTGGAAATATATTAGTTTTATATTTATAATACCTACCTACTTATATAATAAATATTAAAATAAATGTAATATACTTTAGTAAGAAGGATTAGGATAATTTTGTAGCAATTATATATTTTAAATATTAGATGTACTTTTATATGAATAGTTCCCTATTTTCGCTATTTGTCGCCAGTGAAACCTTACACTTAGTAAGGGTGAGATAGTAATGGTGCGGTGGCAATAAACGACCACGTTGAAGTTTGGTGATATTATTATTACAGGAACACTTGTAGCTATATTACCGCACTCAATTATCACAGTTCCGGATGTTATCAATAGTTCTGACAGTACGTGAATAAGAGGGTTCATAGGTAGAATTTACAGATAAAACTTTGTTAATCAGTATATAATATACTAAAATTGTAACTGGTCGTTGTACATGGAAAATATGTAGGAAAAGCTATGATAGTGGGGCTTTATGAAGGCAATGGAATCCAAAATAATTATTTTTAGAATTTTTATCTGTTTGTCTGTACGGTTGTGCACACTAATCTCAGAAACAGCTTAGTCGATTTGAATGCAGTTTTCAGTATAGCGTTGCCGTTCGCTCTAATTAATAGTTAGTGTTTGTTTTATTTCAATCGATTCATAAATAAAAAAGTTATGTCAATCTAAACAATCACTTATAAAATGCTATAAACTAACCGATCAGTTGAATTGGCTGGCGAAGCCGGGTCGGATCGCTAGTTGTTAATAACATTATTTCCGAACCGATACGACAACATAACCTTCAAGAAAAGAGTATAATTATTCCTTTTTAAAAGGCCGGCAGCACACCTGCAATGCCGTAGGTGTTGTGGGTGACCATGGGCGGCGGTAGTCACTTACCATCAGGTGAGCCGCATGCTCGTTTGCCCCCTGTGTTGTAAAAAAAAATTGTTATAGAAATATAAAATTATATTTAGATAGATTGACAGACGGATAGATAATATATTTATTTGTGTCTCCAGCACACGTATAACAATAAAAATATGTATGCAAAAAAAGAAATAACATAAAAGAACAACACGATCTGAAATCGTGTGCGTAACGCAATTGTTTGCCCTTGAAAGGGTGAAATACTGATATTATGTTGAGGCCAAAAGCCAGCCCGAAGTTCTTCGGTAAAATTCGGTAAAATCTTCGGTAATTTGAGGTAGTTCCAATTCGTTATGAGAGGAATTTATCATGAAATAATTTGTTTCCTGCATATTTCTATAATATTTGATGGGGTTAAAGTAGAAAAATAACTTTTTTTTAATTGATTAAGTAGTATTATAATGTCTTAGTCTAATCACATTGCCTTTAATAAAAATGTTTTTATTATTTCTACACGAGATAGGTCTGTTAATTTTATTAATTGGATCGGTGTCTGGGACTTTTGGGTGTCGCAGCCAAATGTTCGGAGTTCTCATAATACATTATATTCTAGCTTGAGAACCAAATAATTACATACGTGTTGCTTGATAATTTTTCAATTGTTATTCTTTGTGCTGTGTAAATACAGTTGTAGATTTTCTTCGTAACGTTTACATAATTTATTCATCATTTTTAATTAATGGCATGCTGTTGTTAATCTCGTCTGTATACAACGATGTACAGAGCAGAAGATTTATTTGTTTAAATTTTTCTAACCAAATATAGTTTATTGTACACAAAGAAATTACAATCATATAAATTATATTAAATAAAGATGTACAACAGGCTAGTTTAACTCTGTAACAGTTCTCTTCCAGCAAACCCTGAGTAGAAAGGAGCGTTAATTACCATTAAAATATGGTACCAAAAGATGGACTTGAATGGTAGTAGTATTCTCTACCAGTGAACCTTTGGGATGAACAGTGAATCACGAACAAGGTACTTCGTTATTGAGATAGCTTAATAAAACAATAGCTATACACAATAAATAATATAAAATGATGATTATAATATACATAATTATAAATATAAAGAAATATATTTGTTCCGACATCCTTTCCTAATTCCTTTATCCATTCGTAATAATATATTCCCATTAATTTATTAACAACTCCAATTCAAATTTTCGCGGCGACCGGCGACCTCTGTGTTTCAATGTAAAACAAAAAATATCATTATGGCGGTCGCTAGTACCTGAGCTTGTGTCGCTCATACTCTAAGTGAAAAAGACTAGAAATTCTATGGAAATTCGCGTGCATTTACATGCTAATTGTGAATCTAATCAGTGTTGGTGTGTGGAAAAGGAGTCAAAGCCATAGGCTGCACTCAAGGTCTTCAACTACTCAGCAAGTTAACCCGGTCGGTGAGTCCTACTTTCTCCTTTCTATATCCGTCAATTTATTTATTTATTTGTTATAAGTTACAATAACAGTTTTCAAACAGAAATGAACCATTAAAAAGAAAACAATACAAAAATTTATCAATACGCAGTTTGCCAACCTTACATTGTAAACATCATTTAACAGTTAGTTAGAAGTAAACGTTATAACATTTTTATAGATGTACATTACATTACTGATTACAATTATGAACTTATTCTATCCAAAAAATCCAAACTTATTCTATCTCAAAATCATACAACGATCTCTTAAACCCAATAGTACTCTGTTGAAAGATATCGAATCTTTCGCTAATTTTGTTATACAATTGACACATCCGACTAATGGGATTATTATGTGAAACATTATTGGTGGATGGAATACTGAATAGCCGAAGGTGTTTAAAAGAATGCTTACACGCAATCAAGTTCAGAGAAGCTGTTAATGATTCATTCAAGAATCCATTTGCAATCTTAGAAAGCAAGCACAGATCACCAATTCTACGCCTCGTTTCTAAAGTTAAGAATCCAAAATACTTCATACGTTCCTCATAATCACGTAAATTTTGTTTTAAATGAAATTTTCTTATAATGTAACGAAGGAAATCAGTTTGTACTGATTCGATTCTATTTATATCTACTTTATATATAGCATCAATGCATGCTCTTCTGCTGGATTCTAAGGATTCCTAATATATTTTATAGGCAGTTGAATAAAATCCCATATCTATGCTTCGAAGTTTAAACATAACATAAAAAATGATAATTAGTTACTATTGTTGCAATGAGTTCATGAGGTGAGGTCTTGAAGACAATTGTCTTAATTATCATCATATCAGCCGTCAATTGTTAACTGCTGTCATTGGGGGGGGGGGGGGGGTTACCAATAGTTGCCACGCTTAATAAGCGGATTGGCAACCCCAGTCAGGCTTTTAGAGATGTTTTAAGAGGGACGCTGCTGCTCATCCTTCGATCATTAAATTCCTTCCGTCGCCCTTATGGAAATAAAAGAGCTAGCCCATTCTATGTTGACCCACATGGCATATCTTAATAATAGACGACCACTATACAATAGTAAGAATTCTACCTAAAATTTCTTAAGCGTCGGCTATACGCACGGAATGGACTGACTAGGACTATAAACTACAATAAACATCAACCAACTATCTAAAAGGGCGTATGGTTGTTTGCTGTGACAAAAATAGCTCTAGATTATTTATGATGTCTCGCTTTTATGAAGCTAGGAAAATTGAAGCAATAGAAATGAACTATGTTTTTTCCGACTTTTATAATGAGGAGACAATAAAATGTTTGCCCTTTTTTCGTTCTCGAGAAGCATTTTCTTCTAGAATTTCTTTAAAGATTTTTCTTTTCAAAACTCGCCGGCAAAGCTTGGCAATATTATAATTTGTATCATTATTTCTGGTAGATAATGGGCAACTAATGTAAAAAAGTTTTATTATTAAAAATAAAAAAAAAAATATGTCGCCTACTATCCAGAACTAAATTTAAAATTATTCTACTTAAATACTTATTAATATTATAAATGTGAAAGTGAGTTTATTTTTAACCGACTTAAAAAAAAGGAGACGTTTTTTGAAACATTTGTATTTTTTGTTTATGTCCTCAGAACTCCGTCATTGATAAACCAATTTGATTCCTTTTTTATTTTATAAAATATATTTCAAAATGGTCCCATAAAATTATCTTTAAAATTGACTAGAGATAAAATAGTATGGGGTTCTTCAAAAAGGGAGAATTAAGATTTATTTAAGGTAGGCAACGCTCACATAAGACTTACCATTCCTATAGGCGTCCATAAAATACAGTGACCGTTTATCATCAGACGTACTGTATGCTTGTTTGCCACCTTTGTGGTATAAAAAAAAAATTATGCATTAATTTGACTTTTAAATCAAAATAACTAGTTTTGCCATTATCGAAGTCAGACATCTTTTGGCCATAATACAAGCGCTAGCTTAACTTTAAGGATACCGGATGGTCCCGAAACTAATCGAGCTTTTTCCACTAAAATACACGTAAGTTGATTTGGTTACTATTACATTGAAATATAATGTATACTTATGAAACTTCTAAAAGTAGGTATACTCCTTTTAAAACAGCCTTATACAACTATACCTGTAAATAGAATTAATTACAACATATAATTACGACAATAACTAGGTACTATTTTAAATACATTATTATATAATTATAGGATAATTACTACCTTTCACACTACACTTAACAACAACAATGTGTCTTAACATGTATGTGTACGACACACATGAAATTTACATACATTACATGTCTCGTGTTTTGTATTTTATTTTCATTATTATAACGTAATATAATGTTATAATAATGGAAAACACTATAAATAATTTTTTCCAAGATTGGACACCTGTCTAGATCGATTTTTATATTTGTGCATATTTATTTTCATACAAATTTATGTAAGTTTTATTTTTGTAAATTGAAAATGTTATATATTTATAAAGCTATAACTAAATCAATGTATATATATATATATATATATATATATATATATATATATATATATATATATATATATATATATATATATATATATATATATATATATATATATATATACTGGTTGGTATCGCACATTAGACGATGGCTTACCAATATATAGATATTGAACGGTATTTATATTAATTAATACCATCAAATTGGGCAACAGCGTCCCTCTTAAAACATCTCTAAAGCCTAACTGCGATTGCCCATCCACCTGCCAAGTGTGGAGACTAATGGCAAAACCCCTCAAGGGGAGGACTTATGTTTAGCAGTGGATAGTTAAAAAAATACCTAAAAGTTATTAATATTATATATATATATATATATATATACCGATATCTTCAGGATTTTTTTGGATGTCTATGGCGGAAGAAAGGTTATCATCCATTTCAAGCCTGATATCTATAGATAGATAGATAGATAATTTATTTACTTCTATGTTTATTTAGGTGCTTTATTTAGCTACAACATAGGATAATCTATATTTCACACAATTATAGATATTGTAACTACAATATTGCCCACTCTTACCGCAGAGGGCCAGTTGTATAAGTATCACTCCAAATCATTGAGCAAGTTATGAAAAGAACTATGCTCGGAGTTTCACTGCATGATAGAATCCGGAGGTCCGAAAAATTTGTAAGCTGAAGTAATAATGAATGCAGTAATAATTCAACTGATTCAGATGAAAAATTTATTATGCGAGCCCGTGCAGACAAGTGTAATGTGGAACGACCCCACTTTTGAGATTTAGTATTAGAATCAATAGATTATTATAATAATCACATTCCAAAAGTTATTGCTTTTTTCGTTTACATATTTCTCTACAAAGCGTACTTTGATATATGAGAGAGACCTATATTCAGTAGTGAACGATAGATAGGCTATAATGATGATGATGATATACTAGTTGACTAAATAAAAACTCTTTATTGTTACCCTCAAAAGAAGATACAGTTATATAAAAGACAAAAAAAAAATACAACATTACAGTAAACAAGGTGAAGAGGTAACAATAGGCGGTCAAAGTGTATATTTACTTAGAGATAAATCTAATTTAAGAGATTCGTTCGTAATTTTAAGTCAAGTAATTATTATTTATGATGTTTATTAAATAATTAAGCTTATAATAAATTTAATACAAACACCGTAAAAGTGGATGATGCTGTCTCTTTCACTCCCGTCGTCCAAATCAGGTGACGCGGATTTTCTGTTTTATTACCATCCGTAGTAATTACGGCAAAATATAATGTATCTCAGTCTGATAAACTTAATGAGGACCCTGCCCGCATCTAGAGAGTAATAGGCTATCACTTTACCTTCATTTGCGTTTATTAACATTAAAACAAAAATATTTTTTGACGTGTATTTCAGAGGCTTTCAAAGCCAACTGTAAGTGTTGAGCCGGCGTTATATCAAAACTTTAGCCTGTTACAAGGTGACAAAAGAGTTCTAAGGCAATGGCGTCTTACGAAAATACAGATAGGCATCAGCAATTAACCCTCCAGTCTACGTTCCGCTTCGTCCTTTGAAGATCCACGGATGTTGGAATTTTGATGAAAGGGTATAGTTATTTTGGTTACAGCCCCTGGGATCCATTCATTTTTGACACGATATTGAGAAGGAATCATTTTGTGTTTCGTGAAAATCTTTGATAACGGAATTTCATGTTTTAGAAATGCGAGAATGTAACAGAATGCTTCTCAAAAGGCCTCTAGAATAGAAAATTGTAGGGTCATGTAAATTTGTTTTTAGACTGCGCACGTATAAAGATGTGGGCCGCAAACGACTATGGGCTAGTACCTGTCACGGTGGGGCCATAAAAGCCAAGCGAAAAGTAGATGTTTCAACAACAGAGGTTCATAGCCACTGTTTAGTCTCTTGAGAGATATTACTTTTTGCTATGTGGTGCTTATTAGGGAATGGCGGTGAGGTTTTATGAAGGATCAAATAACGTGTGAACTCTGGAGCCTTATGTTAATTTTGAAATAGACGTCTACTAAATCTAAACTTTATATGCACTGCTTAATAAAGCACGTCCATTTATTATTCTGTAACAACTGGTTAAAAGTTGTTTTGAGGGGATGAGATTATCAAAGATGGAGACCAGTGAGCCCTTTATTAGAAATATAGCTTATCAGGCCAATCTCCAAGTAATTCCTTCTAGAAACCATTGCGGTTAATTCTAAGTGAATTGGTTAATCATCATTTCAACCATTAATTATCCACTGCTGAACATAGGCCTCCCCCATAGACCTCCATAAGAAACGGTCCTGAGCACCTGCACCTGACTCCCTGTTATGCATTTGATGTTCTCTCTCCATCTAGTGAGAGGTCATCCTTTACGGCATTTATGGAGTCGCTACGTAAGAAATTTTCTTCCCTAATGGTTGTTGGTTTTTCGAGCTATATGACTAGTCTATTGCCACTTCAGTTTTTTTATTCATCCTATGTAATTTGGTTCTACTGAGGATATCCTTATTTCAGATTCTATCACACAAAGAAATCTCGAATACATCTCCTTTTTTATACAACTTAGAATGGCAAACAAGCTGACGGCCCACCTAATGGAAAGTGGTAACCGTCGCCTATAAACGTGAGCAGTACCATGAACATAACAGAGTATACTGTTTCGCCCATGATACCTCCATGCGTTGTTATAGTTCTGAGTAATTTGAAGCTTTTGCATATGGGCAACAGTGCAGGATATTGAATATTGGTTCTGTAGGTCATTATTGGTAACACGCACTGATTAAATACTTTTGTCTTTGAATTTTGAGGTAGATAAATTCTTTACGATAGGCCAATTGACCTGATTTTGTCGTCACTTATCATGCCTCACGGGTTCTCTGCCATCATAAATCAATAGCGCAGGTGTAGCTACGATTCCATTTTGATTTATTTAAAAAAAATATGTCAGTCTTTCTGTTGGAAACAGATTCAAGATGACTATTTTTTTACTATACTGCCATGACTCATTGATTCCATAGCTACCTGATGATATGTGATTACGATATCTATATGGATCACAGTTATACTCCTGGTATTGCAGGTGTTCATAGGCTACGGTAACCGCTTGCCATCAGGTGGGCGGTATGCTTGTTTGCCACCTCAGTGGTATAAAAAAAAAGTATTGGTTTAATTATTTTAATAAATAAATTAAAACAGTGTGTAACCATTTAATCACAGATTATTTTAACTACAGGCATACAGCACATAAATACAGACAGACAGCTATTTAGATGTGGTTAATTTAAGATAAGCAAACAGATTTTAGTGAGATACAAAAACTGTGAACGAATCAAATACATAAATTTTATCTTTACAGATGAAAAAACCAAAATCACAGTTTACAGATCAATGGGTGAACCAGTTTTGGACTGTAGCCAGAAAGAACATTATTCAGTGACATATTTTAAACTGAATTCAAAAAGGAGGTAGCTTTTAGATATTTTGTCGAATTAGTCCTCTCCTAGTGTCTTGAATATTGTTAATTTTTTTTGTGGAACAAAATTTTATATTTTCTACCGACTTCAAAAAGAAAGAGATTCTCAATTTGGATGATTTTTTATGTTTGTTACGTCAACTGTAATTCGATTTGGAACACTTTATTTTATCTGAAAGGGATTGATCTTAGAAAAACTTTTAAAACTAAACTTTATCAAAGTTTAGTTTTGAATTCAAAATAACTACTTATTTTGAATTCAAAACTAAAACTAGTTTTTTGCCAAAATTGAAGTTGTTTTTTTTTATGAAACACAACCTTAATTATCTAAAATAGTTTGAGCTGTTTTCTTTAAGTAGTGACTTCGCATACGGCTTACTTATCAAAAGATTCTATAACATGTACCTCATTTAAAATAAGACCTCCTATGTTACCGTTTCTAATTTTAGTTACGGTCTTTTTAACAATATATTACAATGTGAATAAAATAAAAATAAAATTAAATTATTCTTATTATTTAAATAACTTTTGGTAATATTTTTGGCAAAACTTTTATTTGGTGACTATGATACACAAATTCAAATTTATAAGATATTTTATTTTGTATAAAAATTAAATAATATTATACTACTTTTTGAACACTAAATTTATAAAAAATTATTTTTTATTATATAAGAAACCGTCATTTTCTTTTGTTTTATTACTTGTCGATGTCATCAAAACCGCGTGATACAACTAGTTAATAATAATGTATGTAATCTTTGGATTCTGATACATTATTGCTCCTATCGGCAGATTGTAGATATAATCCACAGCTAAATGATTCAGCTAAACCGCTCTATTAGGAGTTTCTACAATGTATTCTATTAAGGCGCTTCCATACTTACCTCTATAGGTTTGCTCGTAACCGCCGCTTGTAACACGGAAGGGGCGGGAGTAGTTAAGCTGTGTCTACACTATCGCATAGCTCTCAGCTAACGGCTATACGTAGACATGTCAGTAGCTTTAGCATCGTGAGAACAATGGATGGCATGTACTGTTATGTTAATGGAGCATGTAGACTGTTAATACGTAAAATAATAATGTTCAGTTGATTTTATTGCTGTGAATGGTGCAGGGAAAGAAATATAAAATTACTATTTGCATATTGTGCATCCTTGTTTACTTACATGAATAGTAGGATATTAATGAACTCACAATATTTTTTTCCGTTTTTCCTGAAGAAAACTTCCGAGTGAAGACGAAATAATTGTCTGAAATGATAAAAATACAGTAAGTTCATTAATTTTACGTTACTTATGTACATAAGCGTAGGATAAAAAATGAACATCAATTTTAAAAATAATTTTGCTGACTTAATTAAATTATTATAGAATTAAATATGTTATCTGGATGTGGTGCATTGCGAAACTATTTATAATTAATTATAAGTGTAGATATTGTAAAATTATTGAACGGAAGAATAATAATAATAAAGTATAATCATATTTAGTATTTGTCTATATAGTTGCAATCATTTTTTATTACTTACTACCTAAGTAACAAAAATCAAAATTATAAAGTATCCTATTTTTAATTCTACAACATTGGTTTAGAAAGTGGGCGTTAGAGATCGCCATATACGAAAAATTCACTTTAATTGCGGTCCTTATTTATCATTATTATTTTCAAGTGCTTTAAAATAACATCATTATCTACTACTATTTCTAATAAAGAAATCTTCTAATGTAGTTATTTCTTGTAAATCTATCTTACATATTCACTTTAATAATGCATAGTCTACATTTGTAAATTTGTAACCGCGCAAGCTATTTAGTCAGCGGATTGTTCCTGACAGGTAACATGCAATGTCAATGTTAACATGACAAGCGAAAATCTACTGTGTTTTTGTAAAAAATACTTTAAAGAAGATTATGTAATATACCCAAGAACACGGACAAATGAAAAGTGATTCCTCTTTGATGTTTCAAAAATGGAATAATAACAAAACGTTCGAATTTCAAAACTTGTTTCTTGTAAATCCACTCATGTATCTGCATTAGTAAAGCGTAGTCTACATTTGCAGATTTAGAGCTGCACAAGCTGTTTAATCAACGGCTTGTCCGTGACAGGTAACAAGCTTTGTCGAAGTTAACATGCTATACTCGATTCTAGTGCCTTTTATTGTTGATTGAAATGCTGTTTTTGTAAATATTGCATAAATAGATAGATATACACACTTTGTTGTTCCCTTTAAAACATCACAGTAATAAACGTACTTATAGATAATAAATAAAAAAATATTACAAGAAAAGATTACCACAGAAAACGATGAATTCTTAGAATCGATTGAATAAGAGAAAAAAGGTATTAGATTCGTGCGTTTTTCCTTTAAGTGAAAAGTTAAGTGAATAAGTTATGTCAATAAAACTAACCACTTTTCCTCAAGAACTTATTATTAAAATTAATATGATTCTCAAAAACATGCTTACAAAAAATTACATACAATATATATATATATATAAGAATTATATGTCATTTAATATAATCGAATACGTTATAAGTATTAAGAAATGTGCACGAGGTTACGTATCCCATTACCTCTATCATACAATGTATTATAAATCTTACACAACTTTTGAATTTAAATTTTTATTTCCTTTTATTTAGCGGGCAACATTCTTTTTAATATCTCCATTATTTACGGAATAATCGCACGCCTCCATTTTAATATTTCCCCTATTTGTATAAGACGAATATTTACATTCATGTAATGACGAGAGAGACTAGAAAAACAGCCAAGAGTACATTTTATATGTATTGTAAAGATTCTGTATATATTTTTTAGCTCGAAGCTGGTTCACTCTGTAGATATTATGCCGCAGAATTTATTAAAAGAATACTAGAATAATATTCTAATTTAATGCAAAAGGAAGTTATACTTTTGGTCAATTTCATGGCTTATTGTTATAAAATTATATTCGTAAAATAAGCAACAAATATTTCTTTCTATTATATCCAAAAAGATATGAACTGGCATTTTCTATTATATTTAAAAAGATCTTTATTAGTGGTATTTTCTTAGATACAATAACTTTTTTGTTTCTCAGTTTATTATGAAGGATTTGAATATAAGGAAGTGATTGTCACTTATTTTTTTATTTTGATCTCTTTGTACTTACAAACAGAAAATATAGTCTTAATATTTTTATTTAATAAGAAAAGTAAACATAAAAAAAGTTATGGCCCTATGACAGTTAGATAGATGATCGAAACAACAGCCAGACAAACGTAACTAAATTATGAGGGTTATTGCTATTTGTTTTTGTTGCGGAACCCTAAAAATGATAAATATATTTTTACCAAAATACTGATATGAAAAAGCAGAAGCCATAAAGCTAATTCAACAGATTAATAAAATGTATCGCCTTTATTGTATTTTGACTGTATACAGAAAATTTATTAATTAAATAAAACCTACTGTATTGTTCGTTGAAAGATTTGTATTTTTACAACTGAATATACAAAAATATGTTGGTTCTTTCTAGACTTTTTATAAAATAAAACCTACTACATTTTATTTAATTAGAACTTAATGGAAATGTAAACATTTAAATAATTGATTTGATCAAAAACAGTCTGTCGATGGCTAATAATAGTACAAATAAAAAATAAATAAACTGATTGAAATTTACGATCTGTTGCTAATTCCATTCAGAGGATATTTTTTAAATAAATTCAATTAAATTTTTTTATCGTTAACCTATACATACTATATTTTTAGAAAAGCGATTTTAATGGTTACATACATATACGCACGCACGCACGCAACGCACGCACCCAAGCATGCTTGTACGCACGCATGCACGCACACATACATGCATTACACCGATGTATTAGGAATACTTCTTATGTTTATTTGGCTTGAAGTATTTTTTTTTTATTTATTCTTTAGTACATATATGTGTATATGGCGGACTTAATGCTAAAAAAGTGCTCGAATGCGGTACTAGTAATTATTGATATACATACATACTAAAATTATATATATAAAAGAATAGATATATATATAAATAACAAATATATTTACACATATATGACATATACTATATTATACGCGACATTGAGAAAAATCTAAAATACTTACTGCTCCGATAAAATAAAAAAGTGAGCATGAACTTTTTTTTTAAAGATGGATTAGTATTCTAAATAGTATTAATTTTTATAAAAAAAAAACATTATATTTATCGGTTGTCTAATACTCATAGTATAAATTTTGTTTAGTCTGAGACTAGATACGCAGTGTAAAATGACTAGTGTCATTTATTTTTCATTGGAGAAGTCGAGAGAAATTATTTTCATTAAAAAGCATGAATTAGGAAGGGTGGCCCTTTAGACTAAATAATTTATTGCATAACGCCTACTTTCATATGTATTAAGAGGAAATGCGGCTATTTGATCAATGTATAGTTTTAATGTAATATGTAACATCATCATGATCATTTCAGCCAGTATCCGTCCACTGTTGGATATAGGCCTCCCCCACAGACTGCCATAAGGAACGGTCCTGAGCCACCTGCATCCACGAACTCTCTGAAATGCTTTTGAGGTCATCTCTGCATCTATATATGATGCATGTGTAATATACATTCATTATGTAGGCACTTCACTCGTAAACTTCATTAAACAATATCCAACTACATCATTAAAATGATTATTTACGCTAAACTAGTTGTTCAAATTAGCTTAACTTTATCCACATTTGTCATTTCAATTATGCGCGGATTGGGGCTACAATTAATATGTATTTGTAACAATGACCTTCTGAGCTTGTAGTATTCAGTTCAAACCGGATTAATCTGCCCGTTACCGGCCGCAAGCGGATTTGTCCGATCATGTTTGCGTCAGTTTTAGTATTGCGTTACAAATTAGAAGCGACATGGCTATTATTTTGGTCATTAGATACACTGTTTATCAAAATATTAGTCAACTAAGTTTGTATTATTTGTAATTTGTTAGTAACACTATGTCCCAAACTGAAGTGCTTTAATATACTAGTTCTAAAAAAGTTTTCGTGAAATGGTTCCTTACTTAAATATACTTGAATAGTTGAATGGATTTTAATGCAAGTTTATTAGTCAAAAAAGTGACCAAATTCTGCATTAATATATAAGCCACTTTTTTCCTAATACATCGGTATAGCTATTGTATAATGTTAATATAATTACTACCTACCCATTTATTTGTATTTATTCCATTTAGAATTTTATTATATAATAAAAAAAAATATAAACTTATTGTTTTTTATGGAGTTATTCAAAGATTTTCCTTCTATAGTTTCTCAAGAGTTCTCAAATTCGCCCTTTGCAATAAAAAAGTCACAACGACAGCCCTTCTATGATTTGATACTGAATGCTAATCAAATTCAGGCCAATATCCTAAGGAGATTGAGCAGTAAAAAGACATCTAGCGACCCAAAACATCATCAAATGAAAATTCTCGTCACGTCCAAATCAAGTCCCATAAGGGATGAGTCTGCGGCCCAAGTTTCAATGTTGGCAACGTTTAGGAGTTTTTTTCAGTGGATACCCTAACAAAACACACAAAGCCACACCGCGACCTCTTTTGCTCTTTAATTTCAGACGTGAACCGCTTAAGAGGGCGCGTGACAGCTATATTAGGGTCCTATTCTAGAATGCAACTGAATCTAATTATTATTGAATTTAATTAATTAATTGTTATTGAATTTATTTAATTAGTTATTCCTGAATATAATTAATTAATAATTGTAGTTATTTATTTTGGCTTTACTTAAGTTTTATATTTTGGGGTGCCCGACTAGTTTTGAACTCAATAGAAGCCCTTTTCCATGAACACGGTTCAAGGTTCTGTCATGAGTAACATTACATTATAATACAATATACCTCACGATGGTTATAAATTATTGTCGCATTTAATTAATTATTATTTATCCTGTTAATTACAATTAAATTAAATTAAGGAATGTTAATCAACTTGATAACTATTTTAGAACTTTAATACATCAATTAATTGCGAGTTCTTGGACTATAAAATTTATTATCTTAGAAACTATATAATTTATCTTCTTTAAAATGTTTTTATTTTATTTGTTTTCTATTTGTGTATTGTATTTATAATGTAATATGTCTATCAGTTGACTAGTATAATAAATAAATAATGCAAGTTCTGCTTATTTTATGAATAAATATCTATATATAAATGTTTTAAGGCGTATTTTTGTTTTTATTTACAAGTGAAATAAATTTTTTAGCATAAAAATTAAATATTTTTTATTTGACCACTAAACAAACGGTTTTTCGGATAATAAGTATTTGGACAAAATTTCCTTGCGGCCATAATAACGTCATGGATTTTAATAACTGGTTGTCACAAAAATAGTACACAATGAATAAACTTTAAGTAATATATTTTATAGTTTTGTTACTAAATTAAAAAAAAAAATGTAGGACATCTATCTTTTAATTTTTTTTTCATGATACTTGGAATAGAAATTTACTTGATGTTTCATGTGATGAAAAATCGTAATTGTCAGCTTTAGACATAAATTGCACTACGGGAAAAACAAAATGAAAGAATAGATTTATGCACAAAGATACTGGGAATTATAAAAGTTAAATAAAAATCCAGTCGAAAATATGTTATTAATCTAATAACATATAAATATTTTCAGAATCAAATAAATGAATTGAATTGAATCCTCATAACCTGCCCTTTCATAAGACACCTACACGTTACAGAAATTTATTTTCTCGCACTTCCACTGAATAACGTCTGACACGCAATTGCCCATTTTTCATGTAGTCAGTATTACTCGCAGCTATAAGAGGAATAGAAAACTCATTTCGAATAAAAAGGAATTGATTCACAAACATCATTAGCGTGTAATAAATAAGTAATATTTAAAAATGGCCGTGTGGCAACCCAGAATAGGTCACCCGTTCCTTTCCCGTGAGTATCGTAAGAGGCGACTAAGGAAGGCGGGGGACAGGGGATAGGCAGCAGCGTCTCTTTTAAAATATATCGCCTAATTGCCGGATTGTCTATTTCAATCTAAAGTATATATATATATATATAATTTACTAAAATATCAAATTTAGAAAGTCGTACATTAATTTATATATAAAGTTATAAAATATAACAAAAACAAAATTCTGAAATTTTCTATATAGAAATATTATTCGAGCAACTTTATTAAAGCTTGTGAGCCAGGTAGCCCATAATTTTCAAATCGACTCCCGTAAGCATCACGTAACATGGTGTTCCCAATCTCACAAGGAAATACCTTGAGTATTTTTTTTTTTCACTTTACCGTCAAAAGATCGCTGGCCGGATACCGTGAATACTTGTGGATTTATAGAGGGTCTGCATATAGATTTTACCGTGAATATTGTGACACTAATATAATTTATTAGGAAAATATATGTTATTTTTATTTTTGTGATACACTTTCAAAGACTATTCTAAAAGATTGTTAATATGAACTTTGTATATAGAATTATATAAATTAATTTTAAAATCAAAATCTTTGTAAACGAAAATAAAATTTTGTGTTATCAGAAATTATTTTTTACATAGATAGATAGGTGGGTACGCTTTATTGTTTCCTCCATAAGATTACACAATAGTAAACTTATTATAAATACAAACAAGTACAAGAAAATATATCAGTAAGGAAACAATGGGCTAAGAGCTAAGATCGATCTCTTCCAGGCAACCATTCATTTCATTCCAACCATTTGGACGAGTGGCGATCCTTCACCGTGCGTTTTTCAAGGCACTTTCTTCCACGCATAATCACTCTTTAGAATCAACTTCCAGCAGCAGTACGACAACATAACCTTCAAGAAAAGAACATATTCCTTTTTAAAAGGCCGGAAGCACACCTGCAATGCCGTTAGTGTTGTGGGTGATCATGGGCGGCGGTAGTCACTTACCATCAGGTGAGCCGCATGCTCGTTTGCCCCCTGTGGTTTAAAAAAAATACCCTTGGCTAAACCCTAGGGAAGGTCTATGTTTAGCAGTGGATGATTAACGACTGATTAACAATGAATGATTAACAATTATGATTGTGGGCGACAAAGGAAACCAGGAATGGAAATTGTAAATATTTGTATATTGTTGAAAGCGACTTAGAAAACTAGAGCCTTGAAGGGTAGCCAAAAGGAGACAATAGAAATACGTATCAATTTCGAATTTAATAAATATGCCTATATATTATGCCTCTGTACCCTCTAAATTCACTGTCATATCTCACCCTTCAAACCGAAATACAGTCATGCAAACAACTGCTTCACGGTAAAAACACGAATGAGACAGAAGTGTCCAAGCAAACGATTTTTGTACAAAGTCTCCCTCTGATATAAGTAGGTAGTAGTAATCAGAAATAGAGACACTTCGTATATTTTTCAGTAGATTTAATTATATATAATTAAAATGTTAAAATACATCTGATTAACCTATGTATGGTTGAGACGTTTTATATAACGTTTTATGATGCATACATTCACAAATTACATATACAATTAAGCACATACAAATGTTAAACTACCAGATACTATTGCTTCGGTTACGACTCTTACAATACGTCGTGTAAACCGTCCTATAAACCTACGGTATTAATGTACAATACTGTCATTGTGCAATTTTGTTACACTGTTTACAACAATGAAGCCAAACATATATTAAAATTTTTACAGGACTATCATTTGCTTTAAGACCAAAATTTGAGTTATTAACAAGTTTAAGAATAACAATGACGTATATATAAATTTTATAGGAGGAATGAACGAAACTATATAGTTATTATAATTAAAGATTGTATCCCACAAAAAAAAAAAAAAAAACAATTTTAATAGTGAAAAAACCAGTTATTTTGATCTAAAAACTGTTTTATTAAACAAATTTTGGTAAAATTTTTCATTTGAAGATTTGAGAATCTGTAAGTACATCCTTTCAGATAAAAAAAAAGAATTTTCAAATCGATTTAGAACTTGAGGCAACAAACATAAAAAATACAAACGAATTAAGAACCTCTATCTTTTTGAGAGTCGATTGGAAAGGTTGATATCGGAGTAATTATACAATTAGAAAATAATGAAGTAAGATCAAAAAGATAAAAGAATATATGTAACAGATTACACAAAACAAAAAGGTATGAAGCACAAATTTAATTAAATATTGCGAAAATTTAATATCCTATTCAAATTAGTAATAACAAGATATGATTGGCTAAGTGTAGATTTTCTACATTGCTTAATAAAATTGTTCGTATATTCAATACTTTACGGTACATCACTGAAATAAATTCTCTCTTAATCTTCAAATTGCTCTATTAACAGGTGTCGGGATGTAATTTTCCTGATCCCTGCACAAAAATCTTCAATATTTCTTGAAATCACTAAAGCGAAAGTTAATTAAACAACAAACTCGAACCGCACGAATCAGAAGCGAGTCCTGACATAAGTGCGTACCCTTATCAAAGTATCGACATTTCCATTTAAGATTATTATTAAGTAAATCTGAGGTTGTGTTAAAAAAATATTACGAATATATAATACTTGTGTAATTTTTATAACAAATAAAGAAATAGTAACAGTTGATATAGTTACACACAATGTTGATGGAAATACTTAAAAAGATAATGTTAGAAACGTAGATAAAATTTGATAGTGAACTCACAATGTACGAATTATTGTCACGATAATTTGCACAATTGTATGATTCAATCTGATAATTAAGTTACACTCTATATCTATTCTAGATATCGAATTAAACCTAAAGCAAAGTTCTTCAAAGACATCATATTACTTAGTTCATGAGGAGAATCGAGATTACAGTTTAGCTAAGACTGTAACTCGATCTACTCAAACAGCCTTTAGCAGGCAAGATTTTATCAGAGCAGCTTGAACTGGATAAATTGGGTTATAGCTGTAATATCTATAATTTGAATTTATACAAAATATACCTACATATTTTAAATGGATTGAAACTCTGAATATATTTGCATTAATTTCATTTAGGTAGTATATATAAACACAGGGGAATATTATAAATGCTTCCAGGCTTAATTTTGATCTGTAATATACAATTTCCTACATAATTTTTACTTCGTTCGAATCACTATACGATTATTTTTTATAAAACTTGAAATGGTAAATTATCTGACCTGTTTATAAATATTATACGTATTAGACGTCTATATATATATATATATATATATATATATATATATATATATATATATATATATATATATATATATATATATATATATATATATTAGTTAAAATATGTATAAACTGGTCTTATCCAAAAAATAATATTGTATAACAGACTTTTAACATATTTGAAAACAGGTATCTGACCGATATAAGCGGTATTAAGATAGGTGATGACCTTTTTTTGCTATGAATATCCAGAAAAACCCAATATATATATATATATATATATATATATATATATATATATATATATATATATATATATATATATATATATATATATATATATATATATATATATATATATATAATATTCATACTCTTATATAATTTCTTGTAGATTATTGTATATATATTTTTTTATATAATAGCTAAAGCCGGTAAAATCATTTTTATTTACTTGTATTTATACAATACTAGCTTTTACCCACAACTTTGCCCGCGTGATCGGGATATGTTCACTGACCGGGATAAAATATACTCTATGTCTTTAGATCCCATATACCTAATATGTGAATACTGGGGGAAAAGGGATTATTAGTAATAGGGATCTAATAGACCCATTGCTATAAATATACTCTAACAGATCGACTTCCACGCGGTTCTTCCTGGAAACCATCTTGGTTTATTCTTTATGAATTAATCACTATGGACCAGTTCACCTGTTTCATTTTCACATATCGTCTCTTACTGGTGTTTCGCCAGCGTATTCTGATAGCGCAGGGATTGGGGAGGGGATACTCCCCCCCCCGGGTAAGGGATTGTTGTGTATGTCTAACAGTCTCATTGCTAGCAATATATTCTGTCAGGTCGCCCTCCACGTGGTCCCTCCTGGGCCCCATCGCGAGAAATATTCATCACAATGGGCTAACTGATCTGCCTTTTCATTCTCACTTATGGTTCATTAGTAACCATTCGATTATCATCATATATACACATACATATATGTATGTATACCTCAGTATACATATATACATATATGTACCTAGTACCTTAGTAATATGTACATATGTATACATATCGGTATAAACATATCGTATTTCATAAAGAAGTAACAAAGAAATAAACAAACTCTTACAAAAAATTTTATATTATTTTGAGCCAAACTGAAAATTAGTCACAAAAAAATGTGTATAAAAACCTCAAATCTTCGTAATGTTGGGTTACACTGAAAACACTCGAGTGCCTACAGAATAGACGCCAACAGGTTGATTAAGCAGTTTGGATGCCGGCCCCGCAGTACATTGTAGAGATCTCTTGTCACCGACTATACTTTTGTATGAAAGGGTTCACACGGGCAAGGTTAAGTGCTGTAGTGAAAGGGCACTGCCGGAATATTGTGTTCAAGATTTGGAGATCTTATTTACCTGAGCTAATTAAAAAAAATATATTATTATTGCGGTCCACGTATGTTTTGCCTTATCGTATAATATTTGGTTTAATTTACCCGAATGGAGGTTAACAACATCTCTTTAACTGACAAAGTGTAATCATCATCATCATCTATGTGTCAGCCTTTAACTGTCCACTGCTGAACAAAAGGTTCACCCTTGGTGGATTTTGCCAGTAGTTGGCACGCTTGGCAACCGCAGTTAGGCTTTGGAAATGTCTTAAGAGAGAGACTGCGTTGTTGAGTTGTAATATTGAATGATATTACACACGGCAACTATTGTTTATTTATTTATTTATTATTTGAGTATTTATACATTACCGCAAATATTATACGCGGCTACTATTATTTTTTATTTTTATTTATTTATTTATTAGTACAAATATGTGTACATGGCGGACTTAATGCTAAAAGCATTCTCTCCCAGTCAACCATAGGCAAGTGTCAGAATACTCGAATGCGGTACTACTAATTATTGATATACATACATACTAAAATTACATATATAAACGAATAAATATATATGAATAACAAATATACTTACACATATATGATATATACTATATTGTACACGAATTTGGGAATAATATAAAGCACTTATCGCTCGGATAAAAATAAAAAGTGAGCGTACTATTACATAGGCATTAGGCATTAACATTTATAATATTAGATATGATTTATTTTACAATTTCTCTGTTGTTTTACAATTCATAGCATTATGAGTATTCATAGTCGTAAAAACAAAATAGAACTATTAGAAACATTTTTTTTTAATAGTCTGTATACTCGTAGATTGACACAAATTTACAATTCAAGAAGACATTAAAAATGAAAAGATAGATGAATTATTTAATGTTAAACTAAAAGAAAAAAAAAAATTATTGCTAATTGTTTTTATTCAGTTGATGACTTTTTAATTGGAAAAATATGCCATGTCATGGTTCAAAAAATCACATATGACATGCAAATGATAATTAACCAGTTTGACAGAAATATTGTAAACCTAAATAACCAGGCTGACTTCAATTCATTTTAGTATGATTAATATGACATTATATATTTATGTATATAATTAAATATAATTTAACATCTAAATTGACATTAATGCATGTATATCAATCACCTATCGATTAAATTTTGCTATACCACAACAGGGTTGACTTATTCTTCATAAGAACATTGTAACAACTTTATATTATATTATATACATAAATGCATTATAATAAATAAATAAATAATAACCGATTTAAAAAATATCAAAAGTCGCCTTTCTAAATAACATACTACTAAAACATCGTGTTCAACCATAAAAAAATCTTTTAATTTTCCGATTATTCAGCACAGCTCATACGTTATAATTTTGCAATAAACCTTCAATGGATTTGATGGTTTTTTATTGGTGTATTAATATTTATCATTTTCATGTTAATGATGTTGAATCAAAATTTCATGTTAATGTCATGTTCATTTATAATCTCTGTAATGAAATGAAATGAAATGAAATTTATTTGTTATAAAAGTAGTACATAATAGATGGTATGGTTATTTATGTTATATAGATCTCACTTTTAGTCTTTACAGACATGCAAATACATATTTGAATTAATCTATTATATTATTATTCTTTATATAATTCAATTAAAGTTACATATTATACATTTATTATTATTATAAAAGTAATGAAATTATTGTTATAAAACTGTCATATATTCATTACGAATGTTAAAATTATATCAAGTATGTATTGTCAAAATATTATGTTTTCTAATAATTATAGTTCATTGCATGTATGTTAGTAAATATAGTTCATTGTATCATTCATTGTATGTATGTATAATACACTAATATATATAAGTTATAGTATACATTTTAAAATTTAATCTGGAATTCACGTAATGAGGGGTTTTAATTATTTATCTGAAATTGTTGAATATGTTTGAATTCATTTCATTCTATATACATTATTAAAGTAAATTAACATATTAAATCTACATTATTTATTTTATAAAATATGACAATAGCTTTGTAGTAATCTGTTTGTAATTGTATTAAAAACCTTTGTGGTTGTATAAAGTAATACTTTATCAACAATAACAATTTACAAGCTTTATAATTTTACCCTTCATTCATAATCGTACGATGTGAAACAAGCGTAAATTATAACCCAAAATGTACCAGCTCAGGCCTTCAAAGGCAATAAATTAAACAGAATACGGGCTTATTAACAAAATTCTAATTTAAATTTTGAGCAAAACAATTTAACACGGCGCGTCCCTTAGAATGGTATACCAGTCCTCATATTCACATTTGCACAACGTTTCGTTGTACTTCATTTATCCGCATTCTCTTAAATATGTATGAGAGCACGTCAAAAGTTTGCAAAAGACCGAAGCGAACTTAAGTACTCGGAACTTGGTGAAATTTAAGTAGGAACAAGTTTGAGAGCTAGCGCTATTAAGATTCAAAGACAATGTATAGTCAAATACAATATTCAGGAAAAGCTATTGTAGAGGAAAATGTCTCATTGTTCGTCGGGCCATTGTTAGAGCGGTTCGGTACTTACTAATGGAGACTGCATTGTCTTGAGAATACTGAGTCAGATTTAACCGGTTTGATCTAGTTCGGGTTGTATTGCAATTAAGGAGGTACCTAAGATCCGTAGAGTATCAGGTCATTAAAATAATTTAAGATAGTTTTCACAAAAAAATAAAAACGTATCCAGATGTATCAAAACCGTTTACTTTGATTTTAATATTAAATTTCTTCTTCGTATCCTCATGACTGAGAAACGCAATTCCAGATGCGATGTAGCCTGCACTACTGTCTTTTTCTAAGCTATACGATTTTATACTTCGTGAATGGTCTCTTGTAGGGTAGTTTCAGTTGCTTGTTGAATTATGTCCATCCACCTTGTTGGTGTCCGACTCTTCTTTTCCTCTACACCAAAAACTAAGACTACTGAATCATTTTTATTAAAAGTCTATGGAATTAATAAAGGACTAACTATTCTTTCAGATAAAAAAAAAATATTTTTTCAAATCGGTTTATAAACCCATAAAGTTATAAGATAACATTTTACAAAAAAAAAACAATCGAAATGAGAACCTCCTTCTATTTAAAATCGGTTAAAAATGAGACATTTGTAAATGTTTTGTCCACAAATAATCATAAATAACACCAAGCATATGAAGTAGATAATTTTGATAATGTTTATTTATGTGTACGTATTATATTTTACGCACACGACAATACCTATGATCTATAATGCAAATAAAGTATACATATTCATTCTTTCCTTCATAGTACGTGTATTCCAAATTTTAAAGCAATTGTTGAAGCCATTAATTATAAGGTAAAGAGTTTTTTTTTTATACAACTTAGAATGGCAAACAAGCTGACGGCCCACCTGATGGAAAGTGGTAACCGTCGCCTATAGACCTGAGCAGTACCATGGATATAACCTCATGCGTGGCCATTCCTGAGGACTCGGGTGTTATTTCTGAAAAGTAAAAAGCTAACTATAAGGTAACAACAAACAAGCTTACTTTTACATTTATAATATTAACAAGGGTTAAATATTATTACTTTTTTATCGGATTTATTTTTAAGCGACTCAATTCAATAAAAATATATGCAAATATTTCCCGTTAACTATGTCAAGTTGTTTGTTTAAGTCAATATACAAATATTAAGAAGGGGCTGTAATATATTGCGTCATATATTTTCAGCAAGAATATTTGATTACACCGCGTTAGCGAGAGTTTATTTTAGCTTTGCTTGAGGTTTCACTGATGTTTTGCTGGGTAATATTATGCTGTAATATTTTTTTTATGTCCACTTTATTATTTTTTCAGGTTATTCAGTTATCTTTATGTGAATACAGTTACTTGATACCGATTTCACAACCTTAACAACGAAGAGCAATGATTTATTTATCTATGATTTATTTATTTCATCAACTGGATGAACTTTACAGTCTCACAATACACTCATCCAGGAAAGCATCAGTACAATAACACATAAAAAGGAATAACACACTTTTTTATACCACTGAGGTAACAAACAAGCATATGGCCCACCTGATGGTAAGCGGTTACCGTAGCCTATGAACGCCTGCAATACTAGGAGTATTACGCGCGCGTTGCCGACCCTGAAAATATCTCTTTACACACCTTTTAAAGAACCCCATGCTGTAGTCTCTTGGAAAAACCTCGGTAGGGAGCTCATTCCATAACCTGAGTGTTCGTGGGAGAAAACATCTTTGAAACCGCGTTGTACGCGACCATTTAGGCTATAAGGTATGAGGGTGAACTCTCAGTCGATGGAGAACCGTACGATGGTAAACAGTGGCCGTGGACATTATATTGAAAAAATCCTCTAAGCACAATCCATTGTACACGCGTTAAAATACGCAGAATGAGGCAGAATCTCTCCTAAAACTTAAGGGTTCGATACCGCTTGCAAGCCTGAGATCATCAACAATTCTCATAGTACTCATACATAATTGAAAGAATTAATATTAAAAAGATTTAACTTAAATAAAAATAAAATTAGAGCCTAAATATCTAAATATAAATACTCTGTGGTCATCCGACGAAACTCCAGCAAGTTGGAGGCAAATACGTCCAATTGCGGATACGGGCTCGAAATATCACTGAGTAGTTTCAATGATAAAACGTCTTTGCCTGATCAAGGAATAACCACAGATTATTTTGTATTAACTATTATAAATTGCCTAGAAAGTCTTCCAGTTAGTAATTTAAGATAGTATTCTACAAAAAATACCCGACTTTTATTAATAAATCCGCTTATATTTTTTTAAAAAACTGAACTACTAAATCAATTTTGATAAACTGTCTATGAGACCCATATGAAAGTATAACTGACGGAATTAATTATTTTTAATTTATTATTTTAATTAAAAACTCCCTTCTTTTTAAAGTAGGTTGAAAACAGTCTATATTAATATTTGATGTCAAAACAGTACATACTTTTTTTAAATTCATCGCAAAATAAACTGGTAGTCTATATTATATGAACATTGCCATGAGCATTATAGAATATACTATAACACACAGGAATATGTGTTGCTATTCCCAAATATGAAATTTCACTCCCATATTTTAACTACAAATACGAGCATGCCATATTGTATCATTAGCTGAAAAGCTTGTGAAATATCATGCAAACTCAGAAATAGCATTATATTTCTACAAAGAAATGACTGGGATTCCAACTTGGCTAGAGATCTCACAACTTTTCTCGGTAAGGTAGTAGCGAGATTTGGTATGAAATATTGACATTAAATTTGGTGTCACAGTTTTTGATGTCGTTTTTCTTCGTCGCTACAGTTTTCTTGCGATATTACAAGAAAACATTGCTATGTTATAATTACTTTTTCATTTATTTATTTTTATATTATTATAAATACTAAAATTAAAAACAAACAAAAAACTAATATTAACAACTAATATTATAAATATGAAACTAAGTTTGTTTGTTAGCCTTAAAGGTTTAATCAACTACTATTAAATTTGGTAAACTTGTACTATGTCTGTATAGACTACTATTTATCCCGATCACGCGGACGAAGTCACGGATAAAAACTAGTAATATAAGATAAATGTTGACTATTAAAATTGATACAAGGTATTTACTTTAAAATTTTAAACAGAAATACTGAATAATGTGACTTTAAATTTTGGTTTAATGTCAACATAATAACTAAAATAATTTATTTGTTTCTTGCAAATAAAATATTTTATTATATGACATTTTAATTTTATTTTTCGAAGGCAAATCCTGAAGCTATTCTATCAATTTCGACACCTTTCAATCTTATGAACTTACACTTATGAAAAATTCGATTTTTCAAATTCATCTTGACGGAAGGTGAAAAATCCATGTACCATTATAAGGTATAATTTTTTGTTAATAAAGTTCAGTAGGTAAAACTACTATTTATTTTGAACGAGAATTTCAGTATATTAGCAGATATTAAAAAAATAAAAGTATATAATTTAAAATAATACTGATGCTATTTATGTATTTAATGGCATGCAGTGTAGATAAAATATTGATTGCAAAAAATATATAAGTATATAAAAATAAAAATAATCATCTAAAAGTCACAATTATTATAGATGTCCTTAATACAGTAGAAATAAAGTTAAAATTTGAATAAAAAATTAAAAACATAAGTAGAGCATACCGTACGTGCCTTGGCACCGGTCGAGGGAATTCTCTACGGTTGGTAAGCAATAGCGTAAATGAAATGGAGGAACTAGATTGGAATTGTTAAGATGCGACATTTACTAACGATAGCAGAGAGTTTGTGAAGAACTCACTATCTAAATGGCATCGAGCCGAATACCAGAAAGTCAAACTAGTGTATAATTAACTTCTCTTTCCTTATGCATTCTTGGTAGAGGATTTTTATTCATCTTACGTGATGCTTAGTAATAAAAACCTACAAATATTTTAAAGAAATAAACAAACTTTTCTTAATGCAACTTAGAATGGCAAACAAACTGACGGCTCATCTAATGGAAGTTGATAGCCGTTTCCTATAAACATAACACCATGACATAACTGAGTATACTGTTCCGCCCATGATATCCCTCATACGTTGCTATTCCTGAGGACTCGGGTGTTATACCTCTGTACCCTGTAAATTCACTGTCATATCCCACCCTTCGAACTGAAATACAGCCATGTAAACACAACTGCTTTATGGTAGAAACACGAATGGGGCAGAGGTACCAAGCGAACAACTTTTGTACAGTCTTCTTTTGGTAGAACCTGTGCATAATTAACAGGCTTTTATCACGATTATTTGTTTTGAGCGCATTGATTTTTTGGTCCCTTACAACAATCATGATTACTGCATAACTCCTTTAATGCTTAAGAACAAACATATGTGTGTACCTTTCTTTTTCTTTTATACTCTATCAGGCCGACATCCATGTGGTTCCTCTTGGAAACCATCGTGGTTAATTCTTGTCCATTTCTTCAAGATGGGCCACCACCTGACCTGCTTTCATCTTCACCTATTATCTGTCACTCGTGCCCCGTCAGCGTATACCAATAGCGCAGGTGGGGTTACTATTCCAATTTCATCCATTAATACTAATAAAACTCACAGTAAAATATGTTCTATTAAGTATAAAGACAATTGCCAAAACAAAGTTGCCAAATCAAAGGATTTATTATACACCTATCTATTATTATTATTATTTATCTATATACCTCTAATAGAGGGAGGCCTATGTTCAGCAGTGGACAGTTGGCGACTGATGAGTTGTTGATGATTATTATTATACTAGCTTTTTCTCGCGACTTTGTCCGCATGATTCGAATATGTTTACTGACCGGGAAATAGCCTATATTCTTATCCATCATATGAAGTACATGTATACGAAATTTCGTATTGAATCGTTAAGCTGTTAAGGTGCTATAAGGTAACAAATAAATTCACTTTTACATTTATAATATAGGTAAGGATTATAAACTGATAATAGCTCGTATTCAATACGATTATTTTACTCGTATGTAACATGGAATGGTAATTATATATTAATAGTAATTTAACAGAGGGAGACTGTACAAAAGTCGATTGCTTGGGTACCTCTGTCCCATTCATGTTTCAACCGTAAAGCAGTTGTGTTTGCATGACTGTGTTTCGGTTTGAAGGGTGGGATATGGCGTGAATTTACTGGGTACGGAGGAATAATACCTGAGTCCTCAGGAATGGCAACGCATGGAGGTTATCATGGGCGAAACAGTATACTCTGTTGTCCATGCTACTGCTCATGTCTATAGGCGATGGTAACCACTTTCCATCAGGTGGGCCGTCAGCTTGTTTCCCATTCTAAGTTGTATAAAAAAAGTAAATTTAACAGTCATATTAAAACCATTTTCGATAAAAAGCAGTACCTTGGATATTACATGAAACACTTCGCTACCAAGGTACACAAAATAATTGGTTCGCAAAGAATATGTTACACCTACATTTTACATGTTGTTTGTAGAATGAAAATCGTATCACTACCCAATATAGTGGCAGTTACAGTCAATATCGTCGATGGCAGTATTGGATTATTCTAAAATATACGCCTCATACAGAGCGATCTTGATATAATTTCGTTCCAGCTTCCCTCTCACGTACATTTGCAGACGTGACGATCGCTCACGACTGCTCGCCGCAGCCTGCTTCCAGTGCGTGGTGTTACAATTGGAATATGGCGTATTAATATCTATTTTTTATTCAATTTGTGTGTCAGGAAATTTAACACTTAAACCTGTTTAATTTTTACCTGAATACCGGATTGCCAGATTGATGAGGTTTTTTATTTTTGAACAAATGTCAATATTTTTTCTCCAAATTGGTATACAGTTTCATTCAATTTTACATAATTATATTTTTTTGTGGGTATTCACTGCATTTCGTAATAAAACCATTACATAAACAGAAAAGTCCCTTTCTAAACAATTTACGTCTTCATTTAATATTACTCTCTACATTGGTATAATCAATTGAATATATATATATATATATATATATATATATATATATATATATATATATATATATATATATATATATATATATATATATATATAACAAATTTCTGTACACTCATTTCATTTCTCCACAGAATTTTGTCTGATTGTTTAATTTCTCCAAAATTTCACGAAGATAAACATTTTTACCTAAAATTGCAAAAGAAATCCTCAATCTGGCAACGCTGAGTATCAAAAATTCTATTCGGTTTTTAAGTGTAGATGTGTAACTCGGTATCATATAATTTAAAAGTATCGATGGATATAAACAATTGATATATGATTTACATTTAGAAAGTAGTATTTTGTAAAATACATTTCAATTGAACAATAACAGTGAGTAGAAAATAAAAATACCTATATACCAAATTTCATAGCGATTGATTAAGCTATTGAGGTGTCAAGATATAATAAAGAAATGATCTCAATAACAATTTTTTTTATTTGTAATATTAAAAAGTAAGTAATAATCCAAGTAAGAATGGAGTAAATTTCATGTTGAAACAATTTTTTGTAAATGCGAGTAAGAATTTTGCTCTCGCTGCGTTTAGTCAGCTTTTCGTTGGCGCAGAAGCTGTCACGTTTGTTTAACTTGTTACATTCGTATGCTCTACGTTTCTTTGCTTTGACCTTTGTGATATGTACTTTAAAATGTCTTGGAATTTGTCACTATCCTTGAATAGAAAAATTTGACTAGCAACCTTTCTTAACAGTTTATACATTTCTTACAGACTAAAAAGGAGAAGATTCTTATTTAGTTCGTGCTTCCTTGTATTATATGTAATATCAGAGGGAAACTTTGTACAAAAGTAATTTGCTTGGGTACCTCTGTCCCTTTTGTGTTTCTACTGTGAAGCAGTTGTATTTGCATGGCTATGTTTCGGTTTAAAAGGTGGGATATGGCAGTGAATATCCAGGGTACAGAGGAATACCACCTGAGTCTTTAGGAATGATAACGCATTCGGAGTTCATGAGCGAAACAGTATACTCTGTTATGCCCATGTTACTGCTCATGTCTATAGGCGATGGCTACCACTTTCCCTCAGACAGACTATCAGCTTGTTTGCCATTCTAAGGTGCATAAAAAAATACAAGTATGATGATAAGCTTATTTTTTTTAAAGTGGTTATCGTAACCTATAGATATGAACAATATCAGGAACATTAGAACTGTAACACCTTAAGCATTGTCTACTGTTAAGGACTAAGAAGGTTTGCTTACTCACCTTGCGATTTCGATCCCTTAAAATTTAAATACAGTGAATAATATACAATGTGATGTTTGTTAACTGGATTGGTTGTCAAGTCATGCAAAATTTACTATTTATACTATTTAGCAGAGAGATAAGGATTCTAATCCCATCGAATCGAGCTATTAAAATATAAAAAAATTCAAAATATAAAATATTGCCAAGGCCTAACTACGGTTATTAACCCACCTGCCAAGCGTGGCAACTATTGGCAAAACCTTGTAATAGAGGGAGGTATGTTCAACATTAAAAAGTTAAGGGCTGATATGTTGATAATAAATATGATGATTTATTATCCTCAAATACAGGATTGTGCATTTTAAAAATATTTTCGAATTCGTGGGATAGTTAGTCTACTTTAACTATATTATTGTGGTAATTACCAAATTACATTGCTTTAAAACTTTAACATCTGTTATAAAGCTTATATCTTGTACCAAAAACTATTATAAGTGTTGCGTGAAAGGGTAAGTGTTCTAATAAAATAGAGTGTAGATTGTAGTATGAAATAATAAACGTAATGATGTAACAACCGTCTTATATTATTATTACAAGATACCATTTTCTCCATATTAGATGATATATATTTTCTCTAGGAGTATTATCTAAATATTTGCTTTACTAAATAAATATGACTTGTAAGATAAATTATAAGGATTATTTTTTTAACGGCTTCTAAAAGGAGAAGGTTTCAAATTTTTTTTTTCATATAGGTATGTTACGTAAGATCTTCTCTCATTGTGAATCATTTTCGATAGTTCCCTTTTTATATGATTAACTTTGCACTCGTGTTAGTTCCAAATCTAAATTTTACATATCAGTTATTATATTTTCTTACATTATATTTGGACTTTAGACACTAACCATCGTGAACAATATAAAAAAACATTAGAAATGGTAAATACTTTTTTAGCGTTTCTTTTAAGAAGTTAACAAAGCCAACTGCTGGCAAAATCCTCCTTAAGGGGGATGCCTCTGTTAAGCAATAGACAGTTTATGGCTGATATGATGACGATAATGAAATACTTTATTTATTTATTTTTTTAATAAAAACTTATTGAAGTTAAAGTAAGATCGACTATAGCCAGTTAGCTGGCATATCAAGCTATATCGTTCAATCTGGTCCCTTTGCGGATATCCTTAATTCGGCTTCTATCATTCAAAAGCACTTTGATCATAGCCTTTCCATAGCTCCCTGTCTTAATATCCTTACATTAGTGTAAATTTAATGTAACGTCAACTCGCACTTCGAAATGTCACAATGTTATTACGGTTCATAACGCTTCCGATAATGAACTTTAATCATTAGTAGTTAAGGTATGTTTTATGAAACACAGTGTCCGTTTCACCTGAGGTTTTTAAATGTCACCATACCGACCTCACTATTGCCGTTTGTGGTCAAAACACTAGAGCGTTAATGGGGTTAATGGCCACGGTAAATACTTGAGTGCACTTCGCGGAGGGATGGCAGCTATTTTCTGTTAAAATATTACCCTTTTAGGATTACACGTAAGTCCATAGAACCAACTGTGGTCGAGTGATGTTTCAGCGTTTAATACTAGTTTGTTATTTTTTGCGAACGTGCAAGAAAGATTACTGGAAAACAGGATAGAATTAAATAAGAGAGCGTGTATAATTTAATACTTGTTCCAGGAAGACCGACTTCAATCTTGAGATAAATAATATAGAACCAAAACAAAAGTACTTAAATGTTTTCGATTAACATCATGAAATTGATAACAAATTAGTGAAGCTTTTATACACAAACAATTATATATTTTGAAATTATTTGAACAACAAATTTATATAAACTAAAAAAGTACCAAACCGAATTCAGATTGGTTTGTTATAAATATTGTGTCGGCCAGTTGACATTTGTTTTATACAACTTAGAAAGGCAAACAAGCTGACGGTTCACCTGATGAAAAGTAGTAACCGTCGCATGAACTAAAAAAGAACTAATTATTTAGGTGACATCAAATTTGTGTGAACTTCTTTATTTCCACTATGTGATGGTGGCATTGCTAATGTTTAAAAAATAACATAAACAAAATATTAGGGCACGTTGAAACATTTTTGCTTTTACCTTTATAAATGAAAAGAATTAATAGGATTTATCATTCAGGTCATTTAAATATGGAATTATTTAATCTTACTCTAGAAACTTTCATTTGCATTTCGTAGCAATCAATAGTTTTCAAAGAACTCATCTTCTATTTTAATTAAATGAGTTTCAGCATTCCAATCGCATTTAATCTTAGATCGAGGGAGATGCTCTTTACAAATTAAACTGAGTAATGTCTATAAACAGTTAATACCGAGAATATGGTGTTCGGATTTTAGATGCCAAAATATTTTAAATGTAAATTATAAATTAATAACATTGTAGTATTGTAGAAGGACATAAAATTAAAAATAAACTTTAAGAAGAACTTAAATTTAGTAAAAATTAAAATCATAAAAATACTGTATTGTAAAATTATTTTATGTACTACAAAATTATAACATTAACAAAAACTATAAACAACTATATATAAATAGAGAGAAATAAAAGATCTCAAAGATTCTAAATGAAATTAAATTAAATTAAATGTATTTGCCAGGAACAAAGATTTTTAAGAGATGTACAAATGTAGAATGTAGAAGTAGAATAGATTAAATCAAAATTACAAAAATAAGAAATCCTATACAAAGAAGGGCTAAGTATATAGCGTTCAAGTTTCCAGTCTATTTTATTTAAAGATCAATTAAGTCTTAATATCAAATATCGGTAGAGATTTTTTTTAAACTTTTTTACCCAATTTCTTAGAAGGATTTCTACATTATTTCTACGCAACTCAAAAATTTTCTAATTTAAATTTTAAACGATATAAATTTATTAAAGAAACGTCTAATTAATAAGGATACAAGCAATTTAGAACGAATATAGATAGTGAAAATGGAAAATAAAATAAGGTTTTATATGTCTAATATATAGATAATTGAGTTGATAAGGTATAGAATATGGGGATATTTACATTCAATTTAATTCAGAACCTATAATATTTATCAAATAGAGTATTAATTACAAAATAACTTTGCAGCTAACTACATAAGGAGAGAATGCATAAGTATTTAAAATATAAAATCAGCCTTTAACTGTCCACTGCTGAACATAAACCTCCCCCCATAAGGGGATTTTTTCAGTAGTTGCCACGCTTGGCAGACTGATCGACAACCGTAGTTAGGCTTTTGGTGATGTTTTAAGAAGGCGCTGCTGCCCATGCCTCGATCATCAAATTTCCTTAGTTTATAAGATAATTAATTTTTAAGACACCCTCGGGAAAGGAAGCACTGGTCTATTCTATGTCGGAACTATACGACAAAGTATTTACAATAACAATGCTATAAATATTTGCCAAATAGATGAATGCAACACAATAATGCAACCGTGCTGCTAAAATGTGTCCATTCATAAAATAAATACATACGCGTAACTAGAGTACTTGGTTGCTGTTAAATTCATCAATGCCGGGATTGAATAATCGTACCGGTCACCTGCCAATTACCCAACCAGTTCGGACGCAATTTATTGTGAAAGCTGGCGCATCCATTATACGCCTCTTTTTCCAATATGAGAAATTTCGCGATCAGATAAGGGTTTTCGTGATGCCCGTTAAATTTAGTGTTGGATTTTTTTCCAGTAACTGTCCGTGGGATTGAAAAAATGTTAGACAACTATTTACAGTTGGTACCCAAATAGTATAAAAAAATTAACAAACAACAAAAACCTTATTCATATGTCCTCGGTGCTTTTGATATTTGCATCTATTTTCACGTCAACACCCTTGCGGAATAATAGGCAGTGAGAACTGAGTAAAGTCTTTATCCTTACATAATCATACTTCACTCCTTTTGATATTCACTCCAATAGTCATTTCCTATCAGATACATCACAAGCTCGTTTGTTCCTCTTTCTCGTATAAAGACTGAAATATAATATCATAAAAATAAGTCATACTAAGAGAGGCAAGGAATGATAGTACAGTATGAAAATATTATAAAACAGTACAGAGTACTACATTCAATTTAGTAGTGGAATTAAACAAAATATTTTTTAGTTTTTATTTATTTATTAGACACATAAAACAGATCATAACCATAATAAACTTAAGTAATAATTAAATTTGAGTAATTCATGTAAAGAAAGCACATGTAAAAAAGAAAATACTTAAAATGCTATATGAATATGTAAAAGATAAAACTAATAGTGGTAATAAGAATTCATATGTTCAAGTTTAGTGTCTCGCCAGTAAGAACTAACCTACTACAGCACGCTCCCTTAAATTACGTAGTACGGTTTTTAAATAATATTATAAACATCATTGATATATTTAGTAGTAGTCAAAGATATTAGAAGCGGCTCAGAAATATCTAGAGTCAGGTTAAATACTTTGTATGTTAGCACAATAAATTTATAATATTAATTTGGCTTTTGCTGTTATAATGTTATAATTATTTTTAATGAATAAATAAATAAATATTTTACAAAACAGAGAACAAGTTTTTTTCTAAAGAGCAAACATTGTGTACCGAATATGTCCATAGATTTGTGGTCGAGTAGTAAGTCGTTATAATAACGACATATCCTTATCACAGGATTGTAATAAGAAGTATTAATTCTGTAGACTTGTAATGTTGTTTCCATTTATGAGTAGGATTATATGCTTTGTATCTCGTATTAAAATTCTAATCCTAATCAAATGACCAGGGATATGGACTTCCGCAAGATAACATTGGCTTCAGTTAAATATGGAAAAAACTAATACTTCGCAATGGAACGTTAATAGTTTATTACGGTATGGTTAAATACAAAACTGCATATACATGCATGTTAACAACGCCACCCGGAATAGCAAGTTAACATGAATTTACTGGGTGAAGGCTAAATTTAGGCAAGTTACGTAGCAGTTTGACTTACAGCTGTAGACGAGAAATTCGTCATAAATAATTTGAGAGCGTTTCCGAATCTAGGACGGTGCCAATTAGACGGTCTATTCCGATGCTAGGTACCTACCACCATAAGTACATAACTAAGTTATTAGCACTGACTTTATGTAAGTGCTTTCGCCTAAAATGTTAGCAAAGTAAATTTAAATTGCAAACGGCGTTTAAATTTTGATGACTACATGCTCTTATTACAATTTTAAACGACTTTCAAAAAGAGTTCCTAATTCTGCATGTATTTATTATTGTATATGTTACGCATTATCTTTGCCAACTTTGTAGAATTTTAATATTTTTTTTTTGTAATCAATAAATTTTACTATGTGGATTCGTATTTATCTTACTACTGGTGTACCTGTTTTTGGAGAGTATTTTAATTATCTTGAAGCCAAAATGACTATGATATAATTTTGGGTTGTTATTTCAAATATTTTATACTACAAAAGGACTTGTTATTTAATACTATGTTGTATTTGTAAGGTAAAGTCTATTATTATATGCCGAAAACCAAGTATTGCTTACATCGTCAGAATATAAATTACAACAAATGGTGACCGTAATGAATGAAGCGTATAGAAGCAAAGGTTATAAAAACAAATGCGAAGAAATTGAAGGCAATGGTTTACGAAAAGAATTAAAGTTTAACAGCATCCCAGATAATGATAAGAGATGAAAGAATAGAGCAAGTGAGTTTATTTAAGTTCATTGTTTACGAGAGATGGAAAGTGTGAGAGTGATATTGAAAGGAGAGTAAAAGCAAGAAACAGTGTTAATGGTGCACTGCTTTCAAATATGGCAAGCAAAAATGTATTGAGCAAGGCTCGCCTTGCCATAATTCAAGGAGTACTGATACTAACACTCATGTCTAAAAACGAATCGTGGATATGGCTATAGAAGCATAAAAGTAAGATAAATGTTGTAGAGATGAAAGCTTTGATAAGTATATGTGGCATTACATTAAAAGATAGAGTGAGAAACACCGTAATAAAATAGAAATGTGAACTGAAAGATGATGTAGTAACAAAAAATAAAAAGATAATGTTTCTTTGGTTTGGATATATGGAGAGGTCGGATGATAGAAGAATTACAAAGGATATTTACCAAGTAAAAATAAAGGGAGATATTGCTAGAGGCTGCCTTAGATGAATATATGTCGACCAAATAGCCAACGTTCTGAAGAAGGGCCACATTAAACGTACTGTAACTGGTGAACACGTATAAAAAGATTGATGAATATGAAGAAAGCGAAAGAGGCTTGTTTGAATCGAAGCTTTTGGTGTTCCATTGTTTCTGCATACCCTAATGGGAGACAAGCATGACAGATATGTATGTATGTGTTGTTTGATAAACTTACATATATGTTTATTATATTAATGTTATTTTATTATGGAAAAAATTATCTTAACTTTTTACTTCCAAGTTTTTTTTTTCCATTAAATTATATAAAAACATTCAACCATAACGATGAAATCTTTCAGAAACGGGAGAAACTTCTGAAATTGTCAGTCCAAAATTCAGATATCGTCAGCGGTGAATACTCGATACAGAGAGACACGATCCGGTACGGATAATCGTTCCCATGGGCTGATCCGTCATCAATATTTGAAAGGTATCGAATGCGCGTCCCGATTTATTCGTTCATTCATTTCTTTTCCCGAAAGTGTTGAACTGATAGGAATTCGGTGTCACTCTCATTTGTATGTGAGTGGATGCGTAAATTTTTTTCATGTATTAATCCCTAAGGAGTAATTGTTAGAATTTGCGTTTTGGCTTACCTTTTTATTGAGTTTGTAAATGCATTGGAATAAAGCAATCAGTAAAAGTGATTTGATTTAAAGGACGATATATGATAGCATAATTATTGGCAAAGGTCGCCTGATACCCTATTTATTAAGAATGACAAATCCTGAGAATATCACGATGAAATTCATTATGATCTTCTCATTTTACTACCATATGTGGCCCTATAAATCGATGTAATGTTCTTGATATTGATTATATTCATAGATGACAGTAATTACTTGCCGAAGCGTAGTAGAACATTAATTTTTTTTAATATCAAGCCTAATAATAAAGTTTTGAAGTTTATACATATTCAATAGGTTAAAAATAGATAACTGTTATTAATGATCGACTAAAATTATCACTGGCATACCTACATAATATTTGCATGACGTCTCCATAACAAAATAAAAAATCTGAAAGTACTTATGACCACATACTTATTTAATGTAAACTTTTGTCTCATAAAGACATTATTGCCCATTGCCCCATTAGCCAAGGACTTGCTATGGATTCGTACATATTATGCAATGTAATTTATCTCCACACTCTGAAAATTAAATCCCGTACATTGCGGTTTTAGGGGAGTTTTATCCCTCTTAGGCTATAGAATAATATCCTTACTGAGGTTTCTGCAGCAAAACAGTGTGGGGTTCTTCAAAAGCAGGATTTAAAAGTTTCTTCAGGAGACGAAATAAGCTCTTGATATCTGGGTTTTGCAGTTATCTATTGGCTATGATAATCGTGTGCTATAATTCTAGCCATATTATTGATTAACAATATCCTTGCATTTAAATTTTATTGTGTTCTGTTTTGAAGGGCATCGTGGATTACATCTTGTATAATCCAATAAATCTTAGGTATATATTAGCAAGAGACAAGACTTTTTACTATTACCTCAGTCACAAGTCAAGATCTATTTTTAATTCCTTTACATTTAGCGAAACACAGCGATGCTCTTACACAGCTCGTTTCGAAATACTCAAACAAAATAATTACGTTCTGTCTGCACTCCACGAAGAAATTAATGCCCGCAATAAATAACAGGCTTTTGTCTGTTTATGTTTCACTTAAGTTGTTGCTGTACTAGAATAAAACAGTGGTGTTTTACAGTTTTTCACGCGGTAATTTTATAGGATTACCTACAATCAATTAGACGGTAATTATATTCATAAAAGACTTAAAAACCCTTGATGAATAATAGGGCTGAAATGGGCCTGGTATATTATTTTTGCTATTAAAATTTTTATGACGTATTTTTGATATTTATATAAAGGGTAGCAGAGCAATGATAAACCTAACCTAATTTTATGGATTTACAGAACTTTTAAGGATATCTATATACATGCACAACAGATATTTAATAAACTTACTGTATTTGTTATTTTCGACTATTGTTTGACTTTATCCAGACGTCTTCTTTAGGGGGCGTATGGCGCATCAAAACATCTTGTCTCGCGCTGTGGACTGCAGCTCATAGACCTCGTGAGACTACGTTACGAGCAAAGATGTAGACGAAGATAACGATGGAAGAAAGCAGCAGCGAAGAGAAAAGTCCTTAACAGTCAACGATAACTACACAAGATATAGCTACTTATCTCCGACAACACTATTGTCTCTTACCATCATAGACATCGTATTAAAAATAAACATAAATTTTATTATATAATTTAAATATCTATTTCGACATAATTTTATTTTATATTTTTCATTTATTACCTCAGCTATTTTGATCCTAGTAACAAAAGTATTAGTCTTTAGTAAGTACACAAGTCAGAAAATAAAATAATAAACTTTAATCTCGGTGAAAACTCAGCTATTGCTTAGAGATAAAGACGACTTAATCATTAAAAGCAATTCACTCTAAGACTGGAAAAATAAAAGGTACAAACAAACCGGAGATTCACACAGTGGAACACTGCAGTTGCGCTTTGGATTATGAAACACTTGGATTTCTTATAATTGAATTGTTGATAGATTTATTTATTGGTTATAGAGTTATGAGATTGCCTGAATCAATTCCAGCATGACCTCAGCACTATTGTAGAATTGTTTGCATTATATATATTCTTTCTGAAGGGTAGCGTATTGAGGAATCTGATATGAGAGATACACCTATACACTTTAGTCTGGAGATGCATTAAAAGTAAGAAATATAATAGATGATATATTTTTTGAGGTATGTATGGTTACGATATGAAGTAACTCGCTATGTTCATGTGGAGTAGTTTCATTAAAATTAATAGCATTACCGTGTTTCTTGCCAGTTCTTTCCAGTTCTAATTTCTGAACTGGTAATAATATAATATCTACTACTTGTAATAATATACTAACTTATTTTAATTAAATTTCTATGGCACCGATCTGAAAATATAGAATACAAATTTATAAATGACGAAAATATGAGGTAACCTCCTCTTTTTTTTAATTCGGTTGAAAATAGAAAAGAAATACCAATACAGTCTTTTACAGATCTAAATGAATAAATATAGGTATTTCAATCTGACCTGTTGTTTGTACACATAGATTTCCTCATCATCAGCTTGTATATTATTCAGTTACCAAAATGCAATGTAAAAAATAATTTATCTAGATGATAGAATGACTTTTTTTTTACAACACAAGGGGCAAACGAGCATGCGGCTTACCTGATGGTAAGTGATTACCGCCGCCCATGGTCACCCACAACACCAACGGCATTGCAGGTGTGCTGCCGGCCTTTTAAAAGAGAATATGCTCTTTTCTTGAAGCTTATGTTGTCGTATAGGTTCGGAAATACTGCTGCTGGAAATTGATTCCAAAGAGGAGTGTTTTTATTGTATAAAGAAGTCTAATGTAATATTGTAATTAAATCTAGTTTTTTTGTAACTTCAAAATATAACAGAACATAATAAGATGTTGTTGTATCAGACGTAAATTGTCCACTGCTAAACATAGCCTCCCACATAAGGAGGGTTTTGCCAGTAGTTGCCACGTTTGGCAGGCGAGTTGACAACAGCAGTATTGGCTTTTGGTGCTGTTTTAACAGGGACGCTGCTGCCCATCCCTACACCACAAGCCCCTTATTCGTCTATGAAGACAGCTACGGGAAAGGAAGGGGTAGCCTATTCTATGCCGGGAGCTACACAGCTTATAATTAGATGTAAAATTTTCTTATCAAAAAAGTTCAAAACCTTGGTTTCCAAAAGGAACCGTGTGGAGGTCGACCTGATAGCGTATATTGTTTGCAATGTGACTGGTAATACCCATTCCTAACCATCCCTTTCTCCTCAGCCAAAAGTTATCAGGTTAGCAAAGCGAATCTAAAACTTTTTATTGTTTTTTCTACCCACTTTACCTTTTGGGAAAAATGTTCGGATTTACTGGTAGAATACTCCCTTGATGATAATGTCTCTGATTTCGGCCTATATAAAGAAATATCAATAAAAGCATACATTAACTTGACTATACCCAGTTGAGTTGTATATGTTTGTATAAACGTAATTTCGAAATTGAACCACAATAAACTTTACAGTGCCATTAAGGTGAATATGTCACCTTTAGCGCAAAGTTTCACTAACGTTCCAACAGTATAAACCCTCTCTCTTTACTCCACCCTGTATAAAGTTGTGGCCTCTTTGCTAGAGAGTTTTTTAACTAGTTTTTTTTTGGCGCGATAGTGCAGGTGGGGCTACCTGCGTTATCGGTTTAACGTAAGTGAGGTATCATTGGGGAATAATAGATGAAGATGAAATATATATCTTACCATAGGAATAAATTATATACTACTTGTCTAAACAATGCTTAACAAAACTCTATCTAAGTGATTAAATATTGTTTTGTCTGTGGCTTATAATAACGATTTATTAGCCGACTTCAAAAAGAAGGAAGTTCTCAATTCAGTTGTATATTTTTATATTTGTTACCTCATAATATACTAACAGTCTCATAAAAATTTTATAAAAGCAATTATTTTTTTATGAGACAGTCTTTAATTTGTAATTTCATGTGCCAAAATGTATTAACTATTGTGAAAAATCTTAAAAAATTTAAATATCTGTCGCTCTTATACGTCCATAGTATTATTCATGTCTGTAAGCGACGGTTAATACTTTCCATCAGGTAAACCGTCAGCTTGTTTACTGTTCTAAGTAGCATAAATAAATAATGTTTTATTTTTAATAAAACAGATATTTTTCCATAAATACATACATAGGTACATGTGATGATGTAGAAACAATCATGTGTTATGAATGTGTCATGTCGTATAGAGAGGTCAAAGATATGACCTGGGATAGAGTAGGATGTAAGAAAATGCATTAATTCGTTGCACCGATAAAAGCAAACTCTTAAATGAAAAGAGATTGACGATGTTAGACATGCTTTTGAAATAAGATTTTTAAACATATATTGAACATTTGTTTATTGCATGTATCACATTTTTTGTAGTAAAACAATAGGTGTGTAACAGTTTGAAGTTTTTTTTTCTAAATTGGCTACATCCCTCCCTTTGTTAAGTCAGTTAAGTCAACAACCTTTCATATATAAAATTATAATTAAGTCATTATAAACGAAATTAGCTTAATATGTGCCAATGAGAAAATTCATAAAATGTAATAATAAAATCGGCCCTCCTTTCTAGGAAGGATAATTTTGAACACGCATATCTAATTTCTGTTTAATGTTATATAATTTTAGAATTTTCCTTTGTTATATTACATTCTAATAATATAAAAACAATCGTATTGTTACAATCGTATAAATTATTTATATTATGTAGACAAAATAACAAATTAACTTTAATAGACGTTGTAATTGGTGCACGAAAGATACTAGTTATTTTTAATTTGAATTAACTGTTAACTTACGCAGTTTATGTAATATTAACTTTTTTTATACAACTTAGAATGTTGCCATTGCCAAGCTGACGGCCCACCTGATGGAAAGTGGTAACCGTCGTCTATAGACATGAGCAGTACCATGAAGATAACAGAGTAAACTGTTTCGCCCATGATACCCCCCATGCGTTGCCATTCCTGAGGACTCAGATGTTACTCCTCTGTATCCAGTAAAATCACGCCATATCTTACCCTTCAAACCGAAACACAGCCATGCTAACACAACTGCTTTACGGTTGAAACACGAATGGGACAGAGGTACCCAAGCAATCGACTTTTGTACAAAGTCTCCTTCTGGTGTTAGATTATATTATATAGATATATAATTTCGATTATATAAAAGTTTTCTCTCAAGGTTTGTTAGAACAAAACTCTTACAGAATTAAGCTCGTCTGTTGTACGTCTTGATTTAAAATAAATTATAACAGTGTAATTTTTGTGTACAATAAAGTATAAATAAATAATATAAAATGTTAACCTGGTTTCATCAAATAATTAAGAACTTTTTTATCGTTTTTATTTTTGAATTTAACCTTACAATATATCTTCTCTCGTATACAGAATAATAAATGTGTATGTTATGGTGACCCTATTCATCCAGCATGGATAAAAATGTTATCTGTTTTTAGAGAAGCATTTGTATGTCGACACACTATCTATATATTAGAAGATTATCAATTATACACCACGGATCTTCTTGTATAAAATATCAAGATAAAAATGTCAATTTATGACAAAATTTATTTATATATTAAATTTATTTAAAATCCATTAAAATAGTTATTTTTAATTAAATAGGTAAGGACTAAATATTGTTACCGGGACATATTGATTAACCAGAATAAAAATACAGCAAAAGTCCATGGTAAAGTGCATTAGGTCAAAACATTAGGTATATATATAAGTACCTCTCAGGTAATACATAAAATCAGTATCAGTTTAGAGAGAGTAAAATAATAATATATATATATATATATATATATATATATATATATATATATATATATATATATATATATATATAATTTGTGATATTGAAAAAATAAAAATATATATATTGTTTTTATTTTTTTAATATCACAAATTATGTATAAAATTGCAAGTGATATTACACTTAAACGCCTTTTGTACTACCGATATGACTAACTGTTCCTTTGAGTCATCAAAAAGCCAAAATTGCCAATGAAAGAATAATTATATATAAAAAAACATCTACCTCCGTGCACCCCAGTTAGTAATGTATTGACTGATTAACTTTCATTAATTTCACCTATTATTTCTAGAATTCCGGTAAATATCCGGTTTTCGCCGAAACAATCCAACATGCGTAATAGAAATCGTGTCCAGATTCATAAAAACAATATTACATGACATTGTTTGTATTATTCCAATGTGGGTCAAAATTTAATTCCGTAGTTGGATGTGGGGTTTTAGAATAATAATAAATCATTTATTTAGCTACAAAACATGAATGATAACTTTATACATTAAAATATAAATTTTTAGTAGCAGCTGAAAAGCTTAAGCTGCAGCGTACTGCTACAGCGCTGATTTTCAGTGGGACCATCACTCGATAGACAGCATTCGAGAAACAGGATTAAATCTATAATATATTATTAACTGAACTTATAATATTATTAGTTTTCTATTATTATTTTACTAAAAATTGTATTTATTTTGATTTTATTTAATTTTAGAATCACCGCTCGCACACTTCATTGTTCCTCTTCGCACGTAGCCGCGTCGCGTCGTTCGTCATTTTCTTCTATCTCTTTCACTCTATACCTCTCTTTATCTAGTCTCATTCCACGTATCTTTATATCATTCAATTACCACAGCAATTACATTATAAACATTCCGAAACTTAATTCAATTGTTGTGAACATTATTGTTATCGCTAACATTGAGTATGAACCAGATGCTACCACTGAGATCTTTTTCGTCTTATTGGACCGTATTGAGCCTCTGTGAAATGTGTAAAATTGCCAACAGTAGGATTCAAGGGAAACTTTCGAAACGAGTTTCGCTGCTAAGAAAACCAGAACCGGCTGCTAAAGAAAACTAAATAGGATACCAAGTTTTACACTTTATCTGTAATCTTCGGCGTCTGAGTTCAGTGTTTGTAAGTTCGTAACTAAATGTATTGAAATATTTCACAGAACTTTAAATTTGCATAAAAAATAAACACTATTTTTTTTTTATAAATTTTCATAATACATTTGTATATTAATTATATATTCTTACCAATATTATAGATTCATTCATTCATTCATTCATTTATTTATTGCTATTACATGTTGTAACAATATTGGTCTTAATTTACTAAAAGTATAGAATCAAACATGAACCCTGAAAGGGCACAGCAATCACATTAATAAATATTATATAAACTACATAATTAAATTTTTACATTATATATATGTATCGTCGATTAGTATAAAAAATAAAAATATATTATAAAAAATAGATATGTTACATTGTCACCCTTCTAATATTATAAATGTGTATTATGTGTGAAAGTGAGTTTGTTAAAACATAGCGCTTTAACGTCTCAACCAATCAATATGATATATGATATACATGTATATATAATACGTGTATATCAATGATGGATAAGGATGGAGAAGGATATACAAGTAATACTTTTCCACTTTTCACTTTTCCACTTTTTTAGTCAGTAATCATATCTATAAATTATTTTGCATGAAAAATATGTATACTATACTATACATATAATAAATTTGTTCTTTCGTTCAAATATCTAGACATGTTTATTTCATACTCGAAAGTCGTTACCCTTTTTTCTTTAACTATTAGATAAAATCAAGATAGGGAACTCTAATATTTATATAAATAAAAATCAATTGCCGAATGTATGTAACTTAAAAATGGCTGCATCTGTTTAACTAAAATTTTTAAAAGTGTCTTTAATTATTTGAATGAATTTTACATGAAAGAAAATGTTTTAAAAATCGAAGGGAACAGTGAAAAATTTGGGCTAAAAAATCTTAACCCGTGCGAAGCAGGGGCGAGCATCTAGTTAAATATATAATACGAGTACAGCGTGAATTGAAACTCATTTTCATCATATTAAGATAGTATTTTACCATTGATATGAAACATTTTCCCCAATGAAATCTGTATGAAGAACTTTTTTAGCATCCCACAATAATACGGAATGTTCATTTATCTTGTAATTTTGAGATGCTCTAAATTTTTAGTAATTTTTCTTCTCATTTTTCTTTGTGAAAAATGTATATATATTCACCGGTAGACCGTTCTCTTAAAAATCCTTTTAATGCTAATGACTTCAATTTGAACGTTTTATAACATTATATTCAGAGTTCCTCGGGAAAATTAAATCACAATTATGTGTATGCAATATGAAGGGTTCATTTAACAAAGCGCGAAAAGGTTCAAAGTCAAAATTTCAATAAATACTGTATACTATATTGGATTTTGTTACGGCTATCTTCTAATAAATAGTACAAAGGGAAAATCAGCAATGGTATTATGACCAGGTGGAAGACATCTTCCAAAATAGTCGCTTTACGAGTGCCGATATTTGTAATCGTTTAAATATGAAATACTCATAATTCTAACTAGACTAGATCTTAAAAACTAAATCTGTTAAAGCAATTTTAAAAATAGTTTTAGATTTCGTTTGTGTTCTGTTTTACTGTATATAATGCACGCACGAGCGCACGCACGCACGCATGCACGCAACATGACCGCACGCACAGGCACTGGCACGCACACACGTAAGCACGCTATCACACACTTGCATATTCGCATACACCCACATACACATACAACAGAGAATGTATAAATATTATTTTTGAAATATTTAAAATTATTATCTCTTCATATAATTAATTTTATTTATTGCTTATTGGGGTTTATAAGAGTTAAACCGATTTTCTATGAAACGAAATATTTTGGAGCGGAATGTAAATGGAATGTGAGAACAAAAGCGAGGAAAAGAAATAATCAGTAGAATTTCGTTGTCTTCCATCTCTTTATTGACCACACATCCTTTTATCAATACTCAGTTTTAAATTTGTATATTCTAGAATTCTCTATTTAATTATTAATTTGCATTATACAATATAGGAAATAAGTAAGACAATTCATAAATATAACGATACAATTGTATATGTACGGTATGGCGGTCCTATTACTGAGAGCAATCTTTTTAAGACAACTTTAAGGTAATGGATTATATAATATTATTAAAAATAATGCGAGTAAGAGTGAATTTATTTCTAAAAGAGATTTCTTCCAGATAACCCAGGACATATAAAGTCTTGAATGGGCAGTAGCACGAGAGTATTGAAACATATTTAAATAGTACTACGTATATACAAAATATAAATATACATACAGAATAAATGTATACAAGTTTTTTTTTATATATGGACACAATGATGACAGTCTTAATCAAGTTACGGTAGAAAGGTAATATGATTTAATTCATTTTCTTTTAAAGAATCAATGGATAAACTACCTTGAATGTACAAAGGGAGTTTCTTCTGTAGCTGTACAGAGTTATAAATATCAATAAGGATATATAATAATAATAAGAAAAAATATAAATATGAATTCAATACCTAATGGCCAAAAATATTTTATATATAGACATTAATTAGGAATTATCTGTTGTCCTACGTTTGTCATTCGAACAAAAACAAGTACGCTTTGATTATACGTTTTTGTTCTAAGCTCTCGTTTGTGGATATCGAGTATTGTAGTTTGCGGAAGGCAAGACATTAACGTATGGCGTGACATCAATTAGTTGGCGAAACTCTGTTATCGGAGCTCACACGTTACTCTGCTACACAGATATATATTATATTAATATTTTGGTACAATCACATACAAAATTAAAATTCAAAATTTTAATATGTTTACTGGATCACCAGTAAAGAAATTTATATTTGAAGCAAGTATAGAAGGAAAAACTGTATTAAAGTTAGTTTATTCTAGTATCTTACATTCTGATTCACATTTGGTCATTGCAGGAGAGACCGTGGTCAAATACGTGGTTAGCCAATTTGGACCAGCGTTGTCCTATTGAATATTTATTTCGCAATTTTGGGTACAAATATTATTGTTCACGAAATCTTGCAGAAATGTATGGAGAAAAATGAAATCGAATTGGAGAAATATACGTATATTTTATACTGTTTTGATACTCGTAAACCGTGCAATGATATGTAAATTGAATAGAATATACCAATGAAGGTGAGAAAACAGTCCTCTTTAAGTAAAGGTCAGCGTACGGGCGTTGTTTTTCGGGCGGGAAAATGAAATAGATTATAAATTCGTATCGTAGTAGGTAAAAATAAAAAATTGCTTATGGCAACTCTGACTGGATTATTTCAGAAAGTCAGAAGGTGCCAAAGATTACTGCAGACTTGAAAAATATACCAGTGATCTCAGAACACAGACCCATTCATCGAGAGTCATACCGCTGTATGAACTTCAATTTAGGGATAGCAATTAATTACAATGCTCTTTTATCTCCTCGATTTTTTATAATTTTACTCCAAGTTTTTTTTATAAATGTTTCTATCGTTGGTTAACAGCGAATGATATGCTGCATTGCATATAAAAAATTCTTAAATGAAAACTTTCATTATGTAATAAAATTTACTTAAAACTTGTTATAAAATATCTGTGTGATATGTGCGTAAATATTTAAAATTTTTGCAATTGTCTTTAAAAAACTGAAGAGTTTTAAGCAGAATTGTTTATTTATTTCAAATTATCGGCATATTTTGTCTATATTAAGTCATGTTATAAAGTAAGATCTTGTCAGTTAAATAAAATTTACTGTGAATGTATAATAAATTTATACTAATATTTTGGTTTTTAATTTAGAAATGAATAGACCTCCGTAAAGTTTAAAATCCACAACTAAAAACTGAAAGTAGGTTAGTGAAACTGTAGAAGTACAAATCAAAAGAAACAAAAGAACTATTTATTTAGTACTTAATTTTACACATAATTACAAAAATATATTTAATAATAAACATAAATAAAAAGAAAAAAAAAACACTAAAATAGTGTCACTTAACAATATGCCATTTTCTTTAGAACATGACGCTGAAGTTAAAAATAATGAACATACAAAACTATTCGAAGTGACTCGTTTTCCACACGAGCCATCAACTTACTCATAAAATTTTCTCTAAAATTAAACAATATTATACCCTCAAAACAGTTCACAGCGTCAAACTATGCGGCTTTATTAGTCCCACTATCAAGATTAAAAGCTGTCGGGTAAGGGTCAGGGTCTTTAATTAAGAGACCTCGGGGCCACGATCGCCCTGGATAGGATTTATCGTAGCTCGTTGAAATTTGCTGTTAAACTGGATGAGGATAGTGTACTTAGCAAATAAATTGAAGATTAATTTATTGCTTCCCAATAAATTGTTTAACTTTCAATTAAAAATAAAAATATTTTCAATTCATAATAACTGCTCGGGCACCTCTGTCTCATTCGTATTTCTGGCGCGAAGTAGCTGTGTATACATGGTTGTGTTTCGGTTTAAATGGTAATCCCAACCTTGGTATGGTAGTAAAATACAGGGTACAAAGACATAACAACTTAGTCCTCAGAATAAGCAAGGAATGAAGGGTATCATATAATGTAATCTACCATGAGTTTCGTAGTATTTTGTCGTCCATGGTGCTGTTCATGTTTATAGGTTAGGTTACCGCTTTACATTAGGTGGACCGTGGCTTGTTTCCTATTGGAAGGATCGTAAAATAAAAATTAGTTTACAATATCTGTGGGTTCATACATTGATTGAAATATATATCCGCTCGATTTACTCAATCTATTAACACTTAGTGAATAATCAATTAATGATCGCAAGCATCCAGATTTCCTGTTAACTGCTATTAAACAGTTGCTAACGTTGTCTGATATTAAATATTCAATGAATCCTATTAATTCTATAGATGCAAAAGTTTGTAATGATGAATACATGAATGGGTGTTTGTTATTCTTTTACGTAAAAACTACTAACTGGAATTGAATGAAATTTCGACTACGTTAGGTTCTGATTCGTCATAACCGCGGGAAACAGCTAGTATCTTTTATTTCAATTCATTTATTAATGTTCAGTGAACATTCATATCATACAGATTTATTCTGTCCATAATATTGTTATTATATTTTGAGGCCAGCTTATAAATGTTTTACAGGATACACTTTGAAGAGTGGACGCAACATTTGTACGGTCTGATCTTACCACCTCCCGTCTACCATAGAACTACACGGCAAATACCAGGGATTCATGCTTATGTTGCAGAAATTCTATAGGTCCTCCTCGTTTCTAATGCGGACTGCTAAGGAATGGTATGCCCTTCCTGCTTCTGTATTTCCGGAGAAATACAAGCTTGGACTCGTAGACTCGAAGTTTGGTGAATAATTATTTTCAGGGCAAAGGTGCTTCATTTTAGATCTTATCATCACTTACTATCAGGTGAAGTAAGGTCAAGCACAAATCCATCTCTTAATAAAAAACGAATATAGCATTTTAAAGTTTATATTTATTCAAATTATTTTAAATTTATATTTAGCATTTACGTTTTTATTTTATATAGCATTATACTAATATCAGTATAATTTATATTTAATATCTACTTGAGTATAAGTAGATTTTAAATGTAAATAACTGTAATGGAGTTTACATTTGAATCTTATTCGGACCACTCTAACTTTCTTTTAACTTTTCTTAAATTACATCAACGATTATGAAAGTCTGATTTTAAAGTACTTTGCGTTATGTTTTAACTGACTTCAAAAAAGTAGGACGTTCTCAATATGAATATATTGTTTTACATGTTCGTAACTTCAGAACTACATTATTTATAAATCGATTTGGAAAATTATTGTTTATTTAAAAGACATTTTATCAACATCGCTTCAGTAATCTTGTTTTTAAATCAAAATGAATGGACCCGTGAGCCCCATCTTAGACCACATCGTCGGTTTTCTTCAGGTGAGATAGTGATCAATCGCGGAATCCTTTCAATTGTGAAAAAAAGTCAGTGCTCTTTTTTGTGGAGCAAAAAAGTTGATATTCGCCTATATCACATTTGTATCAGGTTGAAAATATTTCCTTTCACCACACTTACCTATATAGCAAAGATTTATATCAGTGTACCGCATTCAATAACAATAAGCGACCAAGCCATTGCAGTCCGGTGGGAAAACCCGCTGTCTTGGACGCCACCATAAATATCTGAAATAGCAGAAACTACGTAAAGCGACTTACTTATCTCTGAAATATAGTAGACAGTCGCCCAAATAGTAAAATAATAAGTATATAATGTAAAAAAAATAATAAAAGAATAAACAAAAAAATTAAATAATTTGAAGTGAATAAAGTTTTTAATTTATAGTTATTCATATTTAACGTAGTAACGTGAGTAAATTACTTCTTAATGCAGTTTTTTTAATGTTTTTTTTTTATATTTATTTAAGTTTTACTTTTTAATACATATTGGATACATTATTTATTTCTTCATCCAATTACTATTAAGTAAGAATTTTGTAAATATTATAAGTATAATAAATTAATAAAAAATCTGTTTTTTCATCTTAATATATTTTTCATTTTTTAATAATTTTTGAAAACATTTTTTATTTATTCATCCAAGTATCTAATATACCAATTTGATTAGTCATTTACCTTAAGTTTGATACTTGATTGAATTATCAAGCACATTAAGCACTTCTAAGCTAATGAAACCAGCTACACAGAAAACGAAACCAAACTTATTTTATCAGGTTTATGTTACTTAAATAAGTGTAAAGTTTTATTTCTGTAAAGGTAGAACATTATCTAAGACTTTAGGATTAGGAAAAATATTTAACTGCTTTAAATACTTTTAAAGCAGTTAAATATTGTTTGCAGTCCATATATTAATTTATGACCACCATAAAAATTATATCGCAATAATAATAATTATTATTACTATTATTTTAATACAGTCAAACCACAGCACAGTTTATTACAGAGCGTGTATTTTTTAACATTTCTCTTCTGACTAGACGAGAAATGTTAATATTGCTAGTGTTACTAATTTGTTGATTTATACAATTTTGGTTCTCAGGAGAAACACTTCGTTTTGAGTTTGATTCCTTAGCGAGACGCCTAGCACTCCTCTTTTCATGTCTTAGGTCGTCATTGCTCGTCATTGCTCATCTTTAAATTGAATTGATATTTGAAATTATAGGCTACCATGATTAAATACATTTTATACTGTGTATGAGATAATTCGATACTATCAGAAAAGAGAAAATTTATTAAAATTTCATATATTAAAAAAAAATCTAGCTTAAAAATACAAACACTATATTTTTTTATACCACTGAGGTAGTTTACTACCTTTGTTTATAAGTACAAAACCCACCTGATGGTAAGCGGTTACAGGAGCCTATGAACGCCTGCAATACCAGGGGATATTACGCACGCGGTTCTGACCCTTAAGAAACCTCTTTACCCCCCTTTTGAAGAACTCCATGCTATAGTCTCTTGAAAAAAACCACGTCTGAAGCTCATTCCATAACCTGAGCGTTGGTGGAAAAAAACATCTCTGAAACCACGTTGTACGCGACGTAACTACGCGTTGTAAATATTTTTTTTTCGCCGTAGTCAATTCAAAAGTTATTGTCAAACTGTACAATACTACCAAAAACGTTCATTTTCACACCACGATTTTTCACAGCACAGTTAACAATTTTACACTGTCACTAACTACTGACGTAGCTGCGGTTTCAGTTTAATCAAAGCGTAACTTGTTCCGACAACGTCCCTCGGTAATTGTTTCAGTGAAACTACCTAACAGCCACTAAGGAATTAGCTGTTCGGGATTTGCTCCGCTATTGATGGATATGTGATTTGAGAACATTGTCTATGGATTAGCGAATTGGCTTTTTGAACGGATTCCAAACGAAGGAGGTTGTCAATTCATCTAGACTTTTTCGTGCAAATGTGTCACCAGATTACGTCACAAATTCTGAATATTTTTTTTTTATACAACTTAGAATGGCAAACAAGCTGACGGCCCACCTGATGGAAAGTGGTAACCGTCGCCTATAGACATGAGCCTATATACTCTGTTATGTCCATGGTACTGCTCATGTCTATAGGCGACGGTTACCACTTTCCATTAGGTGGGCCGTTAGCTTGTTTGCCATTCTAAGTTGTATAAAAAAAAATGAACAGTACCATGGATATAATAGAGTATACTGTTTCGCCATGATACCTCCATGCGTTGCCATTCCTGAGACCTCAGGTGTTATTCCTCTGTACCCTGTAAATTCACGCTATATTTCATCTTTTAAACCGAAGCCATGCAAACACAACTGGTTCACGGTTGAAACACGAATGGGACAGAAGTACCCAAGCAAATGACTTTTGCTCTGGTATAATAGATTATCACAATTCCTTTTAAAATCGATAGGATTTACTCTCGTGTTGGTCTCATTAATTTTATGATGATTGAAGTAGTCGCTTTTATTGGACGTTAAATTGAGGTTAAAAAAATGCTTATTTTTGAAATTGGAATACGAATGCTACGTAGCTTCCGCTTTCCAAATTCAAATATTTACAATGTAAAATTTCTACCAAACATATCGTCGGTTATTGGTACGTTCATTATTGAAGTCCTTTTTTTGTGGAAGATTTTTTTTTGTTTTTAAACGAGCTTTTAAATTAGTATGTTTTGTAAATTTTATAATTTATAACGATGTATTTTTGACATTATAGTTATTATACGCTATTTATCTATTTGTTTTATTATTATTTTATTTATAAATATATTATTAGTTTTTTCGTATACCTACTATAAAGTGTACAATTACAGTACACGTACATTATAACAGTCAGTGACAGATAAATAGGTATAAATATGTTTTTAGTAACAAATTCAAGCTTCTTCACAAATTTTCACATTTATAAAATTAATTCAAATTCTCAATTTTAAATTACAATGGTACAATCGTTAGAAAAACAACTGAGTTAATAGAAACAAAATAAATACAGAATTATTAAACAAAAAGCTGTTTGCCTATCATCCCTCATTTATAAATATCACGCTATAAATATACGTGCTATTCTTGGTTGTATTTAATTAAAATATTTTAAACACTGCGTACACAGAACAAATTAACTGATACCAGAAAATGAGATGCACGAATGCAAATAAAGCTGCTCCCTGCCGAAGTTTCTCAAATACCTGTTAAATTTATTCGTTTATTTTGAGAATTGTTATTAAAATTTTATTGATTCTGTGATTGCAGTAATAAACGAAAAATAATAAATTATATATAATATATTATAATATAATTTGCCATGTGGTCCCGGCATAGAATGAGCCACCCTATTCTTTCCCGTGGGAGTTGTAAGAGATAACTAAGGGAACTTAATGTATTAAATAAATTAATGTAATATTAAAACATCACCAGGGCCTAACTGCGGTTGCCAACCCGCCTGCTAAGCGTGGCAACTATTGGAAAAACCTCTCGAATAGGAGAAAACAGTACACACTATACACTATGTTTAACAAAGAACAGTTAACGGCCGATATTATTATCAATTTATTTTATTTTATACTTTATTGTACACAAAAAAATTGCATTTATATAATTTATATTAAGTAAAATATTAATATAAAATTAAATATAATAGGTACAATAGGCGAGCTTAACATCGTTATAAAATAGCATATATTGTCATGTTTTTTATAAAAGGATTATTCAATCAAACAAAGGATAAATGATGGAAACATCTAAAAAAAGGATGAAACGGAAAACGAGAGTTCCGTAGGTAGGTATGTGGTCCTAATTGAATAAGTATTTTTCACTTTATATATTTATTTATATTAATTTACATACCAAATAGTACAGAATAGTTGTTATAGTATAATAGGTAAGTACATAAGACACACTCTACGACTAAGCAATGTCCAAAGAGAAAACCATCCAACTTTTTGACAATTAGATCTGTACTGCTTTATTTTTTTAGTACTTATTTGCTGTTACTAAATAAAAATTTTAATTTATTTAATTTTTAAATTAAAATTAGATTATCTTAATATTTAAACTAATTCATTAGTTAAGTGAGTAGAAATAATTTTCTTATCCGAGTGTGAATTGCAAGCTAGCTAAGCTATTTATTTTCCTATTTATCCTAATAACCGACGAGTATTTGACGGAAAACCAGAACTGTCACTTAAGAGTCTAAAGGCGTATCGAAATACAATACGAACTCGGCTATAAAGCCACTTGTCCTTATAATTGCACTAGCTTCCTGACCCTTTAAACTTGACACAACAATGCATGAATTGCTGCTCTGAACTTGGCACTTGACAACCATTCATTCCATCAACAAGGTAGAGTTGCTATCATATAAATTCGTCTACCATCATATACGAGATTTCCACTTACTCAACACTTAGTACCTTTCACTAATAAGAAATCATTACAATTTGAAAGTATTACATGATATATGTAAAAAAACATGATTTAGGAAAGAAGACTCAAATGAGTATTCTAATAATATACGAATGATTTTAATTTTTATTATTATTATATCAGACATTAACTGTCCACTGCTGAACATAGGAGGAGTATCCTCACAAGAGGAGTTTTGTCAGTAATGTCCATGCTTGGCTGGTGGGTTGGCTACCGCATTTAGGTTTTAATGTTTTAAGAGGTAAGCTACTAGCCATCCCTCGACTATTAAGTTTTCTTAATCGCTTCTTATGACACCCACGAAAAAGGGAGTAAACGTTATTTTTTTCCATTTTTAACCGACTTCAACAAAGAGATTCTCAATTCCGTTGAATTTTTATTTATAATATTTGTTATCTCATAATTATGTTAGTAGTAAACCGATTTGAAACCGATTTTTCTGAAACGATGTGCTTACAGTTTAGCTCCATAGAAATTTTATCAAAATCGATTCAGTGGTTTAGGTTTTAAATCAAAATAACTGGTTTTACCAAAAATGACAGTTTTTTTGTGGTATAATAATTATTTTTCAATAAAAGTAAGTAACGCAACAAGGCACTTGTACCAAATAAATTCAATACAATGTAGTTGGTTACTCAGTAATAGCGTCTACGCATTAATTCGATCCGCGTTCTCAAAATGGACATTTCTGACGGTAACGAAAAGGTGATAAAGGGGATGACAAGCGCTGGTTACAGAAGCAGGTATTCGAATATTAAATTTTAGTTAAAACTTGTCTTCTAATTCAAATTAAGAAAACGTGAATTTAGTTTTTAAAAAACGCAACAGCCGTATTGTTTGTCCGTTTCTTATAGTTGAAATTGTATTCCGATTGAGCAGTTGTATCATAAAAAATACTTATTTAAAAAAAATGCTTAAAGTTTACTTGATTAAAAAAAAATCTTTCTTGATATTTATCTGTCGTGGCCTAGTAGAAAAAATAAAAATACTCCATATTTTTTACTCGAATCAACCCCGTGAAAGGATTTCCTGTACTTAATGAAGGCGACCTAGAATACATTAAACTGCACGATTAGTTAATCGCTCGAATACAATAAAGGACATTTTATTTTACTTTTGTTAATATATAGTATGAAGTCAATGAATGCAGATAGTTCAGGAGTATTCTCATGGCAATCTATAGGCCTCCAACTATGTTCAGCAGCAGACAGATAATGGCTGATATGATGATGATGACTTGATATAGCCACATTTGAACAGAGTCTATTGGATTTTCAGTGGGATGAACCTACCGCTATCATCGGAGATTTAATCAGAAACACTACTACTAAAATTGTCACATATTTTGCACCACATCTGCCCTTCATACGCTTTCTGTTTTTACCCAATGGTTAGCTGGTAGAGAATACCATATGGCATTAAGCTAACCATTTGTACAAAGTTTTATTGTGCAATAAAGAATAAAATAAATAAATAAACATCATTATATTAGCCCCAATTAGCATATTAGGTCTCCCCTATAAGAGGCAGAGTTTGCCAGTAGTTGCCACGTTTGCCAGATGGGTGGGCTACTGCAAGCTTTGATAATGCTTTAAAAAGAACGCTACTGTCCATCTTTCAACCATTAAACTTCCTTATTCGCTTCTTATGACACCCGCGAGGATGATAGGAATTGCCCATTCTATGCCAGTATCGTATGGAAATCAGAAATGTAAATTAATTTATTTCTATATAAATTTTAAAATTACTTATACACACATATAGGTATGTATTTGTATAATTTTAAAATAACAGAAAATATTTACACGTTGTTACATATGAGTTTGGAAAATGCAAAGTATCAATGCAAATAAAGCTACCCATGTTAATTTAATTTCTACACTAGATACCTACATGGTTTAAGTTATAAGCATTTCATAGTCGAGAAATAACTGTAATAACCTGTTTTATTCCTCAATAAATAGTTTGTATTTGTTTAATCAACTTTTATAATACTACCATATCACCTTATTATACCACATATTAACAATAAATTTCATTCATTTATTCAATCAATCATTAATTCATTTCTTCAATCATTCAATAATCTATTACTTCAACCGTTCATTCATTTATGAATTTATTCATTCAGTGTTCAAAATCTTGCCAATGAACTAATTATATACTTACTAGTTTTTATAGCTAGAGCTATAAGGTAACAAACAAGCAAACAAACTCACTTTCATATTTATAATATTAGTAAGGATATATCGCTCTAGGTATACAAATACAAAAAATTCTCTAAGCCCGTTTCAGTTTTCTGAAAATGTTTCTCTAAGTTTCAAATTTGTAAAATTGCGAAATTCAATTTCTGTCAAATTTTGCATTTTTACAATTTTTTTTCACAAAATTGTGGAAAAAACACCCTATCCAATAATGCTGATAGGTGGTGAGTTAGTTTGCTATATATATATTAGTTTTATCGAAAAGCTTGCAAGGTTTCTAGCAGAATATTCAGGAAGAGTTTGAACCCCGAAGATGAGCGATATGATAACGAGTTAGACTTGTGCCATTCACAGAGAACAGGTTGAGTCCGTATCACGTGGGCAGATAACTGAAGGGTTTCGTCCCTTTAAAATACCTTCCGCTCTTTACCTGAACTTTCACGTAACAAAAATGAATTATATGGAAGGGTCATGTGAGAGTGTACTAGATTGTGAACTGAGAGAAAGTGTGGATTTTTTTTTTTTCTTCTGACCAACTTTAAAAAAATATATGTTCTTTTATTTCTCTATATATTTTTTGTATGCATATTAACAATATTCATTGTATTATCGGTTTTATATACCATCATTGATATGATACAATTGATATGCTAAACTTTGTAATCATAAGAAACATCATTAATTATAACTTCTCAGTACGAGTACACTGTCATACAAACATCGACATCAGTCTTTATTCCAATTACTCGTATTTTTGAGTGGGCGTAATATATTCCTATATTATCGTTTTCATATACAATAATTTTATAATCGATGTGCTAAACTTTATAAGTGTAGTCAAATTTAATTATGGCAATCATGAGAAACATCATTAATTGTAACTAATAGTAATACGAGTTTATTGTCGTACAAACAACGTCATCAGCTTTTATTCCAATCATTTTGAGTGGGCATAATATGTTTCTTCTATCATTTATCTCCATTTGTAGTAATTTCAGCATTAATTCTCTTTGTAGTCATCTTTCATACAGTTCGTCAATCCCTTTTTAGGTTTTACTTAGGTATATTGTTGCCGCAAGAAAATAAGAAAATAATTTATTCCAAGCTGAATTATAATTGATATTATTACTGTGTTTTTAAGTGTATTGTATCATATCAGCCGCTAATAGTCAATTACTGAACGGAGGCGTAGATAAAAAGGTATTGCCAGTAATTGCCAGGCTTGGCAGGTGGATTAGCATTTTTTAATGTAATAAAGAATAAAATAATATTTTTAAATATACTCAATAGGTACTTTAAAAATCTTCAGTTTTTTATAGTCTTTGGAAAATACCATCACGGGTGCAATATGTTTTCTTCTTTTATTTAAGAACTTATTTGATGTTGCAGGGCACACTCTCAGATGGTTTCCCTGTATTTAGTAATTGCGCCGAGACTCAGTGTAATTGTTTTAGTTTCTCCCTTCACAGTTTGACGTTTAATTACTCTGGGATAGCTTTGTTTGTTGTTCTATGTAAATATGAATTCCACCCATACAAGCTCAAGAGTCGCAGTTCAATAATTAGAGAGTACTTTCTATTCAGTTTCTATAAATTATTCTTCCTTTTGATTTAATAATAATAAACAAATTTATTCCTATACAATACAAACATTTGTATTAATATCTATATATCACTTTAACATTAATTCTCTTATAAATAGAAGATCGTTGTCTGATTTCATTACTCTTTATAAAATAATAAATTATAAATGGGACAGTAGCACATTGTTGAGCCTTGTTTCATTTCGTACAGGTAATAAAAGAATACAAAAATTATTTTATATACCGATTTGTAATAATAATGTATCGTATCACAATCCAATTATCCGCATGCGCAGAAAATATAACAATGTATGCAAGGACCTTGATATCTTCCAACAATCCTTGCAATGTTACATTAAGGCTGCCAATTTGTTACTTTAAATTTATAGCCGTCATTCTTTTAATGTATATAATATCGAATGTTATGCAGAGCAGTTATTGGAGTGCAAATTTAATGCCGTTTTATGTAATATTTATTTTATAAATGTATTAATTTGTAATCTGTTGCCTTGCTATAAATAAATACGTTTGTATTAGTCTGGATTTATATATATATATATATATATATATATTAAAATAATATATGTTTATCGGTTGTCTAAACTTTGCTTAGTTCGCATAGTGCATTGTAATACATCCAATGATGGGTGTTTAACTGTCTTGCAATTTTATCTGATAATCGTGCGCGAGTACATTATTACCAAACATGTCAAGTAGCATATGCAATATCTTAAAAATATCTTTATTGAACACAATGTAAATTATATATATAATATAAATAGTTTTATTACAAAAATCATCGGAGAACAATCCGACGGTGCCAAGTTTTGTCTCCGGCCAATGTGATTTGAATTCAATAAGCGGGATCGAGTCAGCCTCAGATCGTTTTCCATGGAAATGAAGCGAGTTTCTTTTTTATTTTGTCGAAGAAAGAATAATTCCATTGGCGGGTAATCGCGCTGGAGATTGGAGGTGGATATTAAAAATCGAAAGAAGTTATTCCGTCATCGCGCTCTATCGTTTCCATTGTCTCGAGTTTGTCCGCTTGTGAAATCTTTCGGGTTATTAAAACGCTCCTTTATTACCTAACCTATCAATTTCATTATTAACTTTCAGATAACTTGCTGAATAACTTGACGATTCTTTTAATAGATTTATAATATTATATTCTGTTTTTATTAATTCCTTTTTATTTTGGACTATTGTCTTTACATTTATAAATCTCATTGTATCTATGAATCACCATCATCATCATATGTCATCAACTGTCCACTGCTGAACATAGGCTTTCCCCAATTGCAAGGTTTTTTTTTATACATCTTAGAATGGCAAATAAGCTGACGACCCACCTGATGGAAAGCGGTAACCATCGCTCATAGACATGAGCAGTACCATGGACATAACAGAGTATACTGTTTCGCCCATGATACCCCCCATGCGTTGTCATTCCTGAGGACTCAGGTGTTATTCCTCTGTACCCTGTAAATTCTTCAAACTGAAACAAAGCCATGCAAACACAGCTGCTTCGCGGTTGAAACACGAATGGGACAGAGGTACCCAAGCAATCGATTTTTGTACAAAGTCTCCCTCGGGTTCTACCAATAGTTGTCATACATGGCAGTCAGATTGTTAACTACAGTTAGGCTTAAAGAGGGATGTTGCTGCCTATTCCTCCACCAACCTAATACCAGATAATTCTCTCAGCTAAATCAAAATCATAAAACAAATTGGCATATATGATATATTACTGTACCCGTATATTAGTAACTCTTAGGTTTTACCAGTAAATCTTAGAATATATCAACATAAGTAGTAAATGTAAAAATTTTATAGAAAAGAAATATTTTTTTGGTGCTTTCACCAAATCAAACCTAACTCAAACTACTTTTCTGACTAGGAGTAGGAGCACCATGCTTTAATCATGTATCTAAATATTATCTCTGTTACTATAAGAACCTGAATTATAATAAGTTTTTTTTTTTATTTTGACATCAGAAACGTGATAAATGTTAGAAAGATAGACTTCCGCAAATTAACACCTCATACAGTAATCTTATATCTTAAGATATAATCTTACCGGTCGTCAGATTCATTCAAATCCATTGTGCAGTTCGTGAAAAAGTGGCAAAGTAACTAACTATAAGGTAAGTAAATATTAGTAAAGTATATATAAGGTATATTTTTGCCTAAATTTGGAAAATAATTAAATTTAATGTTTAAAATACGAGTAGATATTATTGTATAGAAATAATTCCTTACAGTATATGATATACATATATATACAATTGCAACTATATCTATAAGTCGTAACTATTATGTTTGCAACATAAGCAGCCGTTAAATCGGTCATGCTTAATTGAAATCCAACGTAACAAAGCCTGTCCTTTGTAATAATGAAGTCTTACTACTGTCACACAAATTAATTAGGTTAGTTAAGGCTGTTTATCATCATTGAAAAGTTAAGATTATAATTAGGTTATTTAAGCACAGTTATCGTATGTTGATGCTATTTTCGAACTCTTAACCACTGAGATATTTTGAGCTAACTCAGCTAGGTAAGTCGTAAACTACAGGTTTTTTTTGCAACACAAGGGGTAAAAAAATATGAGACATGATGGTAAATATTACTGCCACCCATAGGGAAACTCTGTAGGATTTGCAGACACACACACATACACACACACACACACACGCACACACGCACACACACACACACACACACACACACACACACACACACACACACACACACACACACACACACACACACACACACACACCGACGTATCGACATTGCACAATGTCGATACGTCGGTAATAAAGTAGCAGATATGTAGGTACTATTTATCTGAAAAGACTTTTACATCGCGTTAAGTATTTAAAATAGTTATGGTCATCATTATTTGCCATTCTGACTTTGGTTGTATAGGCTCATAGATTGACTACTTAATACGCTTTATCGCCTTTATCACTTTCGGTATTTTTTTATTGGGTGTAAATGGCATAGTAATCCCGCCTGCGCTATCGTTATACGCGGGCGGGGCACCAATGAGGGATGATAGCTGAGGATGAAAAGGCAGGTCAGTTAGCCCATCGTGATGAATTCAAGTCACGATAGTTTCCAAGGGGAACCGCATAAAGGTCGATCTGATAGGGTATATTGATAGCAATGGGGACTACCCTCCCCATTACTAACAATCTCTTACCCCCAACTCTCGGTATTAACTCTATCATCATCATCTCCCTACCCTTATCCCAATTATTATTTGGAGTCAGCGTAATATATTTTTCCATATTACAAAAAGATTTGGCTTATAGTTTTACAACCGGCCGCCTGTCTGACGTCGACCTTTCTTGGGAATTAAATTAATTAAATTAAATTTCGGTAGTAACTCTATCATTTGTCTAATATCAGTTTAATTTTTGTTGGTTTCGTAATTTTTATAAATACATATGTACGCAGTTACATATTAAATCTTGTATAATTATAATTAACCTTTATATAATTAAATTCATCAAAATGTAATTTACTAGTATGGTTATTTATTTGCGATACAATTTTTCGGTAAATGCACATTCATTTATGCAACTTCACGCGCAATAAAGCACTTTGAATACAAAGTTACTAGTGTGTATTTATCGATTAATAATTATTGTTGAAATAAATATTTTTGTTGTATATGTTTACGTAAAACATATGAATTTGTTTTATGTCAGTGTTAATTATTAAATATTTCGTAACCATATTATAAATAATTATACATAAAAGTTATTATAAATTAATTAGCATCTATTTTTGTCTAAAACTTGGACTACATTTGAAACATCTTGGAGCTTGATTCATAAATGGCCATAACAAAACTAGTCAAGCATTAAAAATAAATTAAATCTATTAGATTAGGAATACAATAAAATATTTTTAGTCGTGCTAATAATTAAACAAAAAAAAAAAATATACATAAATATAAATGTATTGAACATTTATAATTATGTATAATATACATAAATCAGAAATTATCTTGACATCTTTAAGGGATTAATAAATATAATACTACAAGGAAAGGAAATAAATATTATATTACAATCAAATTGTTTAGATAATACTGTAATTGAAAACCGAGCCAAGCAATCTGTTAATCCGGTTTTTTCCTGACAGCATAAATTTAAATATTTCCGTGGCATTGCTGTAATATATATCTTGACTGTTTCTATCGACTATGATAATTCTGTAATCGATTGCATTAAGATTTTTTAAATATACTTTTAAAAAACTTTAGTTTTTCCCTTTAAGTTATTTAAAAGACTTCACCAGTGTTCTTTTTGTACATTGATAAATTTTTAGTATATTTATGTACATTACAAAGAAATATTCCTGAACTTCATTTAAACAAAAAGTAATTATAGGAATCCAGTATTTTTTTAGTCATGATAATTTTAATCACCCGTGGCCGTAGACCGTGTGGTCTCGGCGTAGAGTGGGATATTCCAACCTTTCTCGACCTAAATAAAACCTAACTGCGATTGCTAACCCGCCTGCCAAACGTGGAAAATACTGGCAAAACCCCTCTTATAGGGAAGACCTAAATTTACCACTGGACGGTAAATAACTGTATAAAAAGATCATGCTAAAATTTTAATTGAAAATGTTAGCATGATCAAAAGTTATTTGCATTCAGAACGTTCCCCTGTAAAATGTATCTTTTTCAGTTTCGTAAGTTTACCATAAAGGTGACGATATTTATAAAAAATAATAATGATAATCTTACTGTTAAAAGGTTTGTAAGAACACGTTATATTTTACTGTAATAACTACCTACTAATGTATCTACTTAATAACAATCACCTATGATTAAAGATCACGAATTGATTCCGAAACTAATTGAGCTTCTTCCACCTAAGTACACCTAAGTAAACCCTTGGTTAATTTCATAATATCAAAACAACAACACTAAACTATGACAGTATCGCAGTACGCATTAATATATAAATTCGCCAGCCATAAATCTACAATAATAAAAGCTACAAATGAATGCTGGGGGTGCAAAAACACATTCGTACAACATATCTCGCACGGTGATAATGACTCTAATAAATGTAGCGTGCTACTATTGTTTCGTGAATAATACATGCCTATTGTAAAGATTATTTATGATTCCATTACAGCAGGTCACACTGATAGTTCTAGCAATAACCGTGCTATCATTAATTTAAATTGAATTATTAAGTTTGCTTAACTAACCGACCAGTACTGAATGAACTACGCTCCTGCTCACGCTACCTTCGAGAGAATCGTTTCTTAGTACACAAGCAGGAAATACGGCAGTTCATTACCAATTGGTCGCTAATTCATTATGTAGGTTCTTGGTTCAAGAGCGATTATAGGCAAGCTCATGATGGGATAACGCTGTAGCCTCTCGGGTACGATTCGGTGATTAACAGTTATGTGATAGGCATCCTCCAAAGATTATGTTCGGTGTTAACTCTAAGTTAATGGAAGTTTGTTTAATGTCGTCCCTAAAGACCTACTAGTTGCGTGGATGTTCGTTTTTGCAAAAATTATCAATTTCAATTATTCAGCAGATATATATGTATCCATCACAGACGAAGTTATTATATATTTATATATTTGCATAATGATCTGCATAATAATAATAATATCTGTCTATATATTTTGCTGATATATGTAATAGTGCCAGTAGTTGCCATGCTTGGTAAGTATGTTGACAACCACAGTTTGACTTTTGGTGATGTTTTAAAGATGCTGCTACTCATCCCTTATCCATTAATTCCACTTAGTCGTCTCTTACGATGCCCACAGGAAAGGGAAGGCTATAATCTACGCAGAGATCATACGGCAATATACTTGGACGTATATTATTGTATGGTCTTAACTATTTGAGAGAGAAGTCAAGATCAGTAACTGCTGAGTATGAAAATAGACAAAGCCAATGATGTATGTATATTGTACAGGCCGTGAGGTCTCGAATTTCTCTTGTCACTGGCGTAAATATTGAGCTATTTAAACTAAATCTCTGTTTACGTCCTATCCCTTCCGGATATAATATAACAGATAAGATACACGAGTTTATAATAAACACATTCTATTCTATAAATAGTCTCATATATAATATTATATAATATATTATTATATATACATAAGACAACCGAAGCATTATAAGGTATTGTTTCTCGATTCTGATATCCAAATATATCCAAGATAATTCCGGAGAAATACAATCTCGGACTTCAACTCGGTGGTAAATTAAGTTTAATATTAGATCTTGTCATCATACTTCCCCTTAGGCGAGGTAAGCCCAAGCGTGAATCCATTGTTTAGTAAAAAAAAAGTATTTACTATCTATCCGTTTTATAATTTAAAGTCTGAACCCCTCTTTCTTCGAAAAATCTTTTATTTTTTCTTTTTTCTTTCTTCGCTTCGTCATCAGAAATCATCATTGGAACGTAATTTTTGATGAGAAGAAAGCGAGAAACTTACCTGTTGCTTCTTCAAATAAAAGTTGAGTGTAAGTAAAAAGTGGAGAGTATATAAAAAAAGCAAATTGTCAAAATGAGTAAAAAAGGTTATTGTGCAGTTTGCATACATCGCGCGTCATTATTTCACATTTGCCCTCATTATTTTATTTTCCCCATTTATACCAGTTAACGTTCGACCACCAATATTACCACGTGTACATGTACATCAAACAATTCATATTAATTTTATAATTATTACTATTTTACTTTATATTTTCTACTAGATTTTCTTGTTTATCTTTACTAAGTGAGTGGTGTAATAAAACCATACAAGTCAAGAAATATAAAATACACAGAACAGCCTTTATTATATAAATGAGCATTGAAAAAGATTTATATAAATACCTACCGATATGGGATATACGGATAGGTGTGCCAAAGTATTTTCTCTATAGCTGATAATGAAGTGATAACCCCGCCTACACTAACGGTATACGCTTCCCTTCTCACCAGTCACCCGTCACTGGTGCCCCGTCAATGTATGCCAATAGCGCGGACGAGGTTGCCATTCCATTATCATCCATTAAAAAAGTCGGTATACGCTGGCGGGGCACCAGTGATTGACGATATATGAAGATTAAAACATGTCAGTTAGCCCATCGTGACGAATTCCACAAAAATTTACTAAGATAGTTTCCAGGGGAAACGGTATCGACCTAATAGGCTATATTGCTTGCAATGGAGCTGTTAGATACCCATTACTAGCAAACTCTTCCCACCAGCGTGCCAAAGTTATAATGACCAGTTGATATATTTATAACAAACAATCAGTCAAATATATATTTTTTTTATGTAACCTAATATAAAATGGACCAGGCTAGAATATTTCTATAGACAGATCCAATTAAATTTACACAGAGCATCTATGTGCAACAGGCAAACTATTCATCGTGAAACGGGCTATTTTAATCAGTACGTGGCTATAATAATAACTATAATTGTGCTGTAATTAAGCAACTAAGCTATTGTTAAACTATATTAAAACTGCCTACATCATTAATTGGGCATCCATTGCTATACAGCTCCCAACCAGTACTATATTTTAAAAACTGTTATTTGGGCATATTGATTTGCGGTTATACTTAATAGTCATAACAGAATTACATGGACGGAATCACTCTGAAATTGTACGTAATTTTCAGCATTAGAAAATCTTTAGAAAGTCCAGAGAACATACCTTTAAACTTGAAATTCGAATTTTTTATGTGTTAGGTAGATTTTTTTTCTAAATTACCTGGAGGTAATTTGGAAAAAATATATCTTTTTCAATTTGTCCTAGATTGATAATACTTATTTACTCACTTATAAACTGTGCACCCAAATGATATCTGATCATAGACACACAAAGCTTTGATGACTTGGCAAATGAAACTGAAGATTACTAAATTCGATTTCTGATTTATTTCTTGTAACATACTGATAACACCTTTATAATTTTTTGAATTACTAAAATATCTGCAACTTAATTGCAGAGACACGCTTTACTAGTTCAAGTGCTGAACAAAAGGGGAGATCGAATTATAAACAATCCTAGTTAATCTTTTACTAGATCATATTAAAATATGACAACTGAGATCCTGTCCATTAAAAATAAATAAATTATGATTAATTGAACAGAATATAAAAATGAGATTTAGACACGTTGAAGCATACACTATTTCTTTTTAATTTTTTAGTACTCTAATTTTTACTATCAACTTTATTCGTGTGAATGGGATACATTAATCAAATGCTGGAAGCATTTGATTTGCACAAATTTCGTAGAATATACTGGATTCCAACAAGCAATTTTACTGCAGCTTCTGGGATTAATTAAGTTTTTAGAGTACCGTACCAGGCAGGAGTCATATTGTATGCCTCGCATTCATATAACTTTAAAGGAAAATATGTTAAAAACAAAAAATTCTCACGCAATATAAAATTGCTAACAACATTTTTAAGTATTCAATTATGATGTTTTACTACATATTGATATTTAACTGAATCATACTTTAAGGGGAATGATAAAAAATAATTCTTTATTATTCCATTATGAATAAATGCTTTACTTTTCATTATCCACTTTATATTTTATTATTTTAGAAATGGTATCTTTAATATCATTGGACAAGCCGTTTGACTTAACCAATCACTATGAAATTTAGCGTACATATACTATTAGAGATCATATATCCCAAAGAGGGTTGACGTCAGGCAGGTGGCCGGTCGTAAAACTAAAAAACCAAATCTTTTTGTAATATGGATAAAATCATATTACGCCGACCCCAAATGACTGGGATAAGGGTAGGAAGATGATGATACTATTGGAGATGGAAAAAGACGACTACTATTTATTTCAGTCAATTAATATACCCTGGCAACGCGGACGAAGTGGAGGGAAAAAATTAGTAAAAAATGTTAAAATTAGGTATAAATATTAAATCTCCATCTAATTACTGTTAATGAAAAACTAAAACAATAACAAACGCCTACATTGTATTTAAATGGAACAAAATAATTGAGTTCTATAATTGGTGTCTCTGGAGACCTTAGTTTAGCGAGATGAAGTAGAAAACTGCTTTCTATAAATTTTATGAACACATATTTTTTATTCATTTATATATATGCTTTTGTATACAACTATACCAATATATATATATATATAGTTGTATGCACATATATACATAAATAAATATATATTAATTACGTAGAATAACTATTATACATAAGTAACTCAACTGTCAATTGTATTGTAAAATCTTTTTGTTTGAGCTTTGAAGTCATGAACGGTATGCGCCATTCTGATATCATTTACGAGGAAATTTCTTATTCTAGCAGATTGCATAGTAAAAGATAGAATATAATGAGCAGTTTATTAAAATTAGCAGTAGCCTTCTACAGCTACCGTATTATTACCAAATTATAATTAAAGAATATAGGATACAGCATTATTACGTAATTTATAGTTATTTGCAAAGATCTATAGGGAGAGGTGGTCTATTATCAGAGTGCATTGACAGCCGTTCCCAGTCGATATTCAATTGGGTCTCGATCAACGATTACTAACATAATAGGCCCGCAGATACAATGGAACACCGTAGATAATATCAAGATTATTATCCTTAGGATAATGCAAGTAGCTACTTAGATCACTTTAGAAAAGTATTGATTTTCATCACCAATAATTGGTCCATACCAAAAAGATATTTATCATTTGGAATGCTAATATAATTTGTCGCAGAAATTCCTTTAACACTTTGTCAGTACATACTTATGTTATATTGAAATAATCATAATATCCTTGTATACATTATAACTGAGAATAATATAGCAGTATGGTATATAAGCAAGCTAGTCACTACTCGAACAAAAAATTACTAAGGCGAGCGAACGTGCGCCTACCTCATACCGCGATTAGTAAATTCTCTACCTACCGACTGGCGAAACAATATCACTGCTAAAAACATAAAGTTTAAACTGAAAGCTTATTTACTGTCCAACCTTGCTGAAACAGCAGAATATTAATGTAAATATTGACATTTGAGAACGAAATGTAAAGTATCACACACCAGCCCAAGAGATTTATGTGGTACTAAAAATTTTTTTTTTAATGTATTTATGCATGCTAATTAAATAAAAAAAAAAATTGAGTGTTAATGACTGATTTTTATTGTCGAGGTTTGGACGTGGAATGCACCATATCATGGTCATAGGCTGCAAAAAAGACGTCGTTCACTTCAGTTCTGCCATGACCACCACTGTAACACCACGTCGAAATATCGGCAATAAAAATCATGTATATAGGTACTATTTACCTGCAAACGCATCACGTTAAGTCCCAATAGCATATTTAAAATATGTCAACAACGCTAAAGTTTAAATTACGTATATCATTTGAAACTGCACAACAAAATAAATATGTAGAAGAATTGTAAATATACAACATCAAATTTATATCATAGAACGTAACATAACATAATGTGTCAAATAATATGCACTAACAGTACTGTACTGTACTACCTAATAGCTTAATTTTCAAGCAAGGATACAGAATACAGGGTGTATTATTAGGTACCAGACAACGAAAATCTGGAGCACACTCTAGAATACTCAGATCCGAGCCAATTTAGCGATTCATCTTCTAAATTGGATCGTCCGGGAATTGAAACCGTTTTGTTTCTTCCTTTACGCAAAGCGACACATTTTCCACTGCGCCATGAAGTATATTACTGAATAATAAATATACTGTTATACCCATGAGAGGTGACTATTTCTGAGAACTGAAATGTCACGCTTCCATAACCAGGAATTTGACGAACTTCACTATTATATCCTAATCTTTAATTCAAAACAGAGTAATGCAAGTACTTAGGCATACATTTTCTCTTTGATAAGATTCTATTGTTATACACATAGTGAAATTATACAATAAAGATTAAAACTGCATTCCGATTTTCAAACCTTAGAGGAACTCGATATAAGATTTATCGAATAATGACAATAAAATTCAAAAACCAGCATTGCTGTGGCATGAGTTAAAAATACGAACAATAGATTTAGGTCTGGACAATACATGATCGTATATTGTATGTGACATTCCCAGTACGAAATATGAGTTACGTTAAAGTGCGCGGAAGTACCCCGACGAGTGTGTAGGATATCGTATTTTGTGAGTGCTTACCGCTTGTATTCGTACATACACGAATGGAAAAATACTATTATAGCGGTAAATAATGATACCTATATGTAATCTCATTAGTAGCAAGAAAGTATGTTATTAACGAAATGCTACCTACTAGAATATGTGTTAATATTTGAACATGCTTAGTAATTATATTAATGATTACGACTGATGTGACGTATAATCAGCAAAAAAAGTAATGGATAAGTGCAAATTTCTAAATCCAAAATCACCCTTGCGTATATATATAGTTTAAAGTTAGTCACTAGATTTGGATGTGCATTGTATATGGTCAAAATTATTTGAATATATACAATGGCGTTTAGCCGAATATATACATAGGCATTTAGCCTAATATATACAATGGCAAATGTATGCTGTCTACACTCTTTAAAATATTAGTGTCCGTCGAATTTATTGCTTTTTAATGAGTTTTCACTCGTGGAATAGTAATCCCACCTGCGCTGCCAATATATGCTGGCGGGGCATCAGTGAGAAATGATAGATAAGGACGAAAGCAGGTCAGTTGGCACATTGTGACAAGGCAACAACAATTAATCACGATGCTTTTCGGGGAGAACCGTGTGGAGATCGAGCTAATCCTTACTAATAATTATAAAACTCCCGTGTAGGTCCCAGCATAGAACAGGCCAGTCCTTCCTTTCCCGTAGGTTTCGTAAGAGGTAACTAAGGGAGCTTATAGTGGAGGGATGAGCAGCAGCGTCCCTCTTAAAACATCACCGGAAGCCAAACTTTGGTTGCCAACCCGCTTGCCAAGCATGACAACTACTGGCAAACCCCTCTTATGGGGGAGGCTATGTTCAGCAGTGGGCAGTTAATGGCTGATACAATTGTAAAAGTGAGTTTCTTTGTTATTTTATAGCACCTTAATGACTAAACCAATCACTTATGAAATTTAATATACACGTACTATATGAAACGAAGAAGGATATAGACTACTTTTTATCCCGGTCATTAAACATATTTCAATCACGTAAACAAAGTCATCGGTAAGAGCTAGTAGAGTATATTACTAGCAATAGGACTGTTAGATCCCATAGCTGACACCCCTCCCCCCATTTAATGTTGACCGTACCAAAATGGGAGTTGAGTATGTATACTGTCCAAATGAGTTCCTTGGCTTTTATTTGTTAGATAATTCTATGCAGCAGGATATGAAATAAGGCGTTCGGATTATTATAAGTAAGGTAAACGAGCTATCTAATAATAACATCATTGAGGACGTGAATGCTTCTCGAATATATAAGAATGTAGACTGTTAGGAAGGTGAATGAGGAAATTGGTGAATAACATCGTCAATGTACGTACCTGCCTGTTTTACCCGAATGGTTTGTTCCACATTCATCCTAATACGTCTTTTGTTATTCATTTATTCTCTTATCGATTTTTATTCTACACTTATCTTCCAGTAATTAAGTGTTTCGTTAAGTTTGTTTTTAAATTTTGGTAGGAAGTTGTAGATGGCATACCATATTAAGATAAAACCGCATTCAGTTTCATTTAGTAGTTTTTGCGTCATGCCAAAACAAAGATACATCCAAAAAGGATACATTACTCCCTTTCCTATCTAAAGTACTTGAACGATTAATTCATTGGCAATTGAGTTCTTTTATTTCAGTAAACAGCCTTCATAACATCCTTCAATCTGGTTTTCGTCCTGGTCATAGCACGGCTACAGCTCTAGTCAAGATTTCTGATGACATCAGATTTGGTATGGAAAATCGGCAACTTACTGTGCTAACATTATTGGACTTCAGTAATGCTTTTAATACTGTCGATTTTGATGTCCTGCTTGGAGTCCTCAGCTCTCTTAACATATCTCCAGCGGTAATTGATTGGTTTCACAATTACCTGTATGGACGTCGGCAACGTATTAAGATTGAACAAAACACTTCATCGTGGTGTGACACTATGGCCGGCGTACCGCAGGGTGGTGTGCTGTCACCTCTTTTATTTGCCATCTTCATCAGCTCGATAACTCTAGAAATATCTTCTTTCTACCACATGTATGCAGATGATTTGCAAATATATTCACAGACTGCTTTTGATAACCTTGCTCAAGCTATAAACCAAACTAACCATGACTTGAGGCGGATTCTGGAATGGAGTAGGTGCTTTGGCATTCGGATTAATCCAGATAAAACGCAAACGATTATTATTGGTAGCCCCGCTTACATATCCAAGTTAGATATATCTAAATTACCTTCAGTGGAGTGTAATGGTGTTTGTGTCCCTTTTAGTGAATCTGTCAAGAATCTTGGTATTTACTTTGATTCCACTCTATCTTGGAGGTACCAAGTGACCGAGGTTAGCAGGAAGATGTTCGCTGCTTCTGCGTCGCTTCGAAGACTTAGAAACTTTCTACCTACAGCCACTAAAATTTCCCTAGCTCAATCCCTCCTACTCCCTATCCTTGACTATGCAGATGTCGCTTATCCAGATCTAAATATTGATATGCTAAATAAATTAGAACGACTTCAAAACCTCTGCATACGATTTGTTTTTGGTCTGCGCAAATTTGATCATGTATCGCACTATCGCTCTCAGCTTAAGTGGCTTCCCATACGCCGGCGAAGAGATTTACATACCCTCTCTTTGTTACATAATATTCTTTTTAACCCTGGTGCACCTGCCTATCTTAAAGAACGTTTTAAATTCATCTCCTCTACCCATACTTTAACATTACGTTCTTCCGAAAACCTTTCCCTTATGACACCTGCTCATTCCACTAAATTTTATCACAATTCCTTCACTGTTTCTAGCATTAGGTTATGGAATTCATTGCCTGTTGTTATTAGAAGTACAAAATCCATTGATTCTTTCAAACGACAAGTGAAAGATTATCTTTTCTCTATCTGATTTTTCTTCATTTAAAAAATTGGCATTCTTTATTTATGTATTTATATAATTATTTATTTTATGATAGTTTGTTTTCCTTGTGCCTATAATTATTAATATGTATCTTAGCATTGGGTACATATTTGACATATATGCATGGGATTATATAATTTTGTTTGATTGATAGGTATATGTATGTGTGTATGTATATATGTATGTGTATGTATATGTATGCGTGTGTATGTGTATGTATATATTTGTATGTGTATATGTATGTGTATATGTATGTATATATGTATATAATTTTTATATATTTTTAATTTGCAAAAGATGCTTTTTTTAATTATAAAGCACTATTATACCTACTTGTACAACAATTAGTCCATTACCTTAAGGTTGTCTTGAAAAGATTGCTCTCAGCAATAAGACCGCCTTACTGTACTTATACAATCGTATCGTTATGTTTGTAAATTGTCTTGTTTATTTCCTATATTGTATAATGCAAATAAAGTATACTCATTCAAAAAGGGATTGTATAAATTATTATTATAAAAATCAATTCTATTGCTATTTGTTTTTATTAAATGTACATTACACATGTTCGCGGCGTTTGTTACTTTCGAAATTTAAAAAAAATCCACATTATAAAAGTAAAATATACAAGTGTTATTTCTACTCAGCATATTTTTATGACAGATTTATAAAATTTATAAGTATGTGTATATATTTAGTTTTTCTTACGGCATACGTTAAACATGTGTTTATTATGCTGTGAACGCTGAACAACTGAACTGAAATAAATTGCTCAAAGTACTCCATTACTTAACGGTCTTAGATGCAAAGTTTACAACATCCACTTTGTGTTAAAGATCATTGTACGACTCTGTTTAAACAGCACAGTTTAGTCTGTATATGTATGTATATTGGTGGACAATATTACATGCTATACATATTATATATATATATATATATATATATATATATATATATATATATATATATATATATATATATATATTAATATTAGTATATACATAAACAAATATAAAAAGAAAATAATGAATTTTTCTGTAGATAAACTCAAAAATTATTAAATGGATTTTTAAAAGTTCTTTTATCTATAGTGAGCGTGATCCATTATCAACGAGTAACATATTGCTTATGTTATATATAATATTTATTATGTTATATATAAAAAAAAATACTATCTACTCGTGTGAAAACGGGGCAGCTTGCTCGTAAGCCTATAAACATAAACAGAGTGATAAATGCCATAGAATATACTGTGACATTCACACTACCCTTATATTATATATACGTCGCTATTAACGAAGACGCGGAAGCCTATGTCCAGCAGTGGACGGATAATGGCTGAAATGACGATGATGATAAAGATGTTTTGCCCCTGTACACTGTAGTTCATTGTTCCCATATTTCAGTGGCAAAATTAGTGATACCAGCACCAAATAGATGACTTTTATACAAAGATGTACGCGACCATTTAGATTGTAGTGTGTGATAAATTCCCTATCAGTGGCGAATGGTGCGATGATAGAAAGTGGCTATGGGCACCATTTCGAACAATTTAGCAGAACATAATCAAGCGATAGAACATACAAAGGGAAGTAAAGTCTCGCCTTAGACTTAAGGGCTCAATACCACCTGTGAGTTCGGGATCATCAAGAATTCTCAAACAATTAATATTACTGTATTTTTTTTTACAACACAGAGGGCAAACGAGCGTGCAGTTCACCTGATGGTAAGTGACTACCGCCGTCCATGATCACCCACAATACCAGCGGCATTGCAGGTGTGCTGCCGGCCTTTAAAAAAGGAATATACTCTTTTCTTGAAGGTTATGTTTATGTGTATGGGTTTAGTTTTAGCTATATAAAAAGATATAACTCTTCGATATATAAAATAATATTTAATGTTATAAAAAATATGAATATCAACATATATTAATGATGAACTATTGTCAATGTATGATAGGTCGTAAGCATAGATAGAATAACAGCTTGCAGGCTTGTTCGGACACTAACGTCCCAAGTCGACCACCAACAGCGCTCTGGAAGCTTTCCAACCGCAAATCGCGAAATTTATTTGCCTTCAGCCAAGGCTAGTGCATCTACGTGGAATGTATACAAAATGCAACGATACACGGAGATAAGTTGTACTGGATATTATATTCAGAAGCAACTGTCAGAGAATATAGCCCCTTGATAGATCAAGTTGTTGGATATTTATGTGAGTAAGTGGCGCTACATTCTTTTAATATCTAACGATCGCTTCATCGTGCATGTATGTCAGGTGTTCTCAAACTTATTTTGTCTACTGCCCACTTTGAGATTAAATTATTTTTTAGCGCCCCCATTTTTTCACCTACTTAAAAACCACTATTACTTCAAGATCAACGAACATCCCCCAAGCCTCTACACAACGATTTTTTTCTGGGACTCTTAACGCCTCCTTTAGGCCTGTAGCGCCCACAAGGGGGCATTATCGCCCACATTTGGAAAAGCTGATGTAGGTGAAGGAATTAATCAAAACGTAACTTTATGTAATAAAAAAAATTATATGATATATGATACATACACAACTAACATATGTATTCAATAATGTGACAGGTGAATTTAGAAAGATGAAATTTTTCTGAAGATTCATGTAACCTCCTTTACCCTTGTTATTGTATGATTAGGTATATTTTATTTATTTCAATAGGTGTGTACCTATGTGTATTATGAAACCTATGTATAATGTTTTGTTCAAGCTAATCCCATATAACTGGAGGGAAGGGATTGTTAGTAATGTAGACTAAGGGCCGTATTGCTAACAATATACCCAACCAGGTCGACCTTGACTTTTGACTGACCTGCTTTTTTCATCTGCTGATGCCCCGCCAACGTATACCGTTAGCGCAGGCGGGATAATCATTCCATTATTATCCATTAAAAAAAATCCACACAACTCATAAGCTATATTTGTATTATAAAATAAAATTTTACGTTCAATGTGTGGTATTGAGTGACAAGAATGGACAAAATTAAGAATGAGTATATCAAGGCAAGGGTACTTAATGGTTGAAGGATAGGCAGCAGCGTTCCTCTTAAAATATCACAAAAAGCCGAACTGCGGTTGCTAAGTCGCTTGCCAAGCAAAGCAACTATTGCTAAAACCCCCAAATAGAGGAAAATCTATGTTCAACAGTGGACAGTTAATGATTAAATGATTGGGATAAGGGTAAGAAGATATCGATGATCAAATTTTTCAATCTCAATTTCCCTAAAACAGATTCAGAATTGAGGGTGTTATGACTTGAGGGGAGAAAAGGACAGTTATTGGAGTCTAAAAGCACTATCGGCGGCAATATGTCCTATCAGGTAGACCTTTATGCGATTTTTGCTAGAAATCATCGTAGTTAATTCTTATTAAATTGGTCACTATGGACCAAGTGACCTGCTTTCATCCTCACCTATTTATTGGTATCCTGCCAGCATATAATGATAGTGCAAGTGGGGTTACAATTCTATTTTTATTCATTATAAAAAACCTTGATTTTGAGCTTTTGAGTGTGTGAGTGCATAATTTCTACGCTGATAAAAAAAATTGGGTAAAACCTAACTCATCCAGATATATTTTATTTCCAACTTATCAGTATGAAGCTGTATTTTATTTGGCTCAGTTATAGCATTGCAACTCAAGTATTGGCCAATAAATAAAGTCGAGGTGTTTGAATTTGTGAGCTTTGTCTAGCAGTTTTGAACGAGCACAGGATTGAGTTTTGCAAATAATAAAAGTTTATCCCATTATGTTTATCCAGGATTCAAAATTAAAATATACACGATTTTATTTAAACATATGTCTCTCTTTTTATATAAAACATAAATAAAGGTAATATTTAATATATCTGTAAACGATTTTTCATAAAATGATCCCTTCACAGTATTCTATTATATCCACATTCTCTTTGTTCATTAATATCATTGCAGTAGCTATATCCTCATGGAGAAATATTTTGATTTTTAACGTCACAAAAGTGTACATTTATTGTATTTTTTAACCAATTGATAAATTCGATAGAAATGACAGGAACAACACGTAGTACACGAGTATGTTTACACACATTTACACGAAATGAACAAAAATATACGTGAGCGAAACAACTGTTTAATTTGGCCCGAACGTTTATTATCTTTAGGGAAATTTTACAGATTCGTGACTCGACTGCCGAATGTAGGATTTCGTCAAAACGGTCCTTCCACGACGCAGTCCGTCGGACATAACTGTTTTTTATTTTGATTCTGAAAGTCTAATACAAGCAGCGCTTTTTTACGTGACGGCCTAGAAACGTGTTGTTCCTTGAAGCCAGTGTATATTATATGCGAATTTATTCGGTTACTTATAGCGATCAACTCAACGAATTTTGGTAAAAGATTTTTTAGAGTTCCACACCATAAAAGTACAAAGGGATCCTTATGGGGGACTCTGTCCGTCCGTCCGTCCTTTTGTCTATCACAGCACTATATCTTAACAACTACTAATGCTATCGATTTGAAATTTGAAATAATTTTACATATTGTTGGACTACATAAATTGCAGTACAAAAATAAAAAATATTTTCTTTGCTAGGTGATTCAAAGTGGCATTTAAAATTTTACATACGGAACTTTCGGTGAGTAAGTTTAATTCACACTTAACCGGTATTTTTTTAATAATTTTATTATAATTATAAGTACCACACAACTTGTCTGGTTGTAAAGCTAGGATAACCTAATATAATGTTATAAGATAACCAGACAACGAACATCTGGAGGCCGACGAACAATCTAGAAAACCAGGCCGCGAGCCAATTCAAAAAGTTCGTTTCCTAAATTGGCCCGACTGGAAATCGAATCCGGGATTTAATTTATTCAAAGCAATGCACCCTCCACTGAATCACCGTGATCGTTAAAATCATTCAATTTATATCCCAATTGGTTTACGTTGCTAGGGAAAGAGAACCAAGTGCAAAAGGCATCCTGAGATATACTCATTTATTCAAATATACTCAAAAATAATTATTTTTGTAATAAAAACATATACATTTAAGATAAAAAGTATAAGATTTATACTATCTATCTCGAATCTATAAAGTTTTAGAACAGAATAGTGAGTGGCAATAGAATAAAATAAGTCCATAAACTACAGTAGCTACTGCAGTTTATAGGGATTTGTATATTTATTTATAAATGAAATTTTCTTTTTGAAAGAAACAAACATGAGAAAGTGATTGTATTTTAATCATACACTCAAGATGAAATATCTATATTCATAGTACAGATGTAGCATCAACATATCAGCTGTTAAGTATCCAATGCTGAATATAGGTCTCCCCATTAAAAAAAAAGTTTTGTCAGCAGTGCAAAACTTTTTTTGGTTTTGGTGAAGTTTTAAAAGGGACGGATGTAGCATACTCTATGACTATTACATAAGTATCGTAATCCCTATATTATATTCTCAAAATATGTACATTATCTGAGGAAGTAAAACATAAGAAAGTTTAAAATTTTAAAAGCAACCATTAAACGTTGCCGTCACATAAGTATTTGAAAGTTAAACCAATACACATTGGAATTTCTTTGATACTGTTGGTGTAACGTTTCAATAAATCTTCAGTTCGCCGTACCACACCACTGTGGATATTACACGGAATGAGGGTAACGTTTACATCGCTTAAGTTATTTCGCGCGATTCCACTCACAATAACCGTAATTTCGTGGAATGCCCGGAGAAAGTTACAGAATTGCGCTGTAAAATGTATTCATGTAGACTTTTTCACACACTCACGTTGACAACGAGACGAATGGCAGATCTTATTCGACTCTGCCGATGTATGACACGTGAATTATTCATGGAATATTTTATCTTGCCAGTCTGCGAACTGGAATCGTGTATGTTTTAGAGAGTAGTCGAGTCTCGGATCAGGAGGCTATTCGCCCAAATCCAATGTTACCATTGCAAATTTCACTTTTAAAGCATTGTCGAATGACGATTGGTTTGATATTGGATGTTTCAATCGAGTTCGAGAAATTGGAATTGCGTTGGCACTTCTGAAGACATTATTTTGTTATCAGAGAAACAAAGTTGAGTAAAGATTACATTAGCACTCTTAGCCTTCAAAATGAAAATACAGTAAACATGCAAATTAAATATTGCTACTTCGTAGAATCTCATGTAGCGGAATAGCCTTTACAGAAATTCAGAGAGGTTCAAATTATAAATAGATATTAGAGTAAATATACGAAGATCTATTAATAATTTCGCCGTGGGTACCCCGCCATAGAATAAGCCACCCCTTCCTTTCCGTGGATGTCGTAAGAGGCGACTAAGGGAGGGCGAGGGATGGGCAGCAGCGTCCCTCTTAAAACGTCTCGAAAAGTCTAACTGTGGTTGCCAACCCGCCTGCCAAGCGTGGCAACTACTGGCAAAATTCTCTTTATGGGTAAAGCCTTTGTTCAGTAGTGGACATTTAACGGCTGAAATAATAATAATAAAAAAAAATAGATTTATTTATTCTCAGGAAATAAAAACATCATTTTTAAAAACATCAGGATATCCTTATTTTCCTCTCGTTAACAGGAATTAGTAAATAGACTTTTATAGCAAAATAAATATTAAATGTAGCTGTATTACAAGTTGGAAAGGTTTGAGACAGTCCAATTAATGAATAGAATGAAATATAAAAATGAACAACCTAATCAATTTTATTTTTTCTTTACAGCTTGACTGAAATTAGAAACTAGCTAATGTCAAAGTTAAGAGCGTTTATACCAAAACTTCTAGCCAAGTGTGAGTCGAACTCGCGCCCTGGAGAGTTTCGTACAAATTATAATTAATAAAAAATATTTATATAATTTTTATATATAAATTGTGCCATATAACATTACGTTTGTAATTGCATGACTCTAGGTCAACGGGAAATATCTTGTAGGTTTTAATTCCCTTGAAAATATTCTCAATCGAGACTTAATTTGAAGCGATTACTGGTAAATAGTAGGTCAATTCCTTTGCAAATATAAAAATAAACGCTAGAAATGACCATATCTTTTGATTGTCGTTGATTTTTTCACAACTTTATTTTATTATTATCGACAAGAGTAATCATCATATCAGCTGTTAAATGTCCACTGCTGAACAAAGGCTTCTTCCTATTGAGAGGTTTAGTCCTATTAGAAATTTAGTAATTTCAATAAGACAGTAATTTATTAAAATACACAGTATATTATTCTTAAATGATACATAATTATGTATATTTTAATATATTATTTGTAGTATTACTGTAACATTGCCTCGTATAAGTCAATGTTGATTTACTCTATACGCGTTTGAAACGTTACTGGCACAATCTAGTTATAGAGTTGGAACGAGTGCAAAGGAGAGTTCAAAAAGATGCCATGCATATAGTTCCCTGCCATTTTTAAGCTGTGAATTTTACACAGGGAGCACTCACAGGAAATTGTACGTTTTAGGATAAAATTTTCAAGTAAACATAAATTTTAGCTTTGTGAACACAAACGCAGTGAGATTAAAAAATAATTACATGGTCAGTCCTTTCCATATATTTAACGAACGAAGTATTTGAAGATTTTTATTACACATGCTTTATTATAAAAGTTGATATTTACGAATACACAATAAATTGAATGTCACAATTAAATTTTATATTAAAAATACGTATATTTTTAGAAGTCAGTTTATGAACTTTTAAACATTAAACATAAAGAGTAACAAACTTCTATCCATCATTACAAACTTTCGCATTTATAATATTAAAGGAATAAAAGGCTATCTATATGGGTAAAGACCCATATAGATAGCCTATTCAGCCGTATGGACGTAATTGAATAAAAAAAATATCTAAATATGTAAATATCCAAAAATCTTTACATTGTCACATTTATAATTTGAGAGGGATTATGGAATTTATCAGAAATTGTCATAAATCATATTTTATACAACAATTTGAATATGAGATCCATTATAATTTACCTGTTTCGTTTTCCAAGAAGTTCAACGTCACTCCCTAAAAAATTCCAAAGTAAATTAAATTACATTTAAACACAATCGAATCATCTAAAAATGGCGATGGAACGTAGCGTGAAACAACAGCATCCTGAACAATAAGTAACAAAACAAACGTCCGAGAACGCCTTTGATTACTTCAGGCAGTAGTTCTAGAAAGTTTTAAGGGGATGGTCTAAGGTTGAAGCTGTTTTATTTATACAGTTCAAAAGATTGAGCAAGTTATAAATAGAAATAGATCAATAAATTATATGTTTGTATAGACATATAGCTAAGTCTATGCCCTTTTGGGAGGTAAAAACAAGGCTTCAATTCTAATTTATTGTGATCTATATATATGATCTAATATTTATCATCACGCTTAGTAGGCGGGTTGGCAACCGCAGTTAGACTTTGGTGAAGTTTTAGGAGTAACACTGCTGTCCATCCATTCTACTGATTTCACGATTACTCTGAGTAACCATGGAATTTCATAATCAACTTGAACTGTGAACTAAAATCGTGATAAATATTTTTATTTTCTTCAGTAATCTTCCTATGTTCATAATCAAAAACGTTTATGATTTTGGTGTTTTTTTTTAGCGGTTTAAGAAAGATTTGTTTAGAATAGTAATAATGATAATAGTAACGACCAAGGGATTCGACTATAGCGATTATTATATTATTATTTCAGCCGTTAAGTGTCCACTGCTGAACATAAGCCTAACCTATTTGGGAAGTTTGGCCAGTAGTTGCCACGCTTGGGTGTTATACTGTAGTGATAATTATTCATAATAAGTCAAACGTTTATAAATTGCACCATGTTCCTATAGTTGCGCAAGAAACACCCGACAACCGCAACTTGACAATATTGGCAATAAGTGGTAGAATCAGATACGAAATAACTTTTTTATTAGATATGTCAGTATACAATCATGTGCAATTATTATGTAAACATTTATTAACTTTGTCACGCTGATATTTTATTATACTGATATTTTGTCATACTGACATTTTGTCAATTGCCAATGTAGAATCGTTTGACAGTTGTAATTTATGTGATGACAAAGTAATGTTATTAAAAACACTACTTCTTTTCATCGTGAGGGTATCAAATAAGGTGATTAAAAGAACAAACAACAATATATTAGTGCAAGAGAAGAGTTCAGAATAAACCGTATTACCAACCTATTTGATGACATTGTTGACAAACAAGCTGACGGCCTACCTGATGGAAAGTGGTAACCGTCGCCTATAGACATGAGCAGTACTATGGACATAACAGAGTATACTGTTTCGCCCATGATATCCATCCCCATGCATTACCATTCCTGAGGACTCAGATGTTATTCCTCTGTACCCTGTAAATTCACGCCATATCCCACCCTTCAAACCGAAACACAGCTATGCAAACACAACTGTTTCACGGTAGAAACACGAATGGGACAGAGGTACCCAAACAATCGACTTTTGTACAACGTCTCCCTCTGGTGATTCTATTCTAAGTCGCATAAAAATATAATAAATCTGTAACTGTACTCTTAATATTAGTATTGGATAAAATTTAAAATATGATAAACAATCGTCAAAAGACATTAGTGAATTTTAATACAGTAGACAGTATCAATTTAAAACCTGCCTGTATGATTGGAATAATTTCAAAAAAGAAATCTTATTATTTCATCTATTATTATTATATTATATGTAAAGAATTAATAAATAAATATCTTTTTAATGTAGTACACAGGCCATCACTGACGGGTATAAGGAAGGGTCCTGAATTGCCCTCGTTCACTGACTCTTCGCAACACATTTTAGGTCGTCGCTCCATCTAATGAGGGATCGCCCTAAATTTCTTAAAAAGTAATAATTGATTTTTTTCATAAGAGCCATTTCCCAATTATTTTTTAATGGGTCATAATGGCATGGTAAATGCGTCTGTGCTACCGATTTACGTTGGCAAAGTACTGGTGAGTGATTATAGGTAAGAAAGGAATCAGTATCGTTGTAATAAATTGTTAAAAAATTAACCATGGTAGTTTCCAAGGAGAACTGCACAAAGGTCAATCTACTTAGTAAATATATAAGAGAGTATTTTTTGATGTTACTAGTTCCTGTTCTTAAAAGCCCCTTTCGGCCCTTGTCCAATTAGAAATAAAAAAAAAAAAAATTTGAAAATTCTTTAATTTCGTATAAATGTGTGATAGTTGCACGAATTGAAAATAAATATGGATTTTCATAGGTGTACGCATTTTTGGAATAGTTTCAAAATTTATTGTGCGCAATTTTTAAAATTGCATGAGCCCTCAATTGTTGAACACGTGTTTACTATAGTGCTAAAATGAATTAAATACCCTTACTAATAATATTAATGTATAAGTGTGTTTGTTTGTTACCTCTTAGTGCCTTAACAAATCACTATGAAATTTTGTATGCATATACTAGTAAAGATAGGTATAGAATAAATAGACCACCCCTTCTTTTCCCGTGGGTGTCGTAAGAGGCGACTGAGTGAGGTCAAAGAATGGGCAGCAGCATCTCTCTTAAAACATCTCTAAAGCCTATCTTCGGTTGCCAAACCTCCTGCCAAACGTGGCAACTCCTGGCAAGGCTTCCCAAAGGGGAAGTTTATGTTCAGCAGCAGACAATCAAAGGCTGATATAATGATGATTATACTATATAGGGCATAGGCTGCTTTTTATCTCGGTCAATGAATATGTCCTGGTAACGGGGAGAAAGTCACGTGTAAAAGATAGTATTAATTAATTGTAAATATAATAATAATAATAAACTCTTTACTGCGCGCAATAGAGATGTATACAAGGAGTATTTATACAGAATGTGCATATACAAAAGGCGGCCTTATCGCTAAAAGCAATCTCTTACAATGTAAATATGTACGTAATGTCTTACGTATATGCAATAGTTGCATGATGATGCGATTATGTCAGAACGATTAATTGCAAGTATGTACTATCTTGAAATTTGCACTTGTTCGCAAACATGTAGTAAATTTAGCTACGCAAAAACCCACCTCATAATAACAACACGTTCTCGTCTGACCTCGGCCTAGAACTATGAAATGATATAAGTGGGTAGTTAGAAAAAAAAAATATTACATGAAGTTTATTAGAAACGCCGCGAGTTATTGAACATTTTTGGCAGCGCTCCTCTACTCCGTAAAAACTTTGCCACAGAGGGAATTTTTCCACCAACCCAACTTGAAAATGCTTATTGGCCATTTGAACTAGGTACCATCTGCTAGAAATGGTTTGTATTTCTGGATATTATTTTTATTATAAAGGTATGGCTGCGTAATATCTTATCAATTTTATGTAACAGTCATAAACTGATTTGCTAATTGACTATTTTGATTAGCAGTTTTTATTTGTTTTTCATTGCATTTACAGTTGTTAAGTCATTGTGGTTTTGGTCGTATCTACTAGTTTACATCACCATCATCATCATACCAGTTGTTAACTATCCACTTTATTTATTTTTGTGCTTAAACTGAAATTTGATAGGTTTTTTTTTTACAGCACTAGGGACAAACGAGCACGTGGCTCACCTGATGGTAAGTGACTATTGTTTTGTTGGACATGTTGTTGTATTTGTTGAACATAACCTGCTCCCATAAGGTGCAAGTACTGCCAGTAATTACCACGTTTGGCAAATGGGTAGACAATCGCAGTTAGATTTTGGTGATGTTTTAAGAGGAACCCTGCTGTCCATTTCTCGACCATTAAGTTCCCATTTACGATACCCACGGGAAATGAAGGGGTGGCCCATTCTATTTTGGGGTTACATTACAATTTATATGCGTGATCACAATTATGGTCCTATTAAAGTAGTATCTTTACTGTTTACTTTTGTTATTTGGATGTCAAAGTGTAAAATTTCTATTTTTTTTAATGTTTTTATCTAAAACTGACCTTTTTTTTATACCACTGAGGTGGCAAACAAGCATATGGCTCACCTGATGGTAAACGGTTACCGTAGCCTATGAACGCCTGCAATACCAGAGGTAATAACACGCGCGTTGCCGACCCTTAAGAAACCTCTTTACCCCCTTTTGAAGAACCCCATGCTGTAATCTCTTGGGAAAACCTCGGCAGGGAAATCGAATTTTGTACATAATATTAAAGTTATAATAATATTTTTTTTTATTCAAGTAAAATACACTTGCATAAAGTACAATTTACAATTAAATTACAAGACATACACCGCACTATCAGTCTTCATACACTGCAGTACCAAAACTAAACAAAGCCTGTAATACACTCGTACGTAATACGTACGAGTGTATTGCAGAGTACGTAATAGACATGTCTGTCAATTTGATTATTTGATACATATAGTTAATAGAGTGGTTATTTACTGGTTATTTGAAGAGAATTATTTAGTTCAATTCTTTTACAATTAGTATGCATGCAACTGCCAGCAATCGAAAATTAATCACCACTAAAAAGTAGTAAATTTAAACAAAATAATTTTATTAAATTCATTATTTCTATTCAAATAACCAGTGATATGAACTTCCTATTCCTAGAAAGATCATAACTAGTTCCGTGAAATAGTTAATTACTTTAACAGAAATCTAAAATTAATATCCTTATTAATTAAATATACATAGATAGGCGTGACAGAAATATATGTACGTATGTTATAATTAAACTAATATCAAACACATTTATTGGATGATGAAGTAGTACATTCAACTGCTATTTTATCAAAGTCGTCAAGATATGAGATTTTGATTTTTAGCTTTACGATACTGAGATAAAAATATAAAAAATAATTCGGATAGGATGATGAACTGTTATTTTTTTTTTATATAAACTCTAACAAAATGATTTTGCGGGTTCTTCCTCTTCATTTTATCATGACGAAGGTATAATCAGAATTTTCTGCTAATGGAAATTTTAACTCTCATTAATTACCATCCCCATACCATTTCCGGACCCGCACAATAAATTAAAGTTTTAAAGCTCTTTAACTTTATTTTGGTTACAGACAACGACGGCTGCTTATTTCAGATAATTGATATCTAAAGTAATGTAATAAATTTATTTATTTTTCAAATAAAGTTGATAAATATGCTCACGGCTATAATCCTAAAGGGAGTAGATTGTAGAAATTTTTAATTGATGCTAATGGAATATTAACTGCACGTGGAGGTACTATTGGTTTACGCTGGTGGGGTACCAATGAGAAATTATAGGTGATAAAACCCATCCATGTCCAGTCCATTAATCTTTCGCCTTGAAAAAGAATATGGCACAGAAGCTAGATGGCTTAGAATAGAGTTTACTTTGCTTTTCCGTTGCATATGCTGATTTATTCCATTAGTTAACTTTTACAATATCTTCAAAATGAAAAGCAGCATGAAAACTACTGTTTTTTATATGATATAAGAACGCTAATAAAAGCTCCGATCTTTATGAAATTTAACAAGTATGGTATTTGTAATTAAAAAGAACATGAACTACGTTTTATTTCGGTCACGTATTTCTTCAAGTAAGTGGTAATTAATATTTAGTTAAAACAAAATATATATATATATCAGCTGTGTGTCTCACACACATACACACACACACACACACATGTGTGACTGGGCGTGTGTGTGTGTGTGTGTGTATTGATGTGTATGTGCATGCATGTGTATATATGTGTATGTTTGAATTATTAATAATTAATGAGCGATAAATTAATTAAGAAAATAAAAAAAATATCTGAATAATTCTTTTAAAGGCAACTGCCTGTAGTGAGAAATATCTTTTAGTTTTTAGCCGAGAGACAATGTTGTGCAAATACGCTACCCACAACTCCCGGTTCGTTAGGGACCATGCCCTGAATCACGCCGCTGCAAAACAAACTTGCTCTACTAAAATAAGCTTTCATATTTTTATGTTGACTATCTGTGCACAAAATTCATGGTGTCGTATATTGTATTACAGGCTGGGTTTATATATTAACTAGCTATATATTATGGTTTCTCTTAAGTCAATTTCCCTGTTATAAATGTTTTATATGTTAATTAAGTTTATATTTTGTCAACCAAAGTTCATTCAACTTTATTTTGTTGTTGAAGGATAATTGAACAACAATTTCAAATATCCAAACAAACAAAAAAATATTGAAGGAATATGTAGCAACGTCCCTCTTAAAACATCGTCAAAAGCCAAACTGCAGCTGCCAATTCGTCTGCCAAGCGTGGCAACTACTGGCAAACCTCCCCTTATGGAGAAGGCTTATGTTCAGCAGTAGAAAGTTATTGGCTGATACAACAAATATCCAAATACATTTATAAACTTTCATATTTAAAAAAATAAAATACATTAAAATTTATGAATGATAGAATTACATAAAATGTAGACAAGAAAAAAGCAGTTTAACAAGAGGCAAGATAAGGAAGTAATAATGGGTGAACTTAATAATAAAAGCATCTCTCTCATGCAATATTGGATTGAAGAGGAGTGAATAGAATAGAATAGAATAGAATAGAATAGAAAATCATTTATTCAAATAAACTTACATTGAAGCACTTTTGAATAGTCATTACATTTTTTTTAATCTACCGCTCGTTCGGAAAGCTGTCTCATCACAAGAAGAACGAGCAAGAAACTTGCGTGTTGCTCTTTTAAATAAAAGTGCCTAATGAAACTCACGACTGACTAATCTACTTGGTATAATAAATACGAATAATAAAATTAAAAACAGGCGTTCCTTTTTTATTGTTGTAAATAATTCCATTATAATCAATACCACAATGATTAATGTTGATGATGTTATATTTTCCATACAGGTATTTCAATATGAATTTAAATGTCACACAACCTTTTCCAAAAGGTTAACCTATGAAAAGGAGTTCACCACTAAATTTGGGTCAGTCGAGATTGCCATTCAAAAGCATTCAGTTCATTCATTAGTAGTCGATTCCCAAAGGTCATAACTAATACACGGTCAACAAATTTTTTCTTTGAATATATTTTATTCCATACTAGCGGACCCGACAGATGTCGTTTTGTCAAAGGAACAGTTTACATAGAAAAAAGAATAAAATGTTTTTTTTTGCATTTTCCGGGCAGTTTATCCAATTTTCTCTATATTCGAACCTTCCAGAATCAGTCGCTGTGCAATTTTGTACTTAATGATTATATTTAGCGATTCATTTCCATTTATTATAATTACAGATAGAATAAGACGTAAAAAAAACAATTTCCCGTTCAGTACCCAGTCAAATTGAATTTGTCCGTTGACTTTTAAATTGAGCAGTTATTTAATTTTACAAGCAGTTATCATTATCAGTACAGCAACCGTTGACTGTCTATTGCTGAATATAGGCCTCTCCCATTTGAGGGATAGAGGGCTTTGCTGGTAGTTGTAATGCTTGGCAGGCAGGATAACAACCGCAGTTAGGCTTTGATGATGTTTAAAAAATGACGTTGCTGCCCATCCCTCGATCATTAAGTTACTTTAGTTGTCTCTTTCGACGCCCATGGGAAAGTAAGGGTAGCCCATTCTGTGTCGAAACCACACACGTAGTTATAATGTTTGTTAATCCTACTCGTAGAAACTGTTGTATTTAAGCGTGAGATACAACTCAGCATAACGCTGGAACCTTATATTCCAGCGCAAATTTTTTTTATGTCCAAAACATAACAAAAGAAAAACAATACTATTTTTTTTTATTTTAAAAACTACTATTATTTGAAATAAGAGACAGCGTAAGTTATAACTCAGCATAACGCTGGAACCTTATATTCCAGCGCTAAATTTCATTTATGTCCATTTAATAAAAAAAATATTCACAGTAATATTCAAAATATTATTATATTCTACTATAATAATAGATCCAAAACGGTGTAATAGATTAAAGGCCTGTATCTCATAGTCTATTAGTCTTCCGTCAGCCGAGCACAATTCTCTAAAGCGTATCGTAGGAAACCATTAGCTAGCTGCCGCACGCCGCTACACACAGCGACGGCACAATATTCTACGTGACGATAACAGGCGTCACGTTGATGCGATTATCATCCTTTATTGTTGGTGTTTTGGTATTTCATTTTTGGAACCTGAAATTTAATTTTTTTTTTTACTTAAATTGGAACAAAAACAAGCTGCAAGCCCACTAGATGGCAAGTGATAACAGTCTTCTGACGTGATCCGTACCGCGAATATCACAGCGTTGCAATGCACTCGTGCATTAGTATTCCTAATAATAATATAATTAATTAATAGAAACCACAAATATGCTACATATTTATATATACTACATACATATGTTGACTACATATGTTCGAAGGGTGAATTCGCTATTATAATATTACTAAAATAGCTCAAACTTCTGTTTCATTACTTGGAAACGTGCAAATATTGCTGTAAACTATTTAGCTAACAGCGGCCGTTTACCATCAAGTGGACTGTCATCATCATCAGGATCTGCCGTTTACTATTCGTGTCTGCTGAACATAGGCCTCCCTCTTGAGGGGGGGGGGGGTTGCTAGTAATTGCCATGCTTAGCAGGTGGATTAGTAACCGTAGTTAGATTTTGGTGATGTTTTAAGAGAGACACTACTGCCTAACCCTCGACCATTAAGTTCCCTTAATCTCCTCTTATAGCACCTATGGGAGGAAAAGGTGGTCTATTCTATGCCGAGAGTACAAGCCAATTGAACGGCATGGCAAGTAACCTGAATGTAGTAATAAAATGTTACCCTCATTTTATTAAAAAAACCTTAGAAAAAATACATTACTGTAGAGAACAGTTTGTTCTCATTAGCATCAATTCTGAGGGAATATAAATGATTTCCTAATTAATATTCAAAAAACGTTACATTATTCAAGCGTAGCTAGAAATAATTATCATCGATTGAGCGCTTCGAGCGAAAAATGTATAAAACCGAAGAAAGGGAAATTACAGGTACAAAATACCCGAACTGTGAATAGACTCTGCCGAGCGCAAAATTGATTGAATTCAAAACTTTGTACCGGTGCCTACTTGCCGACCCGCTATTTGCTGGTGACTGAAGTTAATTACGTAATTTCCGCATTTACTACGATGATATAATAATATCCTTTTTATCCCGATGTCCTCCCGGTTATCTTGAGGCCGGCCCCATAATTCCGTTTTTTAATGTAAGGGTTACGTTGCCCACTGGAATTTTACACGAAGGCGGAATAACTTTAAAATACAAATACATATTATGACAACAACGACTTTAATTGTGACCGCAAACACACACACTTATACAAAATATACTTACACATACTTATTAGAACACCCATACACACACAAATATATACAAACAGCGATGAACGATTAGATGTTTTGTACACACATTTATCTTTACAACATGTTGTATTTTTCTCAATAAATTGCTTAAAAATTAGTTTTAGCAGTTTTACTTTAGCAATATCAATCTAAATACAGAGACTACATCAATGCATTCGTAGACAGCATTAATAAAAGAAGACAAAAGTGAAGAAATAAAAATTAAAACAACAACGCCCCCGGCTGTGAATAAACTATACGGAGCGTTAAATTGATTGGATTTTAAACTTTGCTAGACTTACAGATCCGTTCACTGCTGAAGTCAATTACGTAACTTTCGCGTTCGGTGCTGTGATGTTAGAATGGATAAATTGCATGTGCTCGCCTCCTCAGTCTAAAGTTTCTTAACGTCTTTATAATGCAATTTACTGGATTCCAAAACCGAAATGAACTACCAAAAATGGAGCATTGAGAACTACAAATTCACATCATTCGCCTCATACTTCAGCTAAGTTGGCCTATATTATGAGAAATAGGCGAACTAACATCTGAATGTACGTCTAAAATATCCTAACCGAAGTTTTTATTCATCAAATGATATAAATTCATAGTTAAAGTGAATGTTTTTGTGAAATTAGTATACTTTCAAATTTAAGTTGGAAAACTCGAGTAAATTAATTAAATTTTAACATCTCTGAGGCTCTTACGACTGTAATTTGCATTCGATGAGATCTCTCATACTACATATTTGTGTATTCAAAATCAGCTTTATAACAAGTCTTTTACTACAGAAGCGTCACAACTCGGGTTGCACTACTTAAAAACATTGGAAAACGTACACGTAAATTCACATGCTCGTCTTCTGAAACTTTTAAAGGAAATCATGCTTTATTATTATATTCATTACATATTTTAAATATTACTTGTATATTTTCATTTGTATACCTAAATCAATATATGTTTTATGTATTTTATTTTTATGTATATGTTTGTATGTATGTGTTGGTATCTGCATATATATACGTCCCTCTTAAAACATCAACTGCGGTTGCCAACCCGCCTGACAAGCGTGGCAGTTGTCACGCTTGTCAAGCGGACTGTCGCCAATAGTTACTGGCAAAAGCTCTCAATAAGGTGAGGTCTGTGTTTAACAGTCAATAGTTAATGGCTGATATTATGACGATGATCTGTTTATGTGTAGATTTAGTGTATTGTTTCTTTACTTGTTTACTTTAAAGTTTATATAAATCAAAGATTTGTGTAACATTAAAATTAATTGTATGGAAGAGTTTTAATTTTTAAATCGATCGTAAATTAATTATATTGTACCAGATTAATGTTCCTTAATTGTAAATTGAATTATTTGCCATTTATTTACCAATTTTTGTTTCAAAACTTAAAAAAAAAATACGAAAATTTACTAGTCGATTGTGAATTAATACGCGAATTTGTCGGAATCACAATTAAAGTTCTCAAGTAGATACAGATCAGCTAACTATCAAAGATAATTTGCATAACTTGGAAGTTTCACGGTAGAATGTTAGAAAATATAGGTGTGCTAAGTCTTTCATACGCTATATTCCTCTTTGCAAGTTTTCAACTTTATCCCATAAAGTAATACTGTTAGTGGTGTAACTAATGGTATCAAGTGGAATCGTAACTGAACATATGTCTAAGAAGTTACACTAAAATTTAATTGGTAAAATTTATCTCACATATATGTTAATACTTTATATAAGTAAAAAAAGAGTTAATCGAATTAAAATATCTATAATTATTATCAATGAATGACAAGTTTTTTTACATATTTATAATGTGTCAAATATTACATTAAATATATTACGAATTTAAATATGTCCAATTATCATCAATGAATGACAAGACGTTTTACATCATTGTATTGTATGAAAAATTAAATTAAAAATATTACGAAGTAAAATTGAAAATATTTGGATTTAGAATGAGGAATCGTATATTTTGAGCCACAAAGACAAACAGTTCAATCTTTTCAAAATTTCAAATAATAATACAGAATGAATAAAAAAGTAAACCCCATCGATTATCAAAAGAATGATTAAAACGGATTTAAACTGGTGAAGATATTGCGTACCGTACTCACACAAAAAAACGAACGAATTGAAAATTTTTTCCGTTTAGAAATTGCTAAATAAAAAAATTGCTTAATTTACTCTTTAATAATTTTTTTATTTTTTTTTTATTGAGCATATTACAAAAAGTTATTTTCTTAAATTTAATAATTAATTTCAAATATCTGTTTACTGTCTGATAGTTATTTAGCGCGTTTGGATATTAATATAATGGAAAGAAATAAAACATACCTTGATCGTATCACTTCTAATCGTAGACAAAAACAATTACCTGCCAAATATAGTTATTATAAAAAACTATGTATAGTCACATATATCACAACCACATTTTGTACAAAATAATATTTGGTGCAAAAGGTGAACTTAATGCTATATAGCACTCTCTCTTAGTCGAATCAATATAACTACAATAAAGGCCTTATTACTGAAAGCTATATTTGCAAGGCAATCTCTAATATTAATCTATATAAATAAACCTAAGTTCACGGAAACTAAGGTGCGAATCCTGTTAAGTAACTATCTGAAACAGATCAACCATGTCGTTAGTTAGAGTAGGTACTCCGGATAAAGTCCGCCCAAAGACATCTTTCGGAGCTAAAATGTACCAAAGAACTTTGCGACTGACATGTCCAAGTATGTTCATATAAGTTGACGGCAACTTGTGGCCTGAGAAACCGCAGAACACTCTAAAGTAATTAAAAGTTGCTACCATTTATCTCCCCCGTCGATTTTGGGTGCGTGCGTGTAGTTTTTGCTAAATCGTGTGCTCAATACAAGTTTTAATTGCTAAGTGGCTTGAGCCACGTGAAAATTTATATTCTGCGGTATTGTTTCCAATTAGTTTCGGGTGTATATTGATTTATCTAAACCGTTGGTAATATAATGGTATTGGCTTTTAAACAAAACCGTTTTTCTTAATTCTTATATAGCCTCAATAACTAGAACAGGTTTATTAGAAGATTTACGTTATTATATTGAAAACTTGTTGACAGACCATAGACAGCTGTAGTTAGCTGTCAAAAATTTATGATTTTGATAAAAACCTTTATAAATATTCTTTTCCTACTATTATATTTTTATAATAATAAGTAGACAACTACAATAATTGTTATTTTAATTAAAAATCGAATATATACAGATATCAAAATATTAATGAATATTGACAAAGTTAAGCAAATACAATGTTGATTGAAAATGTTTTTAGGATGGGTATGCATATCGTATTACAATAATAATTTTCCACAATTTATTGTAGATTTTCAAATGATCTATATTATATATATATATATATATATATATATATATATATATATATATATATATATATATATATATATATATATATATATATATATATATATATATTATCATAAAAAGTGAAGAATTTTCATTCATATGCATAAAATAATATATTATTTAAATTTAAGGCTTCTAATTTTGAGGTTAAAATCTTCTTGTAATAAGCGTTAGTCCTACTTTATAGGATCATTATCATTATTAGGAGATTTTCGCTTTATTGGATAGCGATAATGTGCTTATGAATAACACTTTTTGTTTTATAGGTTTTTTTTAAACAACTTGAATGAAAAACAAGCTAACGGCCCACCTGATGGAAAGTGGTAACCGTCGCCTATAGACATGAGTGCCATAGACATAACAGAGTATATACTATTTCGCCCATGATACCCCCCATGCGTTGTCATTCCTGAGGACTCAGATGTTATTCCTTTGTACCCTGTAAATTCACGCCATATCTTTTTTACAAAGTCTCCCTCTGGTAAATGGTATATAGATCATCTATATCTGTCATCACTATTGAACAGTTATTGCAGAGTTATAGTGCATGTATGAATAAAGATTTTTATAGTTACATTATTGTCTTGTTATATTTGTTTTATGAATAAGATGGTATGACGTTAAAGCATAAATAAGAGGTATCAAATAAAATAAATTTAAATAACCGTGTGGTTCCAGCGTAGAATCAGCGACCAATTCCTTTCCCATGGGTATCGTAAGAGGCGACTTAGGGAACTTAATTGTTAAAGGATAGGAAGCAGCGTCCCTCTTAAAACATCACCAAAGCTTGCCAAACATGACAACTACTGGCAAAACACCGGAAGGGGTAGGCCTATATTCGACAGTATACAATTAACGGCTCAAATGATGATGATGAAAAAAAAACTTACTTTGATATTTACAATATTAGAACGTGATCATTGTGAAAATGAACGTACTATTTTTTTTTTTTAATTTACCCTTAATATCTTTAAGCAAGAAATCGTAAAACAACAGCTTTGTTTAGGTACTTTTCCTTTAATATTTCCCAAAATAAAGAGAATTCTTTATTACATTTATTGGAGCGTCACGATTTCTAAGCCAACTGTAAGTAAAGGGAGTTGGAATAATTAAATGTATTATATGAAAATATTTTCCTCTCATCGTAACCCGTTAATCAATTCAAAACAAGAAAATTTAATTCCGGATAAGAGTGAAGTGCACTGATTAATGGAATTCCTGAAATTAATTCGTTCCTTCTATGTAAGAACATAAGAATTTCTTTAATAAATTAAATAAAATGAGCTTTCTAGGTAAGCAATGTTCTTTGTGAATAATTCTAAGGAAATTCTCAAAATTTCTATTTCACCAATTATTATTATTAAGATAAAAGATTTTCTGATTTCACAACATTTCCTAGAAAATTGACGTTAATATTATGTATTTACTAATATTCTCGTTTTAGCCGTGACTTTGAATAGCAAGGTTTATAAATTGATCGTCTAAAAGTAGCCTACGTGTTTCTTCATCCTTCTTGTATTCATAGCAAATATCTAAATACGGTTCTCCATCCTTCGTTTGTGTGCACATTTTTTTCCACGTACAATCCTAGTATGGTACCAACTCCCAATAACAGTATTTCTAAACAGAGGATATTGAAACCTTCAAAAGAAGGAACTGTGAAGCAGTTGTGTTTGCATGGCTGTGTTTCGGTTTGAAGGGTGGGATATGGCGTGAATTTACTGGGTACAGAGAAATAACACCTGAGTCCTCAGGAATGGCAACGCATAGGGGGTATCATGGGCAAAACAGTATATTCTGTTATATCCATGGTATTGCTCATGTCTATAGGCGACGGTTATCACTTTCCATCAGGTGGGCCGTCAGCTTGTTTGCCATCCTAAGTTGTATAAAAAAATTTTCATTAACCTTCAAAGAAACCTTCATAATCTTTTTTAAAAGGCCAGCAACATACCTACAGTTTCTCTAATAATTCAGGAGCCTATGGACAGCGGTAATCGCGTACTATCAGGTGATCGAAAACTCGTTTGCTTACTACATAAAAAAAATATGGGATTTAGTAGTTATAACTGTATACTAATTTTCAAATAAGTGCTACATTATTATTAATATTATATACGTAAGTGAGTAGCGTAAATAAATCATTCTCCATCTCTGTTTCTCTCTCTTCCTCACTATATTTACGTGAATAATAAAATCATTTTATAAAACTACTACAATGTTTTCTTATCATAACTGAAAAGAAAAATGACAACAACATATTTGTCCAACAAACTTCGATGTTACAAAACCATCATAAGATTAACAATACAGGTTGAAACCACTTTAGCTTACAAGAAATGGCACATCGTACCTTCATTCAGGAACAAGAGTTTTCAGACATGCCAACAATGTCGGAGACATTTTGAAGAGCTCGGCGCTTTATACATTTTCTAAGCTAGAAATACTTTGTACGGTCGCATCCAAAAAGGTAAGCAAAATATAATATTACATATATTATATTTACAATGTTAACATAAAATATTTATATGTTGAATATCTGTTCATAATTTTCTATATTTATGTACAATAAAAAGTCTAAGAATAAAATTTCCAAATATTTATCCTATAAAGTTATAAATATACTTAAATGATATTTACGAAAAACAACATGTCTATCCTTTTATTTCAATTATTAAAAAGAGAGATGAATGAAAACTTCCAGTTATGTACTATAAATGACTTATTCAATAATAGAAACACTATTTGTTAAGTGATCTAAATTGAATGACAGAATAACCTTAAAGGTCAACCGATTATATCCAATAGTTCTTTAAGTTGTTAATCATTAGATTAATTACACTTCGTCCTAGGCAAGAACGGAAACGTGCACTATATTGCGATTAATTTTATAACGCAGGAGGCAAATGGGAATGCGGTTTATCTGATGGTAAGTGACTACCTGCGCCCATAAGCACCTGCAACACAGAAGAAATAGCAGGTGTGCTGCCACCCTTTTAAAAAGGAATATACTTTTTTCTTGAAGATTACTATCTTTATAATAATGCATTATTTCATCCCGCTGAAATAGTATTAGAAAAAATTTGAGATTATCCACGTTTTTTAATATTTCAATTTACTTACTCAATTTTAAAGGTCAACCAATACTAAAAAATAATTGTTCATCGTTACAAAACACAAATTGTGTAATGAAATATAATTTGTATCCGTGCAAAAAATATGTAAAAAAATATTTAAGTAATTAACTTGTTTCCAAATTTAAATAATAAAAAAATATTCATTGCTTATATGTCATACGTATATGTTAAGGTCGATTATTTCATCGGTTGCATGTTGGTAACAAAAGGCGTTCGGGTGACACTAAAGTTGGACATTTTGGGTCACGTTCGAATTCTTTAACGAACCGTGGCGGAGTTCACGTTTGGACGTCACTTACGGGAATTGAAAGGGTTAGCCACGTGACTTTTCACAGTTCACTTGTTTACAATTACGATTGTTACGGGAAAGGAATTTATTCCGTCAACCTGATAGCTGACGACTGCGAATTCTAGTCCTGATCACAGTATTATTTTTTTAATATATTTACACTTTCTAATCATGAAATATGCTACAATTATTGTTATTATATGAGTTGTTAACTGTCTACTGAACATAGGACTTCCTCATAACAAAAGTTTTGCCAACAGTTATCAAGCTTGATAAGCAGGTTGGCAGCTGCAGTTAGGCTGTGGTCCTCAATTTCCAAAGTACAACAAAATAAATGTACACTAAAAATCACAATGTATCACAAAATAAATTGCAAATGGTTAATCATTTAGATTGAGAGAAATATTGTATATACCTAAATAACTAGATTGACTTAAATTCTTTTTTGTACGATTAATATGACAATACCAATTTTTTATTCACTTATTCAATTTAAACCGAGATTATTGCATGACAAGTCTATATACAAACGAGCAATTATTTGTAAAGGTAACTAAATCTAAACTAAAATTAATTAATTACCTATCGATTAAATTTTGCTATATCCAAACAGGGTTAATATACTTAATCTTCATAAGATTTTGTTTATCATTCTAAGTTGTATAAAAAAAAGAACATTGTAACAACACTTATATATATGAATGCATTAAAATAAATAAATAATAAATTCAATACCAAAATTAATTGTATTTAAAAAGTTGGATACAGTTGGTAATTTCAAACTAAGTTAACGGATAAGCTAAGGAACCAACTAAAATATATCATGTATAACCATTGAACTGCTTGTAATGAAACTTAAGCTTCCACCGTTGTGGAAAAGCTGTTAAACTTAATCATTGGAAACTTAGCGAAGAATGTTCGGCAATACGTTTTTTCTTAAAAATAATACACGAGTCTGAAATACTGAGAAAAATGTTGGTAATTAAAGTTTAGGTACTACATTTGTATTTGTTTATTTCTATATATGATACTTATAATCTAACTCCTTTATTTAAAAAATGTGAAACTTCTGATAAACATATTTTAGCTATTTAACTGTTTTGTCTCTTTCTTTTGTGCTTAATAAAATGCTTTTGTGCAATTATTCCTATTTTATCACGTTCACTTATCATATTTTTGAGAAATAAAAAAAGTATTATCTCGAGAATAATAAAAAAAAAATCAAGTTCATATTACATCGAAACAACAAAAGATTTATGTGTATAATAATACAAAATGTTCAAGCCTTCATGGAAGTACTTACATATCTGTAGATCTCTTGAATGAAATTGCTTCCTGAGAATCGGAGTGCAATACGCTGTAACGATACCATGTCTTGCATCTTGATAGAACTATTAAGTGCATTCGGTTGGATTTTTATTCAACTCACATAAAATATTATATATCATACTATATGTTCTTTTATGGAAGATATAATATTATATGATAATATCAAATGCAAAAGTATACAGTAAACACACAGAAAACATTTTTTTTTAATTAATCATCCATAAAAAAAAAGTTTTCTGTAACGAAAATGGAATGGTAACCTCGCCTGCGCTATCGGTATACACTGGCGGGACACCAGTGAGGGATGATAGATAGCACGACAGCAGGTCTGTTAGTCCATCGTGACAAATGCAATAAGTATTAGTCACAGTGGTTTCCAGGGGTAACCGCGTGGAAGTCGACCTGACAGGGCTTACTAGCAATCGGACTATTACGCGCCACTACTAAACGTTGCTTTTTAAACGTGAGAAATGTGCTCGGTAAGAACAAAACTTTGCTTGAAAAGAGCTGAAATTTGCTAAGCAAAAGTAGAATTGTACACATCGAAGGAAAAGACTAACGTTAATAGAAACAAAATTAATATGACATCTAATAGCATCTTCAATCGACTGCAAAAAGATGGAGGTTTTCAAATTTGATTGTATTTTTTTTTAGGTTTGTCACCTTATAATCTCATCATTTATAAACCGATTTGGAGAACTCTTTTTATATCTGAAAGGATATATCTTAAAGATTTGTTCTTAAAAAAAATCATCATAATTTAGTATGTTGTTTTTGAGTTGTTTTTTTTAACAAAGTAACTGGATTTATCAGAATTTTAAGTTTTTTTTGTTTGTGGAACACCATTATATAATAATGTTCAACAAGATTCGAACATTTCTTTAGACGTCACTCGACTCAAAGAAAAGATAAAAAGGAACTTTTAGTCATAATAAGCATAACAATTTGGACATTATTTTGACATGAGATCAAGAAAGATTTTGACATTACCTATCCAATGAAAGTCGAAATTCAACTTAATTTCAACCAAACCTAGTGACAGGTCTGACATTTGCGTTGATTCGTCTGACCTGTTTGTCTTGTAATTTCATTATACGTCAGTATTCTTTATCTATGTTTAAAATTAATTTGTATACAAACCCAGTAAGTAAATAATTCTATTGAAATGAACAAAAAGATAATAAACACAAGAAACAATAGAAAGATATTGCGATATTCAAATAAAATGACTTCTAAATTCGTATTTTTTATATTTATCTAATACACACATATCGATATTTTTTTAATTCTGTACGATTTTTGGTGATTATTTATCAATCGATAAGGTTTATGTGTTAAATGTAATTTTGTGACGTCTATCGTGAGTTGAGTCGTGTTGATTTCTTTTATTGACACAAAATCCTATATTACCTTGACTTTTGTTTCTATACCAACAAAATAAAAAATAAAATAAAATACCTATCATCGAGTAGGTGGATTATTTAGAAAAATATATGCCAATTAATGTTCGGGCGCCTGTTACTAGTCACGAAATACACAACACCCCGCGGCTACAAGCAACCTTTACTTTTAATTGTCCCATGAGATCTTTCGTTAGTTATACTAAATATTAATATTTTGGGTTAACGAGAATTAAGATTTTATTTTTATGTTGTTAAGGTTTATTTTTTATACGATCGTTGTAACCATGGAGATATTATCACGTTATTTTCTATCGTAAAACGTACGTATATACTGACAAACTAATTAACTGATAATGAGAAACATATCTTGAAAAAGTTTGAAGATAAAATTACCTAAAGACAAGGCAGCGTAGCCTATAGTCGTAGCTTGTTTGAAAGGACAAATCGTAACAAAAAAAACGTTAAAAGAAAATTAGTACCTACGTCAGAGTAGGCTATATAGGGGCTTCTTTCCCTTTGCCTATTCTACAAAAATTTGAAAAAAATATATAAAAGAAACAATGATAGAATTAGAAAAAAATCCTTGTCCATGTAATGCGTTACAGATACTAACGAAACTTAATAAAGTGTGCATATTCGCTATTATATATATTACTGAATTTTTAGTTATTTAGTTGACTTAGAATATTTAGTTGAAAAAATATTTGTAGTTGGTTATTGTAAATTCAATTTGGAGGAAATTAGCGCTTAACTTAAAGAAATTTTTTTATAATCTAATATATCAATATATTACATTAAAGGTGTTAAATGCTTAAATTATATGTAAAAATGTTTAATTTTGTGGATTTTTCTGTAATCGATGTTACATCCTTTTATACCATACGTAATTTATTTAATTACTTTTTATTTAAACCTTGTTACACTTTATCATCAACTTCCTGCCCTTATTTATTTGCACTTAGCAAAAGTAATAAAAGTAATATTTTTTTCACTTTCATCCCATTTCGCAGTCATTTCCGCATTCACTCCCATTCTTGCCATATCGTCTTTCACACACTCCATCCATTTCTTGTTAGATTTTCCTCTATCCTTACAGCCATTGATATTCATAATTAATGCTTTTCTTTGAACGTGCTCCTCTTTCCTGCATATAAATAGTTCATATCGAAGCATATCAGAGGAAATTTGAAAGTACCGCCAGTGATAGACAGTTGAGAAGTGACCTAGTTACACTAAAAAACATCATAGTAATTCGATTTTTTTTTCCTTTACGACTCGTACATAATTTAGTATTGATTACTTATGCCACTATTTTTAATTTAAAACCAATAGATTACCAAGTAGGCTTTGGTATTGTTTTTTTTTCTTAATATTCTAACCAGACATTTAAATGGCAAGTAATCGGAAATGTATACCTAATCATGTAATGGAGATTATTAGAAAGGATCTCTATTGCAATTTCTAGTTGGGATGTTTCCTAATATTTTTCCCCATTTTCGTATTCAAAGGAAAGGATCTTCCCACATGACATTTTATTGTAAGGCCAACCAAAAGGATTTCCACAATAATATATTGCTCAAACGAAACTTAATGGTCAATTTAACTGGTACCGCTTTTATACTCAATCGTCAAATGAATAAATAATCCATGAGTAATTATGATTGATGACTAAAGTTTCTTTTTCAACTAGATAATTGACAAATTGATGTGTTCACGTGCAAAGAGCTATACGAGAGTAAACTGATAAGTCCGGTAAAAATAAAACGATGAGTTACTTTTTTGGAATGAGTGTCATTTATTTTTTAACATAATCTCCTCATGGTGAAGTTTTATAATTCTCCTTCTGTCGTAATATGCAACTCTTTCTCGTATCGAACTGTCCAGTTATGGAACAAACTCCCTTCCCACATATGAGAGAGACCCTCTATTACCTCTGTCAAGGTTGAAATCACATTTTCTTTCCCTTGAGTAATATTTTTTTTGTGTTTTTCTAATTGAACTGTCAAATCTTAAAACCATTAAACGAAATTTCTAATGTAATTAGTATATTAATTTATTTTAATATCTATTATATAAGTAGGTATTATATGTATTTATATAATATTTTATTATATATTTTAATATTTTATTTAACTGTACATTTGTTTACATATGTATTAATAGTTGTAGCAATTCAGCTGCCCGCTAACGAAATGCTTTCTTACTGTACTGGGTTGACTGGAAGAGATCTCCGTCAGAGATAAGTCCACCCTTGCTCACAACCTTTATAAATACATTATTTTATAGTGCAATGAAGAATATATAAAATATTTCCTAAGGCCCTCAAAATATGCCGTAGTTTTAGAGATTCATAATTTCATGTTTGGAAAAAGGAAGACTCAGAGCTATGTCTGAAGAATATGATGTATGGGGAAGCATTTCGTGACATAATTCCACCAGCTTAGCCATTGCAATGGAAAAGGAACAAACAGGAGCATTATCGTAGTAAAACAGGACTTTCTTCTTGGCAATATGAGGCTGTTTTGTTTTTCAAGAGTAAAGTATGATGCACTCTATTTTATGTTTTCCCTTTTTGGAGGAAATAAATTAAGACAATACCTTATGCGACTTAGAAAACTGTAGCCATAACTTTGCCTACTGAAGAAACTACCTTGACCTACTTTAGAGCACTGCTACCGGCTTCCTACTTATATCACTGTTTTATTTCTAGTATTTAAAAATGAATACATGTTTTATCTACAAAAACTCATCTGTGTTTCGTTGAAATGGTCGCAAATTAGCTATGCCTAGGAAAATATAACTATTTTACGTTTTTGGTCAATTGTCGATAAACGCGGCACTTATCTTGCCGAAACCTTTTCTATGTGCAAACATTTTGTAATATATTAAAAACTTGTTCATATGAAACGTTTATATTGTTGATTATCTCTCTTGATTCACTCACATTAAAATATTGTGGATTTTCGTAATCATTTCTAGAGTATTACTTCAATTGGACATATCGAGCAAGGAGCATCTTCTGTGTTTATTCTAATACAATAAAACTCCGTAAACCCTTTAAAAATTCACTTTTCTCTCTCTTTATCAATGAAAGAATGACTTGTCCAGTCTAAACGACTGTTAAAGCAATACTAATTGAAATATCATTTTTTTTTCATTATAAATTATCATATCTATTGAATATGACAATTTATAACGGAATATCTATAAGTAACTAATTAATTTACTAAAGTAATAATTAACCAAAGAATACATTAATTTGAATAGTAATGAAGTATTAAAATATATTCAGAAACATGTTCTATTATTTCACGGCGAAAATTTTGAATAGATTCAAAGTTTTCGAACAAAGTAAACCTAACTTTATAAACCTAGTGTTATTACATCTACTTGAATTTATTTCAGAACAAAACAATTAGGTATATAAAATATATCAGGTTAAAAAATTTAAACTTATTACTGATGTTTACTCATCATATATATATATATATATATATATATATATATAATTCTAACCATTATTTCGCGAAAGAAAAAGCTATTTCAATTGTGAACATATACAGGTACAACGCTAGAAGATACCTTACAGTTATTGATAATGTCACATTATGCTATTCCATAAGGATTTCTTATGATTTTTCATAGACAATTTACATTGAAAATATTTTAATTAATATTCTTGCATCTACAATCAGCTTTTATTTTATAAGATGATAATAGAATGTTAACTTCGCCTGCGCTAACAGTATACGCTGGTGGGGCACCATTGAGGGATGATACGTGAGAATGAAAAGGCAGATCAGGTAGCCCATCGTGATGAATACACCTAGAATTCAACACGATGGTTTCCTAACAGAGTATATTGCTAATATTGGTACTGCTAGTCCGCATTACTGATAATTTCTGTCCCCCCCCCCAAATCAGATTTAGTTTTACAATAATCAGTTTTTAATCCACAAAGACATATGACAGCTACAAACATCACAAATTATAATAGTTGATTCAAATTTAACAATGTAATTGTGTAATATAGTCATTTTTGTATCTAATTAGCCCATATTAATCCAATGATTTGCATAGGCCACTTTTTGTCCTGCTACTTGTATCGGTTCTGTGCTAACTTTACTATGTCATCCGACCACTGGATTGGTAGTCTACTCACCGTTCTCTGTCCCTCTCTTGGGCATCAATCAATGGTCTTAATCCACTGATTCTATCCATCTTTCATCCTATACTGTCTGCAGAACACTTGATTAGGTAGAAAGATTCCTCCTAAACAAGTGTCCTGCTCATGTCCGTAATTGGTTTATTTACGTCTGCGACCTTTATTCTACGTCGAATCTCGATATCTAGTACAGAATCCGTCAGTGAAATGTCTGGCATGGCACGCTTCATAGTTCTTTGTGATACTTTTAATTCTTTTTTTTTATACAACTTAGAATGGCAAACAAGCTGACGGCCCACCTGATGGAAAATGGTAACCGTCGCCTATAGATATGAGCAGTACCATGGACATAACAGAGTATACTGTTTCGCCCATGATACCCCCCCATGCGTGGGGGGAAAGGAATTATTAGTGATGGAGACTGAGAATCCCATTGCTAGCAATATACCCAATCAGGTCGACCCCCTCGCGGTTCCCCCTGGAAACTATCATGGCTAATTTCTGAAGAATTCATCATGATAGCCTAACTGGCCTGTTTTCATTCTCATCTATCACCCTTCACTGGTGCTCCGCCAGCGTATCCCGTTAGCGCAGGCGGGGTTACCATTCCATTTTTACCCATCAAAAAAAAATTCCATGCGTTGCCATTCCTGAAGACTCAGGTGTTATTCCTCTGTACCCTGTAAATTCACGCCATATCCCACCCTTCCAAGCGAAACACAGCCATGTAAACACACATTGGTTAAATAGCTTAGTTTCCAAGCACTAAGGTAGTTCTAAAACATCATCTAGTTTTAAAAGACATTCAGACGAATTGAAGAAACTTATGTCGGAAATCACTTAAAAAAAGTTTTTGTTCTTACAATTTAACACATAACAACGTTATAATAGATCTATAATAATTCTTCAAATAGAAAACTTGAAGGCTTCAGAAGTTTTCCTAAGGGCAACTAATTTAATTTACAACTTCCACCTTCACAAAACCAGGCTTCAATTTCTGAAGACGAGAGGTCGAAGCCATCCAAGATCCTTTAACTACTTCCCACGTAACTCGAGATATTAACCAACTTTACAGTATCAAGTCGTACTGGAGTTGCCGAGTTTTGCAAAATGTAAAATAATCATAAACGAGACTTAAATTCCACGGAACTGCCACATATAACGCTCAGGGGTCGTAAACAAAAGATAAAACAGTTGTACACGGCCGTAGTTGAAGCCATTGAGATAAATTTAGCAGAGCGCGCTCTCTTTCGTAAATAAACAAGTGGATGTAGTGAAATTTCTCTTAGTGGACTATCTTATCTCGTGGAGTTAAACTATCCATAATTACTTAGCAGATTGAAATTGAATGTTTTAGTATCATTTTATGGGAGTGTTCTGTCATAAGACCTATATATATTGATTTTTTTTGGACACTGACAATGAAAAAAGTCATTATCCATACTTTTTTTAATTTTTTTATTCAACTTAAAATGCCAAACAAACTGATGGCCAACCCGATGGAAAGTGGTAACCGTCGCCTATAGACATGAGCAGTACTATATTATATATATATATATACTAATCGGATATCTATGTACATTGCAATCAGGTTCTTTATTTTAATATTATATATTGGATATCCGATATTTAGTATATGCGTTATTGAGTAACTAAAATATTATAAATAATATTATATATTAGCTCATAATTGAATAATATTTACGCATATATTACCCACCTGTGATTAAAACTAAAATTTTTTTTCGGGGAATGAAGGCCAAACATACAAAACATTCTGTACCTCCAATATTAATAGATATTAAGGTATTCTGACCTATATTTCTCAGGGAAAACATAATTATCGCTAAGAATATCAATAAAATGATACGAATAATCAAGATTTCAAGTTGTGTATACGATAATAATATGTTTTATTCGTTAGCTTAATTTTCAAGGTTTCAAAGCTTAGAAAATTTAGAATAAATTTGGTACAGAGATATCTTAAATACTACGACAGTATTAAGGCATTAAATTTGATTAAATTCTTTGAACTGTCACATGTTATTACGTGTGACAGAGATCATAAACAAAACAAAACTCAGCTGAAGTTATTGAGATAAATTTAAGAGTGCAAACTCGTATGTAAAAACTAGTTAATCACGTGGAATTATTATGTTATTATTATGGGTACTAATATTTTATATACAGAATTAAGTTTTATTAATTATTTACTACTGAAATAAGTACAAATATTTACAAGTAATTTAAGCATAGATCAAATTGAAATCGTCTGTGTTATTATGTACATGTATATATGTAGGCATTTATTTACAAAAATGTATGTGTTTTTTATGAAACTTAATATGACAATGAAGCTGACGGCCCAGTTGATGGAAAGTGGTAACCGTAGCCTAGAGACATGAACAGTTTTATAAACATAGCAAAGTATACTGTTTTGCTCATGATACCCTCCATGCGTTGCCACACCTGCAATGCCGTTGGTGTTGTGGGTGATCATGGGCGGCGGTAGTTACTTACCATCAGGTGAGTCGCATGCTTGCTTGTCCTCTGTGTTGTGAAAAAAAGCATTACAATGAGCAGTACCATGGATATAATAAAGTATACTGTTTCGCCCCCATGCATTACCATTCCTAAGGACTCAGGTGTTATTCCTCTGTATTCTGTAAATTAATTGCCATATTCCATGTTTTAAACCGAAATACTGTTATGCAAACACAACTGATTCGCGGTAGAATCACGAAAAGGACAGAGGTACCCAAGCAAATGACTTTTGTACAAAGTCTCCCTCTGATAATAATAATGTGTATCGGCTGTCTAGAACTTATAATACAAGCTTTGTTTGGTTTGAGACTAAATCTGTCGAGTAGGCTCTATATATTTTTTTTATATACAACTTAGAATGGCAAACAAGCTGACGGCCCACGTGATGGAAAGTAGTAACCGTCGCCCATAGACATGAGCAGTACCATGGACATAACAGAGTATACTGTTTCGCCCATGATACCCTCCATGCGTTGCCATTCCTGAGGACTCAGGTGTTATTCCTCTGTACCCTGTAAATTTACGCCATATCCAACCCTTCAAACCGAAACACAGCCATGCAAACACAACTGCTTTACGGTTGAAACACGAAAGGGACAGAGGTACCCAAGCAAACGACTTTTGTACAAAGTCTCTCTCTGGTAAACAGCTTTAAACAGCGCCATCATCATATCATATCAGCTCTTAACTGTCCACTGCTAAACCTTCTCCCTCTTGGAGGGTTTTGTCAGTAGTTGCCACGCTTGGCAGGCAGATTGGCAATCATAGTCAGGCTTTGGAGATGTTTTAAGCAAGACGCTATTGCCCATCCCTCACCTTCCCTTAGTAGCCTTTTACGATATCCACGGGAAAGGAAGGAGTGGCTTATTCTATGCCGGGACCACATGGCATTATACATATATAATAAACATATATTATATGTATTATTAAACAGCTCCATATTATTTAATAATTTTATATAATTTATCAAGTCTTTCATTAGTCATTATTTATAAATCGCTTTTCAAGATTCAGAGTAAGAGAGTCTAATTAGACTGTGTTTTTTCAATAATTTATTCATATTATTCGAAAATCGAAAAGGAAATTTTACGTTGATTTGGCCATCTGGAGAGAATGGATGAAAGAAGAATTACAAAAGAGATTTATCGAGTAAGAATGAATGAAGATGTCGGTAGGGGCTGTCCTAGACAGACATATACGAGCTCGACCAAATTGGCGACGTTCTGAAGAAGGGTCAGATTAAAAGTAACTATAACCGGCGAGCATGTATGGAAGGATTTATGAATGTGTAGTAAGCGAAAGAGGTTTGATTGAATCGAAGCATTTGGTATTCCATTGTTTCTGCCTACCCTAATGTGAAACAGGCGTGGCCGATATTTATGTATAATATTTTTTTGTTATGAGATTTAATTTCATAAAAGTGTTCTAGCAAAAACATTTCTTCCATTGCATATATTTTTTCATACAGGTATCACCTCTAATCAACGAGACGCCGTGACAAATGCCAGTCAACAAAGTACCCGTTTTAGCTCGACATTCATAAGACATGATATGTCGTTTTTCATTTCGCTAAACTTGGTTCTGTCTACATTTTTCATTTGTAACGTTTTTCGTTGATACCGCATTTAGTATGAATTTACGCAATTTCTATTCGAATTCTCATATTTGTTAGCTGTATGTGACTTTGTCTCCTCGCAATAAATGATTATCATTTTAATGCCAACAGTATCTTCATTTTAATTTTGTTTTGTTAACAATTAATAATACAAGACAAGAAATGTCTTGTATTTTAATTATTTAATTTTATTAAAATAAAATTTCCATTATGTTCAATATAATTTATAATTAATTTATTGAACAATTAGTCAATGCTATTTCAAGGTGCTCTTCTGGAATATCCGAAATTACTCCATTTCCCCTTTGTATAAATTGTTTATTAAATTCGTATTTATATTAGATTTCTCAAAACTGAATATTTTATATAATAATTATGAATTAATATTTTATATTAGGAATAAATATATAGGCTAACTTCTTCGACTTCATCTTCCCTTGTAATTCATCGCTGCTACCCTCTCACTATACCGCAACAGTGTAAGTGGGCCTTCAATTCTATTTTTATTTTATGAAAAATATTAATCATATTATTTATTCAGAACCTTACTATTCTAATTGTGCTGTCATTGGCAAGTCGTCATTAAAAGGTTAAAACTGAATGTTAGTATGAGTATTAATTAACTAACTATTGTATCGCCCATTGTTTTCTCATTGTGATTATTTCTCGTAATTGTTTATATTTATAATAAGTTTACTATTGTAATCTTTTAGAGGAAACAATAAAGAGTATCTATCTATCAGTCATTAACTGTCCACTGCTAAACATAACCTTCTCCATAAGGGGAGTTTTACCAGTAGTTGTCGCGCTTGGCAGGCGGGTTGGCAACCATAGTTTAGCTTTCGGCCTTAAGCTAAACTGTGGTTGCCAGCTCCCTTAGTCGCCGCTTACAGTTTAAGTATGTATATGATAAATAAATAATGTTAACATTGATGCCCTTTTCTACTTACAGTTTTCTGGTAGAGAACTCTTGTAGAGTTAAGCTCGCCTTTACACACTTGCTTTCCACTGTCATATAGGCAACTGCAGTTACGATTGCCTATCCGCCTGCCAAGCGTGGCAACTACTGGCAAAATTCCCTAATAGGGGAGGCCTATGTTCAACAGTGGGCAGTTAATGATACTTAAACCATATACATAGTGTAGCTGAAAATTATTTGTTTTGGTATCGAACCTGCAACCGTCTGAAGGTGAGATAGTGTTCAACCGCTGCACTACGAAGTTCGTTAAGTGTATTACACAAGCTCTATCGGAACTGCGTGCTCATCAAAAGATATAGTCCCGTCAAAAAGAGAAGTTCCCGGCAGATATAATCTAATTACTTTTCCCAATAATACTTATGAAGGAATCGCTCGGGAGCCTACAGAGGAGCATTATTAGCAAAGTTTCAAAGTATGTTACTTGTTCATATAGCGAATAAGCCTAAATTATTATGCTTGTATGTTTATTGTTGTGGTAAATGTTTGTGGGTGAAGTGACAAGAGTATTATTTGTATATACCAAGAGTCAATATAACGAGGTTTTTTTTTTCTAGGTTGGTAACGCGCGCGTAATGCCCCTGGTATTGCAAGCGTTCATAGGCTACGGTAACCGCTTACTACCGTAGATCGTATATTTGTTTGCCACCTCAGTGGTATAAAAAAATCTTAGGTGTACATTTTAGCAACTTAATGACGATATCAGATGTATTACACGATTACGTCACCAACTTTGAGTTAATTTTGAAAATACTAGCACTAGTAATGAAAGTACTAATGTTTAAAAGTTCAAAACTGCCGTTTTTGATTGCGGCACAAAATTCCATATTACATCCACACTCAAATCATAATATCACAACAATAAAAAAGGGGCCCATTCTATGCCGGGAATACATGGCCACCTTTCCCATGGGTATCGTAAGAGGCGACTAAAGAAAATTAATGGTCAAGGAATAGACAGTAGCATCTTAAAACATCACCAAAGCGGTGCCAACCCGCTTGTCAGACTTGGTAACTACTGACAACCCCTCCCCTTATCTTTGGGTGGTAATGTAAACTTTTTAATATATAAATAGGAAAGATTTTTTGTACGTTTGTTTTTAATAAATAAACTCATAACTACATTATTTTATTTATTTATTTATCAATTAGTACATTAGGTGTACATGGTGGACTTAATGCTAAAAGCATTCTCTCCCAGTCAATCATAGGGAAGTGTCAGATTACTCGAATGCGGTACTAGTAATTATTGATATACATACATACGAATAAATATATATAAATAACAAATATACTTACATATACATACATAGCATATACAAAATTATACATGAAATTGAGATTTTTTATACTACTGAGGTGGCAAACAAGCATACGGCCCACCTGATGGTAAGCGGTTACCGTGAATAATATAAAGAACTTATAATTACATTATCAGTGAGAAAATGGAATGCACTTTAGATTATTTTACTAATATAACAAAAACAATGTTTGTACATAGAAAATATTTAAAAATTATATTAGAAGACTTTAATAGGAGCAGTTTGTAAATTATTTTGTGTTCCCATTAACCTTTTTCACGCGGTTTTCTTTGAATAAACTGTAGACACATAAAATTGACGAGAGTACACTTTAAGTGCATAATATTATTGCCAGTTAATATAATTTCCACGATGCTGCCATATAATCAATTTACAGATGATTCCTTTATTATTATGGGCCGTTGAATGACTCACAAAATTCAGGACAAAGAAATTTATGTGCGTTTTATATTCGCAAAAGGGAAGGGTCCGGAATGGCTGTTTAAAAGCAATTCATACTTATGAGTCTTTGTAAAATTATACCAGTCATCGAAACTCTGAGTAAGTGCTTTTGTATGGCTTAAAGTTAATAACTTGAGCTATACAAAATTTACTGGGTAAAATGATTATGCTCTTGTCACTTTCTGCTTCGTTGTGTCTCGCGAGTTTTCCGCTGATGGTTTTGTAATTATAAATTCGGTCAATACATTTTCGTGATCAACTAACAATCTGACAATTTCTGAACTTCCTTTCTCAAGTCCCAAAACTTTTCTCTAGTTAATTATCATTTTATTCATTCAAATTCCGCTGAAAAACACACGTATCCACCGTAGACTGGCGTAAAGAACTGTTATGAACAATTGAGTCTGTTGGCTCCCTGCAACAAATTCGGGGTTCTAATTAGTTATATTATTGCTAGTATTAAAAAAATTATTTGTTAATAATTTTCTCCTATTTTTACATTCCTACATAGTTCTACAGTTCACATTTACATATGTGAGTTGCTTTGTACTTCAAAGCAGAGATCATTGTGTAGAAAAATGGATTATCATTGAAAATAGATTTAGTCGATTTTATTAATATAATAAAATTGTAACTAGACTATAGCTGTATAATTGTAGGAGATATTAAAAAAAATATAATATGAGAACCCTTCTTATTATTTTTTAATAAATAACTCCTCATATAGGGCTTTAATAATACCAATATTTTTTTTTAGAAATATTGTATCTCTCTCTATCCGTCTGTATGATTCTTCCAGCATCACACATAAATTACCGAATCAAATTCAACATAGTTTTTATAGTTACATTCTTGACAGTCTAACTTAAAAACTGGTTTATGTTTTATTCTGATACGGTATTTAAAACTGCCTTATTTTATTAGTTCTCCTACTTTTGAAATTCACCCGTACGGAGTAGCGGACAAAAGCTAGTCAATCAACAATTGTTAAAATATCAAATACATATTTCTATATTAAGTGTGAAGATGTACTAAACTTGCTGTTTCTTTGAATTACTGATCTTGGTCAAACCATGTTGATAAATTTCTATCGTCATTTTGACTGTATTCCTGAAATTCTAACAAAATAAAGCGGCAGCTTCGAACATCTGCCGTGTTGAAAATTTATTTTTTTACCAGGAATTTCTTTTCCCGCTAAATATTATTGTGGTATGGGTCACTATAAAAATTGTAAATATTCCAAATATAAATAATCTTTATCATTTTACTGTTTTACATTTTAAAAGATGTTTTTTTTATGAAATTCCGTATCACTGGTTCATCATATAAGTCGTTATTTGTCCACTGCTGAACATAGAATTCTCCCCTGGGATTTACCACGTTTGGCAGGTGGGTTGGCAACTGCAGTTAGGATTTAAAAATGTTTTAATAGGGACACTGCTGCTCATCTCTCGACTATTAAATTCCTTTAGTCGCCTCTTATGACATCCAATTAATTAATTTCCTAAGTACATATCGACAGATTTAGTTTTAAATAATGAAAACCCAAAAAAAAATTGAACTTGTAACCGTTGACGAATTATTATTACTTAATGTCTATAAACGTTATCGTTTTTTGGGAGAATTATTTACATAATGATATAATTTGTACTCTATTATTAATTAGCACTTATATGTATGTATTAAATGTAATGTATCGTGTACTCAATAATAATTTTGCATGCTTTAGAATATAAGGCGAACATTTGTACTTCATCTAATGGATCAATATCTGTAAAAAACAATGTTCTCGCAAATAAAGAAATCTATCTAAAATAGATATTTCCAAATATAAAAGTTCGTTGCACAAACGACGTCACGGACATAGTAAATAGCTAACTATAGCACCAAACAGTCTGGATATACAGGTTGATACAATTTGGTCACGCATCTATCTTTTAGAAAAAACTTTCTACGCTCGCGTCAGTAATACATTACCAAATATAGTGGATATAACAACGTAAACTTTAGTGAATTTCTCGTTTGAATGGTATTATATAGGCTGTTACATACACTCGGCTTGCGGGCTCAGGCCTTTATGGAGTGCTCATAAAAATGATAGATCACTATGCGGTTCGTTCTTTACATAGTAAGGCGGTTGAGTTTTGTGAAATAACATCGCACTTTATATTATTTGGTATTTAGATTCAATACTAGTTTTTTAATACCGCTATATATTTTTTTTACAACACAGGGGGTAAAACGAGCATACGGCTCACCTGATGGTAAGTGACTACCGCCGCCCATGATCACCCACAACACCAAAGGCATTGCAGGTGTGCTGCCGGCCTTTTAAAAAGGAATATGCTCTTTTCTTGAAGGTTATGTTGTCGTATCGGTATATATTTATTAACTAGTATAAAAAGTAGCACATATCTTTATGCAATCTAAATAGTAGGTACACCGCAAAAGGCACACCTTTTATGACTGTATTTCTTTTTTTTTTAATTGATTGAGGTGTTAACGCGCCAACAGATCTTATTTATATCTGTAATAAATATTTTATTTAAGAAATAAAAGGTGAAGAAAAGTTCACACACACTCACGCACGTACGCAAATACGCATATCTCACACAGTCACTCACACACACACACACACACACACAGAGAGAGAGAGAGAGAGAGAGAGAGAAAGAGAGAAATATATATATTCATATTATTATAATATTAATAAGAACTGTTAACTAGATTATGTTACGTTATTAGATTAACTAGATTAATTAAGAATAGCATTCTTAATTTATCTAGTTAACAAAATTTTAACGGATCGACTGATGGTCAGGTTAAATCGATAAAATTAAACACATACCAAAGGGAGACTTTGTATAAAAGTCATTTGCTTGGACACCTCTCTCCCATTCATGTTTCTACCGTGAAGCAGTTGTGTTTGCATGGCTGTGTTTCGGTTTGAAGGGTGGGACATGGCAGTGAATTTAGAGAGTACAGAGGAATAACACCTGAGTCCTCAGGAATGGCAACGCATGATGGATCTCATGCGTTACCATTCCTGAGGAATCAGATCATATATCTGGATCATGGATCATGGACGGAATAGTATACTCTGTTATGTCCACAGTATTGCTCATGTTTATAGGCGACGGTTACCACTTTCCATCACGTGGGTCGTTAGCTTATTTGCCATTCTAACTTGTATAAAAAAAAAAACATAAGTAAGTAAGAAATTCCTTTAAAACGACAGATAGAATACCAAAGTAAACTCTGTCGATTCCTAAAATAATTACCAAAATCTGTTCGGAATTGGCGGACATTTTGTGTATAAAAACAATATTTCAATTGCGAAAAATTCATTTTTTAAATTGCTTTGAAAGGAATAGACCGGATTCTGCGCTTGCTTTTTATGAAAAAAAAAATAACGAAAATATAATAAAGTTACAAATATAATATTTGTTAATACATATCTTACATTACAAAATAATTATGCTCAATTAATTTAATTAAAATCATATGCTAAAAGATACCTTTTTTATTTTAAACTTTGGCTTTAATTTAAAAAGTCCCGAAAATAAATTTAAAAATACTTTCGGTGTTTCAGGTGTATTTCAACTCTTTTTCGCATCATTAGATAACACTCAAAAGGGTCGATTTCGAACCCTAATTAGTTCAGAGCTCTAGAAAAGTCATTACCCGAACGTTGATTAAGGACTAAGGTATACCGAAGTGGATTTCATTTACAATGAACTTCAAAATTACTTGATATTGCGACGACCTCTGTGGTACAGTGGTGGGCACGGTGCTCTGTGTAAATGAGGTTCAAGTTCGAATTCCAGTTGGGACAATTTAAAAAACGAACTTTTTGGATTTGCTCAAATTTGAGTATTCTGGGTTGTAAATCCAAACGTTCGTTGTCTAGTCTCTCATAACATAGGATATATCAGTTAAAATACCAAGCCATTGGAGTGATTATGTAGTAATATTACAATTATTATATTATTTTTGTTTGCAACTAATTAAGGAGTGTGTTCCACAAAAGATCAACCAAAACCAGTTATTTTGACTTCGGAACTAAAATACTGAATCGATTTTGATAAAATTCTTATGAGGCCTATTGGTCTTATAGAAATTGAGCAGATAAAAAAATAATAAAATTCAGATAAAAAAAAACTTTCAGATAAAAAAAAATCCAAAAATTTTTACTGATGGATTTAAAAGGTAACAAACATAAAAAATACACAACCGAAGTGAGAACCTATTTTGAAATTGATTAAAAAATTACTTTAATCATTAACACACCGATAGAGGACTATATTTTTACAAAAGTCGTTCGCTTGGGCACTTCTGCTCTATTCGTGTTTCTACCGTGGAGCAGTTGTGTTTGCATGGCGGTATTTCGGTTTGAAGGGTAAGATATGGCAATTAACTTACAGGCTACAGAAGAATTACACCTGAGTCCTCAGAAATGGCAATACATGGGGAGTATCGTGGGCGAAATAGCATACTTTGTTATATCGATGGTACTGCTCAAGTCTATAGGCGACAGTTACCACTTTGTGTCAGGTGGGCCGTCAGCTTGTTTACCATTCTAAGTTGCATAGAAAAATCTGTAATTTTTTCGCTAATGTTACGAAATATCTTCGCCAGTTATGACCAGACATCAAGTATATTATTTAACAACAGATAGTGTTTACACTCGTCTTATTTTTTAACCACAAAGGTGTAAACAAACATATAGCGCCTCTAAATGTTTAGTGCGACCTATGGATGCCTGCAATACGAGGGATGTTACATGCGCTCTTCTTACACTGAAGAAACATCAATACGGCCTTTGTTATAATGATTTTTAGACATTATTTTAATGTGAGGATAACCTTAATAATCTACACATTACCTTAGAATACTGAATAAAAAAATGTTGACACGATGACAGAAAAGGAAATTGGATATCAAAGTTAAAAGGAAACAAAAATGAAAAGAATTAGATGACCCACTGACAAAAAAATGTTTGTAAATCTAAATATACATTTATAAAGATAAAGATCGATAGAAGGCTAAATCCGAATATAAATTATTTTTATAAAAATAAACCAGACGAGTCAGACAGAAATATATTTTTACCTGTTTAAAATATAAAAAGACCTTGAATTATTTCTTATAATAACACGCACGCACGCACGCACGCACGCACGCACGCACGCACGCACGCACGCACGCACGCACGCACGCACGCACGCACGCACGCACGCACGCACGCACGCACGCACGCACGCACGCACGCACGCACGCACGCATGCACGCACGCACGCACGCACGCACGCACGCACGCACGCACGCACGCACGCACGCGCGCACGCACGCACGCACGCTCGCACGCACGCATGCACGCACGCACGCACACTCGCATGCATGCACGCACGCAGACACAAATACACACTATCTTAAATGTAATTAGTGCAATAGATAATAGATTGTACTCAAGTATCAGTTGAAACCAGTTACTTCCTGAGCTGTATGTCCCCACTAAGCTGAGATCCTTTCGTGTTGTTGAAATTCACACGTATATATCTGCATTTCGTTGTGTCACTTTATAGAATAAGTATATTTTGTATTTTTTTTTAAATATTATAAAAGTGTGTTTTTTATAGCACACAAATAAATGGTTATTTATCTTTACACATTACAAAAATAAATTCGCAATTTTATATTCAAATCCAATACACTCGCTTACTTACACATTTACAATAAGACCTCACTTCTCAAAATATAGTTTTCTTTTTTTATAATAATAAAATAATTAATAACGTATGTGTGAGAATATTTATTTTTGTATAATAAATACTGAATGTTTATTGCTACTGTACATTTAATTGAAAAAAAAAAATCCATGACACTGAGAAATATGTAATATTCTTTTTTTAATATCTTATTTTTTTTTATATATAAACTATTACTATTATTATCAATAGGTAAAGAGACTGGCTGAAAATTGTAGTGAGTGGCAACAGCTCCACCGACAAGAGCGCAGCTCTTAAATAGGATAGATAGAAAACTATTACTAATTATAAATTATTTGCATGCCAGTCTATAGCTCACGTTTGTACTTCGAAGACAATACCACTGTACTTACTGTGTTTACCCGCAAATGAATAAATTAATATTATTGAACTAAACATTTTTATATAATGTAGGCGCATATTCATAACTTAATTCCTTAAAAACTAAATAGCTTATTCTTTTAAATAAATATTTAAATACACTTTCGTACGACATATAAAAACTGATATAATTTAAGAATAAATAAATCTGTAAATAATATACATACATAATGCTCGCTTAATATCTTAAAACTTTATGAGATAATGGCTTTGGTGTTTGACAGCTAATTTTGTTTACATTATTTTCCACTGGTGCCACCTACACTTAGCTTTGTGTAGGGTTATATATAGCTCGGTTATTTTATCTCTATTTTCTTTGTATAATTGCTGGCTACTCGTTACGGGGAATTCAAATGGACTTCAGAAAAACAAAGTTGTACAGGATCTTTCAAAATAAAAAAATAAAAATAGAAGACATAATTTGCAATTTTTTATATATATTTATGATTGAAGCATCAGTTATGATCTTTATATACGAAGAATAATATTTGACAAATCTCTCTGAAATTGGGAACCATTTTTATTAAAATATTGTATAGAATTTTTTAACAAATAAGGTACATAAATATAAAAAAATATATTATTGATATTATTTATCGTAAAGATCATAACTAGTACTTCAACTATAAAGAAAAAAAAGATTTTTAATAAGATTACGTTCTACAAAAAAATCGATTTCAATTATGGTAAAATCAAGTATTTTGAGTTTAAAACTAAAGTACTATACCGATTTTGATAAAATGTGAACGAGACTAAACTATAAGTGAATTCTTTCAGATAAAAGAAGAATTTTTCAAATCGGTTTACAATTGACGGAGTTATGAGGTAACAAACAGAAAAAAATACAATCGTATTGTAATCGAAAGTATATATATATATAACAATATTCGAGTATGTACCATCACTCGAACGAGTAACTTACGTATGTGTAAATGACATTTCCGTTACGTTGATATTATATATAAACTGGAAATACTCTACGCAAAGCGAAGAAATCAAATTTCCGTTCTTGATCTGTGTGGACATAGAGGCTATTGATCAGACGAATATTTCAGAACGCTGGAGCAATTTTTCCCCTGTTTGATATACATTTTTCCGTTCAATGTTTTGAACTAAAAACTGCATATTTTTTATACGTAATCGTGATTGAATCGATGCTTCGGACCGTCGTTTAAAATTTTCAACCGATTTCATAAGAAAGGAGGTTTTCAATTCGGTTGTATTTTTTTTATGGTTATTTTGTTATTGAATTCTGTCAATTGTAAACCGATTTGAGAAATTATTTTTTTATTTGAAACTATTTACTTACAACTGTAACTAAAACTAATTAAAACTACTCAGATGATTTTGATAAAATTTGTAGTTCCATAGAAATTTAATTTTTTTAAATATTCTGAGTAGTTTAGTTTTTAAATTAAATTAATTGATTTTTCCATAATTGAAATCGGGTTTTTTTGTGTTTCTTCAATTAATTTACATAATAGACAAGGAGGAAGGGATTTTTAGTATAGGGTCTAACTTATCCATTGTTAGCAATACACTCTATCAGGTCGATCTCCACGGGGTTTTCCCTGGAAACCATCGTGGTTAATTCCACTGGAATTTGTCACGATGGGCTAACTGACCTGCATTCATCGTCACCTATCATACTACACTAGTGCCCCACCAAAAGCATAATAGATCTATGACCACACTATCCCGAATGAACACAGGGATAATATTTTCTATGAATGCGATCAGCCGAAAGAAGAATGTTCCACTCTCAATCGTTGGACACACTATGCCAGTTCACTAAGTGCTTTTTCACGCTACGTTTAAAGAACCCGAGGCTATAGGACAAAGGGAACACGTCACGGGAGAAGCGTGTATTTTTTCTATATTTTAATAAATATTTAACACGATTCTTTACAAAAAAAAAACAGAAATATTTATTTTGAATAATTTAAGAACGTTTTACACAAAAAAAAGAAACCGACTTTATAATCCAGTTGCTTCGATTTTAAAATTAAACTGTTAAAGTAATTTTGATAAAATTTCTATAGAACTTATTTATAATCTATAAGTGTATACTTGTAGATAAAAAAAAAGTATTTTCCAAATCGATTCATGGCTGACGAAGTTATGAGGTAACAAACAAAACAAAATGCAGGCGAATTGAGAAGCTCCTTCTTTTTTTAAGTCGGTTAAAAAGAATGTGTATAAATCCTTATAGAATACTAGTTACTACTAGTAATTGTAGTAACTATGTCAGTTGATAAATAGTGCAGCGTTCCCGATTTCACACCTACTTAAACACGGAAACAAATCGTCAATAAATTTCAAACAAACGAGCCATCAACGAAGTGAAAGGCCGACACCTTAAAAACAAGCCGTAAGAAGACACATAATGTTAAGGAGGAAAGAAAGATATCACCTCATTCCTTTTTACGAACGTAACACGGGATCGTTGCGTGTAATGTCCCGGATAATCATGATAAACAAGCTCCGGGCGCATGACGTGGGTATGCGTAGTACGGAACGGAACTCTCTCGTCGTAGATTATTTTATATTGAATTCATTTTTGGAACAGCACACGTTTTTTTGTACGTGTTTTTTTAACACGTACGATAGGTAGTCCAAGATCCCTAGACGTTATTTTATATGCAACTGAGGTGGCAGATAAGCATACGGCCCACCTGATGGTAAGCAGTTACTATAGCCTATGAACACCTGCAATACCAGGGATAGTACACGCGTACTGCCGACCCTGAAGAAACCTCTTTACCCCCATTTAAAGAACCCCATGCTGTAGTCTCTTGGAAAACCGTTATTTATTTTCTAAATGATAAAACACAAAGTAATCTTCATCTCTTCTAGTTATCAGCTCAATTCTGAGTGTCGACAAAGTACGATCGCGAGTCCTTGCGAGACTTTTGAGACGGTCTCTCCACCTCATTTGGGTCGCTCCGCCCTACGCTTGTCTGTACGTAGTCGCTACTCGACAACATTTCTGCCCCATCAGCTATCAACTGCTCTAGCTATATAATTGAAACTTTAGTTTCCTATCTGAGTTTTGAGCATTTTTTTCATATTCAACTGCTTTGTTACCTGGTCAGAACATCATATTGAACTTCGGCTCTTCGGTCTTTTAATTTAATCAGTTAGTAAAATTATAGAAACGTATAATTCTTCTAGACTCTCGTGATTATTATATATAATACTTAGATAAGTATTTAAATATTATACTTTTTATAAATAGCATAATATTTTATCCTTACAATTTATTATTCGCTTTTGTATGTTTTTCTATTCAAATGATTAAATTCGACAAAAATGAATGCTAATTAAAAATCTACGCTATAACAAATTTTAAAATATTTGTAAAATAAATAAATACACATACACAATACGACCCACGTGTAACATTCCCTTATAAAAATTACGCTAAAAATTCTCTTGTAAACAAAATAAATAATTAACGTGTATACAAGGCATGTATGACGTCGAAAACTTATCGTAAATAACAGTCTAAGATCTCGCCACTAAATTTGGCATGTCTAATTTTTTTTTAAACTTGTTTAAATGAAAGATGAGCGAAAAAACAATAAAATGTACCCAAATTGCCTGCTCTTAATTAACTGCAACTTTGGGTCGTTAGGTGAAAATAAGTAATATTTTTTGTAAATTTTAGCCCTTTATACTTTTTTATACACGGTAACATATAATTACCTATTAAAAATCGCCACAAGTGCATGTAAAGTTAAGAGCATGTAAAGTTTTGTTCTAGATAATGGTGTTGTAGTTACAGAGAATTGGTTATTTTTGATAAAAGCTACATTAAATGGAAGTTTTTTTTTTCTATACAATAACATAAGGTTGCTTATAAAAATGCCTGCAAATCAAGGTTGCCACTTAACAACCTGATTGGCGCTAATTAATCTGGGTACATTTATTAAAACTTTTGATATATGCAAAATTTTGCTGCGGGATCTTAGACTATAAGAAACTTTGTGTCTAGACGCTATATTTTCTTGTTTACAAAATTTCTAAGAATATTCTGGTACATTTTCTTCCAATTTTCACTGACTGATTAGAAATGAGTGCATAACTTAGTAAATAGTTAAAGAAATAATTTGATATTATAAGGAAATACTAATTTACTTAATATTGACCGTTTACCATCAGTCGGGCTGTATGCTTGTTTGCCACCTTTGAGGTATAAAAAAAAAAATAATATCTGTTATAGTAAAGTACATAAGTTGGTGTTATATGGCTAAATAGTATATATATAATAATAAATAGTATGGGGTACCGGTATAATGTAGATTAGCATTATCATTCTCAAATGCAACATATTGTAAATACTAGCCATAACAGATAGATACTTTTTATTGTTTCCTCTAAAAGATTACAATAGTAAACTTATTATTGATACAAATAATCACAAGAAATGATCACAAAATGATGATGATTAAAAATGATGAAAAACAATGTAACCTTTGGATGAAAAGGAATAAGTTTAAACAGTTTGATCGAAGGCACGATGAAAGTTCTGTCATTTTTAAATGCATATGGAGATCTTGAGTCTCTTCCTATCAAAGGAGAATTTGAAACAAGAAAGTAACATACTATTATCTGTTTATTTAATGGATGATAATGGAATGATAACCCCACTCGCGCTATCAGTATATACCGGCGGTGCACCAGTGAAAAATGATAGGTGAGGATGAAGTAGGTCAGTTAGCCCATCGTGACGAATTTAACAAGAATTGTTCACGATGGTTTTCAGGAACCACGTGGAGGTAGACCTAATAAGGCATATTACTAGCAATGGGGCTATCAAAATCCATTGCTAACAATCCCTTTTCTCCCTACTATTATGTGTTTCCTTCTCTAGCTATATACAAGATGCAATATTCTATGATACTTTGTTTTTTTTTTATACAACTTAGAATGGCAAACAAGCTAACGGCCCACCTGACGGAAAGTGGTAACCGTCGCCTATAGACATGAGCAGTAGCATGGACATAACAGAGTATACTCTTTCGCCCATGATACCCCCATGCATTGCCATTCCTTGTGGACTCAGGTGTTATTCTTCTGTACCCAGTAAATTCACGCCATATCCCACTCTTCAAACCGAAACACAGCCATGCAAACACAACTGCTTCACGGTTGGAACACGAATGGGACAGAGGTACCGAAGCAATCGACTTTTGTACAGAGTCTCCCTCTGGTAGAATTGTAACGGACTAATTTGTGTTTGTATCTGTATTTGAATCCTTTCAAATACATGCGATTCCTCTCGTGTTGCAGATGTTCAGACGACGATAGCCGCTTTCTATCAGGTGGACCGTCTGCTCGTTTGCCTCTTTAACAATATACATATATCACTCGGTTTATAAATAACGGAGTTCTTAGGTTGCAACTATAAAAAAAATGCAATTGAGAATCTTCACCTTTTCTGAAGTCGGTTAAAAAGAGGAATGAAATACTATATCCTCAATCCGTCATCCTACGGCGAAAAGTTAGATAATGAATTTTTAAAATATAAGTGTAGTTACAGCCTTATTTCAAAATACCCCTGTACTCTTAAACGTAAACGGGTTTGAATTGAATCCCCCTTTTAGGGTTTCGCTAAAAGCTACCCCTATTTGTCTATATCCTTCCCTCAATGCAGAGGATTGCGCCAAATTTTCTCAATAGACACACAGGGTTTGGGCTGCGTAAAATATTGCTTTGATATCGAAGTATTTGAGATGTTACACTCAAAAGTTGTAATATAATTTTGAAATCGGTATACAAATTACAATAAACTTTGTATAGAAGTCCTTCAAAAAAAAATCTAATAATATTACTGCTAATAATTATATTTTTTATGCAATTTAGAATGGCAAACAAGCTGACGGCCCAACTGAAAACAACCTGAATGCAACCTGTTTGCATACAACTGCTTCACGGTGGAAACACGAATGGGACAGAGGTACCTAAGCAAACAACTTTTGTTCTAAGTCTCTCTCTGGTATATTTATTGCCGTGTGGCCATGCGGTCTCAGCATAGAATAGGCCACCCCTTCCTATCCCGTGAGTGTCGTAAGAGCCGACTAAGGGAGGGCAAGGGATAGGTAGCAGCGTCACTCTTAAAATATCTCTAAAGCCTAAGTGCGGTTGCTAATGCGCCTGCCAAGCTTGGCAACTACTGGCAAAACCCCCCAAGAAGAAGACATGTTCAGCAAATAGACGGTTAAGGGCTGGTATCACGATGATGATGATTATACTTTTTAATAGCTTTTCTAGCGACTACACTCGCATGTGGTATACATGAGAAATTTCCAAAAGCGTTCAAACGTATTTAATTTATTTCTAATCAAAAATTTAAAACTAAAGTTTCTTATTTATTTCATTTATTATAACAAAACTTTTAAAAATAGAAAATTTGAAAATTTTAAAAAGATGACCACTTTAAAGGTGAATTATTCAAACACTAATAAATTTATTCTAAAAAAGAACCATGTGCCTAATTTCAAGTGACAAAATTCCATAATAAACTTTCAAACCTTGCTTTACTCCCACGAGGGGTTGAATTTTCTAAATTTCTTCCTTATTACTCACCTGCGCTATTTAATAAACCTATCTGCAAATTTTCAAGATTCTGGTTTCAGCGTTTGCGGCTGTGTGTTGATGTATGGGTCACTTAGTTAATCAACATTCCCTTTTATACATATATATAGATAGATATAAACACTAGCTATAAATAGATATTAATGTAATTTAACAAATGTGTGTTTACACTACTTTTACAATGGATAGATACAGATGACGATGACAACTAGTCCTTTAAATCCTCTTAGGACGGTTAGGTAGGGCAGATCCCTTTGCCTCAGCTTCAATTTCGGGGGCAACTACCTCGGATCATTGGTTCTGAGCCACTCCAGATGGAGAGGCGTGGTTTTCTGGGTTTATATAGGTAGTGCTCTCTCTCTCTGTATATATATATATATATATATATATATATATATATATATATATAATTTCAACCTGTATAGACACAGATATAAATACAATAGACGCCATTTAGTCTCAATTTATCATAATTGTTAGCAAAAATAATATACGAGTAGCTATGTATAGAATAGAAACATATAAACATGTGAATAGAAATGTTTGTTTTATACAGAATAGAAGCGACAATAATCAATAGACAACGCAGTATATTAAACCGCTACATTACGCATGTTATTTTAGTCAGACCAAAGAATTGCTTTATATATTTTCCTCGAAGAATAATTATAGAATGATGGATTTTAATAAAGATAAGAAAGAGGTAGGTACACTTTTCTTGGAACTAATAAAACAACCGAATAATATAATAAAAAAATAAGAGATAAAAAATATTTTTTTTAGCATTATTGGTTTTTGTATTTTATGTACGTGAAATATATTAATTCATTCTTACGCCAGCTACCTAATTCTATATGTTCTCCTTTAATCAATGGTTATATTATATGTAAGAAATTGCTCCAGCGATAAGGCCGCTTTTTGTACCTTTATGTATATATTTTAATTTGTACTTTATGCTACTGTTTTTCACTTGAATTGTTTATATGCCATTGTTTATCTTTATGTTTATGGTGCAATAAAGAGTAAATAAATAAATAAAAAAAATTACTATTTATTACGAATAGTAAAAATATATACCTCGAAATATGAAGCCATTCAGTTATTTATTGTATAAATTCTAGAAAATACGAATATTTTTTATTATAAAATACGTAATGAAAACGATGTGCAATATAATAAGAAAAAATATCTAAAAGCTGCCACAAACCTGTTTAGAGACTCACAGCAAAATATTATATTAAAAATTGTAACATCAACCTGAAAATGATAAAGTTATAGAAATTCTATCGACAATCGTAGAAAATGTGAAAACATTCAATTCTTATAGGAAATGGGGTCTGAAATGGGGGTCGAGATCTCATAGTGGCTTTTTTTACAGAAAGTAGGGCATAATAGCAAAATGCTCTGTTTGTATGTATTTAAATGTTTGTTTTGTATTTTTTATGTAAATTCACAGCTAAGGTTTCAAATTCGCCTTTATTTTTATGAGTGTAAGTCACATTAATGCGTGATATACGTATATATAAGTACATCTATTTAAATGAGCTGTCTGAAATTATTACTCAAGGTCATTAAAAAGTCTGTGTATGTTCGATTAACACTATGCACGTTTGATATACCAGTTAAGCTCACAAATCACACACACATACATGCACATACGCACGCACGCACGCATGTACGCACGCACGCACGTACGCATACACACACGCTTATATATATAGCGAATTGTCACCAATTAAAACTGATTTTAATAATCTTTTTGCAACTAATAGGGTTTACTTTGTTCTCTGCTGTTATAGTATTAAAGCAATATAGTACCAAAAATGCCATACTTATTTTGTTAATTTAAAATCTACTCTTCTTTGTGCTACACAGTATTGTTAATAGTACAATTGTAAGAAATTACGTCAAAAGTGTAAAAAAATGATATTTCATCTTAACAGTTGGAATAATATTTATTACGATTATAAATATGAAAGTAAGTTTGTTTTTAGTTACAACTTAGTGCCTTAACGAATTATTACGAAATTTGACAAACACGTGCTTTGGATGGAGAGGGATATAGGCTACTTTTATCCCGGCCAGTAAACATGTCCCGATCACGTGGACTATATGGCGTGTAAAAATAGTCCAAAGTAAATAATATTTCATATGTAGTGTATGGTGAAGAAAGATTTTCGAGTGGCGATCCCGTACAGACAAACACAGTGTAGAACGACTCCCCACTAGATATAGTGACGACTGTCAAATGCATTGCAGAGAGTCAGTGGATGTAGGTGGCTTAGTTACGTTCCTTATGGCGATCTATGAAGGAGGCCTATGTCCAGCAGTGGACGGATAATAGCTAAAATGATGACGATAAGGATGTAATGTATTTTTATTCCATGAAAAATTTATATCACTCATTTCTCTATATATTCTCTTTAAGGAAACTGCCGTGAAGATGGATGAAATAAGATAAATACAAATTCATCTGTAATCATTTCGCTAAAATGTCTTTTGTGTATTCGCTCCGTCACTTAAATAATATTTTTCTTTGTGCCCGACAACCGGTATTTACTTACGTTCATTATAAAATATTCATTCAATTGAATAGACATTGATTCAAAATATTTACAATTCCGTTTTCTCCGTGGCTGAAGAATTACGTACAGGTAATGTTTTTAAGCGTGTGTTAGATATTTATTTTAAATTATATAAATTTTCTTAAACGTCTTGTGTCAAAATGTGTACCTACATTTATTAATAAAAATTAGACTAATTACTTTAAATATAATAAAATATTAAAATTGTTATTATACCAAATTTTGTAATGAATAATTATTCTTGTAATGTATATAAAACACTAATTTATATTAAATTATTAGATTATATTCTGTCCGTCCCTATGTATGCTTAAATCTTTAAAACTACGCAACGGATTTTGAAGCGGTTTTTTTGATAGATAGAGTGATTCAAGAGGAAGGTTCGTATGTGTAATACATGCATAATATTGTAGAGAAACACTGATTACGGAGGTTTCTAATGTGATGTGATGTAATGTGCACCCGTGCGAAGCCAGGGCGGGTCGCTAGTTTTTTTTATGTAAAAAATAACCTGCTTATAAAAGTGGTAAAATACTTATAATAGGTTTAAATAGGTGTTTATTTTTTTCGTAATCAGTACAGAAAAAGGATCTTGCTTTCTTTTTTATATAAATTTATACTACCAAAAATGTAATAAGTCGGCTATTGTTAAATAGAGTAGACTTATTTATAGAATCAACACCCATTATCAATTATAATGGACGGGCTACCTATTACTGTGTTCAGCCATATTTCGGGGAAATTAACGACAGATAAACAGACTTGTGGTAAACTCAATGAATGTCAACTATCAATTATAAACAAAACAACGTCAGATCAAAGGAAAATGAGATATCAGAAACCAGTGGGTTTACTGACAAGAAGACGGAATATTTCCTTGTAAATAAGAACATATCATCATACTGATTCTTCATATTTAAGACCTCTTAAAATGAGGTACTGCAGTTTCTTAGATTGTCTATTTTCTTTGATCTCTAAGTTACCGGCATATTTATAGAACTTTTTCAAGACTTTTAAAGACGTATTTTCGTGTTCTGGAAGAAGTATATTAACAACTTGTGAGCAAGAGATGTGTAAAGTCATATCTTTCTAGATACTTTACTTTTTGTCAGTAAAATACAAATTAATAATTAAAATTGTTATGCCTTGACTAGACGCTAATTTAATTATACCTTTACATCCTAAATTTGCCTGGAAGAAATCGCTATTTAGCGATAAGGCCGCTCAATGTTGCCTCTTTATCTTTCTTCTTGTAATTAAGATTTTTATGTACAGAACAGTAAATAGTTTTCATTAATTTATTCACAATTATCGAAGCAAAAAACATATGAAGTAAATTATGTTTATGACAAGCATCAATTTAGTTGTTAATTATTCACTTTTGAACATACACACAGACGATCAGGACTAATCCTTACGACTGGTAACAAATAGTCCTGAGACTCCTGTAGACACTAATTCCTCAAATGTAACGTTATATTTGAGATCGTCTCTCAATGTTGTACTACGCTGCAGAGGCAAAGCAGTGGTGGTGATTTCTGGAGAATTCCTCGTCTTCACCGCTGCTGTCTTCAAATAAATAACGTGAATAAAACTATTAAAAATAATACCTTATAAACCGTTCTATTGTGTACTATAAAAAGCAGTATAGTCTACTAACTGCAAGATGCTCTCAGCTTACGACGTTTCATGGCCGCCATGGGACTTGCCTCGTGTGTCCAGATATTAGTTTTATTAAAACTTTTATATAACAAACCTGGTTTCCTTTTCCCTTACAAATGTATTGCACTCTATAGAATATCACTGAATCTCTCTTGGAATCGTGAAATAATAAAATGAAAGTTAGATAGTTTATATTATTAATAATTATTACTTTCAGTTTTATTGCTGAAGTTGAAGTTTTAGAAACAAATAAACTTGAAAGACTTTGTTTAAAAAATCATCTACTTTGATGCCCCTGTCCTTCTGGTATTTTTGTTTGAAAGGTGAGATGTGATTAGTAAAATTACAGGATGTGGAGGTATTACACCGTCATCATCATATCAGTTATCTGTTCACTTTTGAACGTAGAACTCCTCCATAGAAACAGAATAATTCCTTATGGTAGTCTACAATTGGAGGAATTTTGTCTATAGCCACCATGCTTGGCGGACGGATTGGTAACCGCAGTTAGGCTTTGGTGATATTTTAAGAGGGACGCTGCTACCTACCCTTCAACCATTAATTACATTCCGTTGCCTCGTAAAATGTTTACGGGAAAGAGAGGGGTGGACAAGACCAAGACAATACGACTATGCGCCATAGCCCTCAAGAATGACAACTTATGAAAGGTATCATGAATGATACATTATATTCTAAGATCTTCATATTTCTATTCATGTACATAAGCATCGGTTACCATTTTCCATCAGATATGCTCTGAGCTTGTTTACCGTTCTCAATTGCATAAAATGTTTAACCTAAACCTTTAATAACCTTTTTTTGTAATTGCTCTGTTATCACTAAATTTACAATCTAAAGAAAATTATTTTATCTCTATATATAAGTGTAAACACTAAATTTGTTCTTAAACACAGGTTTGTGAAAACGTACAAATATACACATTTGAATCTTGTCTCTCATTTTAGAAGTTGGTTAAAATTTGATGTTCACATTAACTATATATCTTCATACCTCTAAGCTCATCAATGGTAGGTATGGTCACCCGATTGTTATTAAAGAAAAAAAAATTGTAATATAAGTAAAAAAAAAAAATATAATGTCTGTTAGAAAAAAATAAAAAAATACCATAGCTATTGCATAGTGTATACTTAGCCGCCTGTAATGCCAGAGGCGTCACTTGTGAATTGTCGACCCATAAGAAACCATATAAAGACCTATTCTAAGAACCCCATGCTGTAATCTCCAGGGATAACTTCTGCAGGAAGCCTATTCCACAACCTGAGTTAATTATTTTTATCAAGAATAATACCTATTATTCTCATAATATCCTGCGCCTACTGGACTACTTAAATAACAAAATAGGCGGGCGTTTGTATCGCTTAATTGATATTACCTCACATGCTTGAGTTATAACGAGCTGAATATGTTACCAAAGAGCATACATAGTTGTTTAACATTAAATTAGTAAAGTTTCAGGTTAATAACCTATAGCTTTCCTTCGTAGCCGTTATGGCAGTTCTATGGGTAAACTTTTCGCATTATGTTACCTAAGGTATTTTGGTGTGCTAAATGTATTTTAGTTGAAATTGAGGTTGGTCTATGTCTATTATAAAGGTTTTCGTGAGTTTATAATGTTACTATATCGTTTAGCACTTAAATGGTATTTTGTAGTAAGAGCTATTCATGTTTTAAAAAGTGATATAAAAGGCAATATGCATTTTCTTTTAATTAAAATAAGATCATAAATTCTTTGGCTAAGATGTAGACATGTATGTTGTATAGATAGTAATATCTATCTGTCATTAGTTTCATTATGGTCATTAGGTTTTTGGTGATACACAAGCATAAGGCCCGTCTGATGGTGAACGGGGTTACTGTAGCCTACGAACGTCTGTAACACAAAGGATGTCATGTGCGCATTTTTGACCCTTAAGAAACCCTAATAAGCCCTTTTTCAAGAACGCCATGCTGTAGTCCCTAGGGAAAGCCTCGGCAGGAAGATCATTTCACAACCTGAACAATAAAATGAAGTGACATCAAAAGGAATAAAAATAAAATACCAGAGGGAGACTTTGTATAAAAGTCGATTGCTTGGGTACCTCTGCCCCATTCGTGTTTCTACCGTGAAGCAGTTGTTTGCATGGCTGTGTTTCGGTTTGAAGGATGAGATATGGCGTGAATTTATAGGGTACAGAGGAATAATACCTGAGTCCTCAGGAATGGCAACGCATGGGGGGTATCATGGACGAAACAGTATACTCTGTTATGTCCATGGTACTACTCACGTTTATAGGCGACGGTTACCACTTTCCATCACGTGGGCCGTCAGCTTGTTTGCCAATCTAAGTTGCATAAAAAAAATTAAAATCTTCTTTATCCATCTTTATTAACATAATTTTAAGTCTGTTATTGACAAAATGGTTCTTGTTATCTGACAATAAATGAATTTGAATGAACTAATAAAATAAATTTTAGATAAAAAATTGCGCTACTATGTAGTTATATGATCACCAGGCTAGGTGGCTCAATATAAGACTCATTTCGCTTATCCTTCCTTGTACCTAACATATGCGAGTATGCTTTATTTTTTTTAGTCGCCTTTTACAAAATCTTAAGGATAAAAAGAATGGTAATAAATTTTATACTTATTCTATTAGCATATCGACAGTAAATATTTAAATACTCTTGGTATGTAGAGAATATATTTATTTAAATACAATAATATTATTATTAATGGTGGGCAGTGAAATTACGGAGGCATAATACAAACAAAATTAAAGAATGGTAACGCATGTTATCGTGGTTATCGTATATTCTTTGATGTCCATGGATACATGGGATTAAACAGCGGATACTACTTTCCATCAGGTGGACTGCCAGCTTGTTTGCCATTCTAAATATTATAAAAAAAAATTTGATTAATAGTTCATCTGACTGAAGCTTGTTTCTTTATTATTCATGTTAAAACTAGAACTTAGAAAAAAAGGTAGAAGTATTTCACTTCAGCTCCAAATTATAGCAACACCAAAAAAGCTGCCGGGTTCGTATAACCTAAACAAATTCTTACAAGACGCAGTATTAGACAGCGCTCATATTTTAGGAGAGTATAAGAAATACTGCGCACGGAGGCTTATGATTATGGTATGGCCGTTAAACACTTAAGAGGCAGCGTTTTAATGTCATGTAATATTTCTAAATCACGTGATAATTCATAACGTAAGCTTATAAATGAATAGCGTTTAATATTTATTTATATTGTCATTCAATTAGGGACAATGAAATATATTAATATTAGCCAATATCAATCAAATTAATGTAGTTTATACGGTGCATTGTGACCTTCTTAAAATAAAATATGATTTTTTTCAAGTTAAATTCTAAATATTTATCATTATAATCATTATAAGTATTTTTGAATTCAGTTCGATAAATTTAAATAAGTTCCATTGTTTCTGCCTACCCTAATGAGAGACAGGCGTGACAGATATGTATGTATGTAAATTCAAATAAGAAGAACGAACAGGAAACTCAGCAATTGTTTTTTTAATTATTCGTTATATTTACAAAAAAAAAATGTGAATTGGTAAAATGACAATCAATACTTCATATTCATAAAAAACTACAATCGATCACAGTATTCTTGAACGAACCAGTTTCTTATAGAAGTATCCGTCCATGAGTATGACATATAATCAGACGTCATTGTGTTTAATCAAATTACAGGGAGTCCAATAACCCGACTCACCATGCTACCACCAGTATGGTTTTATTTTAAAATTCGCTGTTTTGGTTCTTTACCGTATAATTTTGTTGTTCTTAAGATTAATCAACAAAAATTGTTTAAAGCACTTTTTACATATACAACCTGCCTTTTTACATTTTATTTTCATAGATAATGCAAAACACAAATTAGTCATTTAATTCGCAAGTAATGCGTTTACTAATGAACAATATTTAATTAGGATTTATATATTGATAAAAAAGAGGATGAAGTAATTTTAAGTATAGATAGCATTCATTAGAATTTATTGCTTTTATATACTGCATATCAATGTTTATGTAAAAAAATAATAATAAATGTACTAACCTATATATAATTGGATTTATTTTAGCCGATTGATACTTTGTTTTGACAACCCTATCTGTGATTACAGTTATTAGCATTTTTAATTATTTAAACTGGCTACAAAATTTTTGTAATTCATAAAGTTACGTAGCCAATTAATGAAAATATTTTTCTACTCCGCTAATAATGTGGCCATACCAGAAATCGCAGCAGTGTTACCAAGCTGGGTCGGGTAAACCTTTGACAAGTAATATCCAGGACAACTTAATCGCATTACTCCAGTGGAAGTCTCTGGAATGTCACTATATATGTTGCCCAAGGCCAATAGGCATAGTCTACTGAAAGTAAATTTCAAAGTTCGATCAAAGCACTATGCCCTAAAGGAAAATTCTACCACTACAGTGTTTATTTAGAAGTGAACTATTAGCTCTTACCCGTGACTACTTCTGCAGTATGTCGTTTATTTTTTTAACAAAAGGGACAAACGAGCGATCTTCTTACCTAATGGTAATTATTACCGCTACCCAGAGCCGTAACCAGACCCATATTTAACTTAAGGCAAAGGAACGGAAGAAGCCATAATTAAATAACTTCAAAAAAATGAAGCAGTCTAATTTTTTGGAGCCTTTCATTTTAAAGTAGGGCATTGCCCCTCAATCTCCTCTCCCCCTCCCCCCAGCTACGGCCACGTCGCTGTCAATAAGACACCCATAACATCAGAATAACTGCAGGTATGTTGCGGGCCTTTTAGGACGGAGTATGCTCTTTTCTTGAAGGTGACAATATCATACCTGTTCGGCGGAAATACTGCTGCTGTAAATAGATTCTATAATTTGGTTGTATATGGATGAAAGTGTCTGGAAAAATGCACGTTAAGAACCCACCACTAATCCAGATAGTCGACATGTAAATTTAGCTTGTGGTAAATTAATAGATTTGTAGAGTATGAATATTACAACACAACAGGATTCAAAGTATCTTTGTACATTCTTTAGTGTCTTTGTCAAGATCCATTATGTCTGACATCAGTTTGTACTTATATGAAAATTAAGAACAAATAGACACATTTTGATATCATAACAAGAGAAATCAAGATAATACTTTGGCCTAATGATTTACTATAATATCTCATTTGAAATAAATTAGTTTATTATATCCATAAAACGTTAGTGGCTTGACTATCAACCAATCAAGTTTTAATTTGACTGACACTCAAATTTCCAACTAACTCTTTTATAATAACATGGCATATCGTTGGATAATAAATAATATAATAATACACATAACTGTCAACAAAAATATAAAAAGAAAAATAAATATTTATTTCTTTCTCTTTTTATATGTTTCCCCAAATATAAATTTATTTATAATTTATACTTATATAAACTTATACCATGTTTCTTGTAAATAAATAAATAAATAAATATAAATTAATGTAAAATATTTGTAAAACATTTTATTATTTGCAACTACAATAACATCGGTTTTACTGAAAAGTACATGGCATACTACAATTCCTCTTGGATTCAAAGAAAAATTCCAAGAACAACTTCACACTTGAGATACTCGTTTCAATAGTTTACAATTGAGAATAGTTCTGAACAAAATTTTCAGTGTTGTATAAGATTTTTATACGATTACAGATAAAATCTTTTAAAAAAGAAAATACGGCCAAATGCTAGATTTTGCATTATAAACATATTACAGTCTGTTAATTTTTAGATAAAAAAAAATACAAACCAATAAGTTGTTTAACATTTAAATTGCAAATTCAATGACTCTACTACTATTATCGTAGATTAGGGATAGTACCTGCGATCCCAACTTTCTGTGACAGTTATAATTGTAAAAGTTTGTGAGATAGATATGTGTTGAACGAAATTGAATTAAATTCGGTACACGGACAGGATATATTCTTACCCAGAACATATTCTTGGTAAGAATATATCCAATAATTTATATACTTTTTTAACTGAAAGGAAATGCTTACGGATAAGCCCCATAGATATTTTACTGGTTTTGCCATAATTGTTCAGTCCGTTTTTTTTTTATACCACTGAGGTAGCAAAGAAGCATATGGTCCAGCTGATATTAAGCGGTTACCGTAGCCTATAAATTCCTGCAATACCAGAGGTATTACGCATACGTTGCCGACCCTGAAGAAACCTCGTATCGTATTTCTTTCCGACCACTGAATACGCTCGATCCCGGAGCTGTGTAAATGTTACTTTAGTCATCACGTGAGTATGAACGTTTCCTAGGAAATTTTATAATGTTTCTTTTGAAGAATTTGGTCAGTTTAGAAGTTAGACACGTGAAATTTTATAGAACAAGATAATCTAATACCATACACGAGTAAAGCCGCAGCCAAAGGCTAGTAAAAATATATAATAAGAGTATTTGATTTGAGAGCGCTGTGTTGATTTGTCCGCTTTACGGTCATATGTTATTTTGATGGCCTTTTTAAATTTCGTCCCACGCATAACATTTTTGTAAATAAACTAGCAAGCTTTCTCAAGTGTCGTTCCTATATTTGAATCATTCAAGTCACGTTTGTCCTATACGCATTTGTTTTTGCTCGCTTGAGCGAATATTCCTTTTTATATACAGACATAGAGCCTTATAATTTTTTTTTATTCGTCTATTTATTATGCACTTAACAGTTACGACTTGAGATGTTTATTGCTTTCGAGCTCATTTAGAATTACGTGCTGTACGATAGAGAGTTGGAAATTAAGAATTCTTTTTGTTGTTAAAAATTTTGTTCTTATAAAAAAGTTGAGTGTAAAAGTTTAGGATTATATTTCTCGCTTTTGTCTCAATCAATGCACTGTAAAATTTTTATTCATTCATTGAAATTAAAAACATTTTTCGAACAGTTAAATAGAAGGAAGGAGGGGAAGAGGGAGACCGATACATAGTTACATCAAGTAGATCAAGAAAGGAGTTGGTGTTGTGTCGAATCAAGAGGTGTAGAGATTAGCTGAAAATCGTAGTGAGTAGCAAGAGCTCAACCGACAAAAGCGCAGCTCTTAAATAGGACAGATAGTAATAAAATATACTATATCTATTATAATAATGTATATGTTTAATACGTAAAACTCGGATTTGTTTGTAACACTTTATTGTACAGTAGTCTTAAATTTATAGGACATGGAGTGTTTAAGAAAATAATGAGTAAGTACAATGACAGACTTATTCTATAAAAGGAATTTAATCCAGGTAACCTTTGAGTGTTTAATAGAAATTGTGAATTGGTGGAAATAAAAACAAACTCCAACTAAAAAAAAATAAGGCAATAATAGGTGTTACAATAACAACAAGAGAACAATATTGATGTGGACAACATAACATATCTAAATGATACTTAATACCTCTAAAAGGATTATATTTCTATGTATAACACTTATAATATTCTAAATAAGAAGGTCCATAAATCACATGCTTAAAATTTACAAATATAATAATACCAATTAACAATATAAATATATACATGTAAATACATAACCAAATATACACACAAAATAACTAATATTAAGCTTATTTGATATAGAAAATCAGCCCCCTTAGACAAGGTACAAAACAATCTATCGATAGAATCGTTTCGGTTAACGCTCACACAAGAAAGAAAGTACACATCACCATCTCATTCTATTTCACGAACTTGTTAGCGATGGTGACAGATTACGTTGTACCTTGTCTAGGAGGGCAGGTCACCTTACACAGAACAAGGAGTAAACATATTGAACGTATTGCTATTACTTGTCCTGTAGTCATAACAAAGCAGTTCCCTGTCTCTCTTGATACGTTTCGATTGTCGATAACAGGAATCCGAAATGCCGTGATAGCAGAATTCTGTATAATGGAATAGTGCACAGATTTCCATCTAGGGAAGGAATTGTGACAGTGCGTTTCACACTATAACAGAATATTTCCATTTCTTAATGGCAAACAGATGCTATACAAAATGGATTCCGTTAGTCGCTCCATCTCACCATTGCCTCGAGGGGCCGTGCGCAGCGTAAAAACCCACTGTAATATTTTTTATTATTTACAAATGTTCTAAGTTGCAAATATATCATTGAAAATTCTTTCGTGATCCGAAAGACGTCCCAAAGTCATAATTTGTATAGTATTGTTATTTTTTCTTTATCTATTTATTATTTATTTCACAATAAAATTATGTACAAAGTGCGAATGCCATATTGCATATAGCATTAATTCTATATTGCATTCTCTACCAATTAACTATTAGGTAAAAACAGAAAGCATATGAAGGGCAGATGTGGAGAAAAATATGTGAGGTAAGTACGTACATAAGAAATATACATATGAAAAAATTACATTTAATTATATATATACATATATATATATATATATATATATATATATATATATATATATATATATATATATATATATATATATATATATATATATATATATATATATATATATATATATATATATATATATATATATATATATATATATATATATATATACATATATAACTCTGTGTATTATCAACGCCAAAACTGATCATGAATCAAAAATGACTGACATGATGATTATTATAAGACACAGGGGAATATTAAAATAGAATAAAGTGAATACGTGATGTGAAAAGCAAATGAACAATTGAATTATACAAAATAATTCAAATTAGTCTTCTCATAGTCGTTCAAAAACCTTCTTATATTAAATTAAAATTAATTAACTTTGAAATTTAATTAATAATTAAATTTAATACGTTTATCTACTACTAATTGTGTTAAAGTGGCTTCTTCTAACTCTGAGTGTTTCTAGACTTTTTATTGTATATGGAAATTACAGAGATTATTAAGATAAAGCAAGTTACCAGCCATTTCGGTTCCGGCATAGAATATACCCCTTCCTTTCCCGTGGGTGTCGTAAGAACCGACTAAGGGAGGGCGAGGGACAGGCAGCAGCGTTCCCCTTAAAACATCTCTAAAGCCTGACTAGGATTACCAATCCGACTGCCGAGCATGGCAATTAGTGGCAAACCCTCCAAAGAGGAGACTTATGTTCAGCAGTACGCAGTTATAGGCTGGTATGATGATTATGATGAAGTTATCAACTATGCAATGCAATTTAGCGCCTGCAAACTTTATCATTCCGTCATCTTATTAAGTACCCATGTACTTAACCAACATAATATACATGTACCCAAGTAGGATCTGTATGCCCTTATTCTAGAATCGGACAGATTTCTAGAGAAGAACACCCCTGACGCAGCAGTCAATAACATATTAAATTCTGCAATAGAATTGAAACCAAAATAAATAGACTAGAGTTTGTCAACAAGTCTAAGAATAAAAATTATTTCTATTTGTAGTACTTTATAATAATATCTTAACATTGTTTTTCCGCTACGTGTAGGTACATTCATACTCATAAATTATACATAGATTGTCGAAGTAAGTGGGTATATAATATGAAATAAAGGAGGATCAAGCCTTACATGTTTGACATTTGACTGAATAACTGTGAACTCATTTCGGAATCCACGGATCGCTTAACCGGGATATGTAACATCAATAAAAATCAACCTAAACCTATTCCAGCAAATTCATATCACGCCACGTGTCAAGATCATAACACAAAGGCAAGCTGTCAAATTACAACAGCATTAAAGAGGGTGTCGCTCACTGCGTGAGTAAATAGAGTAGCTATATAATACAAGTACAATTTGTTCACCAAAAAATAGCAATTTCAATAATAAAAATTGTACGCAATCGTACATACTCGTATTTTCTGGATACATTACATTGAAATATTTGAATTTAGAACTCGAAATTGAATGCTAACAATTAGAAATGAAAACTAACAAAAATTGTTGTTGAGATCTTCCCGTAAGTGATATCACTTATATTAGAAGGTCACGCTCCAACGTACAAATTACATTACCATAAAGTGAAGAAATAATAAATATATTATATGTGCGTATGAGTGTATGTGTGCGTGCATGTATGCGTGTGCGTGCGTGTGCGTACACACACAATCACACACACGTGTGTCTGTAACAACCATGCTAGTATAGCGGTTTAATACAGCGCCTTATTTTACAATGGTCGCAGGTTTGATTTCTGCGCAATACAAATATTGCGCAAAAATATTATTATTAAATTGAAATTTGAAATATTTTTAGATATAACAGACTCATTCTTTTTACAATTGAAGTCACTTTTTTGCGGAGCAACCTTCCATTTTATTTAAGTATTTATTTAACTTTTTATTAAATCTAAATACATAAAAAAATATACAATAGAAAATTCAATTAAAATATAGTACAGATCAAATTATAGAGATAAGAATGTACAGAATATGGTCTTATCGCTATGGCAATCTCTTATAAACAACATTTACTTATTGGAGAATATGTAGTAATCAAACAAATCATTGCCAGCTCTATTAAATGGGCTCTTTAAATGACTACTCCACGTCACGTGTGGCTCGATATTAAAAGTCCCATTTCAAGTGGCGGTTGTTATTGCTCCAGTGGTCGCGTCAGCTGTCCTTGGCCACCGACCCTTGTTACCCCGTCCTTCGTACCTTCAGTTCTTTATGAAAGTCCACGATCAACAAGTGGCAAAGTAATTTGATATAGTAATTTCGAGCGAGGCCGTTACCAACATTTTTACGGTACATTAACGCTGGGTCGGTTAATTGCATAGAATAGCATATGGCGTATATCCGTTCTTATTTGGTTAATTTTAGAACGTGCGATTTGGGTAATGGCCTCACCACCTGTGAAATCTACAGAGATTTTAATCAACGCCGCCCGTTATTAAAATCGGTTTATTAAAACTCTTATACGAACAATATTTCTTATAATATGTTCAAATATAACCGGCATTGCCGTGTGGTCCCGGTATAGAGTAGGCCATCCCTTCCTATCCCGTGAGTGTCGTTAGAGCCCACTAAGAGAGGGCGAGAGATGGGCAGCAGTGTCCCTCTTAAAACATCTCTAAATCTTAACTGTGATTGCCAATCCGCCTGCTAAGCGTGGCAATTACTGGCAAAACCCCCCAAGGAGGAGGCTTATGTTCAGTAGTGGATAGTTAAAGGCTGATGATGATAACCAGCAATATTCTTCATTATCAAGCGATATTGATAAGATTCCCTATCATTTTATCAAGGATATTATTATGATAAGAGAAAATATATTATTTTAGTAAAATTTATTACTCTGCAAGTTATCTAATAGAATTTTTAAATTAGACAGTCCACTGTTGAACACAGGCCTTCCCCATAGACTGTCATAAGGAATGGAGTCGTTCCTTATGGCAATTTATTATAGGGGGGATTTTTCCAGTAGTTTTCAATTTGACTTTTGGTGATGTTTAATAGGGATATTGCTGCCCATTCCTCCATCTTTAAATTTCCTTAGTCACTTCTTACGATACCTACGAGAAAGTAAGAGACAGCCTATTCTATGACGGGACGACACGACTGCTGTATCGGAATACAATATTTAAGTCACTGCTTAAGGAAATGTCCCCTTTAAAGTAATAATTTTAATATTAAATTTTTGGTGATACTTTTTTCCTTTAAAACTTTTTATTAACTCTTCGTATGGTAATAGATTAAAAATACACAATATTACCACTCTTCATCCATAAGATGTAGTAAAAGATATCATAGGGAACAAATAACAATACACAATTGCAAAAAACAAATACAAAACCAATTGTCAAGGTGGTAATGGAATATTGGAATTCACCTACTAAAAATAGAAATCCCTTCGAAAATGAAAGTAGTAGAATGCCGATGGATTTTTTAAGTAGGTTAGTATACTAATTTATAGGTATGTAGTACTTTTGTTTATAAATCCACAGCTTTTTCTAACATATAATAAACTATATTTGTTATATATTTTTTATGTGTCCATTTAAGATCAGACCGCTTTCGCTATATCATATATATATATATATATATATATATATATTGGGATTGTTCCTTATAATAATCTTTAGAGAAGGCCTATGATATATGACATTGATATTTAGACAGTAATAGGTATTTTTATTACATTTTGAAGTTTTTTATTTACATTTTGAACTTAGAATGGCAAACAAGCTGACGGCCTACCTGATGGAAAGTTACCACTTTCCATATAGAATCCGTCGCCTATAGAAATGTATATTGTGAAAATAAAATGTAAATTAAAAATATAACAAAACTTCAAAGGATATGCTGCAAAATGGATACCTCTTTAACTACTGGCCGCTTACGTTTTAACTATACAAAAGTATGCAAAAAGTGTTATAAGAAATTTTAAAAGCCAACGCGATGGTACCGTTTAGAGCTGTAGATTAAACGACATACGACACTGAAAGGCTTTGACACTCGACGTATGAGTAATTGAATGTACGTCCAAAGTAAGTCGCTTTTAATACACGGGATATTAATGCGTCGAACTTTGTAATTAGTACGTCGAAATTTTACCTACGGTTAAAGTCGGTAATGGATATTTAAAAGTGAAATTGCTTGCCACTGGAGTTGAAATTCCTCCTTTGCTATATGGAAAATCAAATTTTCCTTTTTTATTTATTTACGTATTAAACATTTTAAAATGTCTCTCTTGGTATATTATTATTTATTTATTAAATGCAAATACAAATTCTCTTATTTATTTATACACAATATTAAACTTTTTTTTTTATACAACTTAGAATGGCAAATAAGCTGACAGCCCACCTGACGGAAAGTGGTAACCGTCGCCAATAGACATGAGCAGTACCATGGACATAACAGAGTATACTGTTTCGCCCATGATACCCCTCATGCGTTGCCATTTCTGAGGACTCAGGTGTTATTCCTCTATACCTAGTAAATTCACACCATATCCCACCCTTCAAACTACATCTTAAATGTAAAACATGTTCTTTTTTATAATTACATGAATAAATAATCGGAAATAAAGTAACAGCAACTTTACACTCATTTTATTGCATTATAAAATATAAAAATAAAATATACAAAACCAATATAACATATTGAAATCGTGTACTAAATTTTAGAAGAAATATGAAGGAAATGAATGCATGTTTAACATTAGCAAACACAAAGGGTTCCACGTCCAACGTACGAGTAATTAAATTTAAAAGTATTACTACATACGGACTAAATTGAAAGGTAGCAAAAGAAGGTCAATTTATTTTAATATAATAGCAACAGATTTGTTATATAGATAATAATTAATAGGTATATAAATTGTTATATTTATAATGACTATTATTTCAATTAGTAAGTATATTATAAATGAACATATTCCTTTTTAAAAGGTAGGAGCCACACTTGCAATTCCTCTATGGCTACAGGTGCTCATGAGTACTGGTAGTCTATCTATCAGGTATCAGGTAAACCGCATGTTTGTTTGCCTCTGTACTCTTGTGTTATAAAAAAAATACATATTGTCCCGAAAACAATGTGCGTTTAATTTTGAACGCTCCATGATAAATGATGAGATTTTTCGTTATAGTAGGCAACTGCGGTTGCCAAACCGCCTGCCAAGCGTGGCAACTAACGTTCTTATGGGGATATCTATATTCAGCAGTCGACAATACACGACTAATATGATGTTGATGATGATGTAGATATTATATGTTTATATTATATATATATATATATATATATATATATATATATATATATATATATATTTATATTTATATAAAAAAAATTATATTACAACAAGAAATTTTTGGTTCGAAAGGAAAACTGTAGCTTTCGGTTAAATTTGAATGTTGTGACTACTATCATAAACCGTGTTTTGATCACAAACCAAACAATGAAGGTTGGTTTGTGACCACTTGGACACACATAATGAAGGGGGCTAACACAATGAAGATCCATTCAGAATTGATGAAAAAATATAATCGGATTAAAAAATTCCTCCTTTTAGAAATGAATAAAAAAAAAAAACAGAATGACCGTGACATTGAATGTGGCTGACATCCAAACGTTGGATGTTAATTTAATTTTCCGTGCATCTCTTCGGAATAATAAATGGGCAGGTGTACTTGTCTCACAAACATAGATGGAGAATAAAAAGATTATTCATGTTTTAAGGTTCTATTTATAACGAAATGATTGTTAGCTCTCTGATTCTTGTTTAGTATTATCTACCCTCGAACCATCGACAAAAAGAAGTTTCTATTACAAGATTTTTTTACAACGGGAACGAACAGATAAATCAGTTAAATAAAAGAATTCTTCTTTAATACCACTTAATAAATAAGTGCTTAATACTGAATGATAATGTACAGTCAACGAATGCTAATTCAATCGTAAGAAATTATTTTATACTTATTATTCAACGTGTTCACTGGCCAAGACAATCTTACATACATCTATATTGGAATAGTTTACTACAAAAATAAAAAAAAAGATAACAGAAATGTCACTCGACAAAATAAACATCAACTATTTTCAAATTTGAATTTAGAATGTGGAATCGTACGTCTAATAGAAACATAATTGTAGTAAAGTTCTTATCTAATACTAGATCCACAAACCATGTACACAAAGAAGTCTCCATTACAGGAATGGTTTCCTAACATAACGAGAACAAATTCAGATGACAAAACCACACTAGTTCCCTAATATGACTTTACGACCTTTCAAACATGCACCAGCTGCGTTCACAGAACTCATCAACGCGGCAAAGTTTGTACCATAAAAAATTCGGCAACTCATCGTTCTATATGGGAGAGCGAATTGGGCTCACTCCAAGTTATAGTGGTAAAGTTTTAGTGGATTATAAGTTTGGAACACGCATAAGGTCTATTTTATGGGGAATTTTAATCGTTTTTCAACCGACTCCAAAAAGGGGGAGATTTCAACCCCATTTTTTTCTTTTGGAGATTTATGTGCAGCAGTATTGTCAATAATTCTAATTGTTTTCGTAGGGTTTACATAAATGAATATTATTATTATAATAATAGGTTATGTTAATTTTTTTTTTTTTTATCTTATTACTTATATTTTATGCAAATAAAAAAAAATATATTGCCTATTGAATGTTGATATTTATCATATTTTATTTTTTGATTAAGTTTTAACCGCGACATTGTCCGCATGACGGAGGTATTTTTACTAACCCAGATGCAAAACTGCTTATATCCTTCTCCATTTCATATAGTACTGTATTTACCAAATTTCATACTTTTATTTGATTAGTAACGAACAAACATACTTTCACATTTTTAATCATCAACATCTTTCTACCTTTATCCTAATTATTATTTGTGGTCAGCGTAATATGTTTTTCTCTTCCATTCTTCTCTATTCGCAAACATGAAAAAATATTGTAAAAATTTGTGCGGTCCCGTTTTCTCCTTTGCGTCATTCTACGATGGAGCCGCATAAATTTCCTTTCCGTTAGATGTCGTAAGAGGCAACTAAGGTAACTTAATGGTTAGGGAATATGTAGCAGCGTCCCTCTTAAAACATCACCAAAGCTTAACTGCAGTTGTCAATTTGCCTACTGAGCAGGGCAACTACTGGCAAAACTCCACTTTATGGTGAAGACCTGCGTTCAGTCAACGACAGTGGACAGTTAACGACTGACATGATGATGATGATGAGTAAGTTTTTTTTTGGAAAATTATATATCAATTAAACAAAAAGATTAATTTTAACGGATTTTACAACCGTCTTGGCCATTTGAAAATAGAATTAGTATTTTAAATCAAATTTTCGTTTTTGAGCTTTGTGTGACAATTCTTATAGGTGGTTTTTTAATAGATGATAATGGAATGGTAATCCCACCCGCGCTATCGGTATACACAGGCGAGGCACCTGTGAGAGATGATAAGTGAAAATGAAAGAGCATGTCAGTTAGCACATCGTGATAAATACACCTGGAATTCAGCACGATGGTTTCCATGGGGGGCTACGTGGAGGTCGACCTGACGGGGTATATTGCTAACAATCCCTTCCCCCCAATTCTTATAGGGTCTCTTTAACTGTATATTGATCTATTTGACATTATGCTGCTAATACATATCTAATATATATTACAAAGGGCTGAGTAAGTGGTTTTATAAAAGAATATAAGAACGAGAGGAAAGATTAGGGTCGGACGCGGTATAAAAAATATGAGGGGTAAAATTTCGGACTAATTACTAAGTGATTATAAACAGATTTAGTAAACTTGACAGTAGGGCAAGGGTAGGTATTCATAGTAATGCAATTAACGAGTGCCGTTACTGCGTCTTTTTTAATATGCACTCATTATAATTTTAGATTTCTCTTCGCAAAGCAGTGGTTTATTAATGACGAAATCATTGAAGAAACCAACACGAGAGCGGAAAATAAAAACGAAAAGACTCATTAAAATTGGTTTGAACTTAACAAACGCGTAATTAAACCAAAAAAAAAAAATATATAGATGAATTTATAATTTCTTCCTTTTTTACTTGTTCTGATAGACTGATCTGCGTTAGACATAGCAGAACCGCTTTTTTGTTACATAAGTTTCCGCTAAAAGAAATTTCTAGAAATTATCATTTTTTATGCAACTTAGATGGCAATCAAACTGATGACCTACCTGATGGAAAGTGGTCACCGTTGCCTATAGATATGAACAGTACCATGAATATCATAAAAATATTCTGTAATACTCATGGTAGCCTTCATGCGTCGCCATTCCTGAGGACTAATGTATCTACTCCTCCGTACTTTGTAATTTCACTGCCCTTTGACTGAAACTGAAACACGAAGGATGGGATATACCTTTCGTCATGCGCTCCTGGCATAGAACCACCAGCCACACCTTCCTTTTCCTTGTGTATCGTGAGAAACAACTAATTGAGCTTAATGGTCGAGGATTACGCAGTAGCTTTCCTCTTAAAACGTCACCAAAGCCAAACTGCTATTGCCAATCTGCCTGCCAAACGTGACAACTACTAGCAAAACCTGTCAATGGAGAGAACTACGTCATCAGTAAACAATCTGCGACTGATATAATAATGATAATCCCGCCCTTTAAATAGAAACATAGGTATATAAGTTCAGTAAAGACACGAGTAGGACACAAAGATAACCAAGCAGATTCACAGTTAACAGTTAGTATATTTCAGTAGAAACAATTTGAAAAAGAAATTAAGAAACAGATCATAAATAAAAAACAATGGGCGGCCATATTCTAAAAGGGTTTAACGCGGCCAAAGTCAAGGTAAAAAGCTAGTAAATAAATAATAAACCTCAGCGGCAACAGTCGGCGGGATGCCTTTATCCTGTTGTGTACTTTATAATTAATAATTCCATCAAAAACATTCCATGGTAAGAGCGTTCGTACTGTAAGAGAAACGTTGATGAAGTAATATTAATAATGGAGGGAAAATTTAAACCGATGATAGATAAAATTTTAAAATGTATTAAATTATATTAAATACTAGCGGCCCGGTACGTACTTCGCTACGTATAAAGTGAAATAATAAAAAAAAATATATATTAAAGATTAAAAATTTAAACACAAAGCAATAATTATCGCTGACAATTTGCTTTAATCGAAGTACGTCCAATGATAATGAAATGACCGCATGAATGACATAACAACATGCTTGTACTGTCAATACTGAAAAAGTTTCAATTTGATAGCACAATCCCCATCTTAAAAAAAGTTTGAATTTGACACAAAAATCCTCATTAACAAAATGATCCGCCATTTATTGAATTCATTTGTTACAAAAAATGTGATAAATGAAGAACAAAATTGATCGAACACCAATTTTGTGCAAACTTCACATAAACCATCTACTAAATAGTCCGAACAAAGCCTAAACATTTGGTTTGGATAGGTGAGCCCGTTCTTGAGTTATAAAATTACAACGAAAAGTGGCATTAATTTTTATATATAATATATAGATTTATTTAACGATAATCTAAAAAGAATTATGTTTTTTATTAATTTCCTTAATCGACTTCAAAGAGAGGAGTTTCTTAATTTAACTATTTTTTGCATCATTTTAATGCGCAATATAATATAATATCTCCACCCGTTTTGCGCTGCTTTTGACAGTCAATTTAGACTTTCAAAATAGATTTTATTATTAAATTTTCAACTATGAAATAAAATATACAAAGTTTTACGAGATAGGTATAATAAAAACTGTGTTTATATTAATTAACTGACATTTTATTTTAATAAGTAAGCCAGACTTTTATTAAGTGTCTACTAAATAATGTAAGTAAAAATACTGTCGTAAAATTTATAAATGGCAGTTTTCAAATGGTATTTTTTATTGCAATTCCTTCAATCTATTTGTTTTATTTACTACTTATAATAATTTATTACAAATATTTTTTAATTAATTTAATTTATATTATAATTTATTCAATAAAAAAAAAACAAATAGGTTATACAGTTTGTATGTTTAGAATACGTAATATTGTCAGTATCTCTGATATCTATTTATATTTATAGTGATAAACATAACAAATTATAAATTTAACTATTAAAGATTATTTAAAACTTAGAATAATAAAGAGACCCAATAGACTGGCTATATGTTTAGCGTATAAAAAAATATATATAACAGCAAAAAATTGTTATTAGAAACAATATGATGTTATTGTAATTAAAAAAAAATAAAGTAGATAGTATCAAAATATAAAGCGTATGTATTTTTTTATATATTTTTCCATCATTACCGAAACTGTTATAAAGGATACGAGTTATCGTGACAAGAGATTGGATAAACAAGGTGTAAAATTCTCCTTGGGGGAGAATTCATATAGGAGATAGGTGGATTAATCGAGTAGAATGTAGTTTCACATTGTTTTGTAAAACAATATTGGTTGAGATAACGTTGGATTACCCACATCCTTTCTGACTTGTATACCCATAATACTAGTTTAAACAAAAGTAAACTGAAACAAAGAGTGGCATTGTTTATAAGCGTAATTTGATATTTTGTTCCATTTACAATTACCTTTAATCTATATCGTATCAAATCTTCCGGGTTAGACAGATAAAAAGAAAGAAGTAAATAAATGAAGAAGTGTTGAAGGTATCTGTTATATTTATTTTTTAAAATAATTTATAAATTAATTTGTATAAAAGAGTATTATTATCATACACATATACATCTTTCGTAACAATTTTTAATTAAGATATAAAAAAAAGATTGCACGTTTTATTTGTTGATATATGCATACTATAATTATTATAAAAAAATTGCACAAAAATACCAGTATAGGTATTTTCAAAGACCTATTACTATTCATAATTACCTCAGCTTCTTTTACACAATTTTCAGAGAAAATTTCTTTCGTGAACGTTCAGGGTGTGGAATGAACCCCCCGCCGAGGTTTTCTCTAGAGGCTACAGAATGTGGTTTTTCTAAAAGTGTACTCGTATATTAAGGTTACTGCAGGGCCGGCAACGTGCACGTGACTCCTCAAGTGTTACAGGCGTCCATGGGCCACAGTAATCGTTACCATCAGATTGGCTATCTGTCTATATTCCGAAAAGTGAGATCTGGTGTTCGAGATACAGGCTTCATAACCTAGTACAGATTTCAGCTCTCAAAATCCTTCTAAAAATAAATTGTAACCTATTTAGTTATAAGCTTCTATGAGAGAAATAAACCATTATTATTTCTAGTTATAATTCCATAAATGTACACTGCATAAATTGCACAGCGAACTTAGTGTCCATATATCTCGTTTGACGCATAGGGTTAGGCAGTTAACAGCAGTGAAAAGCGTTTTGTCAAAGCGAAATGAAAGGGACTTTTTGCGTTTAGTGTTTTAAATCGTATCTGACAGTATTAAATATTTGTTACGACTATGCTACTGTTCGTGTTGATAGGCGATGAGACCACTTTTCATCGGGTGGGCCAAGCTTGTTTGTCATTTTTAGTTGCATAAAAAATTGTGATTTGTGCTTAGATTATCTGCAATACATATTAATGCGTGCAGCCATCTTATATATATATATATATATATATATATATATATATATATATATATATATATATATATATATATATATATATATATATATATATACACGCATATATACTTTTATTACTAATATAATAAAACTGTAACTATAAAATATGGGAAATATTTAAGAAAAAATATATGAAACTCTCAATAGGACCAATATTCGTCGCAACAATAAAATATTTTTTAGAAATCTTGTCTGACTGTATGTAATAATAATTATCCAAATCTTGTCAATTTATGTATATTCTAAATGTGATTCTTAGGTAGGTACTGCATAATTTCATTACAATGTTTTACTAATGTAGGACGACCTCCGTAGCGCAGTAATAGATACTGTTATATTGGAAAATGCACTAAGTACTCGTAATATGAATAATAAAACTGCTTCATCTTCATCATCTATTCAGCCATTATCCGTCCACTGCTGGACATAAGCCTCCCCTATAGACTGCCATAAAGAACGATCCTGAGCCACCTATATCCACTGACTCCCTGCAATGCATTTGAGGTCGTCTCTCCATCTAGTGGGGAGGGGCGATCGTTCTACACTACGTTTATTCGTACGCGATCGCCACTCAAGAACCTTTCTTCCCCATCGATTTTCGGTACTACTTATATAATATAATAAAACTGCTTACGGCAATGTAACAGGTAACAACATTTCTTCAGATTCTATAAACAAAAAAATAGTGCCGATTGTATTGGATTATCGGCGTAAACATTCCTTTTTTCTATTTCTCTGTAATTATTTGGAAACAATACAAATATTTATTAAAATCAAGTATTTTTTTTTTTAAAAAACAGAGATCTGATCCGCCCAGTAACAGTACATTGCTTTGTGTTAATCAGCCCCAGGCCCGACTTTCAGTCGAACCAATTAAGGAATTGAACTTTCTGAATTGGCTTGGGTTCCAGTTTTGGATTATGCTTTATTTCTCATTGCTGATTCCTCATATTATAGGAGTATCATAGCTTGAGAGTCAAGCGATTCATTATGTAGCTCTTAAAATTTTATTATCAAACTTGATTACAATACAAATAAAATATTGGTTGCCTGGAAGAGATCGCTTTTAGTGATAAGGTCGCCCATTGTTTTCTCATTGTGATTATTTCTTGTAATTGTTTATATTTATAATAAGTTTACTATTGAAATCTTTTAGAGGAAACAATCAGTCAGAAATAGTAATAGATATTTACTTCTTTTCGGATGCAATTATGTTCAGAAGGTGGAAGCTTTAAATAGAAATTTATATTTACACTGATTTTAGTTACCTCTTATTTAGATATAAGTGTTCGAAGTTTAAATATACTGTTTATCCACTTATTGCTAATTACCTGTACTAAAATCGTTGCATGATAAACCTACAGCAATGTTTATTACTATATGTTAGTTATTTAGTTATTAGTTAGAAGTAAAATTATATTCTATTCTATTATATTCCATTCTGTATGAATCTATTTCTTGTCTAAACTTAGAACCTTAGATCGTTTCAAGGCATGCGTGAAATAGCACTTAGAGAGTGGACATAGTGCGGTCCTTTGCTGAATATGTTAGAATTTTCTCCTTTCAGTTTCATGGATATATTATATATTGTCCTGTGTGTATTCGATAGAGTGGTCATATGCTAGGCTATTTTTTTTTATACAACTTAGAATGACAAACAAGCTAACGGTCCACCTGATAGAAAGTGGTAACCGTCGCCTATAGACATGAGCAGTACCATGGACATAACAGAGTATATAAAATATCTATATATTTTTCACTTTCATCTAGTTATTTTCTACGTAAGATTTTTGTGTATAATTTGCTTACTTTCGATGCTTTAGTGCCTCTCTAGTAAGTAACACATATAGTTCAATTATCCCAAATCCCATAGTATTCTATTCTCATCGGATGGAATTAAAAAATCAGAGAGATTTCCTCGCTCAAAATAGAAAACGATTTTCAAGTGACTACAAACACGTTCCGTTTGACCTTTCGTTTTGATCTAGTTTACTAACAGTTATATATTAATTTTGTCAAATGAAATCAACTCATTGAATTCAATTGATTTGAATAAATGAATGAAAATTATTTTTAGAGATTATAAATATTAAATATATTCACACAAACAAAATGAATAATTAATTACATAAACTTTAAGTTAAATTTCTTTTTTATGAGAGGAATGTATTGTTAGTAATGGGGAGGTTAGTCCCCATTGCTATCAATATACCCTATCAGGTCAACCTTCACGCAGTTCCCCATGGAAGCTATCGTGACTAATTTATCGCTGAATTCGTCACAATGGGCTAACTGACCTGCCTTATCATCCTCACCTATCACCTCTCACTGGTACCCATGCCATTTTCACCCATTAAAAAAAAACTTATTTTATAAGTAATTTGCATAGAAGTTGTATAAAATACTGTCTATCACAAATCTACTGCTGTATGAAATAGTAACACATCGTATTGTCTTTTTCAAATATTTTATAAATAAATCTTGACAGTTATTTGACATTACCCAAAACCCAATGCGAGGGAAATTAAATCACTTACAAGCCACAAAACTCATCCTAAAAATTATAATAAAACATATGTGTTGTTAAATAAAGAAAGAATATTTTTACAAAAACATGGGGAGTGCTCTGAAAAATTGTTCGAATTGATACCTGCTGCTGATTTTCACCATCGTACAACCCGCACACAAACTAAAATTTCATCCCAACCATCTGGGCGAGTGGCGGTCCTCCACCGTGCGTTTTTCAAGGCAATTTCTCCCTCGCACAACTACTTTTTGAAATCAACTTCCAGCAGCAGTATTTCCGAACCGATACGACCACATAACCTTAAACCATACATAACCATAAAAGATCCTTTTTTAATTATACAGCACTATCATACCTACTAGTACAACAGTTAGTCCATTACCTTAAGGTTGTCTTGAAAAGATTGCTCTCAGCAATAAGACCGCCTTACTGTACTTATACAATTGTATCGTTGTGTTTGTAAATTGCCTTGCTTATTTCTTATATTGTATAATGCAAATAAAGTATACTCATTCATTCATTCATTCATAACCTTCAAGAAATGAGAATATTCCTTTTTAAAAGGCCGGCAGCACACCTGCAATGCCGTTGGTGTTGTGGGTGACCATGGGCGACGGTAGTTACTTACCATCAGGTGAGCCGCAAGCTCGTTTGCCCCCTGTGTTGTAAAAAAACTAAATTATAATTAGCAATATCTATGTATTTAAGTTACAATATATATATACTGGTATATAACTATATACTAATGAATATGTTAAAAGTCTGTTATCCAAAAATAATGTTATATACCAGACTCTGGAATATAATAGAATAGAATATTCGAAAGTAAATATCCGACCGACATGGGCGATATCGAAATGTGTGACGACCTTTTTCCGCCCTCAGTCTGTCCAGAGGAATCCAATATCGGATTGGTATCCATATTACCCATGTCTAATTATCACTACGTGTATCCTGCGTCTTCGCTTTATACTTCACTGTCATTATATAGTATAAAAAAGACGCTATCCGTCTGTCTAATCCTATCTATACTTATATCTTTAAAACTACATAACGGATTTTGATGCAGTTTACTTTAATAGATAGAGTGATTTAAGAGGAAGGATTATATGTATAATACATGCATAATATAATAGAGAATCACTGATAATTTTAGAGGTTTCTAATGTGATGTTGTAAATAAACACATTTTTTTGCGCTTATATTGCAAACGCTGGCTGAACCCCACGAGAAAGATCAAAATAATGTACTACAGCATTAAACACCTTAAGAAGGTCTACAAAAAAGTCCGCGATGGTATATGTCTATCTCTTAGGGATAACTCACAATAACCATTTTTATCCTTTTCTTTTTACAAGAAGTAATGGCTTATTTACGAAGCAATTTTCAGCAATACAGCATTAATCCTTATGCAAATAAGTACCTTAAATACATTGTGCATTTAATATAGATCAATATGGCCCTAATTATATATTATAACATGTAATTTAAATAAATATTTTTGAAGATATTACAGATTTAACATGTAAGGACATAGCGGTTACAGTGGTACCGGCCGGCTGCATTGCACCCATGCGAAGCCGGGGCGGGTTGCTAATTTATTATAAATGTGAAAGTTTGTGTAGGTCATTGGATATTTTTAATCACTTTTAAATAGCTGAATAAACTGGGTACACAGATGAACTCAATGATATTATATTAAAATATAAAAGAAGAGATACGTTACGAGCAGACTGAAAATAGGCCTACCGATTGTGCTAATTAACGTGGCATTTAAATACAATTCCTTACAAATTACAAACATAATTTATCTTATTAGAGAATTCTTATTGTTTTAACCACTTCATCCCTTCTTAAGCGTTTAGTAATATGTCGAAATACCTATGTGTGTTTTCGTTGTATTCTGGGACTTTTTAAAGATATTCCCTGAGCGTATAACTTATTGGGAGGGGGAAGGAATTCTTAATAATGGAGATGTCAGTTCCCATTATTAACGATATACTCTGTCAGGTCGACCTCCACGCGGTTCCCCTGATGGTTATCACCTGGTGCAGCGCGTGGTTAATTCCTACTAAATTCGCCACCATGTGCTAAATGACCTGATTTCATCCTTACCATAGGCGAGTTCACAATTCCATCTTCATCCATTAAAACAAATAACTTATCTCGTTTAAAAAATAATTTCACTAATTAATAATTGTATTAATGATTAATAATATTTATCCTAATTCCCACATACAAAACAGTGGTGTAATGTTAGTATAACGTATATATCTATTCCCAACATTCTATTAGATTTGATGTTACCAATTCTACAATGGATTTTGATCAGGATATTCAGAAATTTCGAGAATAGTTTACCCTGTAACTCACAGTGTGACTTGGATCTTATTCATGTAACCAACTTGTGCGACTAGGTTTCAGTAGTTCAAATTAATACAAGAAATTCATATCAATTATATGGGATCGATGAATTTTGTGTATTGTTTGCCTTTTCGTTTGTTTATTGGTAAGAGAATGTTTATACATAGTTATATGAGAGTACATAACTTATTTATGTACTGCCATGCAACTATATGTACCATATGTACCATCACATCAACTTTTAACTGTCCATTGTTGAACATAAACCTACTCTTCTGGGGATTTTGCCACTAGTTGCCACGTTTGGCAAGCTACTTGCCAGACTTAGCTGGCGGGTTTGGCAACCGCAGTTATGTTTTAAGAGGGAGGGTTTTATTTATATATATGCATGTAAATATGTGACCAGTCCATTGGCACTTCAGCTTGCTTATCCTTGGGCTGGCCACATAGCTCGAAGAACCGACAACCGATGGGGAAGAAAAGCTCTTGAGTGGTGACCGCGTACGAGTAACTACAATGTAGGACGACCCCTCACTAGATGGAGTGATGACCGGAAATGCATTGCAGGGAGTCAGTGGATGCAGGTGGCTCATGACCGTTTTTTTATGGCAGCCTATGGGGGAAGCTTATGTCCATCAGTGGACGGATATATATATATATATATATATATATATATATATATATATATATATATATATATATATATATATATATATATATATATATATATATATACACATCATAGACACATTACTCACCCTTCTTTAGTTGCTATGCAAGAACGGTATCGTTATTAAGAAATCCTTTATTCCCTTTTAATATAATACCTGTCTGCTTCATCAGACACACGATAATTATATTCCATCTTGTATCCTTTAAATTGGCTTTTAATATTTCTTGTTTATTTTCGGTTATATCATTTTATGAAAATATTGCTAGTGATTTAATGCATCTCCTTCTGATGAATATTAAAACTTGTACCTTGAGACTATAAAGTTTTATTACTAGATATCATGTTACATCCGCATATGTAGTTACTTGATGTACCTAATAAATATGAATGTGAGTTTGTCTGTTAGTTTCTTGGTCTGTTAAGCTTAACTAGTAGTTATGAAATTTGATACAATATGTAGTTTTTAAAGTCAAGAAAGGCTTAGATTATTTTTTATCTCAATTAATTTACTTATTCCAGTCAAATGGACAAAGATATTGTCAAAAACTAATGAAAACAAACCGTTTAAACCGTCTTTCAAAGAAAACGTTCATGCTCACTTTTTTTACTTTATCCTAGCAGTAGGTACTTTATATTATTCTCAGTTTCGTGTATAATATAGTATATGTTATATATATGTAAGTGTATTTATTATTTATATATATTCATTCGTTTATATATGTAATTTTAGTATGTATATACATATATTAATAATTACTAGTAACGAGTATTCTGACACTTTCCTATGGTTGACTAGGAGAGAATGCTTTTAACATTAAAACCGCCATGTACACATATATTTACTCATGAATAAATAAATAAAATATAAGTGGCGAAATATATCGTTATTATTATTATTATTTTGATAAGAGAAACACAAATAAATTGTGCTCGCAAATAAGTAATTTTAGTCTGAAAAAAATAGCAATTTTAATTATAGAAAATTAACATTAAATCGGCATAAAAGTTGCGTTGTAACTGCGTAACAGGCATACAAAATAATACGGACAAATTGAGAAACTCGTCGTTTAGGAAGTTATTTATAAATTCTCCATACTTTAAGGTCCGCGTGGGCGGGTAATTGGGCAAAGAATATCGTTATGGACGGTGGTAGCCTTATTTAAATACCAATAGAATTAAAATAAATTCATGTGTATGCATAATATAGTAATAAACGCATAATATTAGAGTATCTTTCTATTAAGAAAAAATAATAATTTATTTACTTAATAAATATATATTTACTGATATTTTAATTTAAAAACTACCGGTTTAACTTCCGCGAGCACGAGCCTGACCCGCTCGTGTCACAGCGACGTTACGTAAGTTGTATAAAAAAAAATAGACTGGTCGCATAGCTCAAAGAACCGACAACGGATGGGGAAGAAAGATTCTTGAGCGGAGACCCCGTACGGGCAAACGCAATGGAGGACAACCCCCGCTAGATGGACTAACAATCCCAAATGCATTGCAAGGAGTCAATAAACGCAGGTGGTTCCGGACCGTTGCTTATGGTAGTGTATGGGGGAGGCCAGTGTCCAGCAGTGGACGGATAATGGATGAAACGACGATGATAATGATGATTGTTAGTAGTTAAAAAAATTAAGTTAATAATAAAGATTTATTGTACATAAAAATTTACAATCATGGGCTTACAGTAATTTCAAAGTAAAAGTATATATTTATAAAATGTGACATTATACCCAGCACATTAGTATCTAAACTAGGCCTAGCCTGTATCTTAGACACCAATGCCTTCAATTAGATACATATTTCCGTGCAATTTTGTTATATTATAATAGTACAAAATTCAATAACCAACATGTTTTATATTACTAAAATAGGGTATCTTTAAAATAAATTACAATGTTCTATCAAAAAATGTGCTTGTATCAGATCTAATTTTGTATTGATTTTTTTTATAATTTTTTTAATAAATAAACAAATAAACTTGTTCGTGATTCCAAACATCATAAAGAAGATGAAAAAAATGAAACCTTTTAGTTGCACGAGAACAGTGACTTTTAAATCATTTTACATGTAATTTAATAAGAAAACTTCGTGTCACTTCACGTTAAGACACCTGCCTACACAAAGGTGAAAAAGTTACAAGCCCGTGTAATACGGATATATGAATGGACATGAGGAAATTATAACCCATCCGTTTTTGACACTTGGATAAGTAATCCTGAAGAGGGAACTCCGAAAACAAAATACTCGAATTTTCTTAAACACTGAAAGAATTTTGTCAGGTGTTATTTTTTTTTAGACATGAGAAGTACCAAGGACATAACAGAGTACACTGTTTCGCCCATGATACCCCCCATTCGTTGCCATTCCTGAGGACTCAGGTGTTATTCCTCTGTACCCTTTAAATTCACGCCATATCCCACCCTTCAAACCGAAACACAGTCATGCAAACACAACTGCTTCACGGTAGAAACACGAATGGGTACCCAAGCAATCGACTTTTGTACAAAGTCTCCCTCTAGTAATATTCTGGTAATATTCATATTAATAAATTAAAGTATACATTTATATATACACATTATTGTACGTGTGCATATAAAAAACTATATGTATTTAATAAACGAACAGAGTTTCGTGCCTCCAGTCAAACTGTTTATAATTACTCTTTTCCATCGATCGGAAGAGATCGCTCTTAGCGATAAGGTCGCCCATTGTTTTCTAAGTGCAATATTTTCTTGTAATTGTTTATATTTATAATACATTTACTATTATTTAGTATTTATTACCTATCTGCCTTTCAATGTAATTTTATACAAATTTATTAATAGACCGCAGACTCTTAGACCTAAGAACATGTAATAGGGGGAAAGGAATTATTAATAATGAGGTCTAACTGATCCATTGCTAGCAATACGCTCCATCAGGTCGACCTCCTCGCGGTTCCCTCCGGAAACCATGATAGTTAATTCTAGTGGAATTCGTCACGATGGGCTAACTAACCTGCTTTTATAGTCATCCCTCACTAGTGCTCCGCCAACGTGTGCTGATAGCGCAAGCGGGGTTACCATTCCATGATCACCCATTAAAAAAAAAGAACATGTAATTTAGTACATGAATTCCAAATTTAATCTAGGTATCTTCCAGAATCTGTTATAATTTTTGGTAGTTTCACCAAGCAAAATATTTTTGCATATTTGTTTCCATTCGTATGTTATGTAATAGTCTTACATTCATCATTTATTATTTTACTAGTGTAATAATTATAATTTTAATCCACCACAAGTTACATTACATTTATATCCTTACTTAAATAGTAAAATCATCTGCAAAATTCTGATGATTTTTGTATTTTTTTTTACAACACAGGGATGTGTTGTAAAAAAAAATGCAAACGAGCATGCGGCTCAACTGATGGTAAGTGACCACCGCCGACCATGATCACCCGCAACACCAGAGGCATCGCTGACGTGCTGCCGGCCTTTTAAAAAGGAATATGCTATTTTCTTTCAAGGTTATGTTGTCGTATCGGTTCGAAAATACTGATAATAATAAATAATAATACAGCTATTAACTGTCCGCTGCTGAACACAGGCCTCTCCATAGGAGGAGGAACTATTGATAAAATCAATAGTTGCCATGCTTGGCAGGCAGGTTCGTAACCACAGTTAGGATTTGGTAACGTTTTAAGAGGGACGTTTCTACCCAAGTTAGGTTTCCATAGTCGCCTTTTTCAACGTCCACGAGAAACATCCCCTTCTCGTGTGTGTTAAGAGAGGCGACTAGGGGGAGGAGAGAGCTGGGCAGCGGCGTCCCTCTTAAAACATCCTCCAAGGCCTAACTGCGGTTGCCAATCCACCTGCCATGCGTGGCAACTACTAGGAAACCCCTTATGGGGAAGGCTTATGTACAACAGTAGACAGTTAACGGCTGAATTAATAAAAAAAATTGAGTTTGATTTGAGGGGTATAAGAGCAATAGAAGACAAACTAATATATTTTTTAAATTTTATTAGTCTATCTATCAGTTTATCTATTTTGGAATCACGTAAATATTTCTACACAAAATTGAATTCGGTTTTCGCCAGTCATATTGTTGAAGGTCTAATTTCAAATGTGATGTATATTTTATCTTAATACACCATCTAGAACAGGTTACCTATTTCCAAAGTCTACGACGAAGTCACGACCAAAAGTTAGTAACAAAATAAAATAAATAAACATCTTAATTACACTAATATATTCGGCAACTCAAACTAAAGCTAACCACTGATGCCAGATGCAGATTTCAGATTCTACGTGAACAGAATAAATTAAACATTACATCTTAATAAAGTTCCCGATGTAGTTACACGCGAAAGTGCTCCAACACATTATGCAAAACTGAACCCTTATCTTAACACAGTAAGGTTCATATACAGGTATTTCAGTAGCTGTCTCTAAAACAGAATACAGCTCTAATTATTTTTACTGAATACAGACTAGAATATTTTATTTCAAAATTACAATGATATAAGATAGGTACTTGAAGACATAACAGGAAATTACAGTATAAAGTCTTATTGCTCAGACAGTCAGTATTCTGCTTATTAAAATTACCTAAGTACGTAATTTAAAATGTATTAATATTTCAATACCACATATTTAAGTAGATACGAAATTAAATACAGCGGTGATAAACCAAGTTAAAAAGATGTATAGATACTCTATTATTTCCTTCAAGATACGATAAGATTATATTAGTAAACTTATTATAAATACAAACAATAACAAGAAAATAAACAATGTACGGCCTTATCACTAACAACGACCTCTTCCAGGAAATCTTTAGATGGAACGAATAATTTTTTCAGTTTCAGTTTAGTTTGACCGGAGGCACGAAATTCAGTTATTTTATTTAAATACACAAAAACACACACACACTTTTGATTTTTTAAGTCAACACCGAAAAGAGTAAGTTCTTAATTCATCTACATACTTTGTGATTACTATTACTACTACCACAGATAATTAAATACTATACTAGACTACTATAGTTATTTTTTATCTTTTACACACATACACACAGGCGCGCATGCGCGCGCACGCCCACACGCGCGAACACACACGCACACACACACAAAGGTGCGCACGCGCGCGCACAGGCACACACGCACACACATTTATGTTTAATATACGAATCACCAATTCTGACTCCGACTTTGATACTTTTTTCTTAGTTGATCGGTTTTAATCAAGTCTTGCATCCTATTCATTTACGACAATTAATGCTGCCAATTTTCTTTTTTAAATAACAAAAATTAATTGATTACCTTAAAATTATACCTCATTTTTAAATATCTATTTATATGTGTTACAAATGTAAAAAAAAAATATATATATCTGTTTCTTTATTATATAAAATCTAGGAATAATCGATTTTAACAAAATATCTCTTTTATAAGAAATCCGAACAGTGTCATTTATAAACGAAAGGGAAATTTCTTATAATGCAAATTCAAGCTTCGTAATAAAAGCTTTTAAAAAGAGACCGCACTTTGTTCCAATTGCAGCAAAAGATAAGATACCTATCACCATTTATATTTTAAGACAAAGCTCAAGAAAATGATCCGCTTTGCCTCATCAAGGACCCAGAGAAAAGTTTCCAATTGAATTTCCGGTGTAACGTACAAGAAACAGGTCAAAGGAAGATATTCTTGAAAATTTTCTATGTTATCGCTCTTTGTTTTTGACTTTAGAAAAAGTTGAAACATCAATCGCTTTTTAGCTTTGAGCTTTTCAGTAAACATTTCAGAAAGGCGATTTCAAATTGTATAATTTTAACGTATTGTTTTATAACAGGTGAAATCAATTTTGGAATAACTTATTAATATATTGCGACTAATACGACAAAATATATATTAAATACACAGTTTTACTGTAAAAGTAATCATTAAAAACATTTCACACAGTTTGGGGAGATATCGCATGACGTATATTTGAAGTACATGCATCTACTTTTTTTAAGTCTATTGACAATTTGAAAACAATAATTCCTATGACTTACCTATAACTTTTTATGACCAATGTACTATTAATTATTTTAAATATAACCATTGGAAAAATTCTATCGATATATAACACATTTAAAATTTAAATAAAACATTTCTTTTTATTATAGATAAAGTCATGGATAGTATTCTTTATCTATCTACACTTTTTGCTATTTCGTTTACTGACTCAATCATCAGTATTAAATTTCCTTCAGCAAACAGTTAAACGTCCCCTTTATGCACTCATAAAGCCAATTTATTTGGTAGCTTGCTCCACAGATATCGGCTTTGAGGCCAATTTTGTCACATGGCACGGCATACGCTTTGTCACTGTCATTGCTATGAAATAAATACATTAAGCAGTTAAATTTTAAATTAAATTCTAAATTTAATTTTTTTAAATCTGCAGAAGTGTTTTGAAAATTCTCATTTATTAATTTACAATTCGGTTCTAGGATTTGCTTTAATAATCTTGAAATATTTTGTAATAGGTAAATAGGTGGTTTAATGTCTATTTTTTATATTTATGAGTGATTTATATATAATAAATGTATCTTTCTCATTTAATAATGAATTTATCATTATTAAATGAGAATAATACATTTATTGCTTTTTTATTTTGTAAAGTAAAATGTTTCCTCTCATTTAATCTTCAAACAAATTTCCGTCATAGCATACATTGCATGAAGAATTAGAATGTGTTTCTAGTAGTCTATATATAGTCTATATTTTATATCATCAAATATCATAAAGATTTTGAGTTTTCGAAAATCTATTTAAAAACTAAAAAAAGTATTTGTTGGATCAAAATTATTTTGTTGTATTTGGTTTAATTAGTTTCATTGTCGTTTATTTTTTTGCAAAACACAATATTTAATTAGACCTAATTTCGTCAAGCAAAATAAAATTGTTATCGTAAGATATTTCGCTCTATTCTTTTTTTTATTCTGGTAATGTATTTTTTATATCTACCTACATTATTGTTAGAAAATTACTAAAAAAATTCAAACCTGGTAAGATATTTTTAAAATTTAATAGTATTTTGTCTAATCTTGGTAGACATTCTATATAAATGAAAATCAATCGCCGAATGTAGGTAAATAAGCGCATTTACGAGGTCTGTCCGGAAAGTTCGTATAAAAGTGTTCTGGAATGCGAGAAAGAGGAGTGGGGAGGCCAGGTAAGCGCAGGACCCCTTCCTTATGTCCCTAACAATGCTTCAGTTCTGGTCTGACCGCCGTGCGGTGCGAACTGGCTTGTCACGCCATCTGTGAAGTTACCTCTTAACGAAACCCCGTATGGAGCCCGCTTCCGTTGAAGAGCAGCGCGTCGTAATCAAGTTTTCTCGAAACTCGGCAAGAAAAATTTTTGCCGATCTCAGAACAGTTTATGGGGATGATGCTGTGAAGGAACCAACCGTCCACAAGTGGCTAAAAAGATTCAGAGAGGGCCGAGACAATGTTGATTGTTTTTTTCGATGTTCGGGGATTGTCCATCAAGAATTCGTCCCTCCAGGCCAGACAGTTGATGGAAAATTCTACGTCGATGTGCTCAGACGCCTCAAAGCTCGTGTGGCACGAGTTCGTCCAGAATTGGCGCGAGAGGGGCGTTGGATTCTTCACCACGACAATGCCCCTGCCCACACCTCTCTTGTTGTCCGTGAGTTTTTGAGTAAAAATTCCATTATGACCGAACCCCCCCTATTCGCCGGATTTGGCCCCGTGTGATTTCTTCTTGTTCCCAAAAACCAAATTGGTACTTCGGGGGCGGCATTTGGGGGACATAAATGAGATAAAAAAAGCTAGCTGAGAAACCTACAACCAGAGGACTTTCAAGGAGCCTTCTCACAGTGGAAACGGCGTTGGCACAAGTGCATTATGTCACAGGGGGAGTACTTTGAAGGGGATAAAATTGATTTACCTGAATAATTGTAAAATAAAATTTTTAAAAAACTTTTATACGTACTTTCCGGACAAACCTCGTACTGCAAATTGTAGGACAATGTTTATATGAAAGAAAGTATTTGAAAAATTACACGAGATAGTGCACCCGTGCGAAGTGGGGGCAACAAGTTAGTTTTTATTATAATAAAAAATCTGAACTATTAAATGGATTGCCAATCGGCTCATTTATTATATAATTATTGGTTTGTCGATTTAACTCTTAATCTACTATGTTTAATTCATATCAAGCATCGATGCATTTCATTAGTTTTAAAATGAAAAAGTAAGATTAATTATCATCATCATCATCACCATATCAGCCCTTGACTGTCCCCTGCTGAACATAGGCCTTTCCTTTAGTGATTTTTCCAGTAGTTGCTACGCTTGGTAGGCGGGCGCTTGGCAGGAGACAAAACCTCAGTTAAACTTCGGTCATGTTTGAAAAGAGACGCTACTGCCCATTGAGTTCGACCACTGAGTTCCCTTATTTGTCTCTTACATCGCCCTCGGGAAAAAAAGGGATGGCCCATTCTTAAGATTTATTGTAATCAATATTAACTGTATCAGAATTAAACTTTACTGTTTTTATTTTTAATATAATATAATACAATTTAAAATCTATTTGTTACATAATAAACACGTACACCGCCAACTTACAATTAATAATACTGTTACTAATTCTACGCCTCTGAAAATGTATTTATCGTGACATGAATTTATCAAAATCTTGTACAGCTGGTAAGATTGAGTTTGAGGACTGTTCTAGAAACACAGATTAAATTAAATTTCACAATTAGAATATTCTAAGTAGTATCCAAGATAAATTGGTATTGAGTACAATTTTTCGACTCACTGTATCCATAAAAAAATATGATTTGAAAGAGCTTGTAAACAAGTATATTTAAATAAAGATGATTTGAATTCGTGTGATATTTCTACATTTTTGAAATACTATACTAATATAAAATATCTATGTATATATATAAAATATGAATAAATCAATAATTTAAAATTGTGCCTACAAAAAAAGACTTCATTTGTGACAATATCAATTATTTTAATTTAAAAACGTAAACTATTAAACCGACTTTGATAAAAATTTTAAGAGACCAATCTGTAAATACGTCCTGTCAGATAAAAAAAAATCCAAACCTATTTATAATTAATGGAGTTATAAGGTAAAAAAACGTAAAAAAAAGAGTTGCTTGAAAAAAAAAAACAAAGAAGCCGTCAAATACGCTATTACCTGTTTTTTCCTCGTTATATTAGATAAAGATAAAATACATTCTTAAATTCAACATTACGATTCTAAGTACCTATAAATAGCGTTCCTTTACAATTTAATATCTATAAATATAGCTAAATCGACAGTATTGCAACGAGGGTAAATTAAAAAAACATTAAAAAACGACTAGAAGCGGTTGATTATACTGTCTCCTAAATTAAGTCGGCGCGACGCAGGTGTTGAATATTTAAAAGTACGGGATAGAATCGTGACTAGGTACTTAGCCCGCACAGGAAGGGATTCCATTATTTATTTATTTTCCGGGAAATTTGAAATAACACAACGTAAGATTTACTTAAAAGTTTGGCAATAAAGTATGTGAACAGTTTTTGTAAATACTTTACTCAACTAGGTGTTATTATATCCTTATTTTATTTTATCTTTATTTGGTCTCCTAGCAATTGTTACACTGATGAGATATTAAGATTACTGTCTATTTATACATAGTGTACAATCATTTTAAGGGAAATATTTTGCGGAAATCGATACCATTGGTGAAATATTAATTTATTTGTTATTATATGCTGTATATATTAAACAGTGTGACAAACATACTAATAGTAGTGGAATTAAACAAAATATTCTATTCAACTAAAAATTTTTGTGTTTTTACCAAAATAACTATCAGCAAACATTTTTTTTTTTGCACATCTTAAAATGGCAATCAAGCTGTGATATAAAATGTGTATGTATTTTATTAACAACAATTATTGTTATTAATTAACAAAAACAAAAAAGAACTGCATGAAAATCAGTAATCAAAACATTTCTAATGAATTTTTAATTTAAATATTTATAAAAAATAATATTTTCGTAACGTTAATTAATGAATTAATTTTTTCTCTACAAAATAATTGAAAATTTACATTAATTTAAAAACATATACATAAAAAAATTATCTTTTGATTTTAGTTAATCTAAAAATAAACGATTCTATAAATTAAAGGTAAATGGAATATTATTATAAATAAATCTACCTTATAATTTTAATTAATCAAAAAGTAAGTGAAAAATAAAAATAAAAATGACGTCACCCCACAGACAATAAGGCCTTAAAATTTCCAATCACATCATCCGGATACTCGGCGGAGCTTAGCTAATTCGAGTTTTGTACGATAACACGCGCCGTGATAGCTCTAAACGTCTTTAAACAGTGATAGTAAGTAAAGCCAGTGGCTTACACTGATTGGACAATTAGCGGAATAGTATAGAGCATTATCAGTTTTTTTTTTATTTCAGAGTTATAATACCATCATCATCATCAGCCGTTATCTGTCCATTGACGAACATAGACCTGTCACATTAGAGGAGTTTTGCCATGCTTGGTAAGCAAGTTGGCAACTGCAGTTAGGTTTTGGCAATATTTAAAGAGCAACGCTGCTACTCATCTCTTAACCGGTAGGTAATAATAATAATACCATAGCTAATATTAATAACATTTATATGAAGGTGACACGTTCTGATATCAAGAATTTGTAGTCTTTATTCGTTGTACATGAAGGTATCTAAAGTAGCTTAACTAATGGATGACGGTTTTAGGTAAAAATAATGAGCTAATTATGGGTGCTATGAGCAATATAGATAGATAGATACTTTCCATTGTTTCTACCAAAAGATTACAGTACTTATTATAGATCCTAACAATTAGAAGAAATGTTAACATTGAGAAAACAATAGGCAGCCTTGTCGCTAAAATCTAAAAATGATCTCTTCCAGGCTACCTTATATAAAATTTATACAAGTCTATTTAAAAATAGAATTAAATAAGCTTTTTTTAATATAATCCGCCATCTTGAAACTGTGTCATTTATTAAATATTTTTTTGTTGTTAATTTATTTTATCGTTACCAACTCTTTAAACTCTCACATTTGATATCCATATTAACAGAGTCAATATAATTAAGATTGTATATCAATATTTAAAAACTAAACTACACAACCGATTTTGATTAAATCTCTATAGGACAAGTCTGTAAATGAATTCTTTCAGATAAAAAAAAGTTTTCAAAATTGAGGTAACAAACATAAAAAATGACTCCTTTTTGAAGTCGGTTGAAAATGTTGTGTGTTAAATGTACATCATATAAAATTTTCTATTTCAAAATAATTTACAATATTTTTTTTTTACACAACTTAGAATAGCAAACAAGCTGACGGTCCACCTGATGGAAAGTGGTAATCACCGCCTATAGACATGAGCAGTACCATGGACACAACAGAGTTTACTGTTTCGCCCACGATACCCCCCATGCGTTGCCATTCCTGAGGACTCAGGTGTTATTCCTCTGAACCCAGTAAATTCACGCCATATCCCACCCTTCAAACCGAAACACAGCCATGCAAACACAACTGCTTCACGGTTGAAACACGATTGGGACAGAGATACCCAAGCAAATGTAATGTCTTTTCAAAAGTGCTTCAATGTAAGTTTATTTGAATAAATGATTTCTATTCTATTCTATTCTATTCTATTCTATTCTATTCTATTCAATCGACTTTTGTACAAAGTCTCCCTCTGGTTATATTTATATTATTTAGTAGTATCATGGTAATATTTAGTATTGCATATTGTATTGTCACCAGAGCTAAAGTTATATGCAAAATTTCAGAAAAATCAATGAGAATGAATTTGTTCTAATACGGCTGTCAACTTTTGATCTAAATAAAATAACAAACATAACATTCTAAATAAAAACTTCTAAAATAAAAATTACTCTCCAATGTGGTTTGATTGTAATTTTTTTCCAAAGCCATTTCATGACGCGCCAATCAACATTGGTGTTGCCGACATCAACACAACTGTTTTTATATCATATATTTTTTTTTCTGTATGACATATAAAACAAAAATACAAAAATTGGAAATTGTATGTCGTATAATTTCCTCAAAAGGGTTATTTATTTATTTATGAATTCATGTATTTATTTGCATGTTTGTTTACTCGCTTACTTAATTATTTATATATTCTTTATTGTATAATAATTTTTTACAAATAGCGATCTTAATACCATATAGCATTCTCCACTCACTCACTTCATTCAGCTACCATTTTTTGTGACATTTCACGTGTGTCGCTGTTTATTTAGATGTAGGTGTGTGATCTAATCCTTTATTAAAACGTCTCTCAGTGGCGTTCTTCAAATGGGCACTTAAACAAGTATATTGTTTTAATATGCATAAACATTAAGGTTTGTTTTGTAATTAAAACTTCAGTGTTATGTAAACCCTTGCCAAAAAGGTTATGTATACCAATCCGCTGAGACTTGCTACTTCTTGTACTAAACGTTTTAATAATTACTTCCTTTGTTATTATGAAATGAGCATTTGAAATTAGAATTATTACAATAACTATCCTTCATTCATTCATTCCTCGTGTGAAGGTTTTGCTGTCTGATTTATGAAGTTTTTGTCTTTGTTGCAAGCTAAGGCATTTGATGTGTCCGCCATGTGATTTTGCCACCAGTCATTTTATTATTATCTGCCTTAATATAATATGTGAATCAATAGTACTTAGGGAGTAAGTTAAGTATTACATATTAAGTGATTTGTACTGAGATGGGATTACTAAAGATTACTGCTTCAAGTTAAGGACCTTCTTCATTTGTAGGTATCATCCCTGCCGGAGGTTGACAACCTTTAAAGCAAAAAGTCTATTCCTTGGGAATGGTAACGCACATGATCAACACAATATACTCCGTTATGTCCATGGTACGGTACACAGATATAGGTGACGACTATCACTTTCCATCAGATGAGCCGTCAACTTGTTTACCATTCTATGTTGCATAAAGGAGATCATTGCTTAACGGGACTTGATTTCCGAAATTATTTAAGATTGAAATGAAGGACAAGAGAGTTTTTGTCTTAAGATTATAATACGTACTCCTTTGAATACTTTTTTAAAAAAATTGTTTACAAAGTAGGTAAGCTCACCATATTAAAACAGTATCCATAATGCTCTTATATAGCCCGTAAATCCTAGCGAAAGTTTATAACGGTGGATGGATGGGTGTTTGTGACTCTTTCTCGCGAAAACTACTAAACAGATTTGAATGAAATTTTATACAGGAGTTGTTTTATTCTAACTTAGCATATAGAACGCTTTATACGCTTATTGATTCACACGGAAACATCCGCGGGATATAACTAGTAACTATGTATATTCACAAACAACTTCGAACTATAAAACACAACACACAGAGGGTCACAACAGAAACAATTTAGACAGAGTTACCTCCGGCGTGTCACAAGAAACAGTACTACCAGTAATAAACATAAATTGTAGTGTCTCGTGGCGTGGACTTTGCAGCTATTAGGGCAAAATCTTAAAGTCAAATGGGCTGTTGATGCATATATTAAGAGGTTAGTGGGTGCTAACGCAAATCGTCACTGCCAGGGTGTACAACATTGTAATATTATTAATCAAACTGCGGCCCCAATCTGTGTCTATATTAACAAAGTTCCTCGTAACGAACCGCCGTGTCAAATATGGTTGTAACAAATGCACGTGTTGCTTAAGCTTATAATTTAATTAGAGCAAAGCAATTTAGCTTAATGAGCAAAATGTGCAATTAACTGTGACTACAACAGAGTAGCATATTAATGTTTCAAATTCATTAAGAATATGTATGGGATTGGGCTAGCTCGTTTTAAGCAGATGAGGTGCTATAACTTTTAATGTTCTCAGAAATATTATACAGAAGCACCGCGCGCCTGGATCCGATATCAATATTTAAGGGAACCACATCTTTACAGTTTTATTTAGAGGGGTACTCTTCGAAATATACCCCTACTTCCTCGGATTTATGTGGATTTTTAACATTTTAACTCAGTTTGAAATTATTTTGTCTTTTATGCTTTAATATATACGTGCCTATTATGAAAATTGATATTTCAGTTTAAAAAAATACAATTTTAAGAATTATGTTTAAGAAATTAAATATATTAATAAATACGAATTACATAAATACAAAGTACGAATAAATATTAAGACTTGATACTAAGTATAATCTGTATCCTTATTTACATTTCCTCATACTTCAAATGTGACATTTTTCTTTCAGATACTAAATTCTAAGGTAAAAAATTAATACTTATTATGTATTATAATTAGGTTAATCTAACGACATCCAGTTTATTGCAATCCATAAATTTATGTAGACTATACGCAGCATATATACGGGCTATAAAGAGGGCTATGTTCTTTGCATCATAGAATCTGAAACGATATACCTATTCGTTTCGGATTCCACAAAAGAACCAAAATGGCAATGGGCTGGTCACATAGCTCGAATAACCGACAACCAATGGGGAAGAAAGGTTCTTGAGTAGCGACTGCGTACGGGCAAACGCAGTGTAGGACGACCCCCACTAGATGGAGTGACGACCTGAAATGCATTGCAGGGAGTTAGTGGATGTAGGTGATTCAGGACCGTTCTTTAAGGCAGTCTATAGGGGAGGCTTATGTCCAGCAGTGGACGGATAATAGCTGAAATGATGATGACGATATGCTGCATTAAATCTAGACAAATGTTCTACTCGGGTTATTAGCATTTCGTTTAAAAGTTACATACGGTCAGACCGACAGATATGGTTTGAGCAAGAAGTTTTACAGAATTATAGGAATAGAATATGTATCAACTCCTTAGTTGAAGTTGGTGAATCAGGTATGTCCAAATACTAAATTGATGAATTTAAAGTCCGTATAGATTCCTGGAGCGATTTTAGAAAAATTGAACGAGTTTGAACTCATCGTTTATTTAGTTGCCGTCCGAAACTTAAGAAGCGTACACATAATGTTTAATTTTTTTTATTTTTTTTTTTATTCGTAAACAGGCCAACAAATATTATTTATTTATTTATTTATTTTATTTACACATACCCACTGACACTGCATAGAGATGTTGCATCTCTGTGCATCTTCTACCGAATTTATCATGGGGAGTGCTCTGAAGAATTGTTCGGATTGATACCTGCTGTTGATTTTCACCATCGTACAACCCGCCATAAACTAAAATTTCATCCCAACCAGCTGGACGAGTGGCGGTCCTCCACCGTGCGTTTTTCAAGGCACTTTCTCCCACGCACAACTACTCTTTGGAATCAACTTCAAGCAGCAGTATTTTCGAACCGATACGACAACATAACCTTCAAGAAAAGAGCATATTCCTTTTTAAAACGCTGGCAGCACACCTGAAATGCCGTAGGTGTTGTGGGTGACCATGGGCGGCGGTAGTCACTTACCATAAGGTGAGCCGCATGCTCGTTTGCCCCCTGAATACACTATAACACTGAATAAAAAAAAAATACACTAAACAAACTTTTGACTTAAATAATATCATTATTTAGAAACAATCTCTCTTTAAGAAAATAATATAAATTATACATGTTACATATGACAAAACAACATAATAATGAAGGTTACATAATTATATAATAACATTACTACTTTACTTTGAAATTAGAATAAAAAAAGAAAAATATACAAAAATATTAAAATTATAAACATAATAAAGTAGCTATAATCAGCGATATGGTTAGTAATTGGATTTCATCTTGCGTTTATTGCAAATAATTGCATTTAAAATATGCTTTTTGGAACTGTGAACATTCGGTTAACACGATACAATTTCGTATAAATATAATGATATTTTCATTTTAAATTTTCCATTAATTTTATCATACTAGAAAAAAAAAGTTTAAAACTATAATACAAATCATATAAATATTTTTTTTTTATGACAGAATAGAAATAAATATTAAGCTAGAAAATTATCTATCACATAATGAAATATAATGTAAAATTAATAGAAATAGATCCCCAGAAATAGTGTTTCCGAAAGATATAAATTCGTAACCTTCAAGAAAAGAGCATATTCCGCCGACATACCTGTAATTTCTCTAATATTACAGGTGCCTATGGACGATGGTAATCACTTACCATCAGGTAATCCGCACGCTCGTTTGCCTTCGAGGGCATAAAAAAAGAATGTTACATAAAAAATCTCGTATCTCGGTATTTGTACATACCAATCTCTGAAACTGCTCAACCGATTTTAATGAAATTTTGTAAATGCGTATTTTTTTTTTCTAAGTTGGAGGAATAGGACAAATATTATCTCGATAAGATGAATGAGGTAAGTGGTAAAACATTTATTTTCCGAGTCGGCTTTTAATTATATATATATATGTTAAAAAAAAAAAAATATATATATATATATATATATATATATATATATATATATATATATATATATATATATATATATATATTTTAACACAAATACAAACAATCCAGAGGATGGGAGTTATTATTAGTAATGGGGTTCTAACAATTCCATTGCTAACAATATATGCTGGTAATCTCGGTTAATTCTTATGGAATTCGTCACAACGGGTTAACTGACATGCTTTATTCCTCACATGTCATCCATTGGTGCCCCGCTAATGTATACTGATAACGCAGACGGGGTTACTGTAACATTTTCATTTTTTGAAAAACATACAATCAAGTAATTTATAAACATAATATGAAGTTTTACTGTTCAGAAACATCTACTATTTATACATTTTAAACTTCTCATTTAGAATTTATAAATAATACATTTTTATTGGTAATTCTTTTTCTGTCTTTTTTTATACAATTTTTTTTTATACAAATTAGAATGGCAAACGAGCTGACGGCCCACTTGATGGAAAGTGGTAACCGTCGCCTATAGACATGAGCAGTACCATGGACATAACAAAGTATACTGTTTCGCCCATGATGCCCCCCATGCGTTGCCATTCCTGAGGACTCAGGTGTTATTCCTCTGTACCAAGTAAATTCACGCCATATCCCATCCTTCAAACCGAAACACAGTCATGCAAACACAACTGCTTTACGGTTGAAACACGAATGGTACAGAGGTACCCAAGCAATCGACTTGTGTACAAAGTCTCCCTCTGGTAAACTGTCTAACTTCACTATTTAAACAATAATTTATCCGACAATTATATTTTTTTATGTAAATTGTTTTATGTAAATGTCTCTTTATTGTAGAATGATCGATGGAATCAAACTCGCTTTTCAACTTTTGAAGGCATCTTTACACCGATCACGAAAATAACGATGATGAATGAAAATTTATATATTTCGATGACGCAAATTATGATTTATTGTATCATAAAGGCAGACAAGAGGACGTTCCCTTGTTTGTTACACTGTTTATAATTTGTCAGTTCAAAGTTAATAGGTCGTTTATATCGTTATAATAGATGAGATGCACGATAAGAGCCCTCTAGCTGCGATGTATTATCTAATATAATAGATTCCAGTAATTTGAGGCATCCTCACACTGATTAGATGAACATTTCAGCATGTTATAGTAGCTGTTAAGTTTGTGCTGAACATAGCCTCCCTCAAAGAGGTTTTGCCAGTAGTAGTAGTTGCCATACTTGGCAATTCACCATATCCGAAAATATTGGAGTTTATTGACGCGATAATTGATAAATCTTAAAATTATTGCTCTAAGACAGAGTAAGTTGATAAGCTGTATTTTCATAAACCTAATTGTACCAAATTTTATGTTATTATTATAATTATAATAGCAGTTCGTAATCGACTCCATTGTCAATAAAATTAGGTAACTTAATACAGTTTATAGACATTAAAAATATTTACCTAACAAGAACATTTGTGGATTTACAATTAAAAATAAAAATACATAAATTGCTAATTCTTCTAAACAATGTTTACCGTCGCATGAAGTTGTTACAAAGGATATGAAATCAAAACAATCCGTGAATAATGTTTCCATAAACATCTGTCTCAATTCAAGCAATTTGGTATTCGCAGATCAAAGTTTGAAGATACGGATCGCAGCGTGGCTTACCAATATCAAGCGTTTTGACAGTACTTGTTACATAAACAAACGGAATGTTTCTTATTATTGTAGCAAAGCGTTTCACGTCGCAATTTAGACGATTTGCATATAACAACAAATTCCCTGTTCCCTTAATAGGTGTACAGACATAACATTGATTTTAGGTAACGAATTATTCGTCAAAGAATACTCGTGCTTCGGTAATTCTTGCGAAATTTTAATGTTAAATTCACATTGAGTAATTTATTTTTAAATTATCAGAACTATTATGGTCAGATCGGAAAAAAGTTAGGACATTTACGATACGACACAATGAACTTATGAACATTATAATAGAAGGTAAGATAGAAGGAAGGAGGGGATGGGAGAGACCAAGGTAAGTTACCTCAAGCAGATTAAGGAAAAAATTGGTATCGTGTCGTATCAAGAGATGAAGAGACTCGTTGAAAAACGTAGTGAGTGGCAAGAACTTCACCAACATGAGCGCAGCTCTTAAATAAGGGCAAAAAATATATTTTTGTACAATGCAATTTCGTATCTTAACACTAGGTAAAAAGGTATATTAAATAATTTCTAATTCCACAATTTATAAAATTACAATTTGAAGTGACGTGATTATTATTGTTATAAATTAACAGTAGCCGTGTGGTCCCGGGATAGTATTGGTCACCTCTTACTTTCCCGTGAATGTCGTAAGAGGCGACTAAGGGAGGGCGAGGAATGGGCAGCAGCGTTACTCTTCAAACAACTCTGGTAGCTTGACTGCGGTTGCCAATCCACCTGCCAAAGGTGGCAACTACTAGCAAAATACCTTAAGGGGAAGGCTTACGTATAGCAGTGGACAGTTCAATATTTTTCAATTAGTTCTGCAATCTGCAAAGCAGGATATATTTATAAAAAGAATTTTTTTTTTCTATACAAATTCTAAAATTACAAACTCCAACTTCTAAATATATTACTGAATATGTTAAAATTATGATGCTTCACCATTACGTATGCATATTCGTAAATTGACAGCACGATATACGTCGAACGTATCATTTCCGCTTCCAATTGTGGGTAAAGAAATAAACGCAATGTCTATTTATACCATTACCTCAAACTCCTTCAGTACTTGCTTTATTCTATTACTTAATTTTATTCACTTTATCTAATGTGTCTACGTAATACATCATTATATCAGCCTTTTACTGCCCACTGCTGAAAATAAATCTCCCACTTGGAGGGTTTCGCCAGTAGTTGTCACGTTTGGCAGGCAGATTAGAAAATGCAGTCACGTTTTACAGATGTTTTAATAGGAACGCTGCTGCCCATCCTTCGCTCTCCTTTAGTCACCTCTTACGACATCCACGGGAAAAGAAGGGGTGGCCTATTCTATGTCGATAGCATATGGCCTAGATACGCAAGAGAGGCAAAGTACGAATATTGTGTGAATATTCGTTTGCTAAACTTGTATTAGATATTCGTTTGATTTGGACAACTTGTAATAATTTAACAAATAAAAATTATATTTTTCGACAACATACTTATTGTCGTGTGGTCTCAACATAGACTAGGCTACCCCTTCAATCCCTATGAGTATTGTAGGCGACTAAGGTAATTTACTTGGTCGAGGAATGGGCAGCAGCGTCTTAAAATATCTACACTAGTACTACTATAGCACTACACTATGACTATAGCTTGGAGCTCTCCAAGCAATGGGTAAAGAGGTTTCTTCAGGGCCGGCAATGTGCGCGTAATGCCCCTGGTATAGCAGGCGTTCATAGGCTGTGGTAACCGATTACCATCAGGCGGATCATACGCTGTTTACCTCTTTAGGGGTATAAAAAAAAAAGAATATACCTATGTAAAAAAAAAAAAAACACTTAGTGCAAATAAATGATTTGATTTGATAATTTGTCGTTCATCAATGAGTTATGATTGGAGTGTCTCTCTGTTTTGTTATATTTATTTATACATAAGGATCAATGTACTGCTTTAGATTGTCAAAAAAATACTGTCAAGTTCCTAGTTTTCTTCGTCTTCATACTTTTTTTTAATAGATTATTAATGAAATGGTAACCTCATCTATTAATAAACGTTAGTGGGGCACATGGTTTCCAGGGAGAATCACATGAATGTTAATCTTACATAAAGCAATGGAGTCGCTAAACTCTATTGCTAACAATTAATTAAATAGCATCCTGTATGTCCTTACGACACCCATGACCTCTTTATATGATTATTGAGATTCCAAATAATACAGCTTAAGTAAATTATTGACAGTTTCAAGGAGACCCTCAGCAATCGACCGAGGTACCGGCTTACATGAGAACACTCTCAGATTTTATTGAGTGTGGGCGAATAGATTGAAATTTGAGATTGAAATTCGTTGCTTTTGACGTTGACAGCTCGGATCATTGATTTGACATGTGAGTTTCTGTTCGCGAACGAGAGTTGCATTACTGATATTTTCTTGAAAGCTGTCAAAAATAATTCTATCATAAAGTCGTGGCAGAGATAATTTGCAACTTTTAAAATATGGGGTTTTCTATTTTTACAAAACGAAAATGTGATATTTATCGTAATATCGTAAGAGTTTTAAATTGTTTACAACATAATAAAAGTATTTTTTTATTTAATATTGAAATAAGTAAAGAATATAACTTTATGATACTCAAAAATCTTAATAATATATTATTTTTATATATGATTTTTCGCTTACTTTCTAGTGGGTGTCGTAAGAGGCGAATAAAAGAACTTTATGGTCGAGGGATGGGTAGTAGCGTACCTCTTAAAACATCACCAAAGGCTAGCTAGTTAGCTAGTTTTTGGCATGCGTGGCAACTACATGCGAAACCCACTTTATGTGGGAGGTCTATGTTCAACAGTGAGCTAATGGCTGATATGGTGATGATGATAATGATAATATATAATTTTAAAATAAAAACTATAAAAATAAGTATAAATGAAAAATCAACTGTATTCTTATTTTAAAAAATATTTCATCTTATATCGCAATTTCAATATTGATCTCATCATTATATCAGCCTTTAACTGTCCACTGCTGAACATGAGCTTCCCCCTTGAGGGTTCTGCTAGCATTTTCCACGTTTACCAGGAAAATTGGCAACCGCAGTCAGGCTTTAGAGATGTTTTAAGAAGGACGGTGCTGCCCATCCCTCGCCCTCCCTTAGTTGGTTCTCACGACACCCACGGAATAGGAAAGTGTGGCCTATTCTATGCCGGGACCACACGGTCATTATTGATCTGACTATAACCTAATAACGATGTGGCATTCATTAAAAGAACACTTGCAAATATCTCTGTGTCCCTGTGGAAAGGTAAGACCGTTCCCGATTATACGAGCAATGCAAGAAAGGAGACGTTTAAGTGGAGTTTACAATTTGAATGAATGCGTCTTGTCGTATTTGCTCGATGCTCGACAGCACGCACACTCCATTTTCAGTTGATATGAAATGCTTCTTAGCTCGGCGAAAGAGCTTTCTTTGTGCAAATCTGAAGGTTTTTTTTTCTCTGAATGCAACGGGATTGAATAAGAACGTGTACTTTTTGATTGGACTTGGAAAGGTTTGTTTTGCGGTCTTGTTTCTCGCATCTAGTTTTTGCCCGGCTGTTGGAGAAAAGATGGTAATGTTTGCCAGATACAGATATGTAAGTATGTACAAGGACTTAGTATCGTGACATCATGGTATAAGGGCTTCTATCTATCTATCTTAGTTTTTTACCTGATTGTTGTAGAAAGTTAAGGTAATGTTTGTCAGATGTAGGTACCTAAGTATGCATAAAGACTATATCGCGTATAAAGACTTATTAAATTTTTCTTATGTACATATTTAATTTATGTTATATTATTTAATTAGCTGGAGGGATCGAATTAGTAATGAGGAGGTCCTGCTTAGGGTTAAAGAAAAAAGACAAATTATTAGAATTATTGAGGACAGAAGGGAAAAAATGTTGGGACACTTGATACGACACGACGAACTTATGAACATTATAATAGAAGGTAAGATAGAAGGAAGGAGGGGAAGAGGAAGACCGAGACATAGCGACATCAGGCAGATCAAGGAAGGAATTGGTGTTGTGTCGTATCAAGAGGTGAAGACACTCGCTGAAAATCGTAGTGAGTGGCGAGAGCTCCACCGACAAGAGTGCAGTTCTTAAATAGGATAAATATACATATTTAATATCAAATGACTGTAATCTTATTAATATAATAAATCCAAAAATTTATAACAATGGATAATTGGTTATTCATTAAGCTTTTACTTTCAAAAATTACTTAGAAGATATTTTGTACACGGATAAATTATATCCTATCTTAGCACATAGAATACTTTATGTACTTACTGATTCACGCAGGCGAAGTCGCAGTATACAACTAATATAAAATAAATAATTGCCATAAACTGTCAAAATCATTTCATAATCGGATATTTTGTTACTATGTATGTCATAGCTACTTATTTTCCAATCTTTGTAATTTGGATTTCGTTTTCCTTTAGTAATTAAAACGAACAGCAGTGAAATTACAGGGTACGGCAACATAACACCATAATCCTCAGGAATGACAACGCATAAGGGTTTCCATGAACATATTACAGTGTGTTATGTGATATGTATGGTGCTGTTCATATTTATATGCGAAACAATGGTTGGCACTTTCCATTAGGCGGGCCATAAGCTTGTTTGTTATTCTAAGTTTAACAAAAACAACTGAGAGTATTATAGAAACTGATGACAAAATTAATAATATACTAAAAAATTAATAAATTAATATGTAAGATGCAATGCAATATTGTTAACTGTTTAAAAATTGATGTTTTTTTAATGAGGTGATAAGGGTATGGTAACCCCACCTGTGCTATCGGAATATGCTGGCGGGGCACCAGTGAGAGATGATAGGTGAGGATGAATGAGATCAGTTGATCTACAATGAAGAAATTATAAAGAATTAACCGAGATTGTTTCCAGGGGTCCTCGTGGGGGTCGACCTGATAAGGTATATTGCAAGTGATGAGACTATTAGATCCTATTTATTAAAAATCCCTTTCCTCCCTAAAAATTGGTATTATGTAGATACTTCATCTAAAAATAAAAGACCGCAATAATAACGAGATTAAGGGCTCTCAATTTAGCGAAGAATTCCCTTTGATTTATTTTAAAAATACTCGTCATTCGTTCAAATACCTCGAATTTGTTGATCCGCCATCATATAAAATTGACAATGAGTGAAACACAACAAGAACAATAATAATTGTACAAAAATCCGATTGTTTGACGCATTTTGTTCGAATCATTTAGAGAGGAATTTAATTTGATACCGAGATTATGGCTTTATAGCGATACGAGTATTAAATTATCAATATTATATTTTTTATACATTTGCTGCGTAGTCCCAGAATAGAATGGGTCAACCCATCCTTTTCCATGAGTAACGTAATCGGCGATTAAGGAAACATAATGGTCGAGGAATGGGCAGCAGCATCTCTATTAAAAATTCCCCGAAACTTAACTGAGGTTGTAAACCCGCCTGCTAAGCATTACAACTACTAGCAGTCCTTCCTCCCCCCCACTCCTTTTGGAAGGTTCAGCAGTAGACAGTGAACGGCTGATTTGAGGATAATATGAATGATTAAAACACTGAATGTAACACTTTGTAAGTTGTTTTATAGTTTATATCAATATTTATTATTATATAACTTCCAAAAAGAGTTTTTGATTTATCTCTATTTTCTCATTCGATTTTGATATTTTCTTTTTGCAATCAATATATTTTATTCTCGCTTTGTTTCTATAATAATTATGTAACGATTAAAGCCTCTTTTTTGCAAATAAAGCCTTATTTTTTTTATTTTACTTGTGTGCGGACATCGCGTAATCTCTTAAACTCAATTAAGATGAAGTTCGTGATACCTCGTTTATTAAAATTAACCATTCAGGCTATGCGTTTTATTCATAATACGAATATCACTATAATACATTACCTTATTTTCTTTAACATTCGATTAAAAATTATCTAAAGAGGCATAAAAAATAGTCTGACCTACAAATTAAGATTAATTAAGAAGAGGCCGGCACCTGCAATGCCGCTGGTGTTGTGGGTGATCATGGGCGGCGGTAGTCACTTACCATCAGGTGAGCCGCATGCTCGTTTGCCCCCTGTGTTGTAAAAAAAAAAAAAGATTATTCCAAATGTGACACACTTATCGTTGTACAAAATTATCGACTCCAAGACCGAATATCGTAAAAAATACAATCCATAAAGAGAGAGAGAGATAGAGAGAATAGGGCCAATGAAAACAATCGAATTTGTTAACGAGATACAAAATCCTTGTATCCACAAGCACACACCGCACTCATTTCCACGAAAAACAATGTTGACATGCAAAATCGGTGGGCGAATAACGGATCAGAGTCTCGAAATCGCGGTATACTCATTTTATGGGATACAACGTGATTTGATTTGAATAAAAGGTATCGACACCAACGCCCGGTATGTAAATTCGTTTAGAATATATAAGCACAGTGAATATTTGCTGGGAAACGTGAAATATCAATTATTCGTTGGGTAAACAAACCTCTGTCCGAGATACTTAATTGGTACATCTGTACAATGATTGAAATTCCGCTGCATGAACTCATTAACCGTTACTGAGTAATTTTATTATTTTGTTTATATTTAAATTTTAAATTTTTTGAGAATATTGCAAATTAATGAAAGCAGTGGAATGATAATCAACGAGCTTACACGAAGGTCCAAATGATCTCATCATCATCATATTAATTCATCACTGTCCATTGCTGAGCATAAGTCTTTCTCATGAGGGAGGAGTAGCCTGTAGTTGCCAGAGGGAGACTTTGTACGTTCGTTTGCTTGGGCATCTCTGTCCCATTCGTGTTTCAACCGTGAAGCAGTTGCGTTTGCATGACTGTGTTTCGGTTTGAAGGGTGGGATATGGCGTGAATTTACTGGGTACAGAGGAATAACACCTGAGCGCTCAAGAATGGCAACGCATGGGGAGTATCATGGGCGAAACAGTATACTCTGTTATGTCAATTGTACTGCTCATGTCTATAGGCGACGGTTACCACTTTCCATCAGGCGGGCCGTCAGCTTGTTTGCCATTCTAAGTAGTATAAATAAAAATCTTGGCAGACAAGTTGGCAACCGCAGTAAGTTTTTGTGAAGTTTTAAGAGATACGTTACTGTCCATCGCTTGGCCATTAAGTTCTCTTAATCGCCTCTGACGGGAAAGGAAAGGATGGTCTATTTTATGAAGGGACCATACGGAAACTTACATTTTAATAGCTTCTATTGTATATTGGAACTATGTTGTTTTTTAGACAATTTTCGGTTTGTTACAATATATATATATATATATATATATATATATAGAAATGTGTGTGTATGTGTATATATACCAATATATATAATACATATATGTCCAATAATCTACACCATCCAGGCATTAATAAAGGATAAATAAGCTCAAGTGACAGTGGACAGGCCACATACCTAATAGAACTGTCAACTGATAGGAAATAATGATGCTCTAGTGGCAATCCTATACAGGCTACGCAGATCTCGAATTTGTTTCAGGACTTTCAGGGAATAAATGGTTGCAAGTGGAACAGGACTGTTCCTTATGGTAACCTATGTCTGAGGCCTATATTTATTAAATAGTGGTTAATTAACAATTAAAATTATGACTTTGAAAATATTTTCAGTATCTATCTATACCAATATTTTAAAGAGGAAATATGTGATTGATTATTTGTTTGTAATGGATAAACGCGAAAACTACTTAACCGATTTAAAAATTCTTTAATTTTTTTTGTACAAAAATATAATATCAAGAACAGTTAATTTTAAACGTAATATACAAAGTTGATCTTATCTCTAATAAGAGATTTCTTCCAGCAAGCCTTTTCATGTGAATTAAATTGATATTTTTTTAAATAAAAAAATGTAATAAAATAAATAGAAAATATTTAATAAAATCTTTCATCAATGGAAAGTAAATGACATAGGCTATATATTATTTTCAGATTGCTAGTATTGTATAGGATATGGCTTGGAATAGAGCTGGCTAGAAGAAGATGCATGAATTAGTTGCACCGACAAGAGACAACTCTTAAATGAAAAGAAAAAAGTATTGCATAGTCTAAAAATAATATATATCTATTATATAACAATAAAAAAGACACAAAAACATCTTAATTTGTTAAGTGTACACACTAAATAAATGTGCTTTCTAAAATAAAAGTGCTATTAAAATGAGTCTCGCACTCTGTAGCCACACCCACGTTTCCAGATGAAAATATAAGGTGCGCTCCCACGAGCGAAAGACGTTACAATAAATATTTCACAGTTTATTGCCACGCTTATTTGACGACGGAGGTCTAATGACCAATTTAACGCTTATGAAGTGCAAATTCTCTGTCATACTGTGAAACGAGACATTATAATACCCAATTTCAGCTTCTGAAAGAATATAAATGGGCCACGCACCTGTGAAACGCGTTTTTACCTTATTTTTTGTGAGCGCTCTTTTAATTTGATCTTGTTTTAGCGTGTTTATACAATGGATGTGATAAAATGTTACTCGAATGCTGTTACTACTTATTTTTATTATGAGGCAAATACGGGTAAATGCTTGAACGTGTTGGAGATTTTTGGAGTGTAATTATTTTAAAAAATATTAAAAAATGTTTTTGGGTTCCGTAGTCGTGTACAAAACGAACGGAAACTTGATAATTTCATCACGTCTGTTTAATTGTCTAATTATTATTCACAGCATAATTAATTTCACTGTATAATTTTTAAAGCAACTTCGAAATGGAGAATTTTGTCAGTTTTCCTTTTTTATGTATTAAATTATGTTCTAGTCAAACAAGATATAAATAAATAATAAACAAAGTAATATGGTGAATGATATATGTAAATAATATTAATAAATATATACCCCATTTACATAGCAAAGTCAATCCTTTCCATAATTTTTGATCGTTATCCAACTGACATAGCAAAGAATTCCAGCATAGCTTTGAGCCGTTAGTACGAATGCTCTTTTCAAAATGAAAAGAAAACACTACGATGCTTCCCAGCATAAATTCCTTGGCACTCGGCAAAATTGAAAAGTCCACTCTGTAGACGCTTCCGCTTAGGTAGAGGGTACAATCTCAAATTGTTTACGCTTTCGTGCTCTTTAAGACAAGAATGAAGGTTCTTAGATGTGTAAAGGAAATGAATATTGGAGTGTTTACGGGTTTAGGAGGTGCTTGGTTGTTGCTAAAGACATTGGATCGAGATTTGCATTCGAACCTTTGAAGTTCTGTATATACGCACGTCTAATATATCACTCGTCAACTGCCTACATGACGTAATATTGAGGTGATTCTAAAGCACAATTTACTGTCTTCAATACAGCCAGTTTGTTATTACAACGAAATTTGTACTCGGTTTATTTTGAAATTTAATGTACCTTTTTTATAATTTTGCATTACTGTAAATTTTCAACCAACTTCAAAAAGAAGGAGGTCTCAATTTGGTTACATGTTTTTTTGTTTAATGTTTTGCTTGCTTACTTCATAACTCCGTCAGTTGTAAACTAATTTGATAAATTATTTTTTATCTAAAAGGATATAATTAATTTTTAAAATAAAGTAACTGATTTTGCTACAGTTGAAGTCAGTTTGTTGGAAAACAATTTAATTTATATTAAAAATAAATTAAAAAAAAAGGATTAGTATATTCCAAAAATAAAATTGAGTCAGAATCAGTTTGATTCTCGATGGTGCGTAACACAATAGTTTTACTAAACTACAGAAATATAATTTCATTTTTAGGAACAATCTTATAAAAGCCTCCGAGAAATAAAAAAAAATATGAAAAATAATCGACGAAAAATTTTGGCTGCGTAGTAAAAGAATAACTGTACATGCCATATTAATAAGAGAAGCTTAATATTTTTTATCATTTTTCGACACATTTATTTGGAAAAATGGGCATGTTCACTTATAGTTTTATTTATAATTGTACATTCTGTACTTTGTACAAAAGTCAATTGTTTGGGCACCTCTGTCCCATTCTTGTTTCAACCGTGAAGCAGCTGTGTTTGCATGGCTGTGTTCCGGTTTGAAGGGTGGGATATGGCGTGAATTTACTGGGTACAGAGGAATAACACCTGAGTCCTCAGGAATGACACCGCATGGGGGGTATCATGGGCGAAACAGTATACTCTCTTATGTCCATAGTACTGCTCATGTCTATAGGCGACGGTTACCACTTTCCATCAGGTGGGCCGGCAGCTTGTTTCCCATTCTAAGTTGTATAAAAAAAATCTATACTATTGTATACTATTATACCATTGTAATTGTATACTATTACTACTTAGTATTAGATTAGTACTATTGTCGTATGGTCCCGGCATAGAATAAACCACCTTTCTTTTTCTCGTGGGTGTCCTGAGCGACTAAGAGAACTTAAAGGTCGAGGGATGGGCAGCAGCGTCTCTCTTAAAATACCTCCAATACCTAACTGCAGTTGCCAACCCGTTTGCCAAACAAGGCTTTTACTAGCAAAACCCCCTAATAAAGGGATGCATATATTCAGCATTAGAAAATTAACGGCTAATATGATATGGTATAAATTGTATGCGCGTTAAATGTAAAAAAATGCAATGCAGAGAAATATAAACAATTTACGTATAAAAAAAAAAAACCGTAAAAGATACTCAAAATATTTGCAAAGATAAATAAAATTCCCGTATACATTTCCGTTTTGTTAATTGATTCGCAGACTCGACATGGTTTACACCACGTTACCCGAGTTATGACGACTCACGGATATTTCCTTGTTATTTTTAACACAATATTGTGTAGCACAAATAAAAAATCAACAGCCGAATTCAACCATCCCGCACAATCCCGGGGATCTGTCAGAAAAATGGAACAGAGTAACTGAGATGGAACAGAAATAGACAACGTTCGCAAAGCTAAGTCGCAGGGGCTTTGCATTTACATATTTATAGGTTATCATTTGATTTAATAGTTTTCTTTTTTAATACGGTGGCTTCAGAAATAGGTATCCTAGCAGGACAGTTGTAAAGGCGATCGTTATTTTAGATGCTTTTTTTTTTATTATTGCGAATGAACATTAAGGTTCACGTAAAAAGCGGACGGGAGGTCAATTCTGAACAAAATGACACGTTAGCAGCGACGAGCAGCATTAGAGGACTTTTACGACGTTCCACGGACGTGACCACGGTGCAATAGGTGAAACATGAAATGTGTGGGGCCGTGATATATTGCGTCACCATTATATTTTGTCATAGTAATCATAAATTCTACTAACACTATACGTATATATACGTATATGTGTGAAAGTTTGTGTCAATATTTTGGTTTCTTAGTCATCTTTAATCACACTTACAAGTATACTATTTTCCTGTGTTCTCTCTTCGTTTTCCTTTATTTTTTTCTGTTGTACTCGTATATGTGCTGTTAAGTATATGTATGCTATGTATATATTTAATTGTGTATATATTATACATGTATGTGTATGTATGTATGTATATATGTTTGTTTATGATAATATTTATATAATAGTGCGCCACCTACCCTTTGGTTTTTTCTCAATGTCCTCTACCCAAATGTTGTCTGGAAGAGATTGCTTAGCGATAAGGCCGCTTTTTGTATCACTTCTCATTAATATTTACTGTATTTGTTATTTCTCTTTTTACTTGGTGCAATAAAGTGTAAATAAATAAATAAATATAATAAAATAAGGGAACCTAATGTTTGAGAAATGAGCAGCAGCGACCTTAGCTTTAATATAAATACCATCAAATCAGCCGTTTATTGATATAATGGTGAATAAACAAAGTCTACTATATTTTTTTATTTTTATTTATTCTTTATTGACTACATTACAAAAAAAATGTCTGGTACAAAATATATTATATATTTAAACCAAAAATAATAATAATGAATGTAATTATTTTAAGTTTTGTCAAATTGGAATATATTTTTACAATTCTTTTGCAATCGATAGGGATTACTATCATTTTGAGTCGACAATAATTTAGTGATAAATTAAAATAGCTGTTTTTCAATCAATCAATAATATATTTGTGAAATATAGGTGGAAATAGACTACAAGAATACATTTAACATGCTCTCTATAATCAATTTTAAAGGTGTACAAATAATTAACTAAGGTTGATGAAATAATTTTGAACTTCCTATAAAGTATATTTTATTAACCGTTATTGAATAGAATTATAAGTATTTAATTTTACAATTTAATAATTTACATACATGCATTCCAATTTCAAATTTTTTTATCATTGAAGCATTAGTCAATACTATGGCAATTTTCTTGCAATATATATTTTTTTCCAGTCATTTTATACACTCTTATACTTGTATCATCAATAAGTTTTGTTCTCTTAGGTATTTTATCATAAATCCTAGAAGCCATATCAAAAATATCTTTTACTGAACTTAGAAGTATATAGTATGCGACACGTAGCTTTCTTTACGTAACATATCTTTAGAATATCAGGAATTCGTCACGGTTGGTATACTAGGTCTACTACTATAATAGGTCAGTTAACCTATTTTCATCCTCACTGGTACTCCGCTAGCGTATACTGTTAAATTTAAAGTAATATTTTCATAAAAAAAAACTCTAAACAAAAATCATGGCGTGTTTGTTGATCCCCTCCACGGAACGAGGGCCGGAGGTGATGGATGCCATATATAGAAACGTACATGCATGTTCACGCATTCAGTACAGCTTGCCGGTGAAAAATTGCGCGAATCTCGCATGGCTTTGATAAATACGCGCCCCCGCGGCCTGTATTATTAATTCGAACGTTTATAAAATGCAACGTCGTCTCTCGGCCTACAGGCATTTTGATTTTATGAGTGCATTTTTTATGTTGTCTAACGTTAAAGTAACAAATTGTAAATGTTCAATCAATATAAAATAAAATGAAACTCTGAACGCTAAAAGCGAAACTCGCGAACAATTAGACCAAATCGGCAATTTTTCTTTTTTTAAATATACATTGAAATCTAAAGAAGGCTGGTACGAAGAAAAAATTGCTAAATTACCTATGATATAGTTTAGCAATGACGTTGATTAGCGATGATAGGTGAGGATGAAAGCAGGTTAGTTGGCCCATGATGATGAATTCAACAAATATTACCACAATAGTTTCAAGGGTTGGCAATATGCCCCATCGCTAGCAATATACCCTGTCGGATAGACTTTCACGTGATCCCGCTGGAAACCATCGTGAAAACAAACTTAATTCCAGGTGTATTCATCACGATTGGCTAACTGATCTGTCTTTTCATTCTCATTTATTATTCCTTATGGGGGCCTTTATGTTATGATTTAAATTTTATTTTAGAATTTAAATAGTCATATACACGTATAGTGCGATTTTAGAGGAGTTTTCTTCAGCAAACGTTCAGGTTGTGAAATAAACTTCATGACGAGGTTTTCCTTACAGACTACAGGGTTTCTTTAAAAAGGGTGTAACAAGGTTTCTTCAGAGTCGGTAACGTGCACGTGACTTTCCTAGTGTTGCAAGACCGTTTACCATCAGAATAAATGTAGACTATAGCCCGTATTGGGCTGGTTACATAGCTCGAAGAACAGACAACCGATAAGGAAGAAAGGTTTTTAAGTGGCGACCGCGTACAGACAAATACAGTGTAGGACGACCCCCGGCTAGATGGAGTAACGACTTGAAATACATAGCAGAAAGTTGGTGGATGTGGGTGGCTCCAGACCGTTCTTTATGAGAGACTATAGCTTATATCCAGCAGTGGACGGATAATGGCTGAAATAATGATGATGATGATGATATACAGGTATTACTGATTGTATGATGTTATTAAAAGCGCTTATTTTTTTTTTCATTAAAAACTACGTTAAGCCCTACCCAGTCTTATTTAAGTCCTAATTAGGAGACTTAAAATGCAGGTTGAAAACTAACGTTGTGGTATTACTGACCACAACTGAAGCTGAATGTAAACCTTTATGTTTATTATTATTTTTAACTAGCATTTATCCGCGGCTTTGCTCGCGTTCTATTCGATTTTTTATTTTATAAAGTTTATGTTTAACTTCAAACTTAAACCTGACAAAATTTCATACAAACTTTCAACCCCCGTACGTGTTAAATTTTCGAAATTTCTTCCTTGTTGTTCATCAATGCTATATTATAAACCTATTTGCAAAAATTCAAATTTCGACGTTCCATAGTGCATTGATATACAGTAATCTGGCCTGGCTTTACACGAGTAGATAGTATTTTTAAAAATAATACATATTATTCGCTGATAATGTACCTTTCTATAAGCGATTTTTTTTTTAATCGTTTAAGTAGTTTTCGAGTTTATAAATTACGAACAAAAAAGAAACTACAAAACATTTTTTCTTCACAATATTAGTATAAAATTATAGTTTCAAAAGGCAATTTCGTACATGTAAGTAAGTTATGTTGATTGACCTAGATAAAAAATTGGTTATGTCCTTCTCAATTCCATATAGTAACCACATATATACCAAATTTCAGTAACTATATAATTAATTAATAATTAATAAATAGTAATTAACTAAAGCACTGAAAGGTAAAAAATAAAAGACAATTTGTCGCTTCAGACATTAAAGCGTTCAGACAAACAAACAAACACTTCCTCTTTATTATATTCATATAGATTAACAAACAAATAAAATTATTTTAAATACATTGTCTAATAAATAGATGTGGATTTAGAAATAACAATTTTAATAATAGAGGGAAGGGATTGTCAGTAATGCAGATTATCAGTTTCATTGCTAGCAATATACCCTGTCAGATCGACCTGCACGCGGTTCTCCCTGGAACCCATCGTGCTGAATTCCAAATGTATTCGTCACGATGGGCTAACTAACATTTATTTTCATCCTTCACGGAGCCTCGTCAGTATATAGATACCGTCAGCCCAGGTGGAGTTACCATCCATTAAAATAGTAATCATATTTTTACAAAGTTGTAAACATTATACTAATAATAGTTATTAGTATAATGTTTACAATAAATATTTAATTAAATATAATAAATAATTATAATAAATAAATATAATAAATAATAAATATAATAAAAAAATAATAAAAGAAATAGTCCACTTTTAACACATTCACTCGAAATATCTCGCTTAGATGAAAAAAGTTGGGATTAAAATCTAGTAAAAAATATAGTAAAACTTATACGCATGTAAACACTTCCTTAGGGTGTAAGTTACGGAACTATTAGCTCCATACATTACAAGCTATCTTGTCTTGGAGTTCCGACCGTCAGCGAGCCGGATTTGGGGCGACGTGTCTCCGAAATAAAATACCTAAAATTACTATCCTCTTACGCTGATTTAACAAATGTTTTCTAAGAAAATAATGATTTAAATCGAGAGCGGCTGGGGAGTTAGGATTCTATTTTTTTTTTAAATATTCGTTGCAGTCCGTGGGCGGTTCTCGTGAAGGGGAAAATTGGAAAAATTGCCAGTAGAGAAACATGAAAAGCCCATTTTCTTTCTCCTATACAGACTGTTCTTGTTGTTTGCTATTCGTTCAAAGGGAGAGGGGGAGAAAATTGAACAAGTAATTATTTTTAAAAATGCAAATATGTATTTAAAATATAAATAATTTACAGTAACAGTATATTAATAATTTTATTATTATTTTTTATACTACGAAGGTGGTAAACAAACATTCAACTTATCTGTAATCTAAACGGTTACTGCAGCCTATAGACGCCTGCAATACTAGATGCGTCAGGAACGCGTTGTCGACTCCGGAGGAAGCTTATTACATCTTTTTTGAAGAATCCCATACTTACTCTTTTAATTTAGTCTTAAATATAAATAACTTATCTAAAAAATCTTTACTTCATGACACCGTCTGAAAATAGATGAATAAAACACGAACCTAACGTCATTTCCGGCGGTAGGTCCGACACGAGTTCGCACCGGAAATGGGATCTCTCCACCCTTTTATCGGCAACTAATCGCGATAGTATTATGCTCCAGTGGCTAGTAGTATAGGAATGAAGATACGATGGAAACATACGTTCTTAAATATTTAAATTAAGAATTTATTTCCTTTACTTTTATTCTATTTAAACTTTATGTCTATTTTCAACTATGTTCATAATCCTTATAACTCCGTTAGTTGTAAACCGATTTACAAAATTATTTCCTTATTTAAAAGGATATACTTATAGATTGGTCCCATATATATTAAAAATTTGTTGAATAGTTTAGTTTTTAACTGGTTTTGTCACATTTTTTTTTATTAAGGGTATATTAAGGTTACCCCTAGTGTTGCAGGCTGTATGCTTGTTTACCACTTTCGTGGTAAAAAAAAATAATGTCAGTTATTTGTGTGGTTTATCTTTAATGTTTTGAATATAAAATATGATGATGATGACGAACTGGTGAAGGATGGCGTGAATTTACAGGGTACAGAGGAATAACACCTGAATCCTCAGGAATGGCAACACTGGGGGGTATCATGGGCGAAACAGTATACTCTGTTATATCCATGGTACTGCTCATGTCTATAGGCGATGGTTACCACTTTCCATTTAGTGAGAAACAGTATACTCTATTATGTCCATGGTACTGCTCATGTCTATAGGCAACGGTTACCACTTTCCATTTAGTGAGCCGTCTGCTTTGTTTGCTACTCTAAGTTGTATAAAATAAAAAAAAAAAGATATAAAAGTACCTATCTTTTTTTATAACACTTCCAACGTAAACATAGTAGTAACAATATTAAACCCAATGACCTTTTCTCGTAAGCTACATTATATGTACATAATAATTATATCCTTATCATCCTGCAGCGACTCGTAAAACTCGACGTTTGGCCACTAACCCGATTAGTGCGTATAATCCGTCCATCCGTCCTAACGTGACACGAGAGCGCATCACCTTCAATTAGCTTTGCCATATCAAAGCCCTCTGCCGGTGGCCTGTGAATATTTTTGGTCCACACACATATATAGGACCACACTGAAATAGATCTAAGTATACCTTGCTATATTTTTTATTTTTTATTTATTTTATTTTATTTATTCATAAACAAAAATTTGTATTTGAATGTTATACAATAATTTCATACACTATATAAAATATAAATTAAATCAAGCATAAAACAAATATTATAGTCACTTAGTCATCTCTTAACATAAACAATATAGGTATATATTCAAATTTACTATAATTAGAATTCATCAATTGAGTACAGACACCTTTCTAGCAGTAATGACTTCAATTTTGTCCTGAAGATATTTAAATCATTCAGTGACTTTAATTCCCTAGGCAGCTTATTAAATAACACCACCGCTTGGTTTCGTGGACAATGTTGTACTATGTTAAATGTGGGTATAATAACCTTTTGTAAATCCATCCTTCTTGTAATTAATCGTTGTTTCATTCTATCCTCTGATTCATATAAATGTCTATTTTTAATTAAAACTATTAGCAGAACATGAATATATAGGCTTGGAACAGTTAGTATTTTTAGTCTTCTAAAATGTCCTGCACACGATTCCCAGGGAGGAATATGAACCATGGCTCTAATGGCTCTCTTTTGTGCTATAAATGCTCTATTTGTGTTATACTTGTAGCTATTTCCCCAAAATTTTATGCTATATCGTAATCGCGATTCTACCAAAGCATAATAGATTGTCAACAACTGGTTTTCTGTAAGCTCTTCTCTCAGAGTACGAAGTGCATAGCATGCAGAGCTTATAGCGTCGTCTACTGCACTTACCTCAGCTTTCCAATTTAAGAGCGAATCTAAATATATACCCAAGAATTTCATTGTTTCAACTATTTTGAGAGCTACTCCATTTACATGTATACTAAGGCTTTGGTTATTTCTAACTGTTGTTTTAAACACCATGACATTAGTCTTAGAAGTATTTAGTATCAGGTTATTTACTGAAAACCACGTGTTAAAAGCCGTCATTACTGCATTAGTCTTATTGCTCAAATCCGTTACATTATTACCAGAAATTACTGCATTTGTATCGTCAGCAAAAATAACTATCCCAATATCAAAGAACAAATTGTACATATAATTTATTAAATCATTCAAAAATATTATGAAAAATATTGGGCCTAATACTGAACCCTGAGGTACACCTCTTGTTACAGCTGCTAGTGCTGATTTATATGACTTTTTCATGCCATCGTCATCTATGTCTACAATTTCTACAAACTGTTTTCTGTTACTTAAATAGGACTTCAGTAAGGAAAGAGATTTATCTGTAACACCATAGTAATGAATTTTATTTATCAGTACGTCATGGTCAATAGTATCGAAGGCAGAGCTCAAGTCCAGGAATATTCCAGCTACTTTTAATTTTTCATTAAGTCGTCTTGTTATGTCGTCGATCATAGTATCTATTGCATCAGACGTTCCAACTCCTTTTTGATATCCAAACTGACGTCCATTCAACAACTTATTTGTATTAAGGTGAGTCATTAATTGTACTTTAATTAACTTTTCAAAAATTTTTGATAATATTAGGGGAAGAGCAATTGGTCTATAATTATTTACATCAGATTTTGACAACTTCTTATGTACGGGAATAATTTTTGATATTTTTAATTGATCTGGAAAAATGCCTTGATTAATACATGCATTAAATAAATACGATAAGGGCTCTGCCAATATGTCAATATTATCCTTAATTATTTTTGAGGGCATATCATCGTAGCCACTTGAATTTTTATTTTCCATTTTCTTTACTACAGAGGTTACTTCTGATACAGTAGTTTGTCGGAACTCAATGTTTTTTTCAGGCTTCAAACCATTTCTGTGTAATATTGCCATTGCTTCTTGAATATTTGTAGTATTTATTTTTTTACTGCAATTAAATTTATTAGAAAACATTTCTATAATTTCTTTAGGATCTTTGATAGTTATATTATTTGATTTTAGTATAATTTTCTCATGTATAGTCGAAAATTTGTTATATAAGATATATATGAGGGGGATTCTAAATTTATTAAAAACTAGCGGGCCGTCCCGGCTTCGCACGGGTGGTTATTTTTACAACATTTTAAAAAGTGGTTATTGTGATATAATGATAATAGTTGGACATATAGTATCGCGAAATTTTTCGTAGTTATTGATATTTTCTTTAATATTTTAGAACATACTTTGGTTCTATCACCAATAGTTTCTGCAGCGCACGCGAAGAAAGATATTTTATAGCATTTTTTTATACATTGAGTTACGTTACTGAAGTTTTAGTAAGGACCCCTAATATTTTCTAGCAATAAATATAGCCTATGTTACACAGGGTGAATGTAGCTTTCTAATGGTAAAAGAATTTTTGAAATCAGCAAAGCAATTTTTGAGTTTATTCATTACAAACATAGACACAAAAATACAAATCTTTCCTAATTATAATATGAGTGTAGATATATGTTTAATGTATAGTAGATGATTCTAAATTTCTAACTAATGAATATCTATTTTTATTTTAGAAAAAGAAACTTTGATATGATTACCATAAAATGCAGTGAAGACTACCTCAAATGCATTCCAAGGAGTCAGCTGATGCAGCTGGTTCAGAACTGTTTCATATGGCAGTCTATGTGGAGTCCAGCAGTGGACGGATAGTGGCAAAAGATCACCATACTTATTCATACTTAATCACTACACATATTACTTTTTATAATAATAATAAATGTATAATATGTAACTTTAATTGAATTATATAAAGAATATTAATAGATTAATTCAAATATGTATTTGCATGTCTGTAAAGACTAAAAGTGAGATCTATATAACATAAAAAACCATACCATCTATTATGTACTACTTTTATAACAAATAAATAAATTTAATTTAATTTAATTTCATTTCATTTCATATAAACTAATCGTAATATCTATAATTACATATATTTCATTCTTTATATTAAATACGTTTCATTTATACATCCTATATCTACACACAAAGTATGATATTCATTTTGCTTTCTCATGAAAAATGATACTCTATTACATGAATTAGAATTCAGATTTATACTTTTTTTTTTCCTTTACACCTTATAATAAACTCAGAAAATATATAACAATATTTTATCACTGGATCAAATCTTTTATTCTTATACATAATATCAAATTTAACGCTACATGACATAGTAATAAAGGGTATAAACGATTACATATCACACTTTAGCCTCTGTACGTAACGAAATTGAAATATTACATTGCTGCGTAAAGTAAACTAGACATTTATTTTAATAACTTGATAAAGGAGGTATACACCTACACGTAGATGGAGTAAATAATTCTCAATCTATTCGCCTACACATGTCGACAATGCTGAGTGTCAATATTGACGACACTTTACGGGGTAGGGACCATTTATTAAGGATACCAACTTGCGACGGTAAAGACGATTTATGGCATAATGTTTATGAAGCATTTATATTATTGAATAATGATGATTTATAGATAGAATCAAGTTTCTGAAAATTAATTGGAAAGCGATAAGATGTCTGTCGAATAATATTTAAGCATTATAGTTTTTTTAGGTTCATCAATTTATAGTAATACAAAATTATAAAAGTATGAGTGCTTTATATTCAAGTAAACTTTATTATAAGTATTTTTAAAAAGTATCTAATTTTTTTTATGATTCTATTACACATTCAGGATGCAATTTCAGTTGAGAAGAAATAATAAAATTCTCAAATGTTACTTGTTCCAAATACATGTTTATTTTACAATTAAAAAAATTGTGTCAATACCGACTAACAAAAAGTACAATAGTAATTTAAATTATAATTAGATATTTCTTTAATAATTTATATTCACTATCTTTTTTTTTTAATTCTTCATATTTGCAGATTTTCTCTCTAATACTGAATACAAGACTGTTCCTGTAGGCTTATTTGCCACTTCAGTGGTATTAAAAAAAACATTATTAAACCACATAATGTCAGTAAATTAATATTGTCGGTGCAAATCATTGGACTATCAATAGAAGCGGACTTTCAGTAGATCGTTTAATTTAAATCCATCGAAAGCTTGCAGGTGCGCCGCAATTCTAGAGTACGAAGTTAAGCGCAATGCAAACGTAAAGCTCACAATTTGTCTATTTAAACGGATTATTTGTATGTAATCCCGTAGTGGAACGGTTGGATTCTTATTCTGAATGAGAATTGGCTTCACCGTCTACTCTGGTCTTAGAATCGTGTCGTTTTATCCCTAAAGCATTTTGTCTATTTTGTAAAATATATTTTACCTTCACCAAACGGACATTTTACATAAAAGTCATTTGTTTTATTCCATTCGTCTTTGCTATGAAGCAGCTATGCTTGCATGGTTTCAGTTCACAGAATAGGATGTGATGGGGAAATTACAAGCGAAGGCATAAATAATACATTCTGAGTTCGACTACTATATTCTTAGTTGAAGACTTGAACAATTTCTTCACCAGTATAGATTGTTTGGTACATATTTTGCAATTCACCTCGGAAGGTACTAAGCTCTTAAGCGTACTATGAAATAACAACATCAGGGTTATTCTGTCAATCAATCATTTATGTTCATAATAGATACAGTTATAGATACAACGTTGTTAAATATTTATATTATAGAGTGCTATTTTTACCATCAATGGTATATGTATTACGTGAGTTTGTTAACATTTAGCGCTTTAATGGCTTAACAGATCGTTACGTCGCCTACAGGTTTTAAGATAGACTAGTAAAATACTATTTTTTACATAATATATATTAAATCGTTCTATTAATTTAATGTATTTACTACTAAAAACTAAAGAAACTTCAGAAGAACAGATCTTAAAAGGGTTCCATTGACGACATAAAATTTCCTAATATGTCCGAATACAAATTAATATCCATATAAGTATCACCCGTTTTGATGAGAAAAAAAAAGTTGTTTTAGATCTCTTTTACTACTTTACTACTTTAAAAATTGTGTATCCATCACTTTCCAGTTGAATACTTACGGTTCAGTCATGTATGTATACAAACTAGATTAGTGAATTTTAGTAAACAACAATGAAAAAAAAAATTATATATATATATATATATTATACATCCTTATATAACATTCTGTTATATAGTTATATGTATAAGATCGAAAAAAGGTATAGGTACATTACATAAGAATGATGAATAAAAATAGTGGGTAAATAGTACAAAAATTTAACATACTACTTACCCTTACAGAAAGTTCCAACAAACAAATAATCCAAGAATCAAATAAGGGGTAATATTAAAAATAACTATTAGAGAAAAGAGCTAATTCGACATGACGGAATATTGACAAAAGTAATTGAAATTCAAGCTAGCAGACAGATATTCCATGTCAATTCTAGGAATTTTTACTAAAGTCGAGTTTATTGCTGGAACGTTCAGCGGGCAATTGTTTACGATCGTTTCTGTATCTGAATACGATATAAAGCGAAATCATTTTCTGCTGTGAATAGCGAATACGATGATAGTATATGTAATGAAAACTCGTATAAGGCGAAATGCTGAACAAAAATAGACTTTTTGTTCGAGTATTCATATTTTATACTGAATAGAAATAGAAATGCGTCGTCTTATTCACGAGTGCATATCTTCTTGGTATTTTCGCTTACTTTGAAGAGTTCGATGGCGAATTCTTTGAAAATTTAAAAACTGTAGATATTGATAATAATCAAGGACTTTAGTCATTACTTCTCTATTATATAAGATGATTACAGCTCATTCGATTTCATCCACAAAATCGGTTTCCATCATTAGTTTAGTTTTATTAAATAGAAGTAATTGATTTTTCTTATATACTGCGTATAGTTCGTTCTTTTTAAAATGCGACGTAATATTTTTATCCGATATTAGAAGACCTTCCAAATTTGAAGAAATCCATTAAATCAAACGCAGATGCGCGTCCTCTACGTTGGCTGTACCTTTGAAGTTCGTGTTTCTATTTGCGTATGTAAGTAAAGACTATATTGTATTATTCGCTATTCCGATTCTTAAAAAAATTTACTGAAGTTCAGTTTTTGACAGTATTATAATGAAAATTAAATTGAATAAAGGATACAACTCGTAAATTAAATTATGTATCATTATCACTAAATTTATTTATTATTATTTATTTATTTAATTCTCTATTGCACCATAAACAAAAATATACAACGACAAGTGAAATACAGTAACATTAATACAAATTGAAATATACACATAAAGGTACAAAAGGTGGTCTTATCGCTACGGCAATCTCTTACAGATAACCGTTATTTACAACACAACAATTTACAACACTATTCTATTTATATTTATACGTGGTGTAGTCCCGGCACAGAATGGCCTATCTCTTCCTTTCATATGGGTATGGCATGGTATGGTATGGGTATGGTATGGGCGATTGCAGAAACTATATGGTCGAAGAATAGGCAGCAGCGTCTCTCTTAAAGCATTACCAAAGCCTAGTTGCTATTGCCAACCCGCCGGCCAATTGTGGAAACTACTGGAATAATCCCTCTTATGACGGAGGCTTTTATTCAGCAGTGGACAGTTAACAGCTTAGATAATAAAAAAATAAATCCATTTATAAAGGTTGCTTGCAAACAAAAGCAGTAACCAAACATAATAAAGACACTGAGTGTATCACAAAAATTCTCTCGCCAAATCAGGTGAAGTGAGGAAGCTCCAGTCGACAGAGATCATTCATTCTAATCACGTAATACACACAGTAACCGATTCTCTTTGTTTACAAACGGGTTCTGACCTCCACAAATATTCTACGTACTTTCTTTTCGTGAAGTGATGTGGAAATGGGACCGGCGACCTTCGGCTCAATTCAATGGATAATCAAATAGTTTACGGTTGAAAAACATTGGCGACATAGTTCTATGGGCGGGTTTATGTTTCACAATAGCACTCAGACAGGTTTTGTTCTATTGACAGGCGATTTATTTGCGCCGTGAACTGTTCGCATCCAGTTAAGTGCAAAATTTGATATTTTATTTCTGGATTTGTGGGTAGACGTGGATAATTGTAAAAAGTATATTTGACGAGAATGGTACTTTTATATTGAATTTTTTATTTAATATCTCTATTTGTATAAAATTTATTTGTGAATATTTTAAACACAAAAAATTTTACAAAAATAAAATATTATTATTCTGTCTCAATTTACTATCGATAAGTATGAAATGAAATGGCAGTTGCTATTTACAAATTAAACAAAATTAAAACATAATGCCGTATGGTCCCGGCATAGAATAGGCCACTCGTTCCTTTCCCATGAGTGTTATAAGAGGCGACTAAGGGAAGGCAAGGGATGGGCAGTAGCGTCCCTGTTAAAACATTTTCAAAGTCTAACTGCGGTTGCCAACCATGTTTAACATGCGCCAGGCATAGCAACTACTGGCAAAACCCCTCTTTTATAGGGAAGGACTATAACAGTAGAGAGTTAAGGGCTAATATATTAATAACAAAAAAATTTTAAACACATTAAGATTCTGATAATAGACAGGGTTTACTCTCTTTTTTTATACCATACTCCTATAAGCTGTCTGCCCCAACTTCGCATGCATGTACTAATGAAGAAAACGAAATCAAATCTTCCCTCTTGCTCACTTTTTATATGGAATATTTAAGCCAAAATTTTAGCTTTTCCATATGATTTTTCATTTTCAAACCATATCTAGACAATTATAAAAAAAAGAATTAACCAAATATGTGCAGCAGTTCTGAAATCATGCGCTTATATTTGGCCATTACTTTTTATTTATATTAGATTTATTTTATCAAAATTAAAATAGCTGTTATTATTTGTGGAACAGAATTTTAAATTATATGTTTATATACTTACTTACTTAGTGAAAGCTTAATATTTTTTTTAATATAGACTTATCATCAGTATAGTAAGTTAATAAAACATATTCTAAAATTAACAATTCAATTATAACCTTCATAAAAATTTGTATTTAGTAAGGGCATTTTGAATTATTGCATTATTTAAAATAAAAAATAAAACTAAGCCAATTTTAAAATCGTATTTTAAAACAAAGATATATTAAAGAACTTAGAATACATTTAAAAAACATTTTTACATAAACTATATAATAAGTAATAAAAATAATATTTAACATATATAAATTGACATATTACTACATAGTTTATTTACTTTGCTTAAATATGTATACAATATTTAAAAAATAATAGTTATAAATTATTTATGAAAATATAATAAATTTAAAATATGTAAGATAAATTATTCTTTTAAGGGTGATTCTCTATAAACTCGTAATCGGCTGTCCCGACTGTTTTTTTCAAAAAGTAATATAATTACTTTCATAAAAATCATTTCTAATGAAACTTTAACCCCAAAAATTTACGGGCCCATTGTATTTAGAACCATAACTATTTTAATTTTTTTTCTAGAATGATTGAAGCTCTAAAAATTAGTTATTTACCTGTATTCCCGCCTAGAAACGAGATTTATGAAGAAGTTATTTAAACTACATACATTTGGCAGTTAATATAATAATAAAAAATATAAAATTAATATTAATTTCGCAAAACAAGGTCTCATTAATTCTATTATATTTAAACATACTTTGTCCCTAGAATTTCCATACAGTCCCCTGCCAAAAATTTAAATCCATATTAAAAAAAAAATTTACAAAAGTTTATTACGTAATTATTGTTAAATTGGCAACCTTGCCGAAAGTGGCAACGAGACACCATTTTGTTTAGCGTCAGAACTTCATTTGTAAGGTGAATACGCGTTTGGTCCGCTACCACAGACAGTCCTCTGGTAAGTAATATTATTTATTTGTTAATTACTTTAATAATCGCTATATAGTTTATTGTTTTATTATTTATGTTTAAGTTGATAGGCAGGTTCTTAAAAAACTATTTTACATCAGTTTTGTAAATATTGTGAAATCTAACCTAAATACACAGTCCTCTGGCAACAGTCCCCAGCCTAAAAATGCAGCAGGGGACTGTTTTAAATCTGTGTAGCCGTTTGTTTTTATATATTGTTGGTGTAAATTTATAAATCATTGCTTTGCATTATTTTTTTATAAACTTATATTATTTTATACAGGTCGATCAAACATACATGATATCGTTCCTAAAAAGAAAAAAAAATCCCGAGGGGAACTACGATAAAAAAAAGAGAGAAGCAGAGCGACTACGATACAAAAGAAGAAAAAATATTCTGAAAAGAGATAACAAATAAGAGAAAAGGAGAAGTTGGAAGTACCAAAAGAAAAAAGAAAAAGGTTTGTAAAAATTAGTAATGGTCATCTCGTGAGTACAGAGCTGCCTTAAAAAAGTGGAATTAATATTGTATTGTATACCAAGCCAAAAAACTAAGACTGAAAAGCGTCACTTATAATTTTGTATGAGAAAATACACCGTTATTTTTTTAATATAGTTCCAGTTCAAATATCAAGCCCAGCAGTATAGTCTAAGTTAATAATAAATAAATATTTTAGAAAAAAAAAATTAACAACTTTTAACTAGAAATACTGTGAAGAAGCAGAAGAGATATCTTCTTGACACAGGTTTTAATCTTTATAAAAATATATATTTAGCTACCAAATCCATTTTGGGTTGTGAAGCCAAACGCTCCAGATCACGATACATTTTGAATTATAGACATGCATTATTTAATATTGACTTACAACAATCAAAAATGCTGAAAATTATGTTGCGACCGATATAATATTAATTGTTTCAAATGTCGTATTTTAAAACGAAATATAAACAAATTGATGACAGAAAGGATATAAAAGAACTGAAATTAGACTAAATGGAACCGACTGGTGACTAAGTATTTGAAAAAAACATTTAGATAAAAAACATTTTTACATAAACTATATAATATTGTTCACCAATATAAAAATAATATTTAACATATATAAATTTTGACATACGCAAAAGAGATTACTACATAGTGGTTTATTTACTTTGCACAGTTCCGAGAACAATTCATGCTCTTTGGACACATCTACGACAATTTTCAATATTTCCAAAAAATAATAGTTATAAATAATTTGAAAAATGAAAATATAATAAAATTAAAATAAAGTTAATTTTCTTCGAAATACGACACGGTTTTTTGGCAAATGGCAAAAATAATTATTCTTTTAATACCCTTAATACTCTTTTAATTTTTGTTTAGTATAAAGACATTACAGTAATTTTCATTTAAAAACAAAAGAAGCAACGACAGGTTCTACGAGCAATTTTATATACTCTTGCATTGTTCTTTTAATTTAAATTCACCTTGTTTAATGTTCTAGATCTTATTTTGTGCTCTTTGTTTCTTCATTTAAATTGTACCTTTAGATACACTCAGAACGTACCGTTGGAACTACAGAGCCCATTACCTACCTTAACACGAATTACCCTAAATTTTCGGTTCACATAGGCGACTGCAACAAATGAATGCAGAGAACAATAATAGCATGAACGCAGCAGCAACCAAGCAACAACTACAAATTGTTCGGCCAGTATTACCATCTTTATTAGTCGAGAGTCGGCGTAATTTGTCCCAGAGCCGGCTCTCATATTTCCCGCCTGGCTTTATTTAGGCAAGGACCATTAGCATAATGCTGCATTACAGCTCCCGCAGTCGGCGTACAGTATTCTGATCGTGAACTCTGTTGTTTAGTACTTTTTGTTATGACGTTTATGTTGGTCCTATACGTTTTTGTTGTTGATTGTCTAAAAGATCATTTTTATATTTATGTGTAACTTATTAACATTCATAAGTTAGCTACTTACTTTTAATTTTCTAAATCTTCTTTATTTGTTTTAAACTTCTTTTTTTTTTAAACCAAAAAGTGAGTGAAAATTTATAGTGAGTTTCATAAATAATAAAACCTTATCATGAATATTTAATTTACCTTAGGTCTCAGGATGCTTCGATAGGAGACAAAATATAAGACATGGTATAATGTCTAGTCATGTAGCTACATATTATACCACGACTATTAGTGTTAAAAGCAGAGTATTGGACGTTGTTAGTTTCCGCTATCACTTATAAGATCACTCAGTGGTATCCCTCCAACATGTACCATGTTGGAGGGATACCACTGAGTGATCTTATAAGTGCGGATGATTCTGTAATAAGAAAGCTGTTAAATATAAAACAAGGTAGTTGTGTTATAACTACTACCTGATATAGGGGGGAAAGGGATTGTTAGCGATGGGGTCTAACAGCCCCAATGCTAGCAATGTTACTAATCAGGTCGACCTCCACGTGGTTCCCCCTGGAAACTATCGTAGTTACTTCTCGAAGAATTCTTCACGTTGGGCTAACTGACTTGCTTTCATTGTCATCTTTCATCTACCACTGGTGCGCCGCCAGCGTATACCGTTAGCGCAGGCGGGGTTACTATTACATTATCACCCATTAAAACAAAAACTACCTGATATACATATAATTGTATTTATAAAGTACTTATAAGTATTAATGGTTATCTACTGCTAATATTTCTTACAATTATTTCGTCATAGTCGTAGAATACTGACGGATATATATATGTAATCTTTGTCAGATCCGTCAGTATTCTACGACTATGATGATTTATTAACTCAATATGTCAACCCCCTTTTACCATACCTCTTTGATAAAATAAAAGGTAAAACTTCCCAAATGTCTGCCCTCCCCCCCCTCCCAACCTATAACAATAAGTTTCGAATTCCCGTAAATTCGGATTTTTTTACTCACAAGCCATCCGTTGCCAAACCCGAACACTAAAGTTACTATCCCATACATTGATAGCTTCATAAAATACCAATGGACGGGGTAAATAATAATCTGCTCGAACTTTTGCAATATCGGCTCTTATGGGATTAATTCATATCCTGATGCTATAAGTCACGACCCGCTTCGAGTTTTATACGCTCCGACATTAATGGCTTAGTTACTTTGCTTTGATTCGGTGAGCTATCCCTCATAAATGATTCCATAGGTTTGAAGGCAGGCCGGTGAGTTAGGTGTTGATATAGGTAAATAGATGATAATATATTTATTGTGATATATATTAAACATATTGTCTATATAATCAATTTTTATTTCGCCGTTCAGACAATGTTTGGCATAATACAAAAAATCCTTATTTTTTTATGACGCTCAGATAATCAAGGTCTACCTTATGGTATATATGTATATATACATATAAGATATAGCAGTAAAATTTGTACAAGCACAGCTGCTTTACGACAGAAACATATGTGAGACATTAATGACAATAGTTAAAAAATATTGAGAATAGAATATGCTAGAAGATCATTTGCTGTGATCAGTAAGTCAGCAGAACGGCCGGTTTAATAGAAGTTGCATATCGGCTTAGTATACTATAGAGACTTTTGTATAAAGTCTCTCTCTGGTAAAATTACAATCTCTTCTTCAAACAAAACTTTTTTCCTGCCCTCACAAGCAGTTGTTTATCGATTTGTTATTTTTATTTTTTAAAACTTATGTTCATTTCTTAATACGATGTCTATATATCTATACATATATTACGGGGAATTAACGGACTCACTATGTTTGCCGTTTCGGACAATTGTTTCGACTACATTCGCAAGTTTCTTCTTTTTTAATGCTCTACAAATTTTAAAGCGTAATTTAATTGCGCTCCTAATGCACGTTTGTTCAATTTTATTGGTAATATCATCATCATCATCATCAGCTATTGACTGTCCATAGCTGAACGTAGTTCTCTTTCGCAGTTATAAGCTACCTGCATCCACTAATTCCCTGTGATGCATTTATGGTCGTCACTCCATTAGTGAAGGGTCGCGTCGTCCTACACTGCCTTTGCCTAATTTTTTTGCCCATTGGTTGTCGGTTCTTTTATGTGACCAGCCTATGTGACAGTCTACGAGAGAGGCATATTTTAGTAGTGGACATTTAAGAGCTGTTACATTATTTATAGACTGTTACTGTTATTTTACATAAATAAAGATTTAGAATTTATGATCCCATTGCAATTAAATTTGATGATGATGAATTGATGTAAAAATCTGGGATTTTGATTTATTAAGCAGTTAGCTAAATATCTGACACTGCCATTCTTCTCTAGATTAAACAACTTTTCTTACACTATTTTACTGATCAGAATAATATGAATAAAAATTCTATGAAGACGTTTAAAGCAACGTCTGTATATCTTCCGGTTGATATATTACATTATAAATATCTCAATACGTAATAGAACGATGAAGTCAAACTTACATAAGCCAATGGGCGGAATTCGTCTAACATTTCACAGCTCTATTTAGCCAATGGCAACGGCTCTAATTACCATAATGCAACATTGCGACGCGTCGACGCTTTTGATTACATTGCCCGCCGCGAATGCAAATATACTGCTCTGACAGAAGCGTGATCTAATTTCCTAAACGTATATTACCTACTCATTTCCCTGAAAGAGTGAAGACATTGCAAGACGAAGTGTTCTTGGCATTTTCGTCTTTGGAATATAAATTTTTGTCATCGTTAAACAAGCATTTTAGGGTTAGCATGTTTCTATCTATTAAAGTCTTAGTATTTTATCACCGTGTAGTTCCGGCTTAGATTAAGCCAACCCTTTTCCTTCCCGTGGCTGTCGGTAGATGGACAGTAGCGTCCCTCTTTAAACATCTCCAAAGCCTAATTGCAATTGATACCCTCGGATGGCGGGATGGCAACCGCAGTTTGGCGTTTGCTAACTCAAGCTCCCTTAGTCGCCTCGTACTACATCTACGGTAAAAGAAGGAGTCGATTATTCTATACTGGGACCACACGGCTAAATATAATATTATTTTGAAAGAATTCTAATGACTTATCAGTACCAGAAAGAAACTGTATAAAATTTGTTTGCTCTGGCACCTCTGTCCCATTCGTGTTTCTATCGTGAAACCGTTGTGTTTGCATGGCTATGTTTCAGTTTGAAGAGTGGGATATAGTAGTGAATTTATAAGATATAGAGGAATGACACCTGAGTCCTCAGGAATGGCAACACGTGGGGGGGGGGGGGAGTTTATCATGGACAAAACAGTATACTCTGTTATTTCCATGGTACAGCACATGTCTATAGACGACGGTTACTACTTTCCACCAGGTGAGCCATTCTAAGTTGCATGAAAAATACTTAAATTTCTTCTTGTGTATTTAAATGTACAAAATATATTTTCCTAAGAATGTTATAAGAAATTAAATTTTAATTGTCTGCATTTAAATTACTTCAACTAAAACTATTTTAGAAGAAAATTGTTATATTAAATTGGATGTTCGCGGTAACACATTTGAAATGTAAAATAATTATTAATCTTTTGAGTTACAGGCTTGTAAGAATTTCTAACAGAATCTTACTCAAGGACTACTTAATGAAGTAATACGAGGAATTTTATGAAATGATTTAATCGTGTTCTTATAATAAATTATAGATTATTAATTACAAAAATTAACAACATTTTATATTCATGAAATGTATAGTATTTAAAACATATAAAATCTTGTTGGTTTGTATTCGTTATTTCCCTTTTATTAATTTTATATATTTTAAACTTGTATTACTTATGTCAGCTTTATTTATTTTTTAATTTAGGGGTGACTAATTAGCTTGAACTTAATATAAGTCCATATTCATGAGCACAGTTCAAGGTTCCTATTTAGATCGAAATTAGTCGGGCATCCTCGAATTTAAAACGTGAGTTAAACTGGAATTAATAATTATAATACAGTATGACTCATGATAGTTATGATTCTACAATATATTAAACTTATTTATTAATATATTTATTTTCAGTGGCTTTGTACTGTGTAATAATTTAGGATGGTCTACATCAGTATAAAATTTCATTCAAATTCCTCCGTTAATATTAGAACTTCTTAAAGACTGGTATACCACTACTACTTTCCGTGCATGTCGTTCATTTTTATCTCGTACATATAGATTGTAAAATAAGCTCCCATCTTTAGTTTTTCCGTTATAATATAATATGAATAATTTCAAAAAAAGTGCTTACAAACATTTATAAGGACTGCAATATACAAGCAACTCCTCTCGTGTTGCAGGTATTTATGGGCGACGGTAGTCGCTTTTTATCAGCTGGACTGTCTGCTCGTTTACCTCCTTAATAATGAAAAAAAAATGTCACGTTTATAATATTTATTGGTTGTGTAATTGGATAATTATTAGTCACTTACCTCCATCACATTTAAATAGGTGAATAAATTCACAGGAAATAGGTCTTGTACTTCCTCAGTCTCCATAACTCATCTCTAATAACTTTTTTTAGCTACTTAAAAGTTGCAGTTCATGTTTATTATATTATTTTTTTTATACAACTTAGAATGGCAAACAAGCTGACGGCCCACCTGATAGAAAGTGGTAACCGTCGCCTATAGATATGAGCAGTACCATTAATACTATATATAATTGAGAGTAGTACCATGGATATAACAGAGAATACTGTTTCGCCCATAACCCCCCACGCGTTGCCATTCCTGAGGACTCAGGTGTAATTCCTCTGTACCCAGTAAATTCACGCCATATCCCACCCTTGAAACTGAAACACAGCCATGCAAATACAACTGCTTCACGGTAGAAATACGAATGGGTAAAACAGAGGTTGATGGAAAAACAGAGGTACCCAAAGTAATAAGAAAACCCTTTAAAATCTTTAGAAAACTAAAGAACAATTTAATAATTGTTAAAAACATAATCGTCATTTTATTTTTTCATATTAAGAGTACATTAAAGAATTGACTTCTTGATTATCCTAAAGGGTAATTATTATAATAATTGTTATATTCAAAACAAAAATGTTACTTATAAAGAAAATTAAACATCTGATTTTAGCCTAGGAAATTATTCAGGGAACAAAAAAAAGGCGTGAAATTTAAGTAAATAGTACACTCCACAACTAAAGCTTTCGCACCCATGCTGTAAAAACAAAAACCGGGAAAACTACAGTAACATTCATTTTGCATTTCCTGCAATATTTACTGTCTACACTGTTAGTGCAAATGAGGTCAAAGTTGCAAGCAACTTCACCTTTGTACCACGCGCTGCGCTTAACTGTCACCTGCAAAGATATAAAGTTTTATGGAAGCGCAGTTCCTCCGATTATTGTATTAATAATTAAAATTGTATTCCCGCCATCGTATAGTTCCGGTATAGAATAGGCCACTCTCCCTTTCTCGTGGGTGTCATAAAAGGCGATTAAACGAACTTAGTGGTCGTAAGATAGGCAGCAGAATCCCTCTTAAAACGTTACCAAGGCCTAACTGCGGTTGCACCCCGCCTACCAAGCGTGGCAACTACTAGCAAAATTCTTTAATAGGAACAGACCTACATTCAGCATTGGCCAGTCGACAGCGGGTATGATGATGATGAAGAAGATTGTGTTTCACAGAAAAAAATACTTCAATTGTAGAAAAATCAGTTATTTTGGTTTTAAAACTAAACAACTGAACAGATTTTGATAAAATTTCTATAGGACCTTTCAGATAAAAAAAGAAATTTTTCAAGTCAGTTTACATCTGACAGAGTTATGAGACCTCCTTCTTTTTGAAGTCGTTTGAAAAAGTCCAAATAAATTTCAGTACAAGAAACACGCGGCTGCATGAAGTTAAGTGATTACCGTAATTCATAAAAAATTTAGAAAAGCCAAAATCACATCAAATGTGATTTCGGCTTTTCTAAATTTAATTTGAAATCCTATCTTCTTATACGTACTATACTTGATAATTACTCTAGTAATAAAAATAAAATATAAAAAAAATATTTATGGTCTTCCATGAATTTTATATCAATGTAATATGTTAATCAACGTCACACTCAATAGTTAAATGAGTAATGCGGGCCAACTTCGGATCCGTGTTGCCTCCCTTTCATCGCATGTAGTTTCGGGTATACACTATACATACTTGTACAGTGTACCACCCAAAACGAACATATAACTTACCAGATAATAGTCAAAAACTTTGTAACATGAAGTATTTTAATATTCGATATGATTGTTAAAGTCTTTATTATTAGTTTTTTTTATACAATTTAGAATGGTAAACAAACTGACGGCTCACCTGATGGAAAGTGGTAACCGTCGTCTATAGACATGAGAATAACAGAGTATACTGTTTCGCTCACGATACCCCTCATGCGTTGCCATTCCTGAGGAGATTGATGTTATTTCTCTGTAGCCTGTAAATTCACTGCTATCTCCCACCCTTTAAACCGAAACACAGCCATGCAAACACAACTGCTTCACGGTACAAACACAAATGGGACAGAGGTGCCCAAGCAAAGTAAAAGTATAAATATATTACAACTATAATACCAATGTCGGTCCCGGCATAGAATAGGCCACCCTTTCCTTTCTCGTGGGTAAGAGGCGATTAAAAGAAGGCGAGGGATGGGCAGCAGCATTCCTCTAAAAACATCTCCAAAGCCTAACTGCGGTTGCCAATCCGCCTGCTAATCGTGGCAACTACTGGCAACACCCTCCAAAGGAAGGTTCAGTAGTGGAGAGTTAAAGGCCGATATGATCATGATTAACATACTATTATAATTTATATATATATATATATATATATATATATATATTAAATGTAATGTAACTTCTACCCAATAATGATTTTGTCTGCTTTAGACTATAAGGCGAACATTTGTACTTCACAATAGATCAATATCTGTAAAAACAATGGTTTGGCAAATAAACAAATCTATCTATCTATCTGATAATGATAGGAACAGTGAGGGCATTACAGGATAATCCATGGATCCCGATGTCCAATTCCAGTTTAAACTATTAAACTGTAATTATTTATGTTTTAATTGCATTTTAAATTTGGGGATGCCCAACTAGTTTTACATTAGTTGGGCATCAGTAAGAGCTCTTGTTCATTAAGCATCCTTAAATTAAAAAAGTGAGTAAAGCCGACAAGTAGAGTATGACTCACGATAGTTATTATTCTACTACTAATTCAATTTGAAAATTCAAAATGATGTTTGGATCATTTAAAATTTGATAATAAATTCTTAATACGTAATCCTGTTGTCTAGTAAACTACATTAGAGGCCTTCGTGTATAATGAAGGTGGTCTAGGAATACTTAACACCAGAGGGCGCCCCTCTGACACGAGTAGTAGTACCGTTCCAGTTATAGCAAAAGAATCGATAGTAGATAGTAAGATACTCTTTATTGTTTCCCCCAAAAGTATACAGTAGTAAACTTTTTATAAATACAAACAATTACAAGAAATGATCACACTGAGAAAACAATGGGTGATAGTAACCTATTTTTAACACTTGCCTACAGATGGGCCCTTAACTTATTTATCATTTTGAGTTATATAAAAAAACACCTTACAATAGTTTATTATAAAATTTATATTAAATAATAACTGAAAAGTCATTATAAGAAGGATTACAGATATTGCCGGTGAAAAAATAAATGGTACTGTGTTTTACATATTATATTATTTAATAATACCGCAACTTCATCCCCTACCATCTGCGTACCGACAGCGAAATGCTCAATTCAATTTACTAGATTAAAAAGACGTGTTTTTTTTCATTCCCCAAACAGCCTGTAGAATTTGAGTGCTCAATATACTTACCTGTCGATATCAATCAACACAATTTAGTACAAAATATTCAGCCAAAATAATTTCCGTCGCTATTTGTGTTGAATTGAATTTTCATTTGATAATAATATGAGTTCTTTTTTTTTTTTATAAAAAACTTCGCTTCGCTTTACCGGGAATCTATTAATGTTTACACTCGAGTGTCAATTTTTATTTAAAATTTTATCTTGTATCGCCTTTTACGATATTAGACAAAACATTATTCTTTGTAAAGATAAAAGAGTTTCCAAATATGATTACTAGAGAGGAAGACGATTAGTATGAGATTTTGTACAAAAGTCGTTTGCTTGGTTACCTCTGTCCCACTTGTGTTTCTACCCTGAAGCAGTTGTTTTTACATGGCTGTGTTTCGTTTTGAAGGGTGAGATATAATAATAATATACAGGAAACAAAGGCATAACACCTCTTCAGGTATGGCAACGCATGGAGGGTATCATGGGCGGAACAGTATATTCTATTATGTCTATGGTACTATTCATATCTATAGGTGATAGTTACCACTTTCCATCAAGTAGGCCGTCAGCTTGTTTGCCATTCTAAATTGTATAAAAAAAAATCTCAGCCATTATACGTTCACTGGACATAAGCCTCATAGACATCATAGACTGCCATAAAGAACGATCCTGAGCCACCTGCATCCACTGACTCCCTGCAATGCATTTCAGGTTGTCACCCATCTAGTGGGGGGTCGGCCTACACTGCGTTTATCCGAACGCTGTCCGTCACTCTAAAACCTTTCTTCTCCATTGGTTGTCAGTTCTTCGAGCTATGTGATCAGCCCTTAGGATGGAGAAGAATAATCAAGCTTGTGCCTGGTCAAGAAGTAACAGTAAACAAAGAAGTTGTTTCTCAATGACTTTATTATTTTTAAATCAGCGATACGGCTATGAGTATATATAAAATACTTTTATAACTTAGATACCTTTTTTAAATTATTTTGAATGTAGCGTTACTACACCTTCATAGATATGATATATCGCGGCTAGCAAGCGGCACCACGTACACGGAACTATATTAGACGATAAATTGTAAATACGCCACCTCCCTTGAAGTTGGGCGGAAATTCTATGCTGGACGCTAAACTTAATTTTCATTTATTGCATTCGGTAAAATTATGAGCCTTTTGGGTTCACATTTTGATTGCTATTTATCCAAATATATATTTAGTAGATATGAATTGTAAATGTGAAAATTTCAAAAGGTTTGTACATTTATTTATTTATTTATATGCTTATGTACATTCACTTACAATACAGATATATAGGTTATAACAAAAATGCTTTAACAGACGGACTTATACCTTAAAGAGATATGATGCCAAAATTAAATAGCTATATAGTTGCTTTATTTATTTATATATATATATATATATATATATATATATATATATATATATATATATATATATATATATATATATATATACATACATATATTTTAGTGTATTTTATATGCCAATATGACAGGTGGACGATGTAATTAGATTAGGGTATAGAGACAGAATATCATAGATCTCAATAGTAACGCATACCTTAGGCGTGGGGGGCGGCCTTGTCTATGCCGTATGGTCCCTGCATAGAATGGGCTACCTTTTCTGTGGATGTCATAAGAGGCGACTAAAAGAATAGTCGAGGGATAGGCAGCAGCGTCCCTCTTGAAGCCTACGGTGCTGTTCATGTCTAGGTAACGGTTACCAGTTTACATCAACTGGAGCGACATCAACTCAACCGTCATCTTGATTGCTTTTACGAGTCAAAATAAATAAAAGAAAATACACCTTTCAGTCCAAATTGCTATTAAAATTGGCGGATTATGTAAAACGGATTTATATAACAATATGCCTCTAAGCATATTATTTGCTAAGTATTTATTGATATATTCGTAATTGTTTTACGAATGACATCCTATATTATGTGTGAAAATTTAAAAAAATGGGTGTTCGTATTTAAAAATATTTAAATATTTAGTAAAAGCTCTTGCTTCTCACTACGATTACCACCGAGTCTTTTCACCTCTTGATTCGACACGATACCAACTTTACCTAAATCTCCTTGATATAACTATGCTTTGATCTCTCCCTTCCCTTTCATTCTTCTATCTTAACTTCTATTATAATGTTCATAAATTCATCATGTCGTATCAAGTGTTCCGACATTTTCTCACTTTTGACCTCAATAATTAATTTCACCTCGTTTGTAATCAATCACGCTTAAATGGCTGAGCTGATTAGCATTAAATTTGATACATAGATTTGTTATATTTTCATTTAATAAAAATTTATATACTAAATTACGTGGACATAGCCGCGGAGTACAGTTAGTTTATTTATATTTCTAAAACTATATTTGAAATAATTGCGTTCCACCATCCATATTCCTATCTGCGGTTGATTGGTAAATAACACCAAATGAGGTTAAATGCTTTTACATTATTAAATTTCAGTACATCTGAAAATATAATATATTAAAAAATTTATAACGATGCATGAATGTTTCTTCTTCTTTCAAGCAAAAACTACTGAAGGTATTTGAATGAATTTTAGTACACGGATAGGCTGTATCTTAATTTAACAAAGAGGATACTTTATGTACTGGTTCATATGGATAAAGCCGCGGGATACAGCTAGTAAATAAATAATTACAGTAATCTTTAGTGGTTTATATCTGACTTCATATGTAGGTTGATTAAATATTTCATGTGTCGAATTCCGCCTTATAATACATTTTCTATTATCGATTTTCAGAATGTGGCTTTGAGATATTTTAACGTAAAAGCGAAATATAATTGCGGTTGAATTGTGAACAGTTGAAATAATTAAATAAATCCACATTTGCAATTTACAATCCTACTCAGATGCTCAGCTGTTATAAAAACTTCTTTTTTTTATACCACTAAGGTGGCAAACAAGGATACGGCCCACCTGATGGTAAACACCTAATGGTCACCAGAAGGAGACTTTGTACAGAAGTCGATTGCTTGGGTACCTCTGTCCTATTCGTATTTCTACCGTAAAGCAGTTGTGTTTGCATAGCTGTGTTTCGGTTTGAAGGGTGGGATATGGCGTGAATTTACAGGGGATAGAGAGGAATAACATCTAAGTCCCCAGGAATGGTAACGCATGGGGGTATCATGAGCGAAACAGTATACTCTTTTATGTCCATGATACTGCTCATATCTACTCGTATATGCGACAGTTACCACTTTCCATCAGGTCGGCCGACAGCTTGTTTGCCATTCTAAGTTGTATATAAAAAAAAAACGGTCACCGTAGTCTACGAATACCTACCAGCATTACGTGCGCGTTGCCGACCTTGAAGAAACCTCTTTATACCTTTTTTGTGAAACCGTGCTGTAGTCTCTTGGAAAAACCTTGACAGGGGGCTCGTTTCTAGACCAATTTAAATCTAATATAACAGACAATTTAGAATCATTGATAGTGTATTATGTAGGTTATCTTCATTCTAGCATTCTTTAACTGTCTACTGCTAAACATAAGTCTCTCCTTTGATGGGTTTTGCAAATAGTTGCCACACTTGGCAGATGGATTGGAAACCGCACCGATATCCGCAGGAAAGGAACCAGGAGGAGGAGGAAGGGGTGACCTATTCTGAGCTAGCCATACACAGCGAATTTATATAACAGTAATTTATTAATGTCAGACCATATTTAACTATGTCATAAATAATCTTGAAACGTTTTTTCTAAATCTATAATCTTATAACTAATTAATTCACTCAAAACTTCTGAGACTTCTACACGACGGCTTAAATATAAGCACAAATGGAAACGTTAAAATGGTCTGATAGCATTCAATTTGATATAGGTACAAATATTTCGTTTTAATTACTTATTCATTACGCCCACATTAGTCATTAAACTCATTAGCAATTCTTTGATAGAAGAATAAATACACAACAGATGTGGCATAATTATTTCTCTGTAAGTTATAATGGATTGTGTAGGAATTATATAAAATGGTGCCCACAAGCACCTTTTATCAGTACACTGCTTGCCATTGATAGAGAATTCATCGTCAGACGGAGTAACCTAAATGGTCGGATACAGCATGGTTTTAGAGGAGTTTTTTGCCGTGAATGCGCAGTCTGTGCAATGGAGAGCTCATATTTAGGTTTTCTCTAGAAACAACAGTATAGAATTCTTCGAAGTGGGTGTACTAAAGTTCTTTCTGGTTCTGCAAAGCATACGTGATAACTAGGGGAGTTATGCAGACGTCCGTAGGCTGTCGTAACTGTTTATCATCGAATAGGCTGTATACTTATCACCTTCGTGATATAAAAAAGTTAAGAATAAACTTAGCTGAAATAGGTCGATATTTCATAGAATCATTTTTTTTATACATTTATTTATTTACTAGCTGTATCTTGTGACTCTACCTGCGTGTAGTACATAAACTATCCTATGTACTAATTTAGGATATACCCTACCCGTGTACTAAATTTAATTTTAATCCATTTAGTAGTTTTTGTGTAACATCCATCGATAGATCGTTTCAAATTTTCACATACCATAGAAAAAATAAAGTCGTTGGTGTATTAAATCGCACCACTAGCAATGTCGATATTAAATAAAAATTCTAAATTAATTTTTTTAAATGAGAAAAGTTTTTATTTTCATTTGCAATAGATGAACTAAAAATATACTTGCGATTTAAAAAAAAAGAAAGCTATTAAAATCTATATTAGCAGAGAGGAACACAACTTGAATTTTATTTTCTAAAATACTTTATTTTCTTCTCTTCCAAATTATATACAGATTTTAATTGGATAAATTTACATATTTGTCTGTATGAAATAAAATTTCTAGTTTTTTTTTAGTAATAAATATTATAGCAGATTCATTTAGTTCAAATTTAATAGATTTCCCACTCTCACGCTTCTCCTCGTAGTTGTGGTGTCTTTCACTTTTGACATGTTAGATTTTATTTAATCGTAAAAGACTGGAATAATTCTCACATAAATAACAGTATTAAAATAAAAAATAAATAAAAAAAAAACATTATTATTTTTCTATACTATTTATGTTTATTTGTGCCATGACATGCTATGGACTAACTGAATAATTTGTTTGGGAGTAATGATAACATAATAATAGTGACTTCGTAACTAGATTTTTTATTTATTTATGTATTACTAGCTGTATCCTGTGAATCCGCCCGCGTGAATTAGTACATAAAGTATCCTATGTGCTAAGTTAGGATATATTTTCCCCGAGTACAAATTTCATTTAAATCTGTTCAGTGGTTTATATCTCAAAGAGTAACAAACATCCATCTATCCATTTTCATTATATTCTTTCGTATTTATAATATTGATAAGATATATATTTTATCATTTATGTTATCTCGCTTTTTTTTTGTATATGTATGTTGTAATTTGTGTGCTGTAAGTAATGCAAATAAATTATCTATCTATCTATATATATATATATATATATATATATATATATATATATATATATATATATATATATATATATATATATATATATATATATATATATTTATTTATTTATTTAGAAATTATATACTAGAGTTATTTTTAACAGATGAAAATTCCACTGTTATTTTTAACATTTTTTTAACCATACAGTATACTGATTTAAACAGTAGTATATTTGATTGTTTAACGATTAATTTACGAGTATATTTTCTTTTTTCTTTTTTTTAACATACAAAGGGTAGGTTAAATTCATCATCATTATCATCATCGTCATCGTCACATCACCTATTAACTGGCCACTGCTTAACATAAGTCTCCCCTTGGGAGGTTTTGCTAAAGTTGCCACGCTTGGCAGACAGATTGTCATCCACAGTTAGGCTTTAGAGATGTTTTAAGAGGGATGCTGCTGCCCATACCTCGCTCTTCTTTAGTCGTTTCTAACGACACCCATAGGAAAGGAAGGGGTGGTCTAATCTATACCAGAACTAAACAGACACGATAGTGTATTTAAAATACGTATAAACAACGCGGAGGTTTAAAATTACCTATAGTTTTTGACCCATCTGCGATAACTAATTACTATACAAGAGATCACACGTCAGCAAAAACGGAAACCTCTCAGCAGTTTCCTTCAAATTAATTAATAATCTCCGCTTTCAAACAGCGATCAATTTAAGCAAAACTTTAGCTAATTGCCGCTTAATCTCCGTTGATCACGTTCAATTTGTTACATAATTCGTTTTATTCTTAATCTGTGAAAGGTTTGATTAATAAATTGGTCTGAGACAGCCGACCGAATTAGTGAGCGTGGATTTTTTTAAATCAACTTGAAATCGGAGCTCTTGAATCCAACAAAACTTCTCCCTAAATTATGATTAATTAATTACTTCGCCAAGTTTCAGTGCCTACAGGAAGCTTTTTAATAAATATAATATATTTTGATATGACTTCATAGCCAAATATATTTTATTTCTGAATCAATTGTGCGACAAGTTAAATGCGTTATTTTAATATTTAATATTTCACTGTAGATGACCACTAAAATTGTAAGCAAGCAAAGCACCTAATCCTTAATAATAATGAAATGGAAAAAGGTACCATTATTATTATAAATTATATTTTAAATTTCAAAGTGCCATTACTGGAGGGGAAGGAATTGTTAGCAATGCGTACTACTAGTACTAATGCTAGCAATATACTCTACCAGGTCGACCTCCACATAGTTCCCCTTGGGAGGGTTTACCAGTACTTACCACGCTTAGCAGGCGGATCGGCAACCGCAGTTAGGCATTAAAAGGGACGCTGCTCTCTATCCCTTTCCTCCCCTAATCGCCTTTTACGACACCCAAAGAAAAGTGTGGCCAATTATACGCCGGGAGCACACGGGCCTGCAAAAGCATATAGAATAAATAACAATACGACAACGTTACCTTCAAGAAAATAGCATATTCCTTTTCCGGCCTTTTAGGCCAGCAGTACACCTGCAATGCCATTGGTGTTGTGGGTGATCATGGGCGGCGGTAGTTTTTACAACACAGGGCAAACGATGCGGCTCACCTGATAGTGCCGCATGCTCGTTTGCCCCCTGTGTTGTAAAAAAAAATACAATAAATAGTATTTTTAAGTGACTTCAATAAGACGAATTTGACGTCGTCATTTCGGTTTTATTTATGTTTGTTACATCATAACTCCGGCAGTTATAAGCCTATTTGGATAATATTTTTTTATCTCAAAGGATATACTTTGAGACTTATAGAAATTTTATCAAAATATGTTTAGTAGTTTAGTTCGAAATTAGTGTTGCCACGATTGAAATCAGTGTTTTCACTTTTCTTTTAATGTAAAAAAATCCTAAAGTACTAATATTTCTATTTATATCATTCATAATTATTTCAGCCGTTAACCGTCCAGTGCTGATCATAAATCTTTCCTACATAGGAAGTTTTGCCAGTAGTTGCCACGCTTGGCAGACGAGTTGGCAACCGTAGTTAGTCTTTTATAGATGTTTTAGGAGGGGCGCTGCTGCCCATTCCTCGACCATTTTTTTTTTGATGGTTGAAAATGGTATGATAAGCTCGCCTGCGCTAACTGGATACGCTGGCGAGGCACCAGTGAAAGGTGACAAATGAGAATTAAAATAGGCCCGTTAGCTCATCATGATGAATTCATCAGGAATTAACCATGATAGTTTCCAGGGGGGACTGCGAGGAGGTCGACCTGGTTGGGTATATTGCTAACAATGGGATTCTCAGTCTCCATTACTAACAATTCCTTTCCCCCCTCCTCGACCATTAAGTTCCCTTAGTCGCCTCTTACGACACACATAAGAGAGGAAGGAGTGGCCTATTCTATACCGGGACCACACAGCCAAATGGATAATACAATCAAGTAAAATTTATGCACTATCAACGTGATGGTGAGCCACTATCTGAAACATAACTTTGTTATGAAGAGAACTTTGTGCCAGATTGTGTTAAGCCAGATTAACTGCAAGGGCGAATTTACGGCACTTATGTATCAAACAACTTAACTCGAAGTTTCGCTGGATGATAGAATCTGAAACGGGAATATGTACAGAAGGAAGTAACCAATAAAGTCTACTGGATGATAAAAGTGTTATATATCTTTACATAACCTGAAGGTGACGGTCACTTGCTGAAGTGGTAATAGGTTTTTTTTTTTATACAACATAGAATGGCAAACAAGCTGACGGTTCACCTGATGGAAAGTAGTAACCGTCCCCTACAGACATTAGCACTACCATGAACATAACAGAGTATACTGTTTCGCCCATGATACCCCCCATACGTTGCCATTCCTGAGAACTCAGATGTTATTCCTCTGTACCCAGTTAATTCACGCCATATCTCACCCTTCAAACCGAAACACAGCCATGCAACCACAGCTGCTTCACGGTTGAAACACGAATGGGACAGAGGTACCCAAGCAATCGACTTTTGTACAAAGTCTCCCTCTGGTTGGTCACCTAGCTCGAAGAACCGACAACCGATGACGAAGATAGATTCTTGAGTGGCGATCCCGTATGGGCAAATGCAGTGTAGGACGACCCCCACTAGATGGAATGATGACTTGAAATGCATTGTAGGGAGTCAATAGATGCAGGTGGCTCAGGACCTTTCTTTTTGGCAGTCTATGTGGGGAGCCTTATGTCCAACAGTGGACAGATAATGGCTGAAATGATGATGAATATATATCTTACATAGTATGTCTGCCAAATCAGAACTAATTATGGCAAGTTTTTATAATCTGCGAGTGCAGTTTCGTATTAGTTCCTATTCTAATAATAATTTAAGGATATTTTAAAAACATTTTAAGGAAAATGAGTCATAGTTACATTCAAATGACTAATAACGTCATCATAGACTTGATCGTTAATTAAAAAATCAATTAATTGTCTGTGTTAGTGGTGTACTTACGTCAGTAATATTCATAGCCATCAGTTGCTAATAGAGAGCTTATACACGCACACCCTTCTAATAACATTTCTATCAATCAATTTTGAACTTTCGCGTTGTTTACACATATTTTAAAGTATTTCTATTAAAATATAATTTATATTTGATGCCCAGTATAAACATTTGTGATTTTATAATATTTTTTTGTTCTTTTATTCACTTGAGGTTTCGAACAAGCATACGACCTACCTGACGGTGACCGCTTATCGTAACCTAAGAAATAGGGGAATATACTTAAAGTACCAGAGGGAGACTTTGTACAAAAGTTCTTTGCTTGGGTATCTCTGTCCCATTCGTGTTTCAACCGTAAAGCAATTGTGTTTGCATGGCTGTGTTTCGGATTGAAGGGTGGGATATGGCGTGAATTTACAGGGTCCTCAGGAATAGCAACGAATGAGGGGTATCATGGATGAAACAGTATATTCTGTTATGTCCATGGTACTGCTCATATCTATAGGCGATGGTTACCACTTCACATCAGGTGGGCCGTAGGCTTGTTTGCCATTCTAAGTAGTATAAAAAGAAAAAAAAGTTAATAATGAACAAAATTATTCACCATGGCATAACCAGACTGCATTTCATAATAAAACGTACACAAAACTTTGAGTTAATTCTTTAGAAACGCAACACTAAACATTCAGGAACAAAAATGTATTTAGTTTGAGTTCTATGTAATACCGAAACAAATAGTGTATGTTTGTTCTGGTATCACAAGAAAACTGTCAGGCAGACAGAGAGAAATTTCAAAAATTATTTTTTTAGCATCTGTTGCTCTTATTAAGACTCTCACATATTTTTTTCTTAAACATCTTCCATAGACAGTTTACGTCTAAGTATTTTTTTTTTAAATATAAATAAGATATAATATTCTAAATATTTTTGAGTACAAATTAAATTGTTACATTAATCCATTTGACGTATCTTTTACCGAACTGAAAACGCCCAACCTGTGTGCACAAAGTTTTGTTGAAACAGAAATTTGGCCATCCATGAAGGAACCCTTAATTTAACTTATAAACTTAATACGCCAGAAACATTAGCTAAATGAAAAGATGTTATCAAAAGGCGTTGGCTGTATGCGGCTTTCCGTTTGATTCCTATTTCGCGTACACACAATGAACGAGTTAAGTGTAGATATATAAGTACGATTAGTTTTAGTCATAAGACAACCATAATCAAGAAACTTAAAAAAGTAAAACTTTAAACATATATTCAATAATTATAAAAAAGTAGTCTTATTTTAAAATGATTAAAACACATGGGTTTAATGAAATATATTAAATAGATTTTGATTTTTAAAATTGCCTGCAGATTTTCACTCTGTAATTTTTTTTTTATTATTATTATAGCATGACATGTGACTACACAATATTGAGTGAAAATAGTCTATGAATGCGATCAAAAGAAACAATAATCTCAACGGTTGACTGCATTGTGCCGGTTCACTAAGTGCTTTAACAGCTTAAATAGCTTATTTATTAGTGGAGATTTTAACCCCTATTATACTAAATTTTTTTTCTTATACCACTGTAGTGGCAAACAAGCATACGGCCCACCTGATGGTAAGTGATTACTGTAGCCAAATATAATATAAATATATTGAAAATATCGAGTACAATAAATTGTGTACGTATTGCGCTAATAATTACATTAAGCTATGTACTTCTGGCATAAAGTAGTCTACTCGTTCCTTTCTCATGGGGATCATAGAATCTAACTAAGAGAACTTAGTGTCGAGAGATGGGAGCAGCGTCTCTCTTAAAACATTACCAAAGCCTAACTGCAGTTACCAACCTGCTTGCCAAGCGTAGCAACTACTGGTAAAGGAGATAAAGAAGGGTTATGTTCAGCAATGGACAGTTAACAATTCATTTATGACGAATAAAAATCCACCAATTTCACAATACAATGCAAATTTGTTAAAGCATAAATATATTCCATTTCCATTTACCAGAGGAAGACTTGCTTGGGTACCTCTGTCCCATTCGAGTTTCAACCGTGAAGCAGTTGTGTTTGCATGGCTGTGTTTCGGTTTGAAGGGTAGAAAATGACGTGAATTTACTGGGTACAGAGGAATAACACCTAAGTCCTCAGGAATGGCAACGGATGGGGGGTATCATGGGCGAAACAGTATACTCTGTTATGTACATGGTACTGCTCATGTCTATAGGCGACGGTTACAACTTTCCATCAGGTGGGCCGTCAGCTTGTTTGCCATTCTAAGTTGTATAAAAAAATATATATTCAATTGTAAAATGGAAATGTCTTTAGTATGAACATACACTGAGACACTCACGCTAGTGGCAAGATAATAGCTTTAGATGCTATCGCCACTGTAATACCGTACAAATTGAGCCGACGTGTAATTACACATACAGTTAATTTGGTTTAATTTATACATGTGTCCGTCCACCTTTGCCGAACGACTGGCTGCATTGAGACGTTATATATGGCCTTGTTTGTATTTGTATTGCTTTTGAGTAAAAAAATTCTCTCCACTATTTTAATTACAAATATATGCAACTCAGAGGAATTTGTCGATTACTGTTTTGGTGAATCTATTTTACATGCCCAACTCGTTTAGGTAGCATTCTGTAAATTATGCCATATCTTTTCATCTAAAATATCTCAAAGTGTTAAGACGAAGACCTTTACATATTAAAAAAAATATTTTGTCATAACTTATGTAATGACTGTTGCACGTCAGTAATGACAAAATGTGTAAAACCATTTTAAAACTAACATATGACCTTATTATAACATATTTTTTGCAATAAAATTCATTCATTCATTCATTTTATCGTGTGTAACATAGTCCTTTATGGTTGTGCATATGCAATATATATATATATATATATATATATATATATATATATATATATATATATATATATATATATATATATTTACTCGACATATTGAAGAATGTCAAACAAGTCGATAGCTCAGCAGACAGTAAAGAGTAACCGTCGCCTATCTACATGAACACAAATATACTGAATGTGTAATGTAAATGTAGTTTTAAATTACTTCTGTTCTGTGAATCTAATATGGCGTATTGTATAATTTGTCCAACTACATAAGTTAGGGTGAAGGATGAAGATTTTTTTAAAATTGTTCGATATATATAATATCAATATATTAACTATGCTCAACAGAAGTTTCTGTAGTGACCATACTAGTTTAGTCCTAGCAAATAAGGTACAATCGATTCTATCAAAAGAAATGCTTCGGTCAGCGGTTACATGAGAAAAAACAGGACAGTGCACGTCGCTTTCTCATTCTATCTCATACATTCGCTAACGATAATGATTATATTTATACTATCATTTGTACTCTGTCTAGTGGGGGGCGGGGGGTTAGTATTTTTCTTTCACTGCACTTATTAAATAAAACTAGACAGCGTTTAAAGATACAGATCCTTTTACCATATCAAACCTTCGTTCTGGCAGAAGTTGATGTAGCATACCTCAAGGATGCATTTATGAGCCTATTTGCTAATTTCTTTTTATAACACAGGGTACAAACGAACTTATGTGATGGTAAGTACTACTGCCATCAATGAATGGGTTTTCATGGCAACACTGGAGACATTGTATGTATGCTGCCGACCATTTAAAAGTGAGTGTGCTCTTTTCTTGAAGATTATGATGTCGTCAGCTGCTGAAAGCTGATACCAAAACATGGTTGTGTGTTGAAGAAAATGCTTTGAAAGATACATGGTCGAAGTTGGCCACTTATCCAGATGGTTGAGACAGAACTTTAGTTTGTAGCGATTGTACGATGGTGAAACTCAGCAGTAGGTATTAATCCGAAAAAATATTTAGAAGCCTGAGATACATTCGATAAAATATACATAGAGATATAACGTCTTGTGGGTTGTTTACAGCGTTTTAAACTTTAGTACAGTACACATAGTTAATAACGATATTAATTTCCAGAGCTAACTTGGTTTAATTCTTGATCTTATACCAATATTAAAATTTAAATCCAATATTAACTACAATATTAGTAGATGTAAATTTATAATTTACTAGTAGTTGCTACGCTTGGCAGATTAGTTGGCAACCGCAGTTAGGCTTTGGTGATCTTTTAAAAGGGACGCTGAGAAACATACCTAGGCTATTAAATTCACTTACGACACCGACGGGAAAGAAAGGGGTAGTATATTGTATTCCGGGGTTACACAATAATTTATAATATACATATAGAAGAACAAAAGAGAAGAACTCAGTTAGTGACTTGTGTTCATCATCATTCATCATCACTAGATGGTAATCACCCTGATGAACAACACAAATATCATCACAAAAATTTTATAAAGAGTATCTATTAAAAAACAGATGGCTCAGGATCGTTCTTTACGGAAGTCTATAGGGGAAGCCTGTAGTCAGCATTAACCAGATAATGATATTTGTTTATTTAATATATTATGTGTATGTTTATATTAATCTAATTATGTGTATATTATATGATTTGTTTTATTACCGTGAAGCAGATGTGTTTGCATGGTTGTGTTTCGGTTTAAAGTGTGGGATATGGCTGTGAATTTATACGGTACAGAGGAATAACACTTGAGTCTTCAGGAATAGCGACGCATGAGAAGTATCATGGGCGAAATAGTATACTCTGTTATGTCCACGGTACTGCTCATGTCTATAGGCGACGGTTATCACTTTTTATCCAGGTGGGTCGTCAGCTTCTTTGCCATTCTAAGTTGCATAACAAAAATGAATATATCAAGTATTGCTTTATTTTTCCTTTATTTAATAATGCACCGCCTATTGATTTCTCGGTTTGCTCAGTGATTTACTAGTAAAGGACACTGTCCGGTATCCACTTTGCCAAATGTATATAGAATTTTACGGTGCATTAAAGTATAAGTAAATAAAAAAAAATTCTGAGATGATGATAATGATAATAAAAAAAAATGTTATTATTAAAACCAGCCAGTTTAAATATAAAATAAGCCACGGTAATTTATTGTACGTAATGAGTGTCTGACACGCCTTTGGTCGGCTTGTTTTATTTTTAAAATTCAGTACCCGTGCCACAATAAAAATCACAGTGTAAAATATTTTATGCAGCGTTAAGCGGTGAAGCGAGACGAACTAAAGTACATACTGCGTCAAGGGGCGAAGTAGTTTTGCTTGTAGAAAATTATAAAATGTTCCTTTTATCGTTGCAATAAGTAGTTTTATTTCTGAGTTTCGTATTATTAATTTTAGAATATTTGTACTGATTTCATAATATTCTTATCATATAATCATCATAAATAAGTAAATATATAATAAATAATATAAATATATAAATAAATAATATCAACTCATTTAACTGTCCATTACTGTGATGATGTTTTAAGAGAGATGCTGTTGCCCATCCCTCGACTATTAAATTATCTTAGCCTTAAAATACTCATGGGGATGAAAGAGGTAGTCTATTCTATGCCGGGACCGTACGACAATACGTATGTTGTATAAAAATGCAATTCTTATTCATTTGCTAAATTACTATAAGTTGTCCAATGCACACGAATATCTAATGCGAGTTTAGCAAACGAGTATTCACATCCTCTGTACCGTATACCTTGCCTACTTTGCGTGTGGTCCCAGCATAGAATAGGCCACCCCTTCCTTTTCCGTGGGTGTCGTAAGAAGCGACTAAGGAAGGGCGAAGGATGGACAGAAACGTCTCTCTAAAAACATCTCTACAGGCTAACTGCAGTTGCCAATTCGCCTGCCCAGCGGGGCAACTACCAGTAAAATGCCCCCAAGGCTTATGTTTAGCAGTTGACAGTTAAAGGCTGATATGATATGATGATGATTAGTATCTTGTGTTATAAGAAACCAAGCAAGAGACATCTACGGGTATGACCCAGAACACCCAGTTTCGAGCTAATTCAGAAAAATTCGTATCTTCATTTAATCCAACCGGGAATTAAATCGAGGACCTAATTTGTGTAAAGCAATATGCCCACCACTTCACCACGACGGTCAATAACTACTTTATTCTTTTTAGAATAAACATAATTACTAAATAATACTATAATTGATTATAGAATAAACATATATAGTTAATAATCATATAAATTATTATAACTGGAAAGCTATAAAAAATGCAATAACCGGCTCCCCGCATTAGCGGCTAACTGTTTCCAGCCATTGAATAATTTGTGTTGCATTTCAATAATAATTCATTAGTGTAAAACGTTTCCGCTCAGTGGAATCTGATTAAAGTGAGAAGCACTGAACTTATTTAAAAACATGCCTCGTCTGCAGTTTGATGAAACAAAAAACATGCGATTCAATCAGGATCCAGCCCATCCCTTTCCTGCCCTAAAAGTTGAAGTGTCGGCAAACCGGTACCCATGCACGCAGTTTGTGACCGTTTCGTACAAAAGCTATAAGGAAAAACTTTTCTTGAAGTTTCTTTAACTTTTTCAATTCAGAAAATATATTTCAATTTTTTCTCCAACATACATTTTTCATTATTGAGATTTTACTCTTAGAAGAAAATCATAATAATCAATCATTATACGAGTATACAATGCAATTGTTATTTAATGATGTGAATTATCAACGTAACAATATCTACACTAATGTTCATTAACAAACACTAAATCAACAAATCGAGCAGATCGAACCTGACCGTACATATAGAATAATTGACCAATGGAGATAGTAACCAAACAGAAACAGTCCGAGTTTGGTCGGTAATCGAATGCCCGTCGAACCTATTCTATTCAGTCTATCTGTCGACGTGATTGTTATTGCATCGTGGATTGGACAATCCATGTTCCTATTCTATTTTCTTTCTGTGGAACTGTTGCGTGGAACTTTTGTTGTTTATTTCTTTTTTTTTTTGACAACACACAGTTGACAAACTGGCCAGGATTTCTGATTTACATTCGTTATCTAAAATTGGCTGCTGTTTTATCGGTGTTTTGTTTTTTGAAATAGAAATACTTCGAATGATTTTATACTTACATCCATATTAATATATTCGTAGTATAATGTTATTTTTATAATAAAATTGTAACTAGACAATATCTGTACATTGGAAATCCTACAAACCTATATCAGCCACTAAACGCCCACTGTAGAACATAGGCCTCACCCGTGTGAGGTTTTACCAGTAATTGCCACATTTGGCAGGCAGATTGGCAATAGCAGTTAAACTTTAGTGGTATTTTAAGAGAGACATTCAATCATTAAGTTAACATAGTCGCCTCTAACAACACCCACAGTTAAGAAAGGGGTTGCCCATTCTTAATAAGATCAATAAATGGCAATCAACAATATTTTTTAAAAATGTTGTCTGTCTGACTGTGTGTTAGTTCCGGTATCATGCAAAAACAACATCAAATTGAACATAGTTTTCAGTTATATTTCTGAAGATCTATGTTAATAATTGGTATAAAATAGTTAATCTTGATATACCATATGTAAATGGAGTAATTTATTAGTTTCCCACCCTTTGAAATATACGAAGTGGCGGGCAAAATGCTAGTGATGTATACAAATATCTATTGTCAGTTATAACTTAAGAGTATTACAAATGAATGAGCTCAAAAGAGGAGGAACATCAAAGTAAAGGTATTTGTATCGAAGATGGACGATTGATATACGCCATACATTAGTACAATAATAGAAAATACATAAAAAAAAATCAGCTGATATTACATTCTACACAAAGTTATCGTTTTGGGGAAATAAATGATTCATATCATTTTACTGCTAAATATAAGTTTTATGCTATTGGGGGGTTTGCTAGTAGTTGGCACACTTGGTAGACGGGTTGGCAACTGCAGTTAGGCTTTTGTGATGTTTAAAAAAAGACGCTGCTGCTCATCCTCCAACCATAAAAATTTGTTTGTCTTACGACACCCATGGGAAAGGAAAGAGTGGCTTATACTTTTACCACATGGCAAGAGTTAATAATTATGGAGTATTGATTTTGACCGCGATCAATTATAATTATTTATTTATTCATAAGAACACCAATAGCATACGAGTATTGTGACATATGTAACAAATATCGAATATTGTACAATATTAATACATATGCCTGTTAAAGTTATTCACAGCATTCACTTTAAAATAGAACAATTTTAAAGAATTAGGTCCAAATATTGTACATATGATGTTATAAATTTAGGAAATATATAATATAACGGGAGTATCACTCAGGACATTACCCAAATGCAAAATTAGCATATTTTATAAAAACAAGTTAGTAACTAGAACTATGACGTTTGTAACACATTAGATATATCATTTCAGAACGTAAAAGAAGACAAAACAGAAAGAGAAGCATTGATGCAGAAGTATAATTTGAACAAGCGAGATATTAGATTGCTTATTTTTATGTTAGTTACCTCATAATTCCGTCAGTTATAAACCGATTAACAAAATTATTTTGTATATAAAAGAACATACTTTCACATTGGTCCTATAGAAATTTTATCAAAATCGGTGCAGTAGTTTAGTTTTTAAATCGAAAATAATTGGTTTCGTTGCAAAATAAATTTGTTTTTTTTTTTAGAACAAACTCTTAAATTATTGTATCTAAAATTACTAAGAAGGTTAAGTTATTTAAGCTATAACGATGCTGGCATATCCTTACTGGGTAGAAATCCTTAAATAAAAGAGATTAAAAAAAATGTTAGGAATAAAATGTCATATGGCTGTCCCAATTCTATTTCAGTTTGCTCTTCCCTCGGGCTATATCGTTCACTTGCATTCTTCTGATTTTATTTCAGGTTCTGTTACACAGCGAAACTTCGAGCATAGTCCACAGTGGATTGTCACAGCTCGCTCAATATAATAACGAATATTTTTGTAAATATTTATATTTTTACACGTATATTTTTTTAACTTTCAAATGTTGCCCAATATTTCCTTACTTACTAGCTGTCACTTTACAAGGTAAAGTACTCTATTTTATTTGTATTCCGTTTCAATTTAATTTTTATTTTACGTTATTTTATTTTGAGCTATTTCATATTCGTAAGTTTTTTTTTTACAACACAGGGAGCAAACGAGCATGCGGCTCACCTGATGGTAAGTGACTACCGCCGCCCATGATCACCCACAATACCAGCGGCATTGCAGGTGTGCTGCCGGCCTTTTAAAAAGGAATATACTCCTTTCTTGAAGGTTATGTTGTCGTATCGGTTCGAAAATACTGCTGCTGGAAGTTGGAATATCGGTTTAGAAAATTATTAAAAAAAAATTGGACATGTAAGTCCCGGCGTAGAATACCTACTAATATCACCCCTTCCTTTGCCGTAGGTGTCGTAAGAGGCGACTTATGGTGAAGGTATGCTCAGCAGCGTCTCCCTTAAAACATCACCAGAAGTCAAACTACGGTTGCCAACCTGCCAGCCAATTTCTAGCAAAACCCCCCTTTCGGGGGAGGCCATGTTCAGCAATGGACAATAACAGCTGATACAACAGTAATAAATTATTGTACTTCAAGTATAATAACTTACCCAATAGAAACTCTTTATATATTTTAATCAAAACTTTATGTGTCAATTGTAAAATAGTACTAAATTTCCGAATTTGAAACTTCCAACGTGATAGAAACATTACAAAAGAAATATTAGCTATCCGGCTCGGCTTCGCACGGGTTTTCGAATAAAATATGTAACTATTTTACTTGTTAGTAAAGTAGCTTTATATAGGACTTTTTTGATAGGTGAAAATGGTATGGTAACCCCGCCTGCGTTAACGGGATACGCTGGCGGAGCACCAGTGAAGGGTGATAGATGAGAATGAAAACAGGCCAGTTAGCCCATCATGATGAATTCATCAGGAATTAACCATGATAGTTTCCAGGGGGAACCGCGAAGAGGTCGACCTGGTTGGGTATATTGCTAGCAATGGGATTCTGTCTCCATCACTAACAATCCCTTTCCCCTCGCTTTATATAGGTGAAAGAATTTTTAAAATTGGTTAAATAGTTTTTGAGTTTATTCATTATAAACAAACAATCAAATCATTCCTCTTTATAATTCTATCAATACATATAATAAAATCGTAACTGGTCGCTGTCTGTACATGGAAGATATATAAGAAAAACTATTATAGGGGGGCTTTATGAACGTAACAGAACCCAAAATAATAATTACTAGAATTATTGTCTGTTTGTCTGTCTCTACGTTTGAGATGGCTGAAACTTTATGAAGGTATTAGGTACGTAATTATCGTTTAACTATGTAATGAGGAATGAGTGATTTAGAGGTCATAGCGCTAATGCAAGTTAAGCAACTCCGGCCGTGACTTCAACTAGCATGGGTGACCACAGTTCGTACTATAAAGGATGGAGGCTACTTTTTACCGTGGTCAGTAAATATGTCTTGGCCAAGCAGACAAAGTTTCGGGCTAAAGCTAGTCAATATAATAAATGCGAAAGTTTGTAACGATGGATGGATATTTATTACTCTTTCACGCAAAAACCATTGAATGGATTTGAATGAAATTTGGTACACGAGTAGGTTAAAATATAGCATATGATTTGTATACTGATTTACGTAGATGAAGCCGCAGGATACAACTAGTATTAATATAGAACAAGAGCAGTGTAAGTATACTCTTATGAACGAAATAGACGGTTCGCTCAAGACGTTAACAGCAAAACACAGTTACCAAGGCGGTCTTGGTAGTTTAAGAAGTCTAGTTAAAGAAGTCTGTCCCAAAGACCTTACACTTAGAAGTTTTTCGCAACTTGCCTTTCTCTTGCACGTTGGTATTTCCACTTGATACTAATTTAAGTTTGCACGACATCACTTACGGTGACAATTGCAAGACTGTACTGCAAATTTTATGTTCAACAAAACTAGTGTTGAATTCTATGAATATATCAATAGACGTTTCTATCAACATTTGAGCTGACGACGTTTTAACCGACTCAAAAAAGGAGAAGGTTCGCAATTTAATCGTATTTTGTATTTGTACACAGCTATGTCGTTTATTTATAGTAGATTTAATTTAAAAGATTCTTTTTTATCTGAAAGAAGAATATACTTTCAGTTTAGTCTCATAGAAATCTCATCAAAAATGCTTTAATATTTTAGGTTTTTAATGATTTGGATTAAAAAAAAACATTTTTTTACCGCCACGATTAAGGTAATTTTTTTTTTATTGTTTTTGTTATAATGTCATAATTTATTTGATTCGAAATGTTTAATAGTATACAAAAATAGAACACGAGAGGAATATTCTTGGGAGGAATCAGTCAGTCAATAAAACATCGAAAAATTTTCAATTTTAACAAAAATATTGTTAGAAATATTATCATTATACTTATTTATGTCATAATCATCATATCAGCCATTAACCATCTACTGATGAACATAAGCCTCCTCCATAAGATGGGGGGGGGGGGTCAGTCGCCTCTTACGACAACCACGGAAACAGAAGGGATGGCCTATTCTATGCCGGGACCACACGGCGATGTGTGTGTTTGTGTACATAATTTCATGTTATGTGAAAAATAATTTCACTGTTCATATATAAGCAAACGAATGAAACAGTGGGTGTCACAATAGGTTCGCTTGGCCAAATTGCCATCAATAATTCAAGCAGTTGGCCGCGCCGCCGTCGGGCTTCACTGATTTATATGTGTTGGCGAAAACACGCAGATTCATAGGTAGTAAACGCGTATTGGATAATTAGAGCAGAAATAGCGATACAAATTTACATGTCATGACATTTAAATGTCATCATGACATTTACATGTCATGACATGTAAATGTCATCATGACATTCACATGTCATGACATGTAAACGACACCATGACATGTAAACTTTGCTCCACTAAAAAACAGCTATTTCAATTACGACAAATTTAATATCGCTTTAAGCAGAGCATGTATTATACGTACTGAATAACAGAGGGATATATTTTTTTTTAATATAATCTTATCTTAAATAATTTATTGATAAGCCCCAGCTTAATTAAAACACAAGTAAATAAAATTAACATAGTAATATTTTTGTTGGATCTGATACATCACAAATAACAAATCAATTTTCTGTTCACTTTAACAGTTTGCCCACGAATGAGACATCATAGCCAATGATTAATCGATAATAAAGAGAAAAATAAAAACCTTTAACTAAACATTTTTAGAATGCTAGGAAATTAAAAATGCCTTTTCGCGCTCTAGTTTATTAAATTTTAATTTATTCTTTTGATTCGTTAACATGGACTTCCTTAATAATATCAGTTTAAATTAGTCTCATCCGTAATATAATTAGGTACAATAGTCAAATAGACATATAGAAAAAAACCCTTAGTTTATATTATAAAAAGAAAGAAAGAAATATGTTTATTTGGCGCATAACAATAACAGTTACAACTGATAATATAAACAATTGTAAACTGAAATAAAAAAAATAGCATAAAAAAACTTATAATTAGAAATATACCCGACCAAAATGGTCACCATACTTCTAAGTGTCTAAGTATATGAATATACAGTACATAACACCATTCATTATCATATTATAATATCCCTTTTTATCATCATCATCTTCCTACCCTTATCTCAATTATTATTTGGGGTCAGCGTAATATGTAATATGGATAATACCCCTTTTTATATCCCGGATAAAAAAGTCGAAACTTTTTTTTAACAACTTAAAATGACAGACATGCTGAACTGACTAACTGAAAAACTTCTATGTTGCATAAAAAAAACTATAGCTTGTGTGTATATTTATTTACTACAGAGATCGTTATAAAGTTTGAGATGTAAAGATGCAACTTAAATGCCCATAATCTATCACCGGTACCCTTTTATTAGCTCTCTGTCACTTTTAAGTTATTTAATAACTTGCTTGTCACGTGAAAACCCAAAGTCATTATTATATCTGTGGTGGCTCTGAGGAGACATCAATAATTCAGAGGAGACGGCGAAGCTCTCAATCTGTGGACCGCGTGTCACTAACGAGATTACTTGGACGTTGTAGCAATTCTTTATATAGTAGATACGACCTTTAATTTTAAATATAATAAATAAAAACTAGCTACATAAATAAGTGTTACTCATTCAAATAAATTTTTGATAAAACATCTGATGAAGCTAAAATTATGTGCCATATTTTGGTTATAATTTGCAGAAAAATATAATGTGAAATTAAAATAATTATTTGTGGCGAACAAGCATATGGTCCATCTGATGGTAAGCGGTTACCGTAGCCTATAAACGCCTGCAATACCAGGGGTATTATGCGCGCTTTGCCGACCATGAAGAAACCTCTTTACCCCCCTTTTAAAAAACCCTGTGTTATAGTCTCTTGGGAAAACCTCGGCAGGGAGCTCATTCCATAATGTGAGTGTTCGTGGGAGAAAACATATTTGAAACCGCGTTGTACACGACCACTTAGGCTGTAGGGTATGTAGATGAACTCCTTGTCGATGTCATATGATGGTAAAAAAGTGCCCCTGTGCATCATATTGAACAATGTCTCTAAACAATTATTTATTTGTACAATACATTGACTTTAAATACATATATTAATGATATAAATAAATACAGGCGGACTTATTCCTTGAAAAGATTTCTTTAAATCAATTTTATTGAGAGAACGTAATAAAATGAAAATAAAACAGTTAAATCTCATTGATACCCAAACCAAAGCTTTAAAGCTAGAAGGTTGAAAGCGTTAACATAGGTTGGCTTCATCTGCACAATGCGTTAAGCGTGCCTCTGATCGGTTTAAAGTTCAAAGCAAACTGTCAATGCATTTGTACTATAAAGGTAATCGGAATGTATCAACAAGCGAACAAATGCTTCTTTCTTTCTATCTGTCTCCTTTTACTGTATTCTACCAAAATAAGATTTGAAATGTAATTTATTTTATAGAAACATAACTACAGTTTCTTAAGTTACAATACTAATATTAATATTATTATTTTTAAATGAGTACAGGTTTTAGAACTGGGCTCCTAAATAGATTAATATAATAACCTGTGTTAAGGGGCAATAGCCCCAACCCCCTTTAAAGTTATGGGTAAATTAATATTATAAATAAATAAATAACTATTTATAAAAACTAACTAAAATAAGGTTGTATGCATAATTTATCAATTAAAAATGAACAGAAATTAAAATACAATATCCTATACTCGTACATTGCCGAAAAAAAGTATATGAAAAATATATGTCACAAATTTTTATGTTCACGACAGGTATTGTGATATGCTTTTGTTAAAAATAGCTGTTGTGACATACACACAAGCCAAAATATTGTTTTACAGCTATTTAACTTAATATATTATTTTGTACATTAAAAAGACGGCCTAAATCTCATAATGATAAAGAGTATCTACTATACTCATGTCAATTTAAATTTAACTTCAACTGTATTATAAAAAAAATATAAAAATCATATTTAAATATAACTGTTAAGTGATTGAAAAATTTCGAAACGTGCGAAACTTGAATCCACAGCTACCACGCCACGCCGAGGTCAATGCTCTTACCAGGTGAGCTACCGCTTCACCGGACGCCCGTTCAAAATTAACAATCACCACGCTTGAAAAATTTTTCAATCACTCAGCAATTACTGGAATATGGTTTTCATATTTCAATAATATTTCTATATCAATTTACAATTATGTGGTAAATTACTAATTCCCTTATTTATAAAAACGTCAATCTCATAAACCCATTTCAGCTGTTGAACTGTTTTGTCCCTTGCTTTGTGCTAAATTCCTATTTTAAAAAATAGTGAAAAGTAACAAAATAGTGTTTTTTTTTTTTTTTTTATAACACAGGAGGTAAACGAGTATGCTGCTCATCATATGGTAAGTGACTCATGGCCAGCAGCATGAGTACCTGCAATACTAGAGTACACCATTACAGGTACACTGTCGGCTTTTTAACAAGGAATATGCTTCTTTCTTGAAGGTTACAATGTCGTATTGATTTAGAAATACGATACTTAAATTCAAATAGATATGTAAAAGGTTATAGTTTTTATAAATAAGTAGGTGTTTTTTTTTATACCACTGAGGTGGCAAACAAGCATACGGTCCACCTGATGGTAAGCGGTTACCGTAGCCTATGAACGCCTGCAATACCAAAAGTATTACGCGCACGTTGCCGACCCTATAGAAATCTCTTTAACCCCCTTTTGAAGAACCCCATGCTGTAGTCTCTTGGAAAAACCTCGGCAGGGAGCTCATTCCATAACCTGAGTGTTCGTGGGAGAAAACATCTCTGAAACCGCGTTGTACGAGACCACTTAGGCTGTGATATGAGAGTGAGTAGGTGTCTATTCATAAATAAAAATTTATATCATAATGTACTCTATTTGTGTTACTATTATGTATCGTTATGTGTTTGGAGGACAAATTTCAATAATAAATAGAGAATTACGAAGTGTAAATAAGTTAATGTTTATATATAAGAATACCTAACGAGAAAACTTTTAGAAGTCTGTGTCTAGAGATCTAGGTTAGATGTAATAATTGATTCTGGCATTCAAACTTTGTATAAATAAAACAACTGTAACTTTCCCACTATTCGCACAAAATTAATGGGCTTTTCTTACGAATTTTGTTTAAATCCAGTTTGGATCATTAATGTTTCATTAAATTTAGAATTGTAAAACAAAATAAAATATATATGTACTACATATACATTTTGCTTTAAAAAAATTAGTTACGACAAAACACATGAAAGTCATTAATAATGATCCGATCTTAAATTATATAGATAGAGTATCGAGCATCAAAAATGGGTCACCTTTTTGTCAGCTAATTGTCTAATAAGCTGTATATATAGTGAAATATGAACCTTATAAATAATTCAATATTATCAATGAACGTATACGATTTCATCATTATCGTCATTATCTTTTTATTATTCATTAGCCTTTAACTGTCTACTGTTGAACATAAGCCTCCTTTTGGGGTTTTTATCAGTAGTTTCCACGCTTAACAGGCTGATTAGCATCCGCTGTTAGTAAAAATATCCAAAGGGATATGTTTTAAGAGGGACGCTGCTGCCTATTCCTCGCCCTCTCTTAGTCGCTTCTTATGACATCCACGAGAAAGAAAGGGGTGACCGATTCTATGACAGGACCACACGACTCCGAGCAGCGGTCTAATAATTTACCTGAAGAAGTCTCGTTTAGAAATGAAATATGTGTCGCAAAACATGCGTGGACGAAATAGCAGTCGGAGACTGGTGGCTAATATGGAACGTTGTAGAACTTCTGGTAATAATAATAGTAGTCGGTCTTCGAATGTCAGCAGCCACACATATACTAATGGCAGCGAAATTAAACAAAATAATTCTAATCATATATTGATTTATTCCTTGTTTGATTGATTTTCAAGATAATAATATCCTAGTTCATCTTTAAACTACGTATCGATGTTATAGTCATATATTTTAAAAGACCAAAATCCAAACTCTTTTCTGTAGATTTATAAATGTCTAGCAGAAACAAAATCAGTACATTAGAAAACGGATCCAGTGATATCCCAGAGGAATGCTATTCAATAATTCAAGCTCCAAGTGTGACGCAGCAGCGAGCTATCACTCTTGTAATAAGGTTAGTTCATTCGAGAGTTGTGGTAGAAAACTGATTCCGCGAAATACATTTTTGTCTTATGTATGTTGTAACCTTTGCACTATCTAGATTTTATTGTTCAAAGTTTCATAAGTACACATTATATTTTCATGCAAGAACACCCGGATTAACTTACATGTATTTTAGTTGGAAATTCTCGACTAGTTTCTGCAGATGTCTAAGGGTCCTGGATAATCCCAAAACTAGTCGAGTATTCTCGATAAAATGCCGGTAAATTCTTATCTTAAAATACTTTTTAGGTTATTTGCATACACTGAGATCTCATCAAGTGTAAGCATTTAGCTCGCGTCCTTTATCATGGGTATCACAGAATAGTTTAGGATACCCATGGTACCCATGTCTTGTCATTAATGAAGATTATGGTGTTATGCTTCCATAGTTCCACATTTTGTAATTTTACTGCCCCATATACTGGTCTTCAAATCGGCACAGACCCAGCCGCAGATGCTTCTCGGTAAAAGTCATGATTGGAACACAGGTAGCAAAGCAAAAGACTTTTGAGCAAAGTCCCTCTGTAATAAATCACTCGGTCTGTTGCAAGCGAATTATATGTATAACATTTACACTAAACCCGATCAAAATAATGCCATTTTTATGTAGTAAATTGACTCAATAAACTATATACTTTTTTTTTAATGATATTTAATTGCTCTCTTTCGACTCTTGTTCTTGTTGTAATAATTAAATTTTGCAACAGTTTCAATGAAAGGTTATTTTCTAGAACTTGCCACATTGCTGACTTCTAGTAAGTCATCGTTCTTAGAAATACAAAATGTAGTGTTATGTAACACTACATTTCTAGTAATAATAGTAATAACATGTTCTAGTTGAAATATTATTTATTAAGTGTATTCAATATACTTTAATGACGAATTCATTTAAAGTTATTCTACATTCAGTTTATTAATAACTTTATCATAGTTGGTAATACACAAACTCCTCCACTCACTCATCTCCTTTGTGAGATTTCTTATTGGATACAGTCTTTAGGCTTTCATTTCTGGTAACAATCCTTATGTAGTAAATAGAAAACTTATTTTCATTTTTTAAAGTATAGTGATTTAAAAAAAATATATTATTATTGGCATAAATGCTGGCATTTGTAGTTATATCATAATATTTCGAATTTGTTGAATAGTTTTAACAAAACAGATTTATTATGAATAACAAAAATGTCATTCAATGTAGGTGGAATGTAAAATAAATTCAAATGAGCCAATCAGTGTATTGATTATTTTATTGGTAACATAGCCGTTGGAGGGATGAAATTCATTAACTTCGTCGCGAATTGTGGAGGCAAATCGAAAATTGTTTTAACAATTTAAACATAAATTATTTTCTGGCAGTTGATCGCTAGTCATTTTAATAAGACAACCTATCCAATATTATTTTTAATTTAACTTATATTTCAAGCAGAAGATAAACTGTTCGTAAAAGCTTTTTCATATTCTTGATAGAGGGGTTGCTTTTTTCATTAAGAGCCGAGTATGAAGTAATTATAATTTTGTTAATGTATAAATTAATTTATTATGACGACGATAATTATAATTTGGGAAATTGTTTAAAAGCAAGCGACTTACAATTAATATTAGATAGGGAAGTTCAATCCAAATGAGTTCGTTTAATACATTTTGAAGTAGTTAAAATTTGGAATGTGAATTCGGATATTTAAAATAAAAAAAAAAATTGAATCGAATTTTGAAATCGTTCCATTTATGTAACTTTAAATAACTGAGCTCTTTTTAGTTATTAAGTTAAAAATGCATCATGTCATAGTATGTACATTATGTATAGTATCTTCAAGTTTCATCATTATTATAATTATTATATTTCAATTCACTGCTAGCCATAAACCTCCCTCAATGCCAACCAATGCGATTCTGTGGTTTTTGCAACAATTTTCTGCTGTCACGGAGATATCGTCTATACATCTGGAAGGATGTCGGACTTAGAAGCATTTCATATTGCAATAGTTTACTCCCCAATCAACTGTTCCACTCAACAGATTTAATCGACGTATTACCATTTCAACTTGCAGACGTCGAAAGTTATATTGGGCACTTTGGTTATCCATCTGATCTCTTATATTTAAAATTTATCTCTCAAAAAGATACCGAGCAATGCTCTTTCCGTCGCTTACTGTATAACCTTAAATTCTATTAAATATTTGTATACATATGCAATATATGGACGTTACACTAAAAATATATATATATAAATTATAAAATATCAATAATATTGTTGAAACTATTGTAAAGTACATTTCATAGATAGAGATAATAGTACAGTACGAATATCAAAGCAACTGGTTCTAGTTAACGAACCGCGTGACCGCAACACAGCGTTGTAATTGTTTGTGTCGAACTAACTATATTTGACACATTCGTTTAGCGCTAGACATATTCGTGATAACTGAGCCGTACTATTTGTTCGTGCGGAGATTAAATGAATCAAATTCCCAATCCACAGCGCCGCGGTCACATTTTGTCTCGTTTACTATTCATTTGGGGTTTCTTGTTGTCCCGTTTTCAATATGAGTTGACGTTTGTTATTTCGGGGGGAAATGCATATTTTCATGTCATTTCTATTTTACTATATATTTGTTAAAGACATTTGTTTGAAGTACATTTCAATAAATGCTATTTCTCGTATCACTACCTAAGCAAATCAGTATTTTATTATTATTATTTCAGCCGTTAACTGTCCACTGGTGACAGGTGAGTAGTTGCCACGCTTGGCAAGCGGCTGTGCAACCAGAGTTAGGTTTTTAGAGATGTTTTAAAAGGGACGCTGCTGCCAATCTCTCGTCAACTCCCTTAGTCGATTCTTACGACACCCACAGGAAAGGAAGGGTGGCCTATTCTATGCCGAGACCACATGGTGAATACACTATAAAATATACTATATGTTATAATATAATCTAACCATGTGCCAAATATAACTGAAATCCATTTGAGTCCTACTCCAACCCATCCATGATTTGAACATGACTGGGTAACAAACATATAAACGTTTAAAAACATACATATCTGTCACGCCTGTCTCCCATTAGGGTAGGCAGAAACAATATCACGTTTAAAAATTCATACATATTTACAAACATTTGTACTTATAACATAAATAGGTAAATCAGATTTAGTACAGTTTATTGATATATACCAAACTCGTGGATTCTCCTACCGGAATTGGGATAAAAGTAATTTGTAAAATTAATGTAGAACATAGTCGTACAGTGTATAAAATTTTATTCATATCCGCACAGCAGTTTAATAGTTGTCTATATATACGTATATGTATAACAGAAATGTTATGAATTTACTATGTCTATTATTTCTAACAATTATTTAGACAATTATCACAATTTTATATAGACATCGTTAAAAACGAACATAATTTTTAAAAATAGTTTAACAGTTATTTAACAACTATCGCCCAACATATATTTTTTTTTTATAAAACTTAATCATACCTACGACTACAGATTACAATATATATATGTTATGTCCATGGTACTGCCCATGTCTATAGGTGACGGTTACCACTTTCCATCAGGTGGGCCGTCAGATTGTTTGCCATTCTAACTTGTATAAATAACAATATATATTCAACTAGCGACCCGCCCCGACTTCGCACGGGTGCACACTACATCTCATCACATTAGAAATCTCTAAAATTATCAGTGTTTCTTTACTATATTATACATATAAACCTTCCTCTTGAATCACTCTATCTATTAAAAAAATCCGCTTCAAAATCCGTTGCTTTAATGATTAGTAGTAGTTTTAATGATTTAAGCATACATAGGGACGGACAGACAGTGACTTTATTTTATACTATGTAGTGATGAATGAGCAAATTTTAAAGACTCTAGTAATATTGTTATATACAAAAGCAATTAAAAAAAAAGAACAGATACGATTTACAAAATGAGAAAATAAAATTGGTTCACCATAATTTCTTCGTGGCAATACACAATGATTACAGATTAATCCAACACGAACATTCTCGTAGATGTTTTATTTATTCGTTCGTTCGTTCAGCCGTTCATTCGTTCATTGAATCAAATAGGTAAGCTTTACAATTTCTCAACATATTTACCTAGGATAGTATTAGTACAAGAATAAATATAGATAATTTAATAATACATTTTTTTTTTATACAACTTAGAATATCAAACAAGCTAACGGCCCACCTGATGGAAAATGGTAACCGTCGCCTACAGATATGAGCAGTACCATGGACATAACAGAGTATACTGTTTCGCCCATGATACCCCCCATGCGTTGCCATTCCTGAGGACTCAGGTGTTATTCCTCTGTACCCAGTAAATTCACGCCATATCCCACCCTTCAAACCGAGACACAGCCATGCAAACACAACTGCTTCACGGTTGAAATACGAATGGGACAGAGGTACCCAAGAATCGACTTTTGTACAAAGTCTCCCTCTGGTAATAATATATGATAAATGAATATAAAGTAATAAAACCTGTAATTCTATAATCATCATCATCATATTCGAATCAGCCGTTAACTATTTACTGCTATACACAGGCTCTTCACAAGGGGGATTTTGCCAATAGTTGCCACGTTTAGCAGGTAGGTTGGCAACCGCAGTTAGGATTTTGGTGATATTTTAAAAGAATTACTGCTGCCTATCTCTCAACCATTAAGTTCCTTTAGTCGTCTCTTACGATACCTACGGAAAATGAAGGGGTATTCTATTCTATGCCGGGACCACATGGGATCAGTACAAGAATACAGATAAATAAATAAATAAAAACAATATAAATGAATACGAAGTAATAAAACTTGTCACTTTGTAGTAAGGCCTGAGGCCTTACTACAAATTTACAAGTTTTTTATATATCTACGCAAGCACAATTCCCACAATTATAGCAAGACAACACAACAACAAGAACTTGTTTATCATCATAGCAAAATTATCTGCTTACATTCGCTGTTACCTTAGTTGTACAATATAACGCAACAATGTTAGTTTTCATCGTTATCAGTTCACAGCCTCAGACGAGTACCTATTAAAAGTACCGAATGCGGCCATCTTCTTTCTTAAAAAGTTTCGCCACTTTCAATATAAAAAGCGAGAATTTTCTACCGCCGTTTCTTACAAAAATATGTAAAGTAAGTTTCCGTGTATTAAAGACTGATGGAAATTTTATAGTTCCTTTCTAGTGGCAAGTGTAACTATAATTTTTACTAACCTAATTTTAAGATCACGTTAATTTTAATTATCACAATTTTGTAAAATCAATTGTTAATATAAATTTGACCATAAGAAAACACTTTTAACTATTAGTTTCGATTTTTTATATAACGATAGATATATAACGATAACCATTTGAAGGGAAAATTAAAAGAGTAATTTTAGTGTAGTAAATCCTGATGATTGACCTGTTCAAAGTTAAATATTATAGTAACGTCGCCACATCCATAAATCTGTTGAGAATGGAGATCCAGCAAAAGTCTGGAAATTTCTTAAATCTTTAGGAGTTGGAAAAAAACACAATGAGAGTTCCACTAGTATTGATATTGAGAATCTTAATAGACATTTTTGTTCCTCTTCTATTGTTGTTCCTAATGACAAATTAAAAACACTGTATTATCTTTCTTCGCTTCCAACTCCTGATTACACTCCTTTTGTTTTCGGACAATTGTCCGATTGTGATGTTGAGAGAAGCTTACTGTCAATATCTTCTAATGCTCTGGGTACTGACAACATCAGTCGTGCTATGATCATGCCTATCCTTGATATCCTGCTGCCAACTATTACTTTTCTCTTTAATAATTCATTATCCTCAGGTATTTTTCCTCATATCTGGAAAGAAGCCTTTATTATCCCCCTACCTAAAAAAAATATCCCCACAGTTTTTTCCGATTATCGACCTATATCCATTCTTCCCTTCCTTTCCAAAGCTCTGGAAAAGTTAGTACATCAGCAACTCAACTTGTTTCTGTCCAAAAATAACCTTCTTAATCCTTTGCAATCTGGTTTCCGCGCAGGTCACAGCACGACTACTGCTCTTGTAAAGATCTCTGATGATATCCGTTTCGGAATGGATAGCTCAGAGCTGACAGTTTTAACATTATTAGATTTCAGTAATGCTTTTAATACCGTCGATTTCGACATTTTGTTGCAACTGATGACTTCTCTCAACATATCTCCAACGGCAATTGAATGGTTTCGTAGTTACCTGGTTGGACGTCGGCAGCGTATTCGTATCAACGACTCTTTGTCATCTTGGTGCAGTACATCTGCGGGCGTGCCCCAGGGTGGCGTCTTATCTCCTCTTTTATTTGCCTTATTTATCAACAATATCACGTCTCAGCTTCGGTCTTCCTACCATCTTTATGCAGACGACCTTCAAATTTACTGCCGGGCTCCTCTTATTAATATTTCTGTTGCAGTAAATACAATAAACGAAGACCTTGAACGTATATCTGTCTGGAGCAAATCCTATGGTCTTGCTGTAAATCCGACCAAGACCCAGGTTATAATCATAGGTAGCCCTAGTTACATTTCCAGAATGGCTTTGAATGACCTTCCTTCTGTAGTTTTTAATGGAATGAAGTTAAACTACAGCGACCGCGTTAAAAATCTCGGCATTTGTTTTGATAGTACTTTATCCTGGTCACCTCAGATTGCTGAGATTAGCAGGAAGATGTTTGCGGCAACTGGATCCCTTTACAGGTTGCGTAAGGTTCTTCCTATGGATACCAAAATTGCGCTTGCTCATACATTGCTCCTCCCCATCCTTGACTACGCCGATTCCTGTTATTCAAATGTCACTGAAGAGCAGTTAAATAAACTTGAGCGTCTTCAAAATTTATGTATACGGTTCATATTTGGACTTCGCAAATATGACCATGTATCCCAATATCGTACACGACTCAAGTGGCTCTCTATCCGTCTTCGTCGTAACTGGCACATCCTTTCCCTTCTTTACTCAATTCTCTTTAATCCAGTTACACCTCATTATTTAAAAGAACGTTTTATGTTTCTTGGAGAGAGCAATTCTAATTCTTATTCTTTACGTAGTACTGACAACCTCCAACTCATAATTCCTACCCATTCTTCCTCTTTCTACTCCAAATCCTTTTCCGTGCAAGCAGTTCGTTTGTGGAACTCACTCCCTACCTCTATACGGTGCGCTCAATCGTTGCCCATTTTTAAAAACTTAGTTAAAGCCCACTACCTATCCTTATAATCACTTAGTCCTACGTATTTCCAGTTTTATGTGTGTTATATATATGTGTATTAATATGGTATATTTATGTGTATTTATGCGTATATATGTATATGTATGTATATATATTTATATGTGTATGTGTATGTATATATATGTATATGTTTGGTTGTATATGTATGTATATGTATATGATATGCTGTCACAAATATTATTTTTTACAAATCTATCTTTTTTAACGCGCCACCTACCTACTTATGCTTTAATCCTTTCTACCCAAAGGTTGTCTGGAAGAGATTGCTTAGCAATAAGACCGCCTTTTGTACTACACTATACTTATTGAAAATTGTTTTAACAAATCATGTTATGTTGGTGCAATAAAGTGTTAAATAAATAAATAAAATAATAAATAATTAATTCCTAAACTATTTGGTCTGTATTTTTTAATAAGTACTTTTTTTATAACATAGAGGGCAAACGATCTTACGACTCATATTTCCTTATTTTCCTTTCCTTAAACAAAATTAGCCTGTAGTACAATATAACTATGACCCCACACTAGGCAAAGCCTGTCTCGTGGAAGTCAAAGCTAGAAATTTAACAGTTATAGTGCGGTGAACAGGGTTAATTTAAATATATGACATTAAATGTGAGTTTGGATATGCATAGGTGTTTGTATAGGTGTGTGTGTGTGTGTGTGTGTGTGTGTGTGTGTGTGTGTGTGCATGCGTGTGTGTGAATCAGTGTGTGTGTGTGTGTGTGTGTGTGTGTGCATGAGTGTGTGTGAATGCGTATGTGCGTGTGCGTAACTTAGTTAAACACTTGGGTGTGTCTATATATGAGGGTCGTAAAATTCTAGTTCTGTCCCATAAATCACAATGCGCTTCTTAAAATTTTCTCTATATCCTCGTAAGTAGTGTGATAGTAATTACTGTCACTCATAGACAACTGTAAAATATAAGGAATGGCAGTTGTGTTGCCAAAGTTTAAGTAAAGATTACGTTCTTTAATTTTAAAGTATTTCCATCTGATAATTCATACCAGGTAATAAAGTAATGTATCGGTAATTAAACTTCAGAAAAGTTCTCAGACTAAGATTTTAATCAGGCAGTAAGTAATGTGAACACAAAATAATAGAAGATTATTATATAAAAGTAAAGTGTAGGATTTTCCATGCAATTCCGGCATAGGCTACTCCTTCCTTTCTCGTGAGCATGATAAGAGGCGACAAAGAGAGAGCGAGTGATGAGCAGCAGCGTCCCTCTTTAAACATCTCCAAAACCTAACTGCTGTAGCCAACCCGCTTGTCAAGCATGGCAACTACTGGCAACCCCCTCCCCTCCCCAAGGAGGAGGCTTATGTTCAGCAGTAGATAGTTAAAGGCTGATATGATGACGACGAAGAAAACATACGAAAATTTTATGATTAAATTTAAAAAGAAAAAACAAAGAACTTAATGCTGAAATTTATTAAGCATTATAATTAGTCGAGATACTTGATATGATGTGACAAAATGATAGACATTATTATGAAGGGAATATAAAATAAATGGATAAAAATGAACAACACTAAGGAATAATTACCTATATATATATATATATATATACTTCTAGACGTGTTTCTGCTGTGAAACAACTGTACTCGCATGGCTATGTTTCGGTTTTATGGGATAGTAATATTACAGGATACGGAGGTATAACATGATTGTCTTTAGGAATGACAACGACTAAGGGTTACCATAAGCTAGTATAGTATTTCATTATGTTATCTACATCAAAAATTTATTCATAAGAAGCTGTGGGAAGATATTGTAAAAAAAATATATCAGGCAGGCTCGAGGTTTGCAGAAACTCGTGGTGTGTAGCAAGAGCCCCCTACCGACATGAACGTGGCTCCTAATAATTAATGCAATATCGTAAATATAGTTTTTACAGCCGTATTACGGAGATCCATAAAATAATATGGTATAACAAAGTATTGAACTCGTTCTTATTTTATGCAACTTAGAATATAATAAAATAATTAAATAGCAAACAAGCTGACGGCCCACCTGATGGTAAGTGATAATAGTCGCCTATAGACATGAATAGTACCATACACATACCAGAGTATATTGCGCACCCACGATACCTTATGCCATTTTTGACCACTGCCATTCCTAAGGACTAAGACCTTAGTCCTTAGGAATACCTTAGTACCCTGTAATTTCACTGCAACATCCCATCTCTCAAATCAATACACAACCATGCAAACAACTGCTTCACGACAGAATCACGGATAGGACAGTGGAATCCAAGCAAACAATTTTTGTACAAAGTCTCTGTTTCGTTCTACAATATTCGTGATTAACTTAAATATGTTGTACTGATCTTTTAAGTTGGAAATTTTTAAATTTGAATATAACAATAACACTAGAAAAAATTCATAGTACATTCATGTATGTACTTGCATTATTCGCTCCGTTTTAGTATGCTATTAAATTTTAAGATGCCTCTCATCGCATTTATTCCAATCGCGTTCCTATGTTAGCCGTTTAACTTGCTATTGTATGTTCTTTTATCGTAATGAAAATAAGATTTTTTCACTATTATTTGTATTACAAACATATTTACAAGAAAAAGGTGTTTTGTAAATATGTTTTTTTTTATACAACTTAGAATGGCAAACAAACTGACGGCCCACCTAATAGAAAGTGGTAACCTTCGCCTATAGACCATGAGCAGTACCATGGACATAACAGAGTATACTGTTTCGCCCATGATACCCTCCATGCGTTACCATTCCTGAGGACTCAGGTGTTTTACTTACATGGACTGGAACAAACAAATAGCCCATCTGAAAGAATATTTGAGACGTTTTATATTTTTTACTATTTCTTTTTTATACTAGAATTAAAAAATTGCCAAGTAGTCCTGGCATGGAATGGGCCACTCCTTTCTTTCCCATGGGTGTCGCAAGAGTCGACTAAGTGAACTAATTGGTCGACAGATGGGCAACAGCGTCCTTCTTTAAATATCACCAAAACCTCACTGCCGTTGCCAACCCGCATGCCAAGCGTGGCAAATACTGGCAAAATCCTCCTTATGAAGGAGGTCTATATTATATGTTGGTAATGATTAAAAGACAGACTTTTTAAAGAAAAGCAAAGGGAGGGGGATCCCAATACAATAGTATTTTGTGTATATATTAATGCAATATTTTTGTCACATATGTAAATTAATTTATTATCAAAAAAATGTTAACGCCAAGCAAGAATTGTATCATAAAACAAAAACGATACAAATATATTCTTCCAAAAACGAAAAATGATTAATATACATATTAAAAATATTTGTACAGTGAACTTGAATGATCAATTCTTTAACGACTAATCTTGGGAGTTAATATAAATATGGATTGCACGGAAAATAACAAGCGAGAGATAAAAACTTTGTAAGTATTAAAATTTATAAATAAGCCAAGAGTAACCCAACTCGACAAAAGTTTAAGATTTATTCGCGTTATTAATTATTTGCTCGGTTGGAGACAGATCATAATTATTTTCTTCAGCGACTCGAAATTCTATGCTAAAGAAAACTGAAACAGAGACGAATTAAGTGGCTGAACATTTCTCTCTTGTACCTTAGTCGTAAACTATTTACGGTATAAAATATAGCGTTGTGACAGACGGACGGATGGAGGAAGACGCTCCATAAATGTCTCTTTGTATCGTAATTTCTATGCAACTGCGAATGGTAAAGAAGCTGACAGCTCACCTGATGGTAAACTTAAATCATAAAGTAGATTGTGAAGCCCGTGATATTTATACTAATACATAAATTATATCTATATTTATGTTATTTACGCTTACCAGTAGGAGACTTTGTACAAAAGTTGTTTGCTTGAGCACTTCTGTCGCATTCGTGTTTCCACCGTGAAGCAGTTGCATAGAAAACTGTTTGCGTGTCTGTGTTTAGTGTTGAAAGGTGGGATATGGCAGTGAATTTACAGGGTACAGAGGAATAACACCGGAGTCCTCAGACAACGCATGGGGAGTATCATGGACGAAATAGTATACTCTGTTATGTCCATGGTACTGCTCATGTCTATAGGCGACGATTGCCACTTTCCATTAGGTAGGCCATCAGCTTGTTTGCCATTTTAAGTTGCATAAAAAAAAACTTTTTCAAGTCTTTCTCATTCGTTACATTTTCTGTTCAACTTATCCAATAACTTCTTCTCATTTAAAATGCCTGAAGCATCTTTCTTTCCTTTTTCGTCATTATCCAAATTTCACAACTATATAATGCTGTGCTCCGAATATAAGTTTTTATAATTTTTTACGGATTATTTTTGATATTTTTTATGTAAATATATATTAATAAAAACAATAGAGAGTAGAAGAGTCAAAATGCCGGGCCAAATACCGGAGAAAATAAAATTTTATATGTTATGATGATCTTTTAAAGAGCATACTAGAAGAAACAATAGAGGGCAAAAGAGGAAGGGGAAAATCGAATAATAACTACATGGGACAGATAAAGGAAATACTAGGTGTCATGTCGTATAGGGAGGTCAAACATATGGCCTGGAAAAGAACTAGCTGGAAAAGAAGGCATGAATTAGTTGACGACTTCATACGTGTGTTATATGTATATTAACACATAGCCGAAACTGCTGAATCTAGTTTTGTAATTTTCTAGATTATTTATATAGCGTAGATGAACAGTAAGAAAGAATTTATAAAATTTAAACCTTAAAGGGGTAACACTTCAAAGATTCACGCGAAAGTAGTTGCTGAACTTCTACTGTTGAGGGTTAGTATATATATATATATATATATATATATATATATATGTTTTGGTGTAATATCCATATATTGCATAAGTATATAAATATTTGATAGAATTTAAGGTTATACAGTAAGCGACGGAAACAGTATTGCTCGGTATCTTTTTGAGAGATACACTTTAAATTTGGGAGACCAGATGGATATAATATATATTATTTATAGTAGTATATATACCTATACTAAATTTCATAGTAATTGGTTAAACGTTCTGGCACTATGTGCTGAAAAACAAACAAACTCATCTTCCAGTAAAAATACATATGAAAATATTCTACCTATAAATGATTACTGTATTTTTTTTTTTTAATTATGAACTTATTTACTTACATCATCATATCTTTAATATTACTGTAAATTCTTATAATGCTTTCAAAAATATTAACCATTATAATTGTTAATTAACGCTCAGTATTGATACCTTTCCATGAAATATTATTTTTCCTATGTGTGTTCCAGAATAGAATAGCCTACCTCTTCCTTTCCCATGAATTTTTTTTTGATGGGTGTAAATGGTATGGTAACCCCGCCTACGCTAACGGTTTACGCTGGCAGAGCACCAGTGAAGGGTGATCGATGAAAATGAAAACAGGCCAGTTAGCACATCATAATGAATTCATCAGGACATGACCGTGATAGTTTCCAAGGGAAACCGCGTGGGGATCGACCTGGTTGGGTATATTGCTAGCAATGGGATGATCAGTCTCCATTACTAACAATTCCATTCTCCCCTTCCCGTGAATATTGTAATAGACGACTAAGGGATGGGCAGCAGTATCGTTATAGTAGCGGTTGCTAATCCACCTACCAAGCGTGGCAACTACTCACAAAACTTCCCAATAGAGGGAGGCCTATATTCAATAGTAGACAATAAAAGGCCAATACTGTATTAATGTCTTATCATAAAATATTTACAAACTTATTTTACTAAAGATGAATTGGTAAAGTTTTAGGCAACATGAAATAGCAAATAAACTGAGGGTATCCCCACAGGTATCTCTGATAGAAAGGGGTAACTGTCGTCTATAGACATGAGAAGCACTCACGAGTAGTTATAAAATAGATAACTCGTTATTTATTGAGTTTTAATATTTTTCCTAATACTGATAGACGCACTGCCTTAGACAATGAGATTGTCAGTTCGAATCCTGGTCAAGAAAATTTAGAAAATATACTTTTTATATTGACTTAGATCTGAGTATTCTGGGTTCTACTTCCAGGTGTTCACCGCCTGGATTCTCATAATATAAAATATTGTTATTATTATATATTCTTTATTGCACAACAAAACTTTGTACAAGTGTCGAACTTAACGCTATATGACGTTCTCTACCAGCTAACTATTAGGTAAAAACAGAAAGCGTATGAAGGGCAGATGTGATGAAAATTAGATGACATAATTACAGTAACATACTAAAATAATTATACATAAGAAATACATATATAATACATAAACATTACTCTTGATATATATGGATATAAATCTGTTACAATATAAAAATAAATATACATTTCACATTATACATGAAGGTATTTACTTTTGGTAAAACATATTTTAGGAATTCGTAGCTATTCTGAATTGTAATATTATTACATATACATCATCATCATCATCATGTCAGCCGTCAACTATCCACTGCTGAACATAAGCCTGCCTTACAAATCAAAACCCTCGCTGGGTTCGCAAGTAGTTTCCACACTTGACAGGCTAGTTGGCAACCGTCATTAGGCTTTGGTGTAATTTTAAGATGGACGCTGCTGATCATCTCTTGATCATAAATTTCCATAGTCGCTTATTACGACACCAACAGGAAAGGAAACGGTACCCTATTCTATGCCGGAACCACACGACAAATTCTACACCTTACCTTAATGGTCAAATTATTAAATTCTCTTAGTCGCCTTTTACGACACCCATGGGAAAGAAGGAGCTGGCCCACTGTATACCGGAACCACAAGGCTTTAATTTTAGTTATTGCATATGCGACTACTAAAACTGTTTAAGCAGTAAATTATACAGATAAAAACCGGTTCTGTAAACTGGAAAAGAGATAACATAGAAATATCACATCGACCGTGTAACATAGTTGAAATGTATTTCATTTGGAAGTCCGTATTGAATTTCAAATACTAAAAGTTGGTGCATTTAATTTCTAAATACTAAAATTTCATGTGTATTCCCGACATAAAGTTTAATATTATTTTATCTGACTATACAAGAATAGAGTAAAATAGTTTATAGATATGTTAATTCTATTAATTTTATGAATAAAATAAATACATTTTGTAGTGATAGATAGATAGATGATAGATATTACATGCTTATTTCCTTCTATTTTTCATATAAGGTAAATTTTCGTTTTATTGTAAATGTAAATTTTTTGTTAGTTTTATTTGATATATAATAATATTAATATAAAAAAAAAACAAATTGAGAGCCTCCTTTTTGAATTCGATTGAAAAAATATAATAAAATGTACAAAAAAAACTAACTGTATCCTGAGACTAAGATTAAGATTTCGTTCAAATCAGTTTAGTAGTTTTTGCGTTAAATAGTAACAAATATCCATCCGTATTATGTTTACAAACTTTTGTTCTAACACTAGTATGTAAGTTTCCTTAGTAATTAAGTAAAGGGAAATTGCTTTGTAAATTTATACACCCATGTTATTGCTAGCCATATCCTGCAGCTTTGCCCGCAAGAAGTATAAGTACAACTAAATTCTGCTTCCACTTTAAACTTTGAACATTTCGTTGTGCAAGTGGTAAATAACCCTGGCGACGAGTTGTGAAAATAATGAAAATTATTTAATTATAGCGGGCCCGGGCGGGCCGCATTTCGGATGTCGCGTTGAGTAGTTTCAGAGTTTTCAGGTCGAGTGCTTTTGCATGTCGCACGTGAGATGGTTTTAACAAAATGGATGCGATGTTGGTGCTCGTAAATCCTAAAACGGTGACGGCTGCTCCCCGGACGGGGAGCACGAAAAATCGTACTTTATGTACTGTTGGACTCACTGTGACGGGCGCCGTTGGGTGTCCTATTGATGACTTATTGGTCGCGGTCTGACATGATGAATTTTAATTTACTGATCATTTGAACAGAATTATTTTGTTTAATTCCGCTCCCATTAGTATGTGTGTGAAACCAAAACACGAAGATATATTATTATTCTTATATATTTATACATAACATCTCTTGCACACATGTGTCCGTGAGTTACGTATTTAGGGCCTACTGAAAATCAGTGTCGTAGCTTCAGATTTGAAACTGCGACATATTCTGAGGTCCTTTGCACAAACACTGGTACATTCATTTTGTTTTTTATATGTTTTTCTTTTTATTCTAAATTTAAAGTAAAATAGAATTATTATTATATAATTGTGTAATCTTCATTATTATGTTGTTTTGTTATACGTAATATGTATAATTTATATTACTTTTCTAAAAGAGCGATAAAAAAAAATATCACCACTATTACTGCCAGAAGTTCTACAACTTCCATCATCATTATATCAGCCTTTAACTGCCCACTGCTGAACATAAGGCTCCTGGAGGTTTTGCTAATAGTTGCCATACTTGGCAAGCGATTTGACAACCGCAATTAGGATTTAGAGATGTTTTAAGAGGGACATTGCTGTTCATCCCTCGTCATCCTTTAGTCGCCTTTAATAAAACACACGGAAAATAAATATGTATAAGGATCTACACAGCTACATTTACTGGTTATTTAATTAGAATTATTTTGTTTAATTCCGCTACTATTAGTATATTAGTATACTATTACTCTATGTGTGTATATCAGGTCGACCTCCACATGGTTCTCCCTGGAAACCTTTGTGGTTAATTCTAGTGGAATTCGTCACGATGGGCTAACTGACCTGCTTTCATCGTCACCTTTCATCCCCCACTAGTGTCCCGCCAGCTTATATCAATAGCGCAGGCGGGGTTACCATAATAGTGTGGTGGTTCAAAGGAAAAGAGTCATATATTTTCCTGGGGCCGGGTGATACCTGTGGGAAGATATTGCCCCAATGGTCTTGGGGGATGTGCTAATATACCGGCGCATCCCCCGAGTGATAGGGTGAGCACGCTATCCAAATCTTGAGAGAGGAGACTTGCTCTTACCATCAGGGGACGGGTCGCTGCCGTCGGAGATGTGGTGAGTGCGAAAGCGAACCCATGTCTCCGACATATGGCACCTCGAGGGTATATGGTTTTTGGTGGGTACACCCCCGCCTTACGGGAGGATTCCCACAGTACCCATTCACCTCCCACAAGGTATACGGGTCTGCATAAAGCATTTTCCAGTGGTTAAAAAAAGGCGGGGTTACCATTTCATTATCACCCATTCAATAAAAAGTCGACACTCGAATATTGATCACTACTATTACTACCAGAAGTTCTACAACCTTCCATATTAGCCATCAATCTACGGCTGTTGTTTTGTTCACGCACGCTTTGCAAATAATTAAATTATAATTTATATAATATGTAGTTACTTGTGTGTTGGGAATATGATGAATTCTTGTTTATACAGTAGATAGAATGTCTTGGTATGGCGATGTCATGTGCAGAAATAAATGCCATGGTTTCAAGATAGTGGTAAGTGTGAAAGTGGATGGATGTAAAGGAAGGGGACGACCGAAGAATAGGTGGATGGTCTGTGTAAAAAATGATACGGATATGCATAAAAGAGGATTGAGCCCGGAAATGACAGCTGACAGGGATTTGTGGAAGAAGAAGACATATGGGCGACCAACCCCAAATAAATGGGAAAAGGTAAGGCAGCGATGAAGATAGTAGATAGATAATTTCTATATTTACACTAACCTTTTCCCGCTACTTCGTACGCGTACAGTTTGAAAGTAGGTACTGATGTCTAGACGACATGTCAAAATAAAGCAAACACCATATTTTAAGTTAGACCTTTTCGAATACTTTTTTGAAAACCACGTTCTATTTGGTATGTGATACCAGAAAGAGACATATTATTTTGGCTTTTATTGAGAGCCCTGGTGAGGCGTCTAAATATCGCACAAACATATCGAATCGTAACTCTGTTTAAATTTAATACTATTATATATATATATATATATATATATATATATATATATATATATATATATATATATATATATATATATATATATATATATATATATATATATATATATATATATACTCCCATTCGTGTATTTTTGAATAGCTGTTTTTTTTTTTTCTGAATGTGTTTGCTGTTGGCCGTGTGTGGCCTTTACAGCTTCACCGGACGCGAATGCAGGGGCGAGTGCTGATGGCACTCCAAGCCCGCGAGAGGGGAGCGACAGAGGTGTCGACTCTTTCTTATGGACTGCGGTGTGTGTGTGCGCCTAAGGGCGCCAGAGTGGCTCGGTCTCGGCTTAGGCCACCGCACTTCGACCCCCGTCGAGGGACGGCGAAGGGTCGGTACGTCTGGGTGGGTGAGATTGCGACGCGGTTGTTATGCGCTCGGGCGCAAACCTGATCGCGCGCGGACCGTGTGTCGCGAGGGTTCTTCGCCCCCGCCGGCGGGGGCGGTGTGTGCGATGTGTGGGTGTGTTTGTAGGGGCTCTTGTCGAGGGTTCCGCGGTAGGTAGGGCGGGAGACGCGTTTGCCGTCGTAGTTGGATCATCGGGGTCCAAGAGTGCGTGCCTCGGGCGACGACGTTTTGGAGCGACGTTCTCTATGGGGGGTTTGTATTTGACCGCTCTTACTATGAGCGGATTTGAATGGGACTCGGCTGAGGCGAAGTAGCGTCGAGACGCTTGCTTCATGAATTGCCTTATAGTGGGTATTTTGAGGTCGCGGTGTAGATCCACGTTGCGCACGTACCACGGGGCGCCCGTGGCCCGTCGCAGAAATTTATTTTGCACCACCTGAAGGGGGTGAAGTAATGAAGGAAGGGCGTGGGCGAAGACGACACTAGCGTACGTCATCACCGGTCTTATACATGCTTTATAGAGCGTCAGCTTTGCGTTGAGCGACAATTGGCTGCGCTTGTTAATAAAGGGATGGAAGCGTCCCAGTATAAAATTGGCCAGGCCTCGGACGCGCTTAAGATGAGATGCGAAACTCAACTTGGAATCTAGTGTCACGCCTAGGTATTTGGCTTCGTTCGTCCAGGGGACGGGCGTGCCAAACAGCTGAATAGAGGCGGGAAGGGATGGTTTTCTTTTGGCCGTGAAAAGCACGGCGGCGCTTTTATCTGGGTTAACTTCGATGCGCCATTTTCTGAACCAGTAGGCCAGCTCGTCCACCGCCCGTTGAAGCCTGTTGGCTGCACAGGCGGCCGACGTGCTGTCCACATATAGGGCTGTATCATCAGCAAAGAGGGCGATTTGCACTCGGGGCTGACGCGGGATGTCGTTGGTGTACAACGAGAAGAGGGTGGGGGAGAGGACAGCGCCTTGAGGGACGCCGGCTCTAATCGGTCGTGCGCTGGAACGCACTCCATTGACGCGATAGCGATATGACCTATTGGACAAGAAGGCTCGTATGATGTGCACGAGCCTGTCTGGCACTCCCATCTTGTGCAGTTTGAAAATCAAGCCGCTGTGCCAGACTTTGTCAAAGGCCTTCGCTACGTCGAGAAACAGGGCACATGTGACCCCGTTGGATTTCAGGTGTCGGGCGTTGAGGACGTGTTCTACTACACGATGTACTTGATGAACAGCTGAGTGCTTGGCTCTAAAGCCGAACTGCTCATCGATCAGGATGCCTTTGGACTGTAGCCAGTCTTTCAGGCGTGCGAGTATTAGCTTCTCATACAGCTTCCCCAGCGAGCTGAGGAGACTGATGGGGCGAAAACTGGTGGGAAGGGACTTATCTTTCCCAGGTTTGGGAAAGCCTACGACATCGGCTTCTTTCCAAGCATCTGGAAAGATGGCATTGGTAATTGCCGCATTGAAGATCGCTACTAGGAGTAGCAGAATGGTTTCTGACAGACTCTTAAGGAGTCTGTTAGAGATACCGTCGGCACCGGGTGCCTTTCGGTTGGGAGTTCCTTTGATGAGTGTTCGCACCTCATCCAGTGTAACGGGGGGAGTGACTCTACTGGAGGGATCGACAGGATTCGCTCCACCTCGGATTCTACCTTCTCTAGATGATCATCGGGCACCGGAAGGGTGCTCGGCATGCATTGGGCCTCTAGGCTGTCTGCTAGGCATTCAGCCTTTTCTTCATCAAATATGGCCGGACTGTTGTTTGTTCGGACTAAGGGCGGAAGGTCGGAGTAACACTGGTCTGTTTTGAGGGTTTTGGCTACTCGCCAGTACGCGGTATGGCAGGGGGTGAGTTCTTTGGTGAACTTATCCCATCTGTCTCGCCGAAGTTCCGCTATGCGACTCTTTACTTCGCGCTGTAAAGCTCGCAGGCGGGTTCGGTTCTCTTCTGAGGGATAGCGGTCATACGCTCGTGTGGCTGCATTCTTAGTGCGCAGCAGAGCCCTTACATCATCAGGCAGGTTCCATCTACGGTCGCCCGTATCCGGAACCTCCCTGGAGCAGTCCTTGACTGCCGACTGCAGGTGCTCTGTTAGCGCGTCTATGGCTGTAGTCGTCTCCTCGATAGATTCGACTACGTCCGGGATGCGGTCCAGTACCGGAGAGTTAGTCGACTCGAGGACTTTCTCGAGCCGGCTCCAGTCCGTGACCGTTTTAAATTGAGGCGCCCCGTCTGCAGGTGGGCCTAGCGAGAATGTGACGGGGCGGTGGTCGGAGATGAGTTCGGCATGGACCTCCATAGAACTCAGCCTTAAGGCTACGTTCTTTAGTAGGGCCATGTCGAGGATGGAGGGCTGATGAGCAGTGTTTGCCGGATAGTGCGTGAAGTGCACTGGGGGAAGGATGTCGAAACCCATGGAAAGCGAAAGGCGTTCCAGGGTGAGACCGTTTGGGTTCGGATAAGCACAGCTCCAAAGGCTGTGCTTGCAATTTAGATCTCCGGCAATAATTACCGAATCCCCCAGGTCCATGAGAGCTTGGAGGTCGGCCCGGAGTAGCTTTTTGGAGGGAGAGAGATAGGCCGATGCTATATAGATCGGTCGATGGTCTGTCATCGCGAGGAGGCATATCGAGGCTTCCATGTTTACGAGCGGAGGCGTGTCGATCGGAATGCACTGAAGGGACCTTCGGTAATAAATTAACGTACCGCCGCCGCGACTGATGCGGTCATTGCGTACGATATTGTAGTTTGCGATTCTTGGACCGCGTGTTGAAGGCTTGAGGAAGGTCTCCTGTAGTAGGAGAACGTCCACCTGATGGGCGGTGAGAAACTCACGGACTTCGTCTCTTTGCCCTTGTAGTCCGTTAGCGTTGAAAAACGCTAACTTAACGGACCGAGGTTTGCATCTTTTCGCCCTTAGATCCATAATTAGTTGTTAAAATTGAGGATGGCGACTAGTACGCCGATGTGCTCGCAGACGGCTGCGAGTCTTTCTTGTGGGTCGTTGACTGACCTTAATTTGGAGGCCAGGGCCGTAATCTCGCCAGCGTCGATGGAGCTGGCGAGTTTCGCTACCAGTGCGAAGTCGGCTGCGAAGCTTGAGCCTACGTTCGTTCCAGTTTGTGGGGCGGGGCGCGGAGGAGCGGGCGATGCCACAATCTTGGCAAGCGTGGGAGCGGTTGCAGATGGCATGGTGGGTGAGGGGGTCGCCTTGAAGACCGGAGGTCGCACCCAAGCATTTTTTGGCGGGGGAGGTGGTGCAGCTGAAGGCTGCGGGATAGTAGGGGGCGCGGGGCGTGCTGCGCGGGGTGCCTGAGCCTTTGTGGCTTTTGCGGAGGCCTTGTTTTGGCCGGGACGGGGAGCGCGGGGACATCCGCGGTAGTTAGCTGTGTGGCCCTGTGTGCCACAGAGTACACAGCTAGGTGGGGTCGGGGTGCCACTCACGCGAGTGCATTGCTTGGTGCCGTGGTCTCCCAGGCACTTGACGCAACGTTCGCGCGCGTAGCAGTTTCGGGCGGAGTGCCCATAATTTTGGCAGCGGTGGCACTGCCCGGGGTAGGTCCGCTTATTTGGCGGTTCTACTGATAGGCCTGAGATCAGGCAGACACTTCGGATGTTGAAGATAGATTTCCCCTCTGGGGAGAGATCTAGTACCACTAGTACCATGTCTAGTGGCGTTTTGGCCCTGCTGCGGTACATCCTGTGTACCTCGTGGACGGGGTAGTTTTGAGAGCGGATGTCTGCGAGGATGTCCTGGCAGTCCAGCTCCTTAGGGACGCCGCGTATTACTACGCGCAGACGTTTCTCCTCCTCGAGGGCATAAGTGTGGTAGCCCACACTGTTTGTCCTGAGGAAGGAAGTTAACTGGCGATGATCCGCCGATGTGGGAACCACTACTCTGATTCCTAGTGAGGTTACCCTTGCATGGGTAAAGGATATGCGCTTTTCCTTCAGCGCAGCTGACACCCTGTTCCAGGCTGTCTTGTCCTGGATGATTATAGGCGGAGGAGGCCTAACTTTCCCCGCGTGATCGCGGTCGGTTTTATCGGCGTTAGCCGGAACGGGTGCGCCATCGTTGGCACGTTGGGTTTTAGGCGGGGGAAGATCGCGCGCCCGCTTCGCGCGTTTGGTGCGCTTGGCACCCACAATTTGAAATTCCTCTTCCGAGGAGGAGGCAGTGTCGGAGGAGTCGCCTGTTTCGGCGACGGCGTTGGGAGCGTCTAGCTCCATTTCCGTTTCAGAGGAGGGGCGGTTGGGAGCAACCTCCTGAGGGGACATCGGCTCCGGGGTACTCACTAGGTGGTCCCCGGGAGAAGGTGGGTTAGAGGACAGCTCGTCGATGGCCTCCTGAAGGGAGGCCGCCGGCGAGGCAGGGGCGTCGTCATGTATCACATGTGCGCCCCTGCGCTCATCGAAAAATGCCTTTAAGAGGCCAGGACATTTGGCCTTTAAAAAGGCCACGAATTGTGGAATGTCATCCTGGGACAGCGACATGTTGTCCCAGGAAACACTCCTCTTATAAATTAGCAATGCACCCGACTCTTAAGTCGGGTGCCAATACCTAAAAATAATTAAATTTATAATACGGATAATGCGCTACTATAAAAGTGGACACAAAAAATAAGCCGCTACAAGCCGCGTATATAAGGGCCTGCTGGGACCTGTCCAGGTATGAGTCGCCCTTTATACAAGGATTAGTCACCGGCCGGGCGACGGTTACCCGGCCGCTTTGTGTACAGTTAACCGCCCCGCCGAGTACGGCGGGGGGGTGTGTGCCTATTGTTAATGTAACAATGGAATGTAGTCACCGAAGTGACTTGTGTACCTGTTGCCGATACTTGGCCGGGGTGTCGAAGGCGGCGCGGGTCGCCGGGGAGGAGAGTGCTGGTCTCTGGCACCGGCTCCGGAGTTGGTGCGCTGCGCTTATGGCGCAGTACACCACCCTAACACTTGTTAGTCCGATGCACTAGAGTTCACAACACTACACGATTGTCACTTGTAACTGTTCACATGCACTCACTGCACTCGCGACGCGACGAGGTGGCAGCGCGTGCCGTGTACGCGAACGGACGGCCGTTAAAAAGCGCGCGAAACTAAGGCGACGAACGAGAACCTCGTGCCCAAGTTGTTCTCTACTTTTCTTCGTGTCCGACGTGTTTGCGTATCCGCTGACTCCGTGCAACAAGGCAGCGCTACACAACGGAGTATTGATGCCAGTAGTGACGCGTGCGTCACCAAAGGCTATCGAATGAGCAATGTGATTGAATAGCTGTGTTGTATTCAATCATATTATAGTAGCCCTACGACCAGGCCCACTACACCATCTCTTTCTCTCTCTCTCTCTCTCTCTCTCTCTCTAATATTATGCGAATTATTTGACAGATAAAGCGTATAGTTTAAATTGGGACTGCATATACTATCCTAAATGTAAGAGTTTAAATTGATCGACTTAAAAATATGAAAAGATTTTGACAAGAGGTTTTTCTTATATATCATAGATAATCATTAAGAAGGAATTTCATTTCGTCTATAATAGAATACAAAAGTTTTGGTTAGTCCATTAGAATTTCTTATTGCTCAAAAAAGAGTTTTGACGCAGATACTATCCTTATTTTATGTTTAATTAAATTTCCCACGAAAACGGGAAATAGGATTCAACTAATAGACACGGGAAATATACAATTAAAAAAAGTTACTTCTTATAAAAAATACTACATAAATGTGTCGCCAATTAAAATAAAAGGCAGATATTAGTATTCTATAATGGTAGTATTTTATTTTAAAATTTATGTCTAATTTTGTTAATTTTAACAATATTTATAACTTAATATGTATAACGGGAATTTCATAAACTTAATATATTTGTCATTTTTGACAATTATATATAACCATCACTATCATTTCAGCTATTATCTGTCCACCTGTCCATTAACTGCCATAAGGAACAATCCTGAGCCACTTGCATTCACTGACTTCCTGTAATGCATTTGAAGGCGTCACTCCATCTAGTGGCGGGTCATCCTACACTGCGTTTGCTCGTATAGACACACTACTCAAGAACCCTCTCTTCACGATTGGTTGCAGGTTCTTCGAGCTATGTGACCAGCCTATTGCCACTTCAGCTTGCTTATCCTTCCTAGAATTAAATATAAAAGTACTAATAAATTATATATTGTTTATTACTGGTTTAAGATGTTAATCCTCGTTTCTTCCATCTTGTGCTAACATATTGTGTCTTGTATCACAAATTCATAATTCCATAAATTTAATAATAAAAATAAAATATCACCTTATAATAAGTTAAGACGTCTTAAAATGTCAGTTCAGAGGTCTGAAAGTCTTCGACGCCGCGTCATCCGTATAGGTGAAACTTAAACTTGGGATCAAGTAGCAAAGTCTTTCTCGGAGGTGCTTAACTCGGGACCTCACCAGAATCTCTAATAGGATCGTGACTGAACTGACGATTTTCATGATATTACACAAACACGACGACTTGCCGTCTGTTTTTACAATATGTTACTTATGACGTACAATAATGGGTGGCAGTGTTGTTTGATTTTATCGGCCGTGTACAAGGATTATTCTGTTTTCCTTTGTACGCGTATAACCTTTAAGATCATTAAGGTAAAAGCGTCTTATATTATGATCAAACCGGTTTAGGTTCCATTAAGGCGATGTACTTAGCGCATTTTCTCTTGACTGCGGCGTAGGTAGTTGAAAAGTGGGTTAATATTTTATAAATATAGCTTATTCTCGTAACTTGGTGCGAATTTTAGATCTCTTTTGCTGCGGTATTTTACTTGGTACTTTGTACGTTTATCTCTATAGATGAAAGATAAAAAAAATATAAGATCGGATAAGGTTTCTATACAAATATATATTCATATCTGTATATTTTTACTATTACCTTACAAAATACGCAAAAAAATAATTCGAAGTCCTGGCATTGTTCATATCTGCTGGAACAGTTAGTCTATATTTCAGTTACAGTATCTATATACTTATTCAATAACGAATATGTTAAAAATCTGTTACTAAAAGAAATTCTATTATATAACAGATGTTTAACATATTTAAAAATAGATATTAAAATGATGTGGGCGATATCGAAATGGGTAATGACCCATTTTCCGCCATCAAGGCCGCTGTCCAGAGGACCTCAATATATACGTATATTGGATCGATATCAATATTTCCCATGCTTAATGATTACCATACAACTGTATTCCGCGGCTTCAGCCACATGAATAAATACATAAAGTATCCTGTATGCTGAGAATATAATCTGCCTATGTTCCAAAGTTCATTTAAATACATTCATACCATCCATCGAGTTATTTTTACAAATTTTCTCTAACAAATATTAATAGCATTAAGAAGGCAACAAGAACTATAATTATACAACTTAGAATAGAAAACAAGCTGACGGCCCCCCTGATGAAAAGTAGTAACCGTCGCCTATAGATATGAGCAGTACCATGGACATAACAGAGTATACTGTTTCGCCCATGATACCCCCCATGCGTTGCAATTCCTGAGGACTCGGGTGTTATTCCTCTATACCCTGTAAATTCACTGCCATATTCTACCCTTCAAACTGAAACAGAGCCATGCAAACACAACTGCTTCACAATAGAAACACGAATGGAACAGAGGTACCCAAGCAAACGACTTTTGTGCAGTCTCCCTCTGGTAAAAAATTTATAATGTACTAAATGACGCTAAATCTAAGCTTTTAAATTTCATAAATAAAATAGTGCCTTTTACATTTCAAATCTGCTGATGGGATTACATTAACATCGTTTAAGCTCAAATTTGCATTTGATTACATGCAAATAATACCTTAACTTGAGCTCAAGGTATCAATTTCTATAACCAATAATATAATATTTCATGCAGTGAAATACAATACTTGATTTTACTTGCTTGTTATCGAATCGATTTGGAAAATCTACACTGATATAAGTAAAAAGTTTGTTTGTTCGAACTCGCAAATTTTTGGAACTATTAAGTCAGATTTTGAAAATTCTTTTTGCAATTGACACCCCATTTCTTGACATAAGATTATGGGCTATTCAATATCATGATATTAATACGGGTGATGCTAATATAATGGGATGTAGCTAATAACATTACATCGTATAACAACGTGAGTGATAAAAAGCGCCATCTATATTGAGTCTGGTGATCTGTAAGACAGGTATCCTAGTACCGACACCAGTCAGTTGCGAGGATTGTTTTAAATTCTTTATTCTTTATTGTACACAAAAGGTTATTGAAATGTAAAAACAAACATAATAGTGCACAAAGGCGAGCTTATCTCCAATAGAGATTTATTCCAGCAAACCCAATATGAGAAAACTGACAGTTTATTAGTAGTTACAGGCGTACATGTGTACCAATCGACTTAAATGTTTTAATAAAATATCTTTACAATTGAAAAGACCGATAGGTATAAATAAATAAATAAAATATATATAAGTAAATACATATAAATATATATGTATATATATATATATATATATATATATATATATATATTATATACAATACATAAATATAATAAGTACGTACATCAGCATTGTGAGAGGTAATAATTCTTCAGACGCGAAATTAATTCGTTTTAAATTGTAACCTATATAGCTGTAAATTTTATTATGTTCTTTATTCTTTATTGTACACAAAACATACTGGTAATTATAATTCATTATAAACATAATGTACAAAGGCGAGCTTATCTCTAATAAGAGATTTCTTCCAGCAAAACCTTTCCATGTTAATGTGTTATTTTATAAATAAAAATAGGCAGTCATACGATCTGCATATATTGTATAAACGCATAAGTTATGTATACACAAAGAATAATACAAACTACACATTATAAATTTCACTATTAAATAAATTATGTTGTTATTATATGCGAGAAATAAATAAATAAATATATATATATATATATTTTATCTTTTTTATTTAGAAGCTTTTATCCTATTAGAATATGTCAGCCTCATCATACCGTAATCTTAATAAAGGGAATTATTGATACAAAAATATACCAATTAAAAATTTTGCCATTCCGGAATGTGGATCTGTGAGTAATATTTACTTAATTTATTACTTCGAGTCGAAACTATTAGAGTTAAATGTATGGATCTCATTTGCAACCGACTTCAAAACGAAAGTGTTTCTTAATTCGGTTGTATTATTTTCTTATTTGTTACCTCATAACCGTAACCATAACAGTGAAAAACCGATTTGGAAAATACTTTTTTTATCTGAAAGTAAATATATCTTGCAGATTGATTCCATCTGGTTTTGTCATAATTGAAGTCTGTTTTTTCTGAGACACAATTTTCAATTATGTAACTACAACTGACAACAACTATCAAGGCACAGCCAAAACTATTAAGTCTAGAAAGACGAAATTTGGTATTAAGGTTTATTTTATTACGTAAACGTCTACTAAGAAAGGTTTCTAAAGATTTCAGCTTAAAGGGTTTCCCCCTTTAAGCTGACGACACCACGCGTGCAAAGTTGTGGACAATAGCTAATTACAAATACATTGGCAAATAATTTTTTTTATACATCTTAGAATGGCAAACAAGCTGACGGCCCACCTGATGGAAAGTGGTAACCGTCGCCTATAGACATGACCAGTACCATGGACATAACAGAGTATACTGTTTCGCCCATGATGCACCCCATGCGTTGCCATTCCTGAGGACTCAGGTGTTATTTCTCTGTACTCTGTAAATTCACGTCATATGGGATACCCTTCACACCTAAACACAGCCATGCAAACACATCTGTTTCACGGTAGAAACACGAATGGGACAGAGGTAACCAAGCAATCGACTTTTGTACAAAGTCTCCCTCTGGTGACTACCTACCTTAAGGACGAATTTCACAATTATCAAAATCGAGTATCGAACACCTAAGGTAGCGATTATATTTTCCAGGCAATAAGGGAGGGTCAACTTTAAATGTTGTAGGTTCAATGTATTGACAGATTTTTAATTCGAATACCGTTAGATTTGACTTAAGAGCAGTTGGATTTTTTCAATGTTTACAATAAGTTATTTAAAAAGTACTCTGCTTGCGAAGTAAAATCCTAATCATGCAATAATATACTCATAACCTTTACACCTTTATAACATACTCAATAACCCCAATTCTCCATCGTACCTCCGCTCCCGGTTTAAATTATTACCACCACCAGTCCGTCCTAAACGCTCCTGTCAACCAATCCAGGATGCTTGAACTTCCTGTGTGTAGGACACACTTTATGGGCAACTCTTTCTCGTATCGAGCTGTCCAGTTATGGAACAAACTCCCTTATTCCCTCTATTCTTTCAAGAAGAGGTTAAAATCACATTTTCTTTCCCTTGAGTAATATATTTTTTTTTTTGTATTTTTCTAATTGAACTCTCAAATCTTAAAATCATTAAACGAAATTTCTAATGTATGTAGTATATTAATTTATTTTAACATATACTATATAAGTAGGTAGGTATTGTATATATTTATAGTGTATGTATTTATGTAATATTTTATTATATATTTTAATATTTTATTTAACTGTATATTTGTTTATATATTTAACTTCAGCTGTCCGCTAACGAAATGCTTTCTTACTGTACTGGGTTGACTGGAAGAGATCTCTGTCAGAGATAAGTCCACCCTTGCTCACAACATTTATAAATAGATTATTTTATATGTAACTTACAAGTGCAATAAAGAATATATATATATAATATTCTTATTAAGATGTCATTGAAAATTTGAACATTGAGACAAAAATATATTTAAAAAAAAATCCGAAGCAAAATATGAAATGTATGCAAAGTATTTAACGGTAGTTTTATATACAATTAACATTTTAGATCGCTAGCAGAGTGCTTTTTAAATAATCAATCAGAAATATTAAAAAATGTTAAATATTTTTTGTCAATTAACAGATAATTGCGACATGGCCACATTTTGGTACTCAAAAATTAAAAACACTTTTAATGTTATGGACAGAAAATTAATAGATACACAATTGACTAACTTTCTAGTTTTTCGTCATTTAAAATAATCTGGTCTTGACTAAAATTGTCTGTAATGATTAAAATATATTTATTATCGCTTTCCAAATTGAAATTAAAAATGTAATCCTTACTATTGTAATAAATGTGAAAGTGACTTTATCTGTTACCTCTTAGCACCTTAATAGTTGAGCTTATTGTCATAAAATTTAATATAAACTTACTATAGGGCATAAAAAAGAACATACAGTTATTATTTTTCTTCTATATACCCATCTTCTATCATCTTCTATGACCCCAGTCAATCAAAATATTCCTGTTACGCAGACGAAGTTGCAGGTAAGTAAGTATAAATATAATACTTAAAGTCCTAATAATTATTTATTGTATTTGTAATTTAAAACCCTAGAATCTCCTTACCAGATCTGTTTATATCCGGAGACATGTTTCTAACCCATTTCTCGTCGGCGAAAATCCGGAATTAGATTAAATTTTATTATACTCAATCCGTGGGTACATGCTTATAACAAATATTCCTAAATCAGAAATGAATTAATGGAATCGTCCAAACTGCCCTTATTTAATAACTTCGACGGAGTCAATAAGCCAACAAAATTAAATCGTAAATCCTAGCCGACGGCGAAATATATTGGGAGGTCATTTTGATTAAATTCCCTAATGGTGCCATTGTTAATACCTAGTCCTATTTCCTATTGTACCTATAATTTATGATCTTGGATTTGTGTGCTCACGTTTGCAGCATAATGTTTTTCGAGCAATAATCGGTAGAAAAATATATTAAATTCAAAGTGATTTATCACTGACTTTGTAGGGATGATCAAAATAATAATAGCAGCCAGTATAAATCTATAATCTAAGTAGGCCTGCAAGGGTATGACTGGTTCACTTTAGGTAATAAGATTATTTCATAAAATATTTTTGGAAGAAAAGACAGAAGTTTAAAAAAAGAGAAATAGGAACACCAAGAAATAATAATATAGGTAAAAAATGAACAAAAAAACTTTGCTGTCACGTCGTATAGGAAAGTCAAGAATATGGCTTGGAACAATGCCAAGTGTAAACGATTCGTGATTTATTTGCTCCGATAAGCAGGCAATCTTAAATTGCAAAGTAAAGACTAAGAAATAAATATACACAAACATAAAGTAAATAATAATTAATATTACTCAAATAATTTAATTTAAATTTAATGTATTGTATATATGTATTGTAAATTTTAACTATCAAATCGAATCATATTTATTCGCTTGCTACATTGTAAAATAAGATATTACATATACAAGTAGGTACATAAAATGCAGCACCCAGTAGAGGTATGCAAATATTAAACTGTATTTAGTCTCCACATTATATTACAATTATAAAGTCCAAACGTTTTTCAAATTGCAGTATTCTTTATGTCCAATTATCATATAAAATTATGGTTTATATTTTAAGTAATCTTTAATACATTACATCTTTTAATACACAAACTAGTTTTTACACGACTTCGTCCACGTGACCAGATATGTAGACCAGGGATAAAAGTAATCTATGTCCATTTTCGTTCAAAATGTTATATGAATACTAAACTTTATAATGATCAATGAAAACGTAATATATCAAAATAAAGTCAAGTTTATTTTTAAATGACTTCAAAACGAAGATTCTCAATTGTGTTATATTTTTTATGTTACTAATAACTCCGTCAATTGCATAATCGATTTGAAAATTTCTTTTTTTATCTGAAAGGATATACTTACATATTGATCTTGTAAAAATTTTATCAAAATAAGTTCAGTAGTTTTGTTTTTAAATCTAAATATTTGGTTTTGTTACAATTGAAGATTTTTTTTGTAGAATAAAATCATAATGAATATAATATTTGTACTCAATTAGTACGTGTATTCTAAGTTTCTTTTAATGCAACTTAGAATGATAAACAAGCTGACGGCCCGCCTGATGAAAAGTGGTAATCATCGCCTATAGATATGAGCAGTACCATGGTATAATGTTAAATGTTTTTTTAAAAAGATGCCATGATCATCCACCGGGGTCTAATGTAGCATAGAATAGACTATCCTTTCCTTTCCCATGGGTGTCGTAAGAGGCGACTAAGGGATGGCGAGAGATAGGCAGCAGTGTCCCTCTTGAAAAGTTTCCAAAGCCTGACTGCGGTTGTTAACCCTCCTGCCAAGCACGGCAACTACTGAAAAACCCAAGATGGCTTGTGTTGTGTGTGTGGACAGTTAAAGGCTGATATGATGATACACGTAGTCATTCGTATTAGGAACAAAAGAACAAAGGTTACTTTTTTCCTGGTCAACATGTTCTGACCACGGGAACAAAATCGCTGGTAAAGACTACTATAAAAGAGCACGGAACAAGTGTTATTACAAGGATTATATAATAGGCCACTTTAAATTCACAACTATACGATGGCTACTTACTAGAGTGAGCATTATAGGGAGAAATGTAGGAAATCTTTAAAGCTTCCTTTGTTGCATGAAAGCCTCAGAATACCTTCAATTTGAGTGAGTGCTGGAGCGGGCACATATCGAACCAATCACTGGCTCTTTCTCAGTGGTTCCGAATTAGAATTTCCACGAGCATGTCAGTATTGTTTCAGATTCAATACAATTGATGCGGAAAATGTGTTTCACTGTTCAAAGATGTTTATTTTTATCAACTTGAATACAATTTCATATGCCTTTAAAATGATACAAAGTGTAAACAGAAATTATGACCGAATATATTAGATTAAAAAGTGTCGTGTCTTAATAGTTGTTATTCTATTTTATGTATCAACCATTAACTATTTACTGCTGGATATAAGGCTCACATAAGAGGGGTTCTTCTTTTTTTTTATTGGATGAAAATGGAATGTAATCCGCCTGCGCTAACAGGATACGCTGGCGGGGCACCAGTGAAGAGTGATCGATAAGAATGAAAACAGGCCAGTTAGCCCATCATGATGAATTCATCTGGAATTAATCATGATAGTTTCCAAGGGGAACCACGAGAAGGTCGACCTGGTTGGGTATATTGCTAGCAATGGGATTCTCAGTCTCCATTACTAACAATCCCTTTCCCCCCACATAAGAGGGGTTTTGCACATAGTTATCACGCGTGACAGGCTGGCAATCGTAGTTAGCTTATAGTGTTGTTTTAAGATGGACGCTGCTGCCCATCCCTCGACTATTAAATTCCCTTAGTTACCTCTTATAGCACCGCCGAGACAGGAAGGGGTGGCCCATTCTCAATTACAGTATTCTTACCTACAGTATACATACATTCAAAATTTTTTTTTTTTTTATGTACCGAAAATGTATTTTTATTTTCTTGAACAAAATTAGCCCATGGCACAATATAGCTTCATAGCTATACACGCACCCCACATTAGGCAAAGCCTGTCTCGTGGAAGTCAAAGCAAGTCATTTTACAGTTATGATACAGCGAACAGGGTTAATCTAATTATATAATATTTCATGTGAGTTTGGGTACACGTAGGTGCATGGTTTGTGTGAGCGTGTGCGTGTGCGCGCGCGAGTACGCGAGTGTGTGTGTATACACACACACACACTCACACACACTCGCGCACACAAGTAACAAATCCAATATACACACATTTATTTATCACATTAATTTTTAACTTTAATGATTTTCTGTTTTAGCTTTAAAAGTGTAAATTTTTTAACGTGGTACTTCATGTTTGCAGCTCTGGGAAGATCCAAGGACAATAGGGTCGCACTTAAACCTACTGTCGCAGAGATTGATCCGCCGATATTCGTATTATCTGGTGTTCCTGGAAAAAGAGTAACTTGGTATTGAATCAGTTGATTTGTAGAAAACCTTCCTAAGTTAGTATTAAATCAGTGTATTTGGAAAGAACATTATATAGTATCAAAATACTTTTTTTTCCTATACCATAGAAATAAGATTTATTTTTATGAATATAAGTACATTATTGGAATGATATGTTTTATTTACTTACAATTCTATTTAAACCAATTAAAAATTATAAACATATTAAAGATGTTTATATTATTATAATACAATTCGATCTGGCTTCGCATAGGTAGATTTCTATCTACCTTTATTCGATATTCTATCGAAAACTCTTTTCCGAAAATAATATATAGCCTTAACTATTTGCTGAAACTGTAGCTTACTATAGATGAAAAAATTTTTAAAGTTGGGTTTTGAGTTTATTCGTTACAAACAAACAATGAAATCTTATCTCTCTATAATATTAATTATTTATTTCTAATATCGACTAAGTCAACTTAAGACTTTTTCTTCGACTACTTCTTATTACATTTAAATAAATGTAAATAGAAAGTATTGCATAATTGTTACATATTTTGTTATATATAAACCAATTATTTAAAAAAATTACAGAATCACAAACAAGGAATTCTATAGAGTAACGTCCCTTGCAATTTTTCCTATTCGATGATCCAAAACCTAAATGTGAATTGGACTGGATTCCTAGACTGTGACTAGATAGGAAGGCACTGGTCCGGATAAATGAAAAATCGTAGGGAATTTTCCTCTCTCTCGTGTGATTTTTTGAACGTCAACGATAACACCATTTCATTGTAGATGCGATATTTTTAGATCAGATAGATAGAGAGAGATAGCACGTGATTCAGTCTTCTACATGTCCTCTCATAAGGATTGGGATAAATAATTTTATTTTAAATCCATAGCCTATGTAAAACAAAAATAATATGTGTATTATTCAACAAACCCGAGAGTTAACTCTGTCAATTGCAAAAGTGTCATCAAAATCAGTTCACTATTGATGACGTAAGCGCATAACAAGAAAATTTCGCACTCAGGAGAATTTAGAAGTTCCTTCTTTGATCGTACTTAAAATGCGAATAATATTTATGTATTTAATGTTAAGGTGCAATATGCTACTTGAAAAAGATATAATATAAATGACAATAGCTAATTCATCACCCACCTTCGATTTGCTGATAGTAAATATGACAAAAACCCTGAAAGAGTCAAATACTATGTTGAAGAACCTCAATCGTGCTTCAAAATAAGTAGGTATTAAGATGAACATAGACAAGACTATCATGTCTAACGTCCGTATTGTATGTAAAGTGGAAGGCCTTTGGGGTTTTTTTTTTATATAACTTAGAATGGCAAACAAGCTGACGGCCCACCTGATGGAAAGTGGTAACCGTTGCCTATAGACATGAGCAGTACTATGGATATAACAGAGTATACTATTTCACTCATGATACCCCTCACGCGTTGCCATTCCTGAGGACTCAGGTGTTATTCCTCCGTACTCAGTAAATTCACGCCATATCCCATCCTTCAAACCGAAACACAGCCATGCAAACACAACTGTTTCACGGTTGACACACGAATGGGATAGAAATACCCAAGCAATCGACTTTTGCATAAAATCTCCCTCTGGTTTTGCCAGTAGTTGCCACGCTTAGTAGGCGAATTGGCAACCGCAGTTAAACTTCAGAGATGTTTTAAGAAAAAATGCTGCTGCTCGTCCCTCGCCTTCCCTAAATCTGTTTTTACGACACCCATGGGAAAGGAAGGGGTAGCCTATTCTATGCTGGGACCATACGGTCAATTTACGATTAATTTCAAATAAGTTTATAGACAGTAATCATTACCTACAATAAACAAAAACATCGAAAATGAAACAAATTTTTACTACTCGTAAATATGTGTACAAAAATATTCTTATCTTGAAAATAAGGTAAAAGAATTTGAAAAGTCAAAGCTTATCTCAAGAGATTTGCAAGTATCTTTTAGGATAGATATATACACAGTCAAAGGGACATAATCAATCCCTACTTATCCCTAATACTTTTGAATCTTTCATTCCTGTGGTCGTTGCTATATAAAATGTATATTTATTTAGGAGTTTTCAAGTGTTATCAAAAAGGATAGGATTCTCAAATCATCAATATTTGTTTTGTTTTTCCAAAATACATTTTTCAAATCTTTTTCGTAAAGACCTAATTTAATATATATGTATTATTCATCCTAAAATCTACAAGTTTTCGATCCATCTGTATGTTTTTTTATGATATGCAATTATAAATAGAGTTTATATATTTTTCAACCAATTTAAATAAAGAAGGGGGTTCTGAATTTGATTATTATATTATTACAGTATTTTTAATTTTTATTACTTCTTAAATCCGTTAGTGATAAACCAATTTAGAAAATTCTTTTTTTTTTTATCTGAAAGAATATATTTTTATATTGGTCTCAGAAAATTTTTATCAAAAGCAGTTTAGTTGTTTAGCTTTTAAATCAAAATAATTTATTTTGTCGCAATTAAAATCTATTTTTTTAACATAATCCTGGTGATCGGTACAGGTAGCTCGAGACCGTGTCTGATGCAGTCCCTGAGGGAGACCCATGTTTAACAGTGTACAAATAATGGACGAGATGATGGTTATTTAGTTTAAAATTATCGATTATAAAAATTTTAACAAAATATGTTTGTTTTTAGCTTTTTTTAAGTAAATAAAATGCCTGATAATTTTCTATAAATATCTAAAAACAACAAACTTAAAAATAAGCTGCTACAACATCACATTAAACTTATAAAACTTAAAGTATTCTGCGGTTTCAGAATAAAAAAATGGAATCATTATTACTCTTCAATCAAACAAAAATTCGTCGCGTCACCACTCACAATTGGATAGGTCTATTTTATTATTCACTAAAACTTTTAACGAGAAAAGTTCAACGTTTAAGGTTCAAGACGGATTCTTTTATATTTCGTCAAATATTTCAATTGTGAGTGTGCAATTGTGGTCGTATATTTACATTTTCTATATATAGAATTATATTTTTACAAAACATATTTAAAAATACTGTAATGTAATAAATATTTTATTTATAACTTCATTCACGGATGAATGAATCAATATTTATTCTTAATGAACTTTATTCTAGATGGCGCTATGTATGAAATTCAGAAATTACCAGTGGCAGACTTTGTACAAAAGTCGTTTGTTTGGGCACCTCTGTCCCATTCGTGCTTCTACCGCGAAGCAGTTGGGTTTGCAGGGCTGTGTTTCGGTTTAAAGGGTGGGATATGGCAGAGAATTTACAGGGTACAGAGTAACAATACCTGAGTCCTGAGGAATGGTAACGCATGAGGAGTATTATGGGCGAAACAGTATACTCTGTTATGCCAATGGTATTGCTCATGTCTAAAGGTGACGATTACCTCTTTCCATCAGGTGAGCTGTCAGCTTGTATGCCATTCTAAGTTACGTAAAACATTTTTTTTGTAATTTTATTTTTTTGAAAAAAGAGATGATTCTCTAATTGCGTGTATTTTTGTGTATATGTACCCAGTATACTTTCATCATTCTTACAACCTAAAGATGGTAATTAGAATGACGAAAGTTGACTGAAAATCGAAGTTAAAATCGAGCAGCATAGTTGCAAAAAAAAGATTGATTCAATTCGATATAATGTAGTGATGTACTCTGTGAGGTTTTCTTTTTTTTAGGAATTTGTTCCCTCTATGAAGCTATGCTAACTTTCTTTTTTAAACATCAAATGCATTTTAGACATCAAAAAGTCTTTATTTTATCATAGATTGATGTTAGACTCGATTGCAACCGATTAAAAAATCGATTTTTTTACCATATTCATAATCGAAAAACCTAATTCAAATCCGTTAAGTAGATACATATCCAAATATCATTATAAACTCTCATGTTTATAATATTTTTTATAATATTCACAGAGAAGCTTCTTCCACGAACGCTCATATTATGGAATAATCTTTCTGTTGAGATTTTCCCTAGAGACTGCAGCATGGGGTTGTTCAAAAAGGGCGTAGTAAGGTTTCTTAATGTTCAGCAACATGCTCGTGACATATCTGATGTTATAGTCGTCCATAGGTTACGGTAACCTCATTTACTGTCGGGTAGACTGCTGGTTTAGGAGTATAATACTTCTACGATCTAAGTCTGATATTCACGAGTAACCCCACAATTTTAATCAAATTAATGTTACGATTTTCACTTGACACTGAACAAAGCTACAATCAAATTGTTGTTAAGCCAACAACATTTACATTTTAAAACTATTAAAGCCGTAAGAAAATTATCAGAACTATCATTTTACAGTTGTTGAATAAATAACATTCAATTAACTGTAATTTCAAAATGGGCACGCAAAACTATGTCTTATTATAATGTTAAAGATTGAAATATTCAAACGTGACAAGTTAGATATCAAATTATATAAGGAAGTTGGCTACCTTTCCTATTTTTATTAGGTCACGTTACTGCGGCCATTATGTGGTGCCTTTACACGAAACGGGCGTGTTTTTTCAGGAGTAATTTATTGCAATTAAGGTAAGTGATATTGTGACAACTCGCTTGGTAGCGATTAACAGAATTTCGGAGCATTTTAAAGTTTATCTTTGGTCTCAATCAGTTTTAATAAAAATGTACCTTCCTGTTGAAATGACTACAGTTTTATGCGGTTAACCACTTAATAATGAAATTTATATATATATATATATATATATATATATATATATATATATATATATATATGCATATTTCTTAAAAAAGACCGATTTATAAAGTTCGTGGCCATTTTTTTTTCTCGCATTCCCTTAAAACTTAATCTTGCTGGTTACTCTGTTCGAGTCATAGAATGTTTCATTTGCTCTTCTTATACAGTTAATTGTTTGTAACAGCAATATTTATGTATGTACATACTTATTTATTTAATATATTACATTAATGTTTATATTAATCTAATTATATATTAATAATATAAAAATATATTAAGTATTGCTTTCTATATTTCCTCAATTCAATAATGCACCGCCTACTTGTTTCTCGGTTTGCCCAATGGTTGACTGGTAGAAAACATCATCCGGTGTTAAATCCACCATATGTACATAGTTTCACTGTGTATCAAAGTTTCAATAAACATACATATAAATATATGTTTTTATTCTTGTTCTATTTATAACAATTCTAATATATTTTCGATTAACGTTACAACAAGAATTTATCTATGTTTCAATACCAATACACCTCGATTGTTGAAATTGGTTTAGTAATTTTAGCCCGTACCAACAAACTGTCTTACATACACAGCCCGTAAGATTCACAGCACGTTCTTTTTGACTTCCATGCTGACGGATTATAGTTGGTCATCACAAACCTAATTTAGCTTAGACACCTCTTATTACAATGTACCTCGAAAAATATCCTTAGTAACTTACAATGTTTTTTGATTGATACCAACCATAATACTGGACATGCTGAGTAATTTTTATAGCCTGTATTAGACATTGTACTGATAAGATCAGTAGTATATTTTTTTATGAAAGAGCAAATAAGTTGACAACTCACTTGATGGAAATCGGTAATCGGCGCCTATAGACATGAGCACCGTGTATGTCACAGAATACTCATTAATGTCAATGGTTCCCATCATGCGCTGCCATTCCTGAAGACTTGAAGAATATACTTCTCTGCCCTATAATTTTGCTATCATATCCTATAGTTCAAGCTGAAACACAGTCACGCAAATATAGCTGCTTCATGACCGAAAGATAGGTGGGGCATTAATAACAATATCAACAAAACTATTGAGAATAGAACATGCTAGAAGATGATTTACTATGATCAGTACGGTAGAAGGGCAGAATTTATGGAAGTTAATTATTAGCACTGTATACCCTATTATAATATATTATCATCATCATATCGGCCTTTAACTGTCCACTGCTGAACATAAGTCTCCCCTTTGGGGGTTTTCCAGAAGTTACCATGCTTGGCAGGCGGATTGGCAACCGCAGTTAAACTTTGGAGATCTTTTAAGAGAGACATTTGTATTATGTAATGCTAGATTAGACATTTTTAAATTAAATATCAAAAAAGTATTATATACTCCTATAAATAATTTAAAATTTACTGAATTTTGTAAATATTAAAACATGCCCATATTAATAAGCTAGCTTAAAGAATAATCATTCTGTTACAATTAAAGGATAAATTTTGCTTGATGGAAAGTGTTAATGAGGTCGAAGATGAATCTCGGGAGCCCTTAAACAGCCTATTCACTTTATCCTCGAAGAGAGGCAGATTTATTAGAGCGAGGAAATATAGGTGCTGGAGAGAATTCCATGGTTACCAGTTGTTTGACGAAATTACATGACATTAAATGCTTCATACGAAGAAATCGTATAACTATAATAATAAAAGATGGGAATTAACGGAATCATTTAGGTAAACTATGATAGTTTACCTGAACTATCTCGATATTGTGTGCAGGAACCATCAACAATTTTAGTGCTGTATGACTCATACACATCACCCATACACACCATTATCATTTTTAATTATTTTAGATGTTTCACAAATTTCGAATGCAAAAGATAAAATTTTTATTCTGCATTTTATACTATAGTTCAGCATTTTTCGCTACTTCGAACATACTTTTGGATCTGTAACAAAGAAAAACAAATTTGGTTTTCATGTTTGCAATATAACCACTTTAGGTCGATAACATAATGAAATGTAATGTGGTCCCGGTATAGAATGAGAGGTTAGAAAAAAAATCTGTCTCGGAATCGGAAGCAAAAGATAATAGAATCTGAACCAGAGAATCATCATGCAATGTGCGGTGCTGAGACAAACTCATTGGTGATAACTCGACGTCTAACGTGAGGGATAGTAATGGATGATGATGATGATGGTGGTAGCACCTTGATGGTGGAGGAGATTGAACAGTTCCTAGTGACATGAGAAAATTTTATAAGAAACATGTATTTATTTGCCATATGGTCCTGATATAGAACGGCCCACTACTTCCATCTCCGTAACTGTCGTAAGAGACGACTAGAGAACATAGTGGTTAGGGGTGGGCAGCAGCGTTCTTCTTAAAATATTGCCAAAAACTTTTGGCAATATTCCCCTTTATGGGAAAGGCTTATGTGGAGCAGCAGGCAGTTTATGGCTGATATAATGATGTTTATTTTATACATTAAATACACTGCTCTTGATTGAGGCTCTTAAAAAACAATACAATGTAAGCTGCCGAAGTCATCAATAGAGACTTATGTCGAAAATTTCAATATTGCGTATTTTGATTTCTGTAAGATTAACTTTTACACTTTTACTTTGCACAGTTTAGGTTTTGGAAGTGACAGGAATTAATAAAGAAAATATATCTCTCTTAAAAGCGGAGACGTGATATCGTGACACCAGTCTACTCATGACCACCGTCAGTGTAACCAGATCGAAACGACAAAATAGCCCAGGAAAATTATCGTAAATAATAATAATAATAATATAAGCCTTTATTAAAGAAGTAACAATTAACAAAATAAAAAATAAAATTAATATATAATCGGTAACTGTTTTGTCACTTCTTTTTTGTCCGAAGAGAAAGGCCTCCTCCAGAGTCTTCCATTCTGTTCTGTCTTTGGCTATCCTTGTCCGCAGGTGCACTGCGACTGCTTTTATATTTATAACCCAGGTAAATTATCATAGTTGATCTAAATGACAGCGTTAATTCCCATTTCGAATAAACCAACTATGCAACGCGAAAGTTAAATATTTAATATGATAATAAGGATGGAGATCTTCTCACCGCCTCGTACTCCGGTGTCGAAATCGTGATGAAGATTACAGTCATTAGGGTTATCATCATTATCCAAGTCCTGTTCTACAACTTTATAAGAGCTGCTAATAAAATATTTTACAACCCTGTAAAATGTGAAAGCAAAATTTTCACTTTATCCTACCCAACATACTATTTGTATATTTTTATATAAAACTTTTCGTGCTAAAGACGCCGTTCTCTCGACCCTTGGAAGTATTAAGCGAGTTTTACTGTAATTATTGCATAACTCAACAGCGCCTGATACTCTCGCCATTTCCTGTTTTGTCGAGATAAGCAGTTGGATTTTTTGTGACTTTTTCAAACTTCTTGATGACTGTTACTGTATTTATAGACTTATACAATATCTCTAAATCTAGAATTCATATAATAATAATACAAAATAACGTTTGTAAATGCTATTTTATAGGTGTAGATTTACATGTCATTAATAGTGTACACAATGACTTTGTCTTAAATGTTATATTATAATACCTAAAGGAAACTACAAATTAATCGTTCTTAATGTATACAATCACTATATTGTATAAAACAAAATCGATTTTCGTCTTGTCCCTATATATGCTTAGATATTTAAAACTACGCCACGGATTTTGATGCGATTTTTTAATAGATATAGTGATTCAAGAGGAAAGTTTATGTGTATAATACATGCATAATATAGTATAGTAACACAGATAATTTTAGAGGTTTTTTAAAGTGATGTCGTAATATAATGGGGGGCCGGCGGTGCTATTTAGTATCAGCACTACATCTGTGCGAAGCCGTGGCGGGTTGCTAGTTTAACAATAATCTGAACATAACAGAATAGACTTTGATGAGAAATAGATTATGATGTACTGGATACTATAAACATATTGCCTTTAAAGAACAAAGGATACACAAGCTTCAGTCACAATGAATTATAAAACTTACTGTTGTTTGATTCATAGAAAACTTTGTGCAATCTTATTTTTTCGATATTGAAAAATATCCTTATTAATACGAGTATTATAAATACGGAAGACAGTTGAAAAGAATGTTTCTTCGAAATCCTTTGGTGTCTCAACAGCTATTACAGTACACATAGTATTTAAGATGAAGAAAGGCATGGACTTTTTATATCTGTCAATCGACATAATTCCACTTTTAAACTTTCACGCTGCATGTTTTGTATTTTATCATTGTCATCATCATATCATAATCATCATATCAGCCGTCTATTGTCTAGTGCTAAACATAGGCCTTTCCTAAAAGGGTCTTTTTTACTATACTTGGCAGGCGGACAGGCAACCGCAGTTAAGCTTTGGTAATGTTTTAAAAGAGACGCTGCTACTTCACTATCATTCGACCATTAAGTTCCCTTATTCACCTCTTACGACACACACGGAAAAGGAAAGGGTGGACTATTCCATGGCGAGACCACATGGAATTTTTTATAAGAAATGGGAATGAACTTGATCATTCAGATTAAATATGAGAATTTACCTGAATTCGACGTTAATCAGGTTACATCGACCGTGGTCACAAGAAGACTGATGTAGCACTGTTATGTCTCCACCACAGAGGCAGAAGTATTTTCTTCTACCCACTTTTAATGATCACTTATGATCTCCTTAATTTTCGTCTCTTATAAAACATAATTCCAGTCAACTAGTGAACAATAATTGATAGCTGTGAGTATACAGAAATTATACTATCTACTTTGAAAAGCCAATATTATCACTATCAAACCAAACTTTTCAATTTCAAAACACTCAAAACAATAAATCTGTCTACATAAGGTATTCCATTTCCACTAACTGAATTTGTTACTACAACAAATTACAAATAAATACAATACGTAATGAAAATGAGATCTCACAAAGCGGGCTTAACAGCTTAGAGCATCGTGAAGCTAACTTTTGTCTCCCAGTTTTGGATTGGGAACGCGTAATGTTGGTTTTAGCTTATCATTCCGTTACACGCGAATTCAAAATTACGTAATAACACGTTAATGAAATAAGATTAGATGGGTAAAACTTAAGGAATATACCGCGCAAGGCCCCCGCGAAGCTTTGTTATAGAATGGATAATTATTAGATTTAGCCGTTAACATTTAAATCAGATTACTGCTTTTGTTACTGGTAAGTACGAAATAGTATTGACTATCATCTGTAGATTGTTTGATATAATAATAGGGTAATTGATTGATTCTCTTGTAAATTCTATAATTAAATCTGATATTTAAATATCTTTTAATAAAATATTATTGAGATAGTGATTCCAGTAAATCTAAAATTTTGCTTACACGAATAAGAATAGGAAATAATCAGTATGATGATTTAGTATGTAAAATTTCAAATTAAGTGAATTTGATGGATAAGAAATCTTAGAATAGATGGATAAGAATTATAAGAATTATAGAATATATAAAAAGAAAATTAATTACTTATGGGTAGGATAATAATAAAGATACGCTAGCTAGTAATTTAAAAAATATTATTATGAAATTACCTTGACAATTGACTACATCAGTTGTTCTATACGAAATTCTAATTATTCGTAAAATTAAATATTCTAACGTGATTAAACTTTTATGAATCACATTTTCTGATGTTAAATAAATCAATATTAGACTATTATTAATAGAAATAAAATTCAAACAAAAAATTCATAAATTTAGTATCCGCAACGCACGCGTAATACCTCTGGTATTGCAGGTGTTCATAGGCTACGATAACCACTTATTATCAGGTGGGCCGTATGCTTGTTTGCCAACTCAGTGGTATAAAAAAATTACCATTAATCCTCGATAATTTATGTCTTTTTCTAAGGTTAATTATTAATTTAAGGCATGTTTATTAAATTTATATCGATTTATGAAATAAACATACTGAAGAAAAACATATTTTTTCATTTATTAAATGTTTTTATTTAATAAATGAAATTATAAATCTGCATTCACTATTTTTTTCTAATGGATGATTATTAAATGATAGCCCCGTCTGCATTAACGTTATACGCTGGCGAAGCATCAGTGAGATGATGACAGACGAGAATAAAAATATTATAATAATAATAATTATAAGATACCTGCTTTTCTACGCATCTTTTGAAAACCATAAGATTATAGATTGGATGAAAAAGACAAAATGAAAGGTAATTCTGCATTCTAATAGTACGATATAAGAAGATTGTAAAATTTTGTCGTAAATTAATGCAGTTTTTGGTCCTTATATGTGGTACAGTTGAGGAGAGGGAGGGATTTGTTCATAGAGTTCTTCGGAGCACTCACCACAATTATATACCATTAAACAGTCAATTCCAATTACGTGTGTAAGCCAAAAGAATAATACCAACCACTCTCATCTCCATTAACAACGTAATAACTTCCCTACGACATTTTTAATACAAGTCAACGATTTTTAATGGAGCCTTGTCAAAAATTCATGTTATGCAAATTAATTTTATCAGAGGTTTGTAAAAGTTAGACCGGAGAGAACTCTGTAAAGTTGAAGTGGGATATACTTTTTTTTTTTATAATTCGACAGAAATAGGAGGAATTGCGGCTACGCCACTGGTGTTTGGTACCATTTGATTTTCGTTCCTACAAGTTGAATTTGTAATAAGCCCTCCGGAAAGTTTGTATAAGAATATGAGTTTTTCGGGATTGTTATATTCACTAACTATATCTTGCGGTTTTGCTCGCATTAATCAGTATATAAAGTACCCAATGTACTAAGTACGAAACCTATCTCTGTACTAAATTTCATTCAAATCCGTACTATAGATTTTGCGTAAAAAAAGTAACAAATTTCCATCCATTATTACAAACTTTTGCATTTAAAATATTAATGGGATATGATGCGGACAACAAGTGTAGAGTAGTTTTAATAGGCACAGTGTTGTTCGCAAATGTGGCCCTAGGGTAAACATTTTGTTGGGGATACAAATTTAGAGGACTTTGTTACTTGCAAGTAAAAAAATATATTTATATTAAAAGTTAACCTAATTTAATTTTTACCAAGTAACTTTGATACAGTGTTCAATTCAAGCTTAACGATGAAGTTAAATGTTATTATAACTTGTTCCAGATGAAGACAAGATTGATAGTGAAGGGATATAATATTTTGATTTTGAGTACATGGTAAGTTCTATCACCGTATGGTGCCAGCATATAATGGGCTACTTCTTTTTTCCCATAGGTGCCGTAAAAGGGGACTAAGAGAACTTAACGATCAAGAAATGAACAGCAATAATAATAATATACTTTATTATTCAGACTACAATTTGGTCTATTTTGTTAGTAACAATTTTCTTCTTTTTTTTTTACAACACAGGGGGCAAACGAGTATGCGGCTCACCTGATGGTAAGTGACTACCGCCGCCCATAATCACCCACAACGCTAATGGTATTGCAGGTATGCTGCCGACCTTTTAAAAAGGAATATGCTCTTTTCTTGAAGGTAACGTTGACATATCGGTTCGGTAATATAAACTTTGTTAGTAAAAAAGAAAAGCAAGTTAATTAATTAAAAATTAATTTAAAGCAATTCACTCTTAAAATTACCCTCTTAGAATAACACTAAAGCTTACGCAATTGCATACGCAAACTGCAATTGCCAACCCGCCTGCCAAGGGTGACGACTACTGGAAAATCTCCCTTATGGGAAAGGCCTATGTCCAGCAGTGAACAGTTAATAAAAAACATAAAATTTACAAAACAAATGTCAATTGAATAAAACGTTTTACTAGAGGGAGACTTTGTACAAAAGTCGATTGCCTGGGTACCTTTGTCCCATTCGTGTTTCAACTATAAAGCAGTTGTGTTTGCATGGCTATTTTTTGGTTTGCAGGTTGAGATATGGCGTGAATTTACTGGGTACGGAGGAATAACACCTGAGTCCTCAGGAATGGCAACACATGGGGGTATCATGGGCGAAACAGTATACTCTGTTATGTCCATGGTACTACTCATGTCTATAGGCGACGGTTACCACTTTCCATCAGGTGGGCCGTGAGCTTGTTTGCCATTCTAAGTTGTATAAAAAAAAGTTTGTAAAATTATATTAACTTCTTAAACTGGGGGGCTCTTAGCTCCGCCTTGCAGCTCCGGACCTCTGACGGGCTTAGTGCATCACTGCATGACAATGCAATTTAATATTTAATGACAGCGGCTGTACTTATAACTGCAATGAAATTCCAAATTAAATAATTACATATTTTTTTTCATTTAAGTAAACTTAATCACTTATCACCACCTAAAATCAGAATCAAACATTTTACAACTTTAATTCGCTATTAATATGACTAACATTCAATTAAATAGAAATTAATATATACCTTATTTCATTAGCTTCGAGTATTCTAAAAACATCTATACTTTGTACATATAATTTAAGATGAATTGGTATGCTATAAAACATTTAACGTACACAAAACTCTCGGACTTGCAAAGTCAGCAGCCTCAAACCTTTATTTACTTTCAATCGATTGAGGCTTTATTACTTTGCGCGGAGGCCATTTTTCAGCCTCTTAGCGCTCGTGCAACCCTCTCGCCAATATCTTAAACAAATTTATTCAAAGTTAGGAAAGATGTTTTGTTTGTGTGCTATTAGGAATTGTTTATGCTCATGGCATAAAATGCGGCGACTTTTTTTAATCATTAAAGGCTAGTTTTTTAACCGCTACTTCGTATCGTGGATTTCAAAAGTAAGGACAATATCGGAATATACCACTACCACTTCTAGATGAGGCATTGAGATGAAATATCTACTTCTTTTTAAGTCAGACCTTTCATAACACAACTATGAAAATCGCATTCAATTTGATACAGTAGTTTTTGCGTAATGTCAAAACAAACATATAAACAGACAAACAAATATCAGACAAATTTCAAAATAATATTGTTTTAGGCATCTATTGGTCGTATTAAGACCCTACACATATTGTTTTAAATATCTCACATGTACAGACATTGTTTAGATACAATCTTATTGTTTTAGATATTAAAATTCTTAAATAATTTATAAGTATTATATATTTATAGTTATATGTATATTATTTAACATATTTATTGTCAAATATTAAAACCGAATGAGTATCCAATACTTGCTTTTATTAAATATTTTGTCTACATCTATACATATATTGTAAGAAGGTAATATTTAATCATTTATATGATTGCAATTGATAAAGACTCATGAATTACTCAATTATTTAAAAAAAAAATCACTCATAAAAAACTACATCATTAGCGAGTAATTTAAGCTATGTTATATATCATTTTCGAAAATTATATCTATCAATGCAAAACCAGGCTGTGTTACTAGTCTATTAAACATTAATGTTTGAGTGTTTTGAGATGCTTATTTATTGATATAGAATTATTGTCCTTCAATTCAAAATAATGCGTTAGTATAGTCGAGACATTTTGGATACCCGGAAATATGTTTAAAATACTTCAAATGCCATTCGATCTGAACTCAACCAATTCAAAGAAATGTTTTAAAGTTACATTTTTCTTATTATTTCAGATGATCCGTTATCACAGAAACGTCGTCCAATATCAAATATATACGTCACGTCGCAAAAATGTCGACAAAATGGCGTCCCTAACCAAAAACCGCCGTAAAAGGGGCACCACATCACGGCGTTCATGGGTTTTACCATTGTCACGTACAATATAGTTTGGATTTAATATGATGAATGACGTCGTTCAAAGAGGCTTAGTATTATAGACAGCCAGCACCAAGGTGATAAAGTAGGTCATCAGTTATGGTGGTCGAGGGTTCCAATGTTAATATCATTTATAATACTCATACACTACTAACATATTACTAAATTCCACTATTGTTTACTGTAAAACAGGTGCACATGTAGCTGCATTTTGCTCCACAAAGAAAGAATACCAATTTCAATCGTAGTAAAACCAGTTATTTCGATTTAGAAACTGTTTTTTTATTTTTAAATAACAATTCTGTTCATTTGAGAAGGTATGCTGGAAGAAGTCCATGGTACTGCTCATGTCTATAGACGACGGTTACCACTTTCCATCAGGTGGGCCGTCAGCTTGTTTGTCATTCTAAGTTGTATAAAAAAAAACACTTATTAGAGATAAGATCGCTTTTGTACATTACCTTTAAAATTAATTGTTATTAACATTATATTTGTATATAATAAAGAAAAAACCACTGAATCGATTTGAAAATGGAACTTCCAAAACGTTCTATAAATAACAGAGTTTTGAGGTACCAAGCATAAAGAAACGGATTGAGATCTTTCTCTTTTTTGAAGTCGGTTGAAATACAGTGAATTATTAGGTTTCAATTTAAAATCTTTTACATATAGGCCACGCTGTATTATCACTGATTAATGGAAAAAATTAAAAAATATAAATATGCTCAAATAAATCACCACTAATGAGGTAGTCAGAGACATTTATCGACTCCCGTTATGGTAAACATAATGCTCGACATATCCACATTTCTCCTAGCATTATTAAAATCTAACGTGACAGAGAATCTATCATCGTTAGTAACAGAAAAGGTGATAGAAATTGTGCTTGTGTGTGAATATATAAATAACAATATATTAAACACTCGTACGTCCACGTGACATTTCAAACTTTTAAATATTTTTTTTTAATAATTGCAACATAATGTTGCGTACATGTGAAACGACCCTTACCAGTTTATCAACGCCCTTTCCCTCGCCTTTGAAATTCAGTACTTAGTAGAGATGTTTAGAATTGCGCTCGGGGATTGAATTTCACGTGTTAGGTTTTGTTACATTGTGTTGTAGATTTTCAACCGCATAATATAACGTCACGATAATGGTCTTTATTGCTTAACACATACGAGTATAGCTCGGCTTCCGCTTGCTTTTATGTGTTAAGTGTATGTGTATTATATGTGTGTGTATATGTGTGTATACATACAATGTTATTAACTACTTATCCATGGTAATATTATAAAATGGATAGACACGATTTTTGTAAAAAAAGTCCATAATATTAGCAAGTATGATAACGTAGCGAAGAAGAGGGAAGAGAAGAAGGAGAATGACGGATCAAATGAAGTATGTGTAATGTAATATATTAAAAGATAGAGTGAGAAACAGTGTTTTTTATTCTACCACTGAGGTGAAAAACAAGCATACGGCATACCTGATGGTATGCGGTTACGCGCGCGTTGTCCATCCTAAAGAAACCTCTTTAGTGTGATTAAAGAGAAGTGTGGACTGAAAGACGATGTAATAACAAAAGTCAAAAAAGGAATGTTGCGTTGGTTTAACCATTTGGAGAGGATAGATCAAAGAAGAATTACGAAAGAGATTTATCGAGCAAGAATGTTGTGTCCATAGTACTGCTCATGTCTATAGGCGACGGTTACTACTTTCCATCGCGTAGGCTAGCTTGTTTTTCTTTCTAGGTTGCATAAAAAAAAAGAATGCATGGAAATATAGGTAAGTGTTGTCTTAAATGGACATATGTCGACCAAATAGGTGACGTGCTGGAGCAGGGCTAAATTGAAAGTGTCCGTAACCGGCGAGCGTGTATGAAAAGATTGATGATTGTGGAGAAAGCGAAAGAGGCTTCTTTGAATCGAAACATTTGGCGTTCCATTGTTTCTGCCTACCCTAATGGGAGACAGGTGTATATCAAATGCATCATTGCGTTTCATAATATTTATGAAAAATCAGATGCAAAGAAGATGATTTCATATATTTCGCTCGTAAAATTTTAATATGGAATATAGAGAATTTTGAATAGAAGCAGGTAATCAATCTAGTAGCTACGAGTAAGTGCATTTGATCGTAAGCAGATGCATCGAACTGTGATGGATGAAACTCATACAGGTGTACTACGAATATCATTAGCAAGCTACAAACAACTCTATCACAGTTATATAGACTTCATATTCACACAGCCTGTTACAAAATAATAAAAATAATTTCTTTCATATTATTATGATAGAATATTATGTATAATACAATATTATTATAATAGTTATGTAGTCCTGACATAAAATAGGCCACCTTTTTTTTTCTTATGGGCGTCGTATGAGGTGACCAAGTGAGGCCGAGGGATGGGCAGCAACGTCCCTCTTAACCCTTAAATACCTGAAGTTTCAAATTTGATACCGGAGTTATAAATCGTTTTGGGCGCCTACAATCGATTTTATTTGGCTGTTTACATGTTACCAAATGTTTTTTTTTAAATAAATATATAAAAATATCGTTTCGATTTTTTTTTTATATTTTGCCCCATTAGTAAACACAGGGTACACTTATATATTTTTTAATTTAAAAAATCAGGCTTTTAAGGATTAAAATATCTCTAAAGTCTAACTGTGGTTATCAATCCACCTGTGAGTGCGAACATTTGGTATACACGTACCATATGAGATAGACAAGGATTTAGGCTACTTTTTATCCCGGTCATGAGGACCAAATCGCTGTTAAAAGCTAGTATAAAATAAATACTCTAAAAAAAAATATTTTTCATTAAATTAACAATTTTACGATTTACATTCAACGAGGAAATATCTGCATTACCATCAGTCCCCAAACTAGGCCAGACCTGTATCTTGGGGACTATGAGTGCGATTACCTATTTATTAGAACACTTTATTTACAAAAAAATAAAATAAAAAATAAATAAATAAATAAGGAAACCTATTAATATTTAACGGAATATTTAAAAATACAATTAATAAAGTAAACAATATTCGAGTCTGTTCCACCTGTATATATTATACTGCTGTGAATATAATAAAATTTCAAATATGATTTGGAAACGGTCTACGGATGTAATAACTATTACTGCTACCATTCGTGTGTACTCGTATATGGCGCCATCTGGTGTTGAGAGATTGAGTCTCTGATGCGCGTTACCGGACCACCACTTTATGTGTACTCCTAAGTAATAAATATTTCTAAGTAACCCAAATGTAAATTCGAAATATTCAGTGGTTCGTATTTTAAATACAATATCGATTTTTTTTGCATGTAAATAGTTTTTGCAGGTAAATAATATTTTTTTGTATATAAATAGTACTTGCTTACCTATTTGACCTATCAACCCTGTCGTGACCATGACGTGGTGCAATCCATGTCGAAATTTCGACAATGAAGAAGCAGGTATGTTTTCAAAAATGTATAAACAACGCAAAAGTTTAAAATCTTATGGTTTAGTCTGAGATTCGATCTTAACATTTCCTAACCGCAGTCAAGCGTCCAAATGAACCAATAAGAGTTATTAAATAATGATTAATCATCGAAAAAAACAGCAATAAACGCGCCATGTTTTTAGCAAAAAGTATATTCAGACCACGATCATTGAATTCCAAAACGGGAAACAATTTGCAATCAGACGTTCCTTTCGCGAATAAATTAAAAGTTGCCAGTACTAAATTAGAGGTTTGGAATAATTGAGATTGTTACTAGCAAGGTGGAAGGACCAGCGGTAAATCGTGCTCGGAAAATAAATTGACGTTTGGTATTGTTCTTGTTTTCATTCGTGTTTTTCGTTTTTTTTGGGGTTCCGCACCTAAAATGTAAAACCCTCATGGTACAATTATGCCCATTTGAGCGTGTATTAGATAAAACACTGCATTTTCATCATCATCATCAAATCAGCCATTATCTTTCTACTGCTGAACATAGGCCTCTCCCATAAAAAGGGTTTACCAGTAAGTAAGTAAGGGTAAAGGGTCGCCAGTAGTTGATATACTCGACAGGCGGTTTGGCAACCGCAGGTGATATTTTAAAAGGGATGCGGCTACCTATCCTCCAACCATTTATTTTCCTTACACGCTTCTTACGAGAGCCACAGGAAAAGAAAGGGGTGGCCCATTCTATGCCGGGACCACATTACATTTTAGTATGTTATCAACCTAGAGTAGTTATGTTACAAATATGAAAACTAATTTTATTTTTCCTTGTTAGAGATCCAATAGTATGTTCGAAATAGCAAAAAATGGACTATCCTTATAATATAAAACGCAGAATTAAAATCTCATCTATTTATTTGGAAGTTTGTGAAACAAACACACACACACACACACACACACACACACACACACACACACACACACACACACACACACACACACGCACGCACGCACGCACGCACGCACGCACGCACGCACGCACACACACACATAATCTTTAGCACCATAACGTCTTAACCAATCACAATTTGACATAAATGTACTATATGCAAAGAAATAAGATATAGGATATTTTTTATCCCGTTAAATGAATATAATCGGTCATACAGACGAAGTTACGGGTAAAACATAATATTAAATATTTGCAAACATTGAATACTAGCTTCTTTTATCCTTATAAATACTGTTGTTAACATTAAATATTAGTAACTATAGTCAAGCGTATAATCTTATCATTTACACAAATCAAAAATACCATAAATCTATTTACATATTAATTATGTACAGAACCTTTGATGTATGAGTCCAACTTACGCTTGACTGGTTTTATTTAGAAACGATAATTTTATTGTTGAAGAAAAGTTTCTTTTTTTTTTTTAATTTGTAACGAAATGTGAGTTTGTGGTAGAGAAAGTGAACGTTTTTTTTATACTACTTAGAATGACAAACAAGCTGAGGGCCCATCTGATGGGAAGTGGTAACCATAGAGATGAGCAGTACTATGGACATAACAGAGTATACTGTTTCACCCATGATACCCCCCATGCGTTGCCATTCCTGAGGACTCAGATGTTATTCCTCTGTACCCTGTAAATTCACTGCTATATCATAGCTATATATATATATATATATATGGGATTGTCAGTAATGGAGACTGAGAATCACATTGCTAGCAATATACCCAACCAGGTTGACCTCCTCGCGGTTCTCCCTGGAAACTATCATGGTTAATTCCTGATAGGCTAACTGGCCTGTTTTCATTCTTATCTATCACCCTTCACTGGTGCTCCTCCGCCAGCGTATCCCATTAGCGCAGGAGGGGTTATCATACCATTTTCACCCATCAAAAAGAAAACCGTAAATAGACTTTGTTGATATTTTAAAAGGAACGCTTACTACCTATCTCTCTATCATTAAGTTCCCTTAGTCTCCTCTTACGACACCCACGGGAAAAGAAGGAAGGATCCATTTTACGCCGGGACAATATGGAAATTTACACACGCATACAAAAATTAATTTTATACCATCATCAAAAAGTACTAAAGGAATTGTAATTTCAACTAAGAGGAATGGGCAATAATTTCATTTTTATTAATATTTATCTCATCTCATTAATAATTAATTAATTGTAAACTTACGCTTAGTTTATACATATTAAAATACACTATCGGGTCTTAACGCGATCAAACGACGTTTCGTTTTGAGTCGACAACAGGGAATCAGGTATGTAAGTACTATTTACCTGCAAAATTTTTCATCGCACTATGTCCTGATAGTGTCTTTAAAAACTTATTGCTCATCATTTTTAATACTTAACTTCGAATTTTTATAACAATACTTTTAAACGCCATCTTACGAATTAATTCAGAATTAAGTACAAATCACAAAGAAATTCTGTACGCAAGTCTTCTGTCTCTTCTGGTATAGACAATTAGGTGGCGATAGAAAAACTTTTATTATGAGTATAAAAGACAGGGAGAGGGCGCTATAATACTTTTAATAAAACTTGTTAAAGCGCCCTCTCTCGGGTGGTGCAAAAATTATATGTACCATTCGAGAGACGGCGATTAACTCTGTATTCGCTTGGGATGGTGTAGTAAACTTCTTGCTTAAATACTTTAATATGTAATCTATTAAGTCCATACCTCACTAGATGTCCTGAATTATTAAGTTATGATAATTTTCTTGTTTTAGAACTAGCGGCCCGTCCCGGCGTCGCACGGGTGGACCTTTTTACATTTTAAAAAGTGGCCATTAAGGTTGCACACGCGACGGAAGCTAAAAAAATGGAGTAACTTCTCCCATTTTCCAAACATTTCCCTTCACTGCTCTGCTCCTATTGATCGTAGCGCGATGAAAATTATACTATAACCCGCCCAGGAGTATGAAGAATAATTGTACCAAGTTTCGTTAAAATCCGTTGAGTAGTTTTTGTTTCTATAACGAACATACAGACAGATAGACAAAAATTTTACTGATTGCATTTTTGACATCAGTATCGATCACTAATCACCCCCTGATAGTTATTTTGGAAATATATGTCTAGTGCAGAATTGACCTCTTTACAGATTTATTATAAGTATAGAAGATGACATCAAGAGTAGCTTACCCATATCAGTTTCAGTAAATGAATATGAAACGAAACAATTACAATGAATATAATACCCAATATAATAATATTGTGGTTGGCATTGTGATGACGATACGGACACGATTCTTTTGCCTTTTATTGCTAATTAGCAAATTAATTACCAGGCACATTTTTTTATTGAGAGAAACACTATTATACTACCTATCTCTCAAGTTGGAGCAAACATTACATACTCACAAAGTCTTATTAAAATCGGTTGAGCATTATATCCCGAGTTTATTATAATATATATATATATATATATATATATATATATATATATATATATATATATATATATATATATATATATATATATATATATATATATATATAAAGTTTAAAAAACATTTTACACCTCTTCATGTTACAAATTTAATTATTGTACATCTAATAAATTATATATTAATCGTTTTTATTTACATAAGGTCGATATTTACTTGTGTTTTTTTAATATAACAAAAAAAAAAGGGAAACAAGATTTTTTACTTTTATGCTTTTCATTATATATTTCTTTTTTTTTTGGTCATTCTCAAACGATCGCACCATAGAATTTTCCTATGCCCCAGTTAGCCCAACTATCTCCACTGTACCATGCATGACACTGTTTTGTATCCATGGTTGATTCTTTTGTACCTAGTACCCACATTTTCTGTATTTATAGAAGTGGAAAACAAAATGACATTTTGACAAAAATCTACTCTTTGATGTTGCCGAATATTTTTTATGCAATTTAGAATGACAAACAAGCTAACGATCTACGTGATGGAAAATGGTATCCTATAGATAAGAATAGTACTATGGCTATTACAGTACATACACTGTGATCTTTTTTAAAACATAGAGGGCAAAGGAACATGTAGTTACCTGATGGTAAATGATTACTGAAGCCCAAAATCACCTGTAATACAGCTGCAATTTCTCTGATATTGCCGGTCACTTTTTTTTATACAACTTAAAATGGCAAACAAGCTGACGGCCCACCTGATGGAAAGTGGTAACCGTCGCCTACAGACATGAGCAGTACCATAGACATAATAGAATATACTGTTTCGCTCATCATATTCCCCATACGTTCCATTCCTGAGGACTCAGGTGTTATTCCACTGTACCCTGTAAATTCACTGCCATATCCCACCATTCAAACCGAAACACAGACATGCAAACACAACTGCTTTACGGTAGAAACACAAATGGGACAGAGGTACCCAAGCAGTCAACTTTGGGGCGTCGGTAATGATTCTTTCAAAAATCTACTCTTTGATGTTGTCGAACATTTTCTATACAATTTATAATGACAAACAAGGTAACGACTTACGTGATGGAAAATGGTAACCTATACATAAGAACTATGGTTATTACAGAATACACTGTGACCTTTTTTACAACACAGAGGGCAAATGAGCATGCGTCTTACCTGATAGTAAGTGATTACCGCCGACTATAAGTTTTGGCAACATCAAAGATTGCAGGGGTGTTACCGGCCGGACGGAATTGATTTTTTCTTAAATCTTTCAATGGCGTAGTCTATGAATAACTGCAATACTAAAGGTATTATGCACGTGTTGCCTATCTTGAAGAAACCTCTAAAGTAAAAGAAAGAAAGGAACTTAGATCTATGACCTGCATATAGGTAGTTAAAATTTTCTTAAGTAACTTAAAAAGCATTTTAATGTTTTTAAAAGTTGTCCAATTTACTTCTACATCTATCCCTATCCTAAATTAATAACAAGGGGGAAGAAGAGATTCTTTATAAAGAGGATTAGTATCCCATTGCTAGCAGGTCAGGTCGACCACTTCGCGGTTCCTTCATCGGAAACCATTGTGTTCTATTATCAAGTGAATTAATATGGACTAACTGACCTGTCTTTTCATTTTCATCTATCATCCATCACTGGTGCCTCGCCGGTGTATACGTCTAGTGCAGGTGGGATAACCATTCCATTATCATCCATTAAAAAATCAATAGCAAATAATAGACTGTTATTGTTTTAGAATAGAAATATTACAATATTAAGTTATTACACATATTAATTAAAATGGAAATAAAAAAAAAAATTTTTAATCATCTGCTCTAGTTTATTTCACGTGTTAGTTTATAATATTATATGTTATTACTGTATTTAATATTTATGTGTTTTAGATATTGTATGTTTCCCTAAAGTTAAATAAAATAAATCACATTTATTTAGTTCTGTATTAATGATGGATAACATAATTCTGAATAACATTCATTATCTTTTATTTTCAAGCGACTTGAAACAGAGGGCGTTCTAAATTCGATTGTTTTATTTTTTATATTTGTTACCTTATAACTTCGTCTATTATGAATCAATTTGAATAATTGTTTATGTATCTGAAAGAAGTTTATGTATATGAAAGAACCTCACTATTGATTCCAAAAAAATTTTTATCAAAATCGTTTCAATAGTTTAAGTTTTGAAATTATAATTAACTTTGTGTTTCACAAAAAAAAATCTGATTCAAATTATGACAAAGCTAGTTATTTTGATCGAAAAACTAAACTTCTAAATCGCATTTGATAAATTTTTAATGAAACCAATCTTTAAATATATCCTTTTGTATAAAAAAAGAATAATCCAAATCTGTTCACAGCTGATAGAATTATGAAGTAACAAATATAAAAAAAATACAACCGAATTGAGAACTTCCTTTTTTTTTCAAATTAAGGTCAAGAAATTAACTGGTTTTTCCATAAGTGAAGCCTTTTTTTTTGTGGAACCCTATCTTAAATTATATAATTAAACCATTGATTTGAATATAATTCCAGCAATTAATTAAGCCAAGAATTTGGTAAAGTTTCATTAACTTAAAATCCCAGATTAAAATAGGTAACAAAATGTATGATTTAGTTGAAAACTTCGCTGAAGTCAAGCTTTGATGGGGCATCCAACGTTTAACAACGACTTAGAATAAAATATACAACGAGGACTATATCATAAACGAAAAACCATTAAACCACAGCATAGCATTCCAGAATAAACTCCTAGTTGTTATGATACGGCACAAAATACAAGTGAGAGCGTGGATTTGGCTCTCCAAAGATACAATACAAATTTTGGACGACATCAAAACCTTTGTGCTTTCTTGTTGGTAAACACCATTAACAAAACAAATTAAATCGAGAGATTACAGTAGGTTTATCTCATGGTACGTTGGAATCAAATATTTTCGATGAAACTAGACTACTTTTCTTCATACTATAATCTCGGATCCTTCAAAGGTAGCGTGAGAAAAAGCATTTAGTGAGAAGGCATAGTACAGCCAACCGTTGATTGTAAACCATTATCTTTTCAGTTGATATTATTCATGGACCATACCTATGTATGTATATTAGCTCAGGATGCTGTGGTCACATGTTATGCTATAAAAAAAAGGCTAGTGCTGCGTTTAGAACAATGACTATAGTTGACTAATGGCTGTAACAACCCATAGCATTATACTAGTCGTAAGTTTATAGTAAAATTTTTAATTCATTATTAAAATTTTAAAAATTATTTCTTGCACCAACATAGCTACCATCTTTTACCCTCTACCGAAATCGGCTTTTGTATATATATATATATATATATATATATATATATATATATATATATATATATATATATATATATATATATATATATATATATATATATATATATATATTTATTATTATATCACTCGTTAATTGTCGACTGCTGAGCATAGTCCTCTTCTATTGGGGGAGCTTTGCCAATAGTTGCCTTGCTTGTAGCAGGGCAGCTTGTTAGGGTTTAGAGTTGTTCTAAGAGGGACGCTGCTCCCCATCCCTCGCAGCTCCTATCCCCATGTAAGAACAAATCATCCTCCGATTGTGATGAATTAAAAATTAGGATAAAAATATTATGATCTATCTATTGATGTATCAGCCGTTACTGTCCACTCCTGAATATATTATCCTCTATAAGGCGGGTTGGCAACCGCAGTTTGGCTTTTTGTGATGTTTTAAGAGTATCGCTACTGCCCATCCCTCCACCATAAGCTTCCCTAATCGCCTCTTACGATACCCACGGAAAAGGAAGGGGTGCCCTATTCTATGCTGGAAACTTCACGGCTATGCATCCAGCAAATTTCAATCAACGTGATTGAGTAACAAATATCCATACATATATAAAAGCTTTTACATTTATGATATTAATAGAATTGGAAGGATAATATACTGTCCTTGTACTCCACCGGCGCCTAACCTATTTCGACTGTGACGCAGCAATTTTTGTATGCCGGTATGCCTTCAGACTGTGCAATTTACAATACAAAACATATAGCTTATTCACTATAAGTGATGATGCATTAGACTAAAGATTGCGCGGTATTTTGTCATACTGCGCAATCTTTAAATAAATTATCCACTACTTAAGAATTTTATGGACCTACTATGTTTGTAGTCGACTCTTATAAACTATTTAGATGAACATACCACTAAACCCTGTCGACGTTTGTGACTTGATCATCACACTTTCACACTTGCACAACACTGGTAAACCGGATTCCTCGGTCTGAGCTGGCCCAAATCGGTCCAACTATTTGAAAGCCACCCCTTTGATCGAGTTTTCGATTGCAGCATTCCATGGTTGATATTATATACAACTGTTAGTGTTTTGTTACTGTTCACGATGAATAGTTGGAACTTAGTATTTAGTTACAATCAAATATTGAGCTTGTATGGAAATAATAGGTAGTTAGAGTTGGTAATCAAGTGAAAATAAAATATATCACAACTCTTTTTCCTATCCTCAGAATATCGTGAGACACAGAGAGAGAGAAAGAGAGAGTATACTATACTAATATTGTAAATGTGACTGTGATTTTGTTTATTTATTTGTTATTATATAGCACTTTAGTGACTTAACCAATACGATGGGGGGGAAGGGATTGTTAGTAATAAGATCTAACAGCACCATTGCTTTCAATATATCCTATCAGGTTGACCTCCACGCGGTTCCCCTACCTACATCATACACCTATAATCATCTCTCACTGGTGCCCCATCAGTGTATACGGACAGCGCAGGCTGGATCACAATTCCATCGTTGCTCATTAAAAAAAAAAAAAAACAATACCATGAAATTTGGTATACACATACTATATGAAATGAAAACGAATATATATATGCTTTTTTTTTATCTCGATCACGCAGGCGAAGTCGCAAGTAAAAGCTAGTACCATTATAAGTTATTACGACGTGTTGAATGAAACCATCAAGAAGGCAAAGGCCATTCCGATAATAGGTTAAGGAGTTCACTGAATTAGATCTCACTTTGACGGTCACGCGATCACGTCGCGACGTAGGTACGGCTATTTTTTCCCTCGGTCTTCGAAGAAAGCATTAATAGCGCATAGTTTCGTGAGCAAACAATCGATAATTTATAAATCGAATTGTCAATCAACCGATCGCTTTTATACGCCATAATTTCTTTGGCATAACAATTTATCACTTGCCAACTTATAAAATAGTGATACAACCCCAAATTAAGTAACGAATTGACAAATGATACTTATACATGCAACGAAGTGAACAATGAAAATATATGAGCACAATTCGTTTTTTTTTTTTTCATTCGCTCGAGATAATTCTAGAATAGTCATGAGTCTGACTGTGATAGCTAAGTTGGATAACGCTCGACTGTACTCCAGGGATCCTAAGGTCGAGTCTCAGCCAAAACATCCGAATTTTAAATTTTTTTTGGATCATATAAAATGATTGTCACTTGCTTACAGTTTAGAAATTCTTGACACTAGTGGGCGCCACCTTTATACGACTAGTAGTTTTCTAGAAATGGTTTGCGTGGTAACAGAATAAGATGATATAATGTACTACTATCCTATTTTCCCTCCAAGATTTAATGAGAGTAGGCAAATAAAGCAAAAAAGGAGAACAATAGAGAAATACATTATTAAGTCAGTCTTGTATACATATTCTAATGTGTGCAAAACAATTCAATAAATAAACGTTAGAATGTTTTTTTTCTTTCACGTAGGTAACCTTTATTCGGTATATTTATGAATATTTACGTATCTTATCTTCCTACCGTTATCCAAATCATATAAGTTTTGGACTCAGTGTAATAATTTTTATTTATATTATCCAAGATATTGGCTTTTAGTTTTACAATCGACCTGCCTTGCGTGAACCTTCTTTTGAAATGCATTGGTGGTATCCGCCACCTACAGTATTGAAAAAAGTATCAAAGGAGTAGGTAAAAGGGTTGGTTGAAAAATAATGAAAGATTTATGGGGAAAACGGAAAAGAGAGATTTCAGTTCCGCAGGGGATACTGATCAGAAACTGCAGTGGCTCGGGAGACTGAGATCGCATACCCGTGTGCTCTTACACTAGAACTGGACAGATCACTATAGGAGAAAACCTCCAGCAGTATGGATATATATAAGTACGTATATAATTTATTGCCAGGTCCCAGCACAGAATAAGCCTCCCCTTTCTCCTATCCCGTGGGAATCGTAAGAGGTGACTAAGGGAATTAAGAGAAGAGGGATGGCAGCAGCGTCCCTCTTAAAATATCTTTAAAAGCCTAACTGCGGTTGCCTATTCACTTGCCAGGCATGGCAACTACTGGCAAAACCCTTCATGAAGCAGGCTTATCGTCAGCAGTGGACAATTAAAGGCTGATATCATAATGATAGTGATATATATATATAGACAGGCGTAAACACTCTGACTAATCTCGGGTAAAAAGTATTTAAGAAATAAAAGGGAAATATAAGTACTAGTATTTATTTGTTACCGTAACATTATTATTTACCATGTATGGAGTAATATTAATCTGGTAATAATATTAAAGGAGATCTTTTGAAGAAAAACACGCTTTATAACCACATTTTTTTTTTCAATATTTATCGTAACGTTTAATAATAGGAAATAAGGTGTGTTATTTGATACATTTGTACAAATACATCAGTTAAATATTGCGTGTTACAATACCATTAGAAATTAGATCAAGGCTTTTAAAATACATTTGACTTTTATTCGTATTTTGATCGTGAATATGAAAGACTATTTTCATATAAGTCATATTTCTTTAATCAAGCAACAAGGCTTTTTTATCTTAATGATTGGGGTCATGACAGTGACATTACTAGGTAAGGAGGTTTAAATACCTGATTCTTCATCATCATAATAATCTCAGCCGTTAACTGTCCACTGCTGAATGTAGGCTTCCACAACAGAATTCCATAAAATCTCGAGTAACTTGCTGCACAGCTGCTGACTCTCTGTAATGCGTTTGAGTTCGTCACTCTATCTAGGATCATTCTCAACTACGTTTGCCTATACGCGATCGACACTTAAGAACCTTTCTTCTTTACTCAAGAGTCTTTCTGACTTTAGAATGAAATTTTAAATTAATTTAGAATGAAATTCTGAATTAATGTAATTTATCAATTTACCTATAGGTATATTGTTAATAAGACTTCAGCCTCCCCTTCAAGCCTCCCCCTTTTATCAGTAGTTGCCACGCTAGGCAGGCGGATTGGCAACCGCAGTCTAGCTTTAGAGATGTTTTAAGAAGGACACTGCTGCCCATCCCTCCTTACACCACTCACAGGAAAGTAAAAGCCAACCTATTCTATGCTGGGGCCACACAGCCAACTAATGCAGTTAACTCCATTAAAATAATATTACTAAAACCATCAAAAATCAAGTACAACACGGGTATATTAACGCGATACCATAAATTCTTACTACTTAATTAAAATGAAGTGAGAAGGCAACGAAATACAATTTATTTGGTACTCAACGTAGGCCGATTCACAATATGTAAATTATTGTGGCAAGAATATAATTTATTGTTATATAATCGTTGAGCCTAAAAAAGGAGTGGTTGCGTGATGCTCGCTTTGTTTCAGGTGAGGCTTGTGTGATTAGCATTGGCGGTAATACCATGGATAAAACAATAATATCTATGGTAATACTATAAGAATAAATAGAGTGAATAGTGTTCATTGGGTCTTCCAGGGGGAGACTTTGTACAAAAGTCGATTGCTTGGGTACCTCTGTCCCATTCGTGTTTCTACCGTGTAGCAGTTGTGTTTGCATGGCTGTGTTTCGGTTTGAAGGGTGGGATATGGCATGAATTTACTGGGTACAGAGGAATAACACCTGAGTCCTCAGGAATGGCAACGCATGGAGGGTATCATGGGCGAAACAGTTTTCTCTGTTATGTCCATGGTACTGCTCATGTCTATAGGCGACGGTTACCACTTTTCATCAGGTGGGCCGTCAGCTTGTTTGCCATTTTAAGTTGTATAAAAAAAATTGCTGAAGATAGGGCTCCCCCATAGACTGCCAAAAGGATATATATAGCGGTCCTGAACTATCTGCGTCTACTGACTCTCTGCAATGCATTTGAAGTAGCCATTCCATCCAGTAGGAGTCGTCCTATACTGCCTTTGCCCATATAGTGGTGTCACTCAAGAATCTTTCTTTACAATCTGTTGTCAGTTCTTCGAGTTATGTGACCAGCCCATTGCCATTTCAGCACGCTACCTCTGCTCTTTAAAAACACGCGGCTATAATGTAAAAATTTATCTTTCTTTATTTAGACCTCGCATTAGTTAGAAATATAATTACAAATAATTTATTGCTATTAAAAAATCATATGTATTTTAAAATATTACGCAATTTTAGCGGTTGATATGCGAGCGAGCGACAAGCACGCTCTCACTGCGTATTTACTACTTACAAGATTAGCAAGTGGATTTGAAATATTTCACATGTCACAAGTGATATTTCATTCCAAATCATACCTACGTTATTCCAGCTTTGGATTAGAAAGAATACAGGCTTATTTTATCTCAGTCACACGAAGAAAGTCGCACGTACACTAATCCAATCTTACTATTATAAATGTGAAATTAAAGATAGATAGATACTCTTTATTGTTTCCTCCAAAAGATTACAATAGTAAACTTATTATAAATATAAATAATTACAAGAAATAATTACAATGAGAAAACAATGGGCGACCTTATCGATAAGAGCGATCTCTTCCAAGCAACCTTTGGATGGAGAGTTGGAGATCATTCATGCTTAAACGTCTGAAAAAATATGAATGAAATTGTATATACGGGTACGTATATTCCAAGTTAAAACACTGCTTATATTATATACTAATCAACATGAACAAAGCCATAAGATACATATAGTAAAAAAATATATAAAACAAACAAAACAATTCTCTGTTTCTAAGTTCTCAACCTTACATCGCAGGACACGTTTCAGCTCCGAAGCACTCACGCCCACTTCCGTACCCACACGCTGCACGCTCGTGACTTACGCTTCACAATACATACTGCTTTAAATATGATCGATAAGCTAAACTGTAATTAACTGGCAATTGCTTTCGTGGATAGCAGTGCTTTTAATTAATATTGAAAAATACTTTATACTAGTATTATTTTATATTAATGCTAGCTTTTACCCGCGGCATCGTCCGCGTGACCGGGATATATTGGTTGACCGAAATTAAAAGTAGCTAGTGTCTTCTCCATCGCATACAGTACTTACATATACATACTCAGTATCATAGTGATTATTTAAATCATTAAGGCGCTAATAGGTAACAAACAAACAAACTCACTTTCATATTTATAATGTTAGTATGGATATTCACTGAACTTATTAATTAACTTATTATTAAGTAACGGCTCCTTCCGGCTTCGCACGGGTGGACATTTTTACATTTTAAAAAGTGGCCATTAAGGCTGCACACGCGACGGAAGCTTAAAAATGGAGTAACTTCTCCCGTTTTCCCAACATTTCCCTTCACTGCTTTGCTCCTATTGATCGTAGCGTGATGAAAGTATACTATAATCTGCCCAGGAGTATGAAGAATAATTGTACCAAGTTTCGTTAAAATACGTCGAGTAGTTTTCCTTTATATAACGAACATACATACAGACAGACAAAAATTTTACTGATTGCATTTTTGGCATCAGTATCGATCACTAATCACCCCCTGATAGTTATTTTGGAAATATACTTCATGTACAAAATTGACCTCTCTACAGATTTATTATAAGTGTAGAAGATTATTGTATTGGCTAAAATTGAAACCATTAGATTCGTTTTGACGACTGCTTTGTTAGAGAGATTATATTTATGTTAAATTTGACATGAAAATATGTTCTATATATAACATAATAGTATAAAATAGCATTATATATATAATATAATAGCTTTTTGTCCGCTATTTCATACACGTGGTTTCCAAAAGTAGGAAAAGTAATAAATTTGCCACTTCTAAACAGCGTATAGAGTTAAAATACACAGTTTTTATAACAAACTTATGCTATATTTTACAAACACAATTTTTTACGCCAGACCATCAGGAAAACATTATTGAAAACCGCATTCAATTTGGTGCAGTAGTTTTTCGTGACAGACGGACAGACAGAAAGACAAAATTTCTAAAGAAATACTTTTTTAAATTCTATTTATTATCACCGTCATATCATAAAAACATACGTCAATTGTGACAGAATGAGTAAAGTAATAAATATTTTTTTTATTGTATTAGTTTTTAACTGTCCACTGCTGAACATAAGCCTTTCGCATAAAAAGAGTTTTGCCAGTAGTTGCCACGCTTGGCAGGTGAATTGGCAATCGTAATTAGACTTTGGTGTTATATTAACAGGAATGATGCTGCCTATCTCTCAACTATTAAGTTCCTTCAGTCGCCTAATACGACACCCACGAAAAAGGAACATTGCCCACTCTATGCCAGGATTATACGGCGAATAAAATTAGGCGAGAATTAAACAATACTAAATAATATTTATATTAATTTATTATTAGAACACGCATTTGAATCTCTTCTAATGCAAAAAAGAATTATTCGAATAATTTTATAATCGGCACAAATATCGCACTAACAAATAAGAGTGAGTGAAATAATATAAGAGCCTTTATTATTTCGCATAAGAATTGGCAAGTTAAAAAAATAAATGCTAAGGAAAATTATTTCATATCTTTGTTGAAAAGAAAAAAAGGAAAAAATATACTTGTGAGTCATTATTAAATCGTCATTATTAAACTCGCTTTCATATCATAGTTTATTAATATCAACGCTGTCAAAACAGAGACATTAAAAATTTTATGATAATATTTTCTTACGAGCGGAAATAAGAGTGTTTTTCTGTACAATTTGTAGTCAGCTGTCAGTTTTAATTTAATATATTTCATTACAATATCAACGTGACAATTTAATAATTTCTGTGTATTTTGAAAATAGAATAAAATACTATTTTTTATTGTTTTTTTTTTCCCCGACGTAATTTTTTATGTATTAAGAAATCGCCGTATGATTCCAATAGCGAATAGGCCGTCCTTTCCTTTCCAGTGGGTGTAATAAGAGGTGATTAAGGAAATTTATTGTCGAGAGATGGGCAGCAGCGTCCTCTTAGAACACCATCAAAAGCCAAACTGCGGTTGCTAATCGGCCTGCCAAGCGGGGCAACTATTGGCAAAGCTCCCCCAATAGGAGAAGCCTATGTCCAGCAGTAGAGAACTAAAGATTGACATGATAGTCATGATATATAAATAGTTGATATAAAAGGATTATTAGTAATTGGGTCTGACATCCTCATTATAAGCAGCATACCCTATCCCAAGGAGGTGGACATCCTCATGATTCCCCCGAGAAACCATTGTAGTTAATTTTTGATGAATTCATAACAATGGGCCAACTGACCTGTTTCATCCTCATCTAACATCTCTCACTAGTGTCCCGCTACCATATACCGATAGCGCAGGCGGGTGCCACCATTCCATTTTCACCCATTAAAAAATCATGTACGCGAATTGTTCGTTATCTCCCTCTAACGTACATTATAAAAATTCTTTCTCTTTTCATTGCAAATATATATTTTTAATCTAAGTTGAAACCATTATGTTATGTCATGTAACACGATGCAATATAATCATATCGACAGGTTTTCATTATAAGTTCGGTGCAAAATTTTGTTTAATCATCCTCGTCATTACTGGGCTCATGACGGTATCATTACACTGCTATCAAACAAATAACACGTACAAGTATTATATTTCCAAAAATAATTCAATTTTTTTTTTTTTACTGTTGAATAGATCTTAACAATAGACAGCCATAACCAATGTCCTGAGCCATCTATATCTACAGACATACTATCAGTGAAGACAGTTTTTTTTATTAGTGTTTAATCAGTTTTACCAGAGGGAGACCGTACAAAAGTCGATTGCTTGGGTATCTCTGTTTCATTCGTGTTTCAACCGTGAAGCAGTTGTGTTTGCATGGCTGTGTTTTGGTTTGAAGGGTGGGATATGGCGTGAATTTACTGGGTACAGAGGAATAACACCTGAAACCTCAGAAATGGCAACGCATGGGGCATATCATGGGCGAAACAGTATACTCTGTTTTGTCCATGGTACTGCTCATATCTATAGGCGACGGTTACCACTTTCCATCAGGTGGGCCGTTAGCTTGTTTGCCATTCTAAGTTGTATAAAAAAAAGACAAATTTCGCATCGACAGTGATGCGCTATCCTACGGGTGACGTGGTGTCTCTCCTGTTTCCCAAACGGCAAAAAAAGAGCAAGAGAATGTTAAATTGCGACGATGATAAATTTAAAATAGATTAAACATATGAGATGATGAATATGAGAAGAATAGATAAGTTAGCAGTGTGTGAAATAAAAACGAAAGACTGCTCGTTTAATTTCACTTCGTATATTTCATTTCATTTCTTTTCTGAAAATGTTAAAAATATTAATCAGTGAGCAGTGTACGTGTACTTTAATAATGAGAGAGTGGACAGTGGTCATTCCAACGGAGGGTCGCAGCAAATTGAAGGAGCACACCCATTGTGTTCGAAACACACATTTTTATTATTACTCGGCCGCCATTTAATTTTCTCCCGCCCGTCGCCGGATGTTTTAACCCTGTCATGTTGTTTTTTTTTTCGCAGCCATCAGAAAGCTATTGGGGGCGGTATTTTTTGCTCGAGCTGTGTATGTATCAGTAATATTGTGATTTAAATTATTTTCAATTGACTTTAAAAAGAGGGTTTTTCAACAGGACAATATTTTAATTTTTATTATAACGACATTTTTATATTTTATTGTATGAAAATGGGGTATATATCAGCAAACGAGATCTATAAAATTTTTTAACCTGTTTCAAAAGAAGCAAGTTCCGGTTGAATTTTTTTTTTATGTTTGTTACCTCACAACTTCGTTAGTTGTAAACCAATTTAGAAATTTCTTTTTTATCTGAAAGAATATGCTTTTTTTTTTAGTTTTTTTTTATTTTAATATTACAATTAATTTCTTTCTAAAATTAAAGGTTCCTAAATTAAAATAACTGGTTTCGTCACAGTTGAAGTCACAGATAACAGTCCCAATTATCATAAAGTTAAATTCGTTTTTATCTAGAAGAATTTTTAGAGAAGCTTTTCAGAGCCTCTTCAAATAATCGCCTCATTAATTTTAAATTACGTTTCTCAAAAAAAAAAAACAGATTTTTTAATGAAATCAACACGGGAATGAATTCTGTCAATTGTAAAAAGAAAAAGATTCGAATTAAAATATATTGCTTACATATATGTTTACCAGAGGGAGAATTTGTACAAAAGTCGATTGCTTGAATACCTCTGTCCTACTCTTGTTTCAACCGTGAAGCAGTTGTGTTTGCATGGCTGTGTTTCGGTTTGAAGAGTGGGATATGGTGTGAATTTACAGGGTACAGTGGAATAACACCTGATTTCTCAGGAATGGCAACGCATAGGGGGTATCATGGGCGAAACAGTATACTCTGTTATGTCCAAGGTACTGCTCATGTCTATAGGCGGCGGTTACCGCTTTCCATCAGGTGGACCGTCAGCTTTTTTGCCATTCTAAGTTGTATAAAAAGAAATACAGTGATAAAGCATTTCGTTAGCGGGCAGCTCAAATGCTACAACTATATAAAATATTACACAAATATATACACTATAAATAAATATAATATCTACCTACTTATTTAATAAATGTCAATTATAAAATTAAATTGTTCAATCATAAATATTCTTCTTGTTGACAGAATTAAATCGTAGAACTATTTTTTTTTATACAACTTAGAATGGCAAACAAGCTGACGGACCTGATAGAAAGTGGTAACCGTCGCCTATAGACATGAGCAGTACCATAGACATAACAGAGTATACTGTTTCGCCCATGATATCCCCCATGCGTTGTCATTCCTGAGGACTCAGATGTTATTCCTCTATATATTGTATGTACTTGTATATTGTATATACTGTACTTGTATATTGATACAATCTCACATTCCGTTTGCAATATAGATTTATTTCTTTTAATTCCCTTTAACTTATTAAATAGCCTATTAAAATAAAATGTGCATACTAAACAATATCAGATAGGGGCCGTAATTAGTGAATATTATACCTACGGGCAATTATGTGGTTTCTTGTTCCCAGTAAGAAATTTTGTTGTAGGTTTATTAAAGGAATATTCAAATATATTGCTCATTTAGACGTTATATTGCTTAGAAACGTACAGTCGTACCAAGTTACACAATTAATGGGGTTACCAAAAAACCATGAATACATAGTTACAAGTAATGTGTTTGGTTCCCGATCTCGGGGCTTTTAATATTATATTCTATGCATATTTTTTACTACGAAATGAATGAAGTTCTAAATGTATCTATAGATTTTATAGTGTACTACGTATAAAGTGAAATAATAAAAAAAAAATAAGTTTAACATCAATATCGTTGACAATTTGCTTTCGAATCGAATCGAAGTACGTCCAAAATGAAATGACTGAAAATGAATGACATAACAACATGCTTGTACTGTCAACACTAAAAAAAGTTTCAATTTGACAGCACAATCCCCATCTTAAAAAAAAAGTTTAAATTTGACACAAAAATCCCCATTAACAAAATGATCCGTCATTTATTGACTTCATTTGTTACAAAAATTGTCATAAATGAAGAATCGCTCGACCAATTTTGTGCAAACTTCACATAAACTATCTACTACACAGTCCGAACAAAGCCTATACATTTGGTTCGGATAGGTGAGCCCGTTCTTGAGTTATAAAATTACAACGAAAAGTAGCATTTATATTTATATAGGCTTATTTACAGCAGTGGACAGATAACAGCTCGATGATGATGACGATGATATATGTATTATGATTACGGCGCCAATTCTAAACCGAATTTAATAATTATATTCGTAAACGAAGAGGGTTTACGCTCGTGTTGATTTCGAATTACGAGTAACATGACAAATAGAAACTACTGATTTCTTTGCGGAGCAAAACTGAAAACTAGCTTGTTGCTAAGCAAAAAAATTGCATTTATTACACTACCAAGATAAGTATTAATACCTGACATGTACAACGCTCAAACAATTCTATTTCAATCTTATATATATATATATATATATATTATTCCTATAATTGAATAAAATATTTTATTACAATAAGTCAAATAAATAAGATTTATATTTTTACATTTAAGATTTACATTCTTCCCAAATAATATACTAAACTATAAATAGTTGGTCGTTCTTTCGCAGAATCAATCAAAATCGTCCCTTCAGTAGGTTGCCGGTGTCTCAAGGGGACATCAAGTTTGTCGAGTAGTTACGTAAGTGGCCACGTAAGTCCCGTGTGGTCAGAAGTGGGACGAATATTATAGTTACAGTACGCATTATTGTACTGCAGTACTGGGATCATGATAATAATACTTTATTGTTTGTTTTTGCAAATAAAATAATTCAGCAAAAAATAAAAAATTCAGCTAATAAGTATATGATTTCATTTCGGACTTATCAGGGATCTCTTGTCATTTCATTTGTATTAATCGTACAATTAAAGATAAATAAATAATTTTGAATATATAAATAGTATAATTTCATTTCTTTTCATTTCATTTCGTTTTATTCCGTTTCATTTCTTTTCATTCTGTTTCATTTCATTTCATTTGAGATAATTTTAAAATTAAACATTCTATTAGTGGTTGCGCTGTTAGAATTGAATATTCAAGTATATTATTTTTAATCCACTTTCAAGAGAAGGAATTCTTCTTGTCAATTCGTCTGTATTTTTTATTATATTAAGCTATTACGCTGAAAATATTGAAATAATTTTTCTTCTTGAAATCTATAGGGTTCGGTTTAGATTCTAATATTGTCATTTTTTGTGCTGATTCAAACTTTCTTTTTTTTTTTACAACGCAGGGGGCAAACGAGCTTGCGGCTCACCTGATGGTAAGTGACTACCGCCGCCCATGATCACCCACAACACCAGCGGCATTACAGGTGTGCTGCCAGCCTTTTAAAAAGGAATTTCTTATTTGCAGAGTAAAATCTAATATATCTATGAAATATAGTATCAGTAATATCAGTTGATAACTTTTATTCGTTTAGCCTTGAATTACTAGTAAATATTAATTATGTTGCGAAGCGAAGTTTCAATTTACTTATTCATAATTAAACAAACAATCAAACTAATCTATTGGATTTGAATATTATTACATATATCAAATCCAATATATATCTTATCTAAATTTAAGTAGATACTTTTTTTTTATTTTCATGCAAATAAATACAAAATAAGTGTCACAACATCAAAGCGCCGGTTTTCAGTCGAATGCGTCCCCTAGGAGATCGAATGGAAACCAATTAATCAAAATACATTATAAATACGAGTAATACAGTGAAACCGATACTGAAGCCTTACGTGGCGATCGTGTGAATCAATAGGATTATCCCATACTAATGACACCAGGCTGCTAACGTTCACACGTATTTGTAACAGGATTAGAACAGTTTCGGCTGCTTGGTTTGTTATTAGTTTTTTTTTTTATAATTGTGATGTGACACCTGTGTTTTTTCTGGTGTCCTCGAAATATTATATAAGGCAATCACGTTTTGTTGTTTCTAAACGTCTGATCGTGAAGTCGATTGTTTAAAATGAAAAATTAAGCAGGATGTAAAATATGTTCGGAGTATTAATAAAAATAGGCTTTCTTAGAAACTCAAATAATGTTTAAATCTTGTGATTAAAATGTGTTGATATCAAATAGATGAAGTTTCATATTAGCTGTAAACTGTCCACTGCTGAACATAGGCCTTCCTCTATTGGGGGGTTTTATCAATAGTTGTCACACTTGGCAGACGAGTTGGCGACCACAGTTAAGCTTTGGTGATGTTTTAAGAGGGACGCTGCTGCCTATCAACCATTAAAGTCATTTAAGCACCTCTTACGATACTGACAAATAAAAAAGAATGGGTAGTCCATTCTAAACTGGCACTGTATTATACTGCGATCTTGCCAATTTCAAACTGATGATTTATAATTATTTTTTTTTAATTTATAAAGTAAATATCGAGTAATTTCTCGAGTAATTACATTGTTACATTTAAAATTACTGCTTTATATATGATTTTAAAAAATAAATTTCTTTTTCCATCTTGTTAGAAATAAGTTTATTTACTACTGACTACTATATAACTACTGACGCGTTGTAATTTAAAAAGGTATTGTTTTTAAGTTATGTTGACACATCCTTAGAAACATACGTTGCTTTCTGTATTTACACTTGTATAATATTAAATTTTATTCTACTATTTATATTGTATTTATGCTATTCCCTTCCACTACGGAATTATTAGCTGATATTTCAAGCTAAATACCAACGTATCTTCACAATATTTTAACTACAATATTTATTTGTCCAAAAATGTATTTGAATAGCGCTTTATCACACGTATATGCATAAAATTATCGCAATTTCAGGACACTGTAACTAATAATTAAACTTATTCACGCGTACCGACACGCACTCAGCCAATTCCATTATTTCATAATCTATTAACAAAATTGCTTTCTTTCCTTTATATGCGTACACCTGAAAATTGGGGAAGTTGTCCCATTTCCCTTCATATAGTAGGGTCAACTAGTTTTGTAAACACAGCACCATTTTTATTATTTAGTTCTAAATCTTATTTATTATAATAATGGATAAATAGTTAAATTTAAAATTATTAATATCAAGTTCTTATAAAAACAATACGATTATTATTATAGATTTATTATACTTTATTTATATTTAAACAAAGTTATTTAAAAATGTGACGGTTCTAAATTTAAAATCAACATAAACTTTAACTTAATTAACAATTTAATTAAAACTAATTTAAAAAATAGGAAAATCAAAACGAATCTCGTATTTTTCTTTACTCAATAAGTGAGCTAACTAAATCTGTCTAAAATGATCTGTAACAGGATAATAAATATGGCATATTACAAATTACTGTTCATAATTTACACAAGTGGTATCTTAAATGGTAACAATACTGTCCTATTTTTATAAGGGTATTTATACATTTTTTTATATTGCATGTATAAAATATTAAGATCACTTTTATATATTATTTTTAATAGTAACAATTATCACACAATGTTGTTGTTGTAAATAAATTATTATAATATTTAACAATTTATTTTATAATAATATAATAAACATTAAATTAATAATTAATAAACATTAATTAAATTAAATAATGTATATGTTGGAATATAACAAATTTATTTAATTTTAACAAACGACCATAATGCCTCGACTACACTATACTGTTTATTCCCCAAATACAATTTCTGTTATACAATTGGTCAGTTCCCCCTCAATATAGTGAATCCAGTCATAAAATATAATGTTTATAGTTCTGTTTTCTTATTCAGAACCATTACCTATCCGCTATCCGCTTTTATTGGCAGATTGAATTAATATGGTTGTAACTTATTACAGGCTTACTTGACATCATTCCCTTTGTTTTTCTTCAATTCTTGAAATGATAATGGATTGAGATGAAGGAATTTCTTTAGTGTTGTTGTTTATGATTTTTTACATATATATGTACAATATATATGTATGTATATATACCGGAAAAAGACTGTTTTATTCTCAGCGGTTAGCCGCACTTAGTTTTATGTAGAAGTTAAATGAAAATTCAATTTTTTTTTATAACTATTTATTCATTATATTATGTATTCATTTTTTTATATATCAATATTAATCTATACTAATAATTATTTTAAAGACTAACATACATATTATATAATAAACTTTACAAAATCAGCGATCCATATTTTTTTTTATGGATGAAAATTAAATACAAAAATATGATACATGGTACGTATATATCATAATGGAATATAATAATAATGGAATATACCATATAAAAATATGGTATATTTCATTATAGTATTAATACTCTGAGCTATTGACATGTACTGAAACGAGTGAGGGATGGCAGGCGAGGATGAAATAGATGAATTGGTACATTGAGGCTAATTTAACAATTGTAATGTAATGTAATGTAATTTAATGTAAATATAATGTAAATAGGACTCTATCTAATATTTTCCGCGCTTAGCCTCTTATTTGGGCCGTTGTGCGTATGAGTCGTGGCTAGTACAGCCAACCTAGCTCCGCCCAGAAGCACAGAAGCTTCCTGGGATCTTCACAAGCCTCATAGAGCGACCTCACCGTTCCGAGGATTTTTAAACGTTGATGGGCCACAGCTTCACATTCCAGGATTACATGAGTAGTTGTTCCTTTGCCATCGAAACAGCCTCGACATAAAGAGCTGTCTGTGGCTCCTCCAGGACAGATCGCGTGGAGATCGAACTGATAGGGTATATTGCTAGCAATGAGGTAATTAGACTCCATTACCAACAAGCTCTTTCCTCCTGGGGTTCCATATTAGTACCAGTATACCAGTTCATTCAGTCAATAGTTCTTCTTCATGAAGATGTCTGGCAGATCTGTATAAATTATCGTGATTATATCAGCCTTTAAGTGTCCACTGTCGAACAGAAGCCTCCCCTTCGGAGGTTTTGCCAGTAGTCGCCACGCAGATTGGCAACCGCAGTCAGGTTTTAGATATGTTTTAAGAGGGACGCTGCTACTCATTCCTCACCCTCCCTTAGTCGACTTTTAGGACACCCACGAGAAAGAGATGGATGGCCTATTCTATGCTGGAACCACGCAGCCAATATAAATATATTAGATTAATTAGTTTAAAATACAGATTAGCTTCAAAATGGAAAGGTAATACATACCTATTAATAAATATTAGGTACCTATCGTAATATTTTATCACAACAGAGGCCATAAAATAAGCGTTACAATAAACAGAAAAAAATGTATTTGATAAAGTGCTGATTTTTATCAACCGACTTCAAAAAAGGAAGGGTCCAATGAGATTAATAAGATAATATGTTAATAAGACCGCCTTACTGTACTTATACAATTGTATCGTCGAGTTTGTAAATTGCCTTGCTTATTTCCTATATTGTATAATGCAAATAAAGTATTCTCATTAATTCATTCAATCATTCATTCATTTTTATCCTTGAATACACTGACATATGGTATAGTAATATGAGTCCCTATTAGCATTCGTTAAGATATTTAAGTTCTAAAAGTAACAAGTACCTAAATAAATAAACTACAATTATAAATATTTTAATGCTTAGCCCTGCATTTGGGAATTCTAAATTATTAGTAAATTGAAAAAATACGTTTTGACAACTGGACTTGGTGGAATTTAAACTCGCTTTTCACTGCTATACTGCTGAGTGTGTTTCCTGAGTGTAATTGGGACAACACAATATAAGAAGGCCTTATATTAATTTCATTTACTTTTATTTCAATATGTAACTGTTATATATGTAATATGTAGGTAGATATATATAAGTAGTTATAGCGATGGCTGCGTCCACCGACTATTAAATCAATGCGTAGCCGATCGGCTTCGTGTTTGCTTGTCTGCCCCATAAATAATAGTAACAAAATATAATAAACATATTGTTATTCACTAGTAACCGAGCCCGGCTTCACACGAGCAGATAGAATTTTCGACAATAAGACAAGACAGAAGCAGAAAAGATGCGGGAAAAAGAATAATGTTGCTACACATGAAAATACATCTTTCTTTTTTTTTTCAATAAGGGTGAAACAATTAGGCTTGCGGACCTTACCAGAGGGAGACTTTGTACAAAAGTCTTGTCATCAAAGTTTGAAGGGTGGAATATAGCGTGAATTTACAGGGTACAGAGGAATAATACCTGAGTCCTCAGGAATCATGATATCTTCCATACGTTGCCAACGTATGAAAGATATCATGAGCGATGTTTCGCCCATACTCTGTTATGTCCATGGTACTGCTTATGTCTATAGGCGATGGTTACCACTTTCCATCAGGTGGGCCGTCAGCTTGTTTGCCATTCTAAGTTGTATAAATAAAAAATAGTAGTAAACCATAGTAGTAAATAAATTTATTTTCTAACAATGCGACATACTATTATAATAAGAGCCACGTAATTAAGCCAAACCTAGTCTAGTCCTCAAGTTTTTTTAATGGATGATAATGGAATGACAACCTCGCCTACGCTAACGGTATATGCTGGCGGGACACCAGTGAGGAATGATAGGTGAGAATGAAAGACAGGTCAGTTAGCACATTGTGATGAATACACCTGGAATTCAGCACGATGGTTTCCAGCGTGACCACGTAGAGGTCGAATTGGACTCGGTTGAACAGTCCCATCATTGCTAGCAATATTCACTATATTGATAGCAATAAGTACGAACAACCCCTCCCCGTTAATTCTCAAGATACGCTATGCTATAAAACTAGGCAAGGTACATCTGGGGGCATAATCCAGTATAACTGGACCTGAGCGAATTTAGGAAAATTCGTTCTCCAGATTGCCCCGACTGAGAACTGAACCTAAATCTCATTACGCAAAATAACGTGCCTACAACTGCACAACGGAGATTGTCACATGTACATTTAGTAGCTCCACAGGCAAAGTAACAAATGATCGGCGACCATCCAAACATTATGCGGTGTCACGCGCGGGTCAAGCCCCGTAATGAATGCGTACGCATTTACGTGCTAACGTCCGTTTGTAGAAATCGACTTTACATTAGATGAAAATAAAAATGTATTTATTATAATTTAAGTATTTATAAATAAATGAATCTTGAAGAAGTTATGGATTTCATTTGGAAAAAGTTACTTTTTACTAAGGCGATGAAATGGTGCCAACGAACTCGCCCAAAATAAATAGTTGTTAACAATTTATTTTTACCTTTCTTAATCTTTTTTGCCAATTCCACTGACTTTTTACGAGAATATCCAATATAACGAGAAAAATATTACGGTCGGAATCGACTTTCAGAGTACAGACCTAATATCTCAGAAGTCAGGAAATTCATAGGAACCAGGTGGCTTAGAATTTTCTATATTAGTCTGTGGGAAGGACTATCTTTAAAATATTAAAGAAGTGATTCTAGGATTGAGTGCTTAGTTTTTTAAGACAATTTTATGAAATTTTAATTTATTTTTTATAAATAATATTATTATTATTTACTAGCTTTTATCTGCGACTTCGTCCGCGTGACTGGGACAAGTTTACTGGTCGGGATAAAAAGTAGCCTGTCTTTCTCTATCCCATGTAGCAGTACGTGTATACCAAACATATATAACAGTGATTGGTTAAGCAGTTGAGTCATTATAAACTAATAAACAAACAAAAAACTCATATTTATATTTATAATATTAGTCAGAATAACAATCGTAGATTTCTTTTGGAATTTTTAATTAAATAATAAATAAATAATAAAACTAAATTACTAAACTAATAATAAAATAATCAAAAAGGAGTAATTTCCCAATATATATATATGACTGTGGCTACTTTACATCATTAATTGCGAATCGATTTTGACATTTTTTTTTTGCAATCGAAAGGGTTTAATGCCGCTTTAGTACCATTCAAATTTTGCAACGATGGAACCAGACATTTTCTCTCTTTGCAAACGTGTTTTATTTGGAGCGAAATCCACTTGTTTTCTTAAACGATTCTGGGTTCTTGTAAACATTCTAGCGTATTTCTTTTTCTGATCTCTGTTAAATCTGTTAAATTTCTAATATTTAAAACCAAGTACATTCGTAAGAGTATATAGAAAATTGCTTTTGAAACTAGAAAACGGAGACAAAGTAATAAAAATGGTGAGCTTCGATGCCGGATTAAAAAAATATTGTTTATCCATTGGCGAGTTGGCAGTCCGCCAGATCCGTACAGGGTTTGCCTGCCAACACCTGAGCACGTAATTTGGTCATGTTATATTATCCATCCATATATGAACAATACGACTGAGCTTGAAATGGTTTTCTAATTTATTTATTTATTAGCACACAAAACAAATTATAGCTGTATGATCCCGTATAGAATGGACTATCCCTTCCTTTCTCTAATTTCGATTAAGGGAACTTAATGATAGAGACATGGTAACTTTATGGTAGACATATGATAGCAGCACCTGCCAAGTGTGCCAACTACGAGAAAAACACTCCTTACGAATGTTTATATTCAGCTCTGTTCACACAAATTATAATCAATTGAATCAATCAACGATCAATTGAACGAATCAACATTGTTGTAATAAAATTTGATATACACACATTATTGTAATATAATTTGATAAATACATCAGCATTTATTATAAATCTAAAAGCCAATCCTTCACCTATATTCCCTGCATCATTTTAGGTTGTCCTTCTGCCTATAAGTTGCCGTTCGAGAACTCGTCGATTACCAGTTGTCCAAAATATAAAAGTTGATCCATTACCATTTCAGTTTGCTAATAGGTCAACATCATCATATCATTCCTTCACTGTCCACTTCTAAATATAAGCCTCCCCCTTGGGAGGCCAGTAGTTGCCATGCTTGGCAGAGGATTGGTAACATTTAGGCTTTAAAGATATTTTAAGAGAGACGCTGCCTGCCCATCCCTTGCCCTCCTTTAGTGGTCTCTCTCGGACACCCACGGGAAAGAAAGGAGTGGCCTATTCTATACCGGGACCACACGGCCTATACTTGAGACTATTTAGATAACTTTTTTTTATAATAATCTACGTTTATACTCTTTGTATTTGAAAACCAATATTAGAGATATTAAACAAATTCTAAAGTTATTATCTAAACTAATTTAATAATAATCTTCTAGTCTTTATTCAGAGATTTCTAATGTCCTCTTGATATCACAACCTTCAGCATAATTCCTAATGGTCGGCGTGGTGACATGAAGTTGTAAACATAGGTGCGCGTATACGCAGCTGTTGTTCTTGTTATTTTAAATTTATGCCATTAATATTTAATATTAGTTTAGATAATATTACACGTCTATTTGTCAGCCTTAGGCTCTTAGTGTATATGTTTTTTTATGTATATTATATTACAAATAATTAAAGCTTGTGTCCCACAAAAAAAAAAACGATTAATAAAAAACTCTTATTTTGATCTAAAAACTAAATTTTTGCTGATATAATTCTTATTGTAAAATCAATGGCTTATTAAAATTTATATTATATTCATATGATGATGAATAGATATTATGATTCTTTCTTGTAATTTTTTGTATTTATAATAAGTTTACTATTTTTATATTTCTTTATTAACCAATGTAACAGTTTTCGTCACTCAATGACAAGTCAATATTTACATTATAAGTTTGAAATTAATAAAAGAATAATAACAATAATAATAACATTTTGAATTGTAAAATAAAAATAACATTACAAATTAATTACAGTTAAAATTATAAATTAGTTAATACATGACAATATAATGGTAACTACATGCTAATAATGATGACTTCAAGTTATAAAATTGGAATTGTCACAATTCTTACAGTTAAACATAAATAAATAATAATGTTATATTGTAATCTTTTGGAGGAAACAATAAAGAGTACCTATCTATCTATCCATTCAAGCACTTCTTAAGGAATTTAATTAACTATTCGTTAATCATTAGCCATGAGCAGATCTTATTGTAAAAGCGAGTCGGTACGCAAAAATAAACCCTATATTTCGCTGCCAAGGTGCAAATGTCTGGCACGGCGCCAACTTTGCACTGATTCTCGTGGCTCGAGCACGATTCCCTGAGGTTATTGCAATTTAAATGGTAGGTACAGCGTTTCTGGCGTATGTCGTCAGCTCTTTGCAAAGACAGCCAATTCTATTCTCTCTTACACACGCCATTTGGTATATCAGTGTGAGAATTGTCAAATTAGCTTTATATTCTCATCAGTTCGATCTGTTAAACTACAATAACAATCTAATTGTTTAATACTTTTATTTTATGAAGTTTATAATGTCAATCGAGGTGATCGTTGTCTATAGATATGAACAGCACCATGAACAATGCAGGATATACTGTAATAGCTGTGGTACCCCTCATGCGTTGCCAGTCTTAAGGACTATAAGGATATGCTTTCGTGCCCAGTAATTTTAATGCTATATCCCACCCTTAAAATATAGCTGTGCAAGCATAGCTGCTTTACACTATAAATAAGGCTTAACAGAGAATGGGTACCTCTAGCAAATGACTTTTGGTCAAATATTTAAACTTTTATCAAGGTTTATTTTTACAGGTTGTATATTTTTGCTTGAAAATGGAGATTGAGATTTCATTATCTTAATACATTGCCCTTGTCACAATGTTCGTTCACGTTAACCATATAACTAACTGCAGTGGAAGTTTGTGTATTATTTGACTCGACTTAAAAAATATAATAGTTTAGTGTATAGGTTTTTAACGCTCCATATGGAGCTAAAATTCAATATTTCAATTTTAACTTCAATATTAACTTTTTTAATATCTTCCTATATGTAATGATATATAAACAAAAAAAAAAAAAAACTTTAATCGACAGGAATTACACGTCTGTGATAATATAAAAAAAATAAAAGTTATCATCATTTTTTACTGTGCAACCGGGTCTTATTTTGTAGATTAACCGACCAAATACGAATGTTACACAAAACAATCCAATCCTTAAAGTAAATAACGCCAATGTCCCGGGCATTTATAACGCCAATTCTTAATGTCCACCCGGGATCGTGTGATGTTGGCACCACCTACAACGACAAACTAATTGGCCATAACCGAGAAAATATTGGTAATAGAACTTGCTACAGGCAAAAAGCCAACAAAAACTTTATTTAGGTGCAATGCGGAAACTGTGAAAAAAGTGATAAGTTGTTATTGTCCGCTAACAGTACAAAGCCTAACGTTAATGACAGTATTGAAAAATCAGCTTGCATTTACGTGATTTATTTCTCCATGTCTTACTGTATTTATAATTACATTATCTACATTAGCTGTATATTATCCTTCGGCCACCATTGAAATTTTAGCGTCGAAATCAGTTTTTTTTTATACAACTTAGAATGGCAAACAAGCTGACGGTCCACCTGATGGAAAATGATGACCGTCGCCTATAGACATGAGTAGTACCATGGACATAACAAAATATACTGTTTCGCCCATGATACCCCCCATGCGTTTCCATTTCTGAGGACTCAGGTATTATTCCTCTGTACCCAGTAAATTTACGCCATATCCCACCCTTCAAACCAAAACACAGCCATGCAAACATAACTGCTTTACGGTTGAAACACGAATGGGACAGAGGTATCCAAGCAATCGACTTTTGTACAAAGTCTCCATCTTAGAAATGAATAAAAAGAAATTAATGTTCTAAATTAGTTTATCGATGTTGTTAAAATTATATCTAATGCAAATATTTGTGTTCTTCAATATAATTAATAAATAGAATGGGCCACCCTTTCCTATCTTGTGGATATGGTAAGAGGTAACTAAAAGAACTTAATGGGTCAGAGATGGGCAGTATTTTTTTTTTTTATTATATAATTTTTGTTTATATGCCATCCTGCGCAGATATAGAGACAATATCGTCATAGTCGTAGAATACTGACGGATTTGACAAAGATGACATATAAAGATCCGTCAGTATCCTACGACTATGACGATATGATGTATGAATACAATCAATCAAAAAGAGAATTATTTACTATCAAAGATTGACTGTTCTATGCCGGCGCACTAAGTGTTATCAACATTTATTATTTCAATGACAAAATATTTATATACTTGTTTACAAGAATTTACAAGTTACAAGTTTACAAGTTGTTTACCATATTTCTTCTTGTTATCAAAAATAGATTGTTGAAGCTGAATTATAAGATTGTAGTAAAAGCTAGTCACAAATAAAAGCTACCCATACACTCATAATTCAGAACTTACCAAAGTAGTTAATAAAATTTACGAGGAAAGAACTCGAAACCTAAGTTTCTTGGCAGTAATACGGCAACCATTGATCTCATGGCGCCATAACGTTTACTTCTAAGTGAAGCCATTTTCTTCGCTTGCGATAGAAATACAGTTTTTTTTTTTTTTTACATTAAAATAATTAGATATCGAATACAGGATTTAGTCATACATTTTAATAAAAACTTTTAAAACTAACAGTGATTGATAACGATTTTAAATAATATCATCAAATCAAAATAATAATTGATGTTAAAACAATTATTGACAATTGTACAACATGGGTTTCTTGAAAAAATAGATTTCTTCAAGTTAACCAACGCCCACACAATGTCTCTGGTATTGCAATGGTCCATTTGTTATGGTAAATTCTTACTATTTGACGAGCTGTAAGTAGTACAGCTACGTGGTCTCATATCTACATATGGGATTATATGAGAAAAATCGATATATAAAGATGTGGCATTTAAAAAAAAATCACAATTTTTCTTAAAATATATATTACCAAATGTCTATGTAATCCTAACCATGTTTTAGCAAATAAATATATATTTACCTTTTCATATTGTCAGTGGATACGTATGTACTTAGAACGAGATTCGAACTGAATTGAAATAAGGACGACCAAGTCTCCCCTTCTCCTTCTTCTTTCTATTTTATCTTCTATTATAGAAGCAATTACAGATTCAATTGAAACCTACTTATCGACTGTATTTTACTTAGTTAACTAATTAATAATTGATTTCACCACATTCAAATTAATGTAACTTTATGTAATGATTAATAACACGCAATCAAACTTTCTAACCAAAGATTAAAAACTAAAACTTACACAGAGTGTTGTAATCGTTTACTTAATTTTATAAGGTATTATTTATATTACAGTCTGTTTTTGATTTATATTTTATTTAACTATTTAGTTATTCATCAGTACTATAAATTAAATCCTTTTAAAATTTTGTAATTTTTATTAAATTCCTTAATTTTTTCTATATATTTTTTTTGTTTTATTTTATGAAACTCTGTATTTTTTTTAATTTTGGTCATTCACATTTAGAGATACTGTTGAATTTGCATAATCAACGTATTTATATTATTATTTAAAGTAGTATTTCTACATAATTCGACGAAAACTTTTACTACCGCAATTTGTTTTATCAATTAACATTTTTTTTTCATATCTGGTGCATTTATGTTTTTAATCTGTATCAGCAATACGAAAATTCATATATTGCTCGGCTCATTAAAACTTTAATTAAGTTTTGGCCCAACCGAGATTCGAATGTTACGCGGGAATATAATTCTAAGATATAGGCTACTTAGTGCCAAATATGACTTCCTATTACCGACTGTTACTTTTATTGTAATAGTGGTTGTCTATTACTTATTTTTTTTTAAATGTAAAATCAAATGCAGACGATGTTGCTATATTAGATTTTTTTAAAACATTTAATTCGTAAAATAGAAAAGATGGGTTATTTTTGTTTTTAAAAGCACGTTCGAATTTGGGTGCCAGATGTTATCACCTGATCTAGAGTTCAGCCTAAGGCAATCGATTTGTGTAAATACAGACGCCACTGCCTTATCTGATAAGCACTGATTTACAGAATCAGTCCTGGCAAGAGAATTTATAGAGATTTCTATTAACTCAAATAGATTTTAAGCGATATTCAAAGGGAAAAGGTTTGAATTTGTACGTATCTTTTTTTCGATTCTGATCTGATTTCGATGATTTATTTTTGCAATCAATATGTTTATTCTCGTCAGTCAAATTAATTAATTTCGTGGCCTAATTATATGAACAGTATGGGTATAACATAGTATAATGTGTGGTCCATGATACCATATATGTGTTGCCATTCCTGAAGACTAAGGTATCATGCCTCTGTATTCTGTAATGCCATTATCAAATCCCACCCTTCAAACCGAAATACTACCATGCAAACAGAACTGCTTCACGATACAAACACAAATGGGACAGTACTACCCAAGACAAATGTATTTAAAATAAAAATGTTCAAATTATTAACAAATCCATATTAATTTTGTTGTTTCTATTTCAGTTGCGGAGTTCTTAGGAATTTAAAAGGAGACAGTAAATATATATTATTTTAGGGTTCCGCAATAAATAAGACCAGCGGCAATTTGCTCCGTTTGTTTGTTTGTCCGGTCCCTAATTCAAAGTTACACAGTTTGCACAACAGTGGCCGTCGTATTTGTGTTTGTGTTTGTAATTTACTCTACAACACGTAGTTTCAGGTATACTTGTCTCTAGGCAGGTGTTCCTTTAGATGAAATTGGATTTTCTTTGTTGAAATAGATTGATTTTCTAGTTATATTCGGATTTTAGCCGATTTCAAAAAGGAAGTTCTCAATTCGGTTGTATTTTTTTTATGTTTATTACCTCATAAGTCTGACAGTTGTAAACTGATTTGTTTTTTTTTTATCTGAACGGATATACTTACAGTTTTATAGAAATGTTATCAAAATCGGTTGAATAGTTTAGTTTTCAAATTTAATAGTTTATTTTAAATAACTGATTTTAACACATTTCAAGTCGGTTTTTTGTGGAATAAGAATTATTATTCACCTAATAATAAATGTACCATGTAGACTTTGCTATTTAATTATAATTATAAGTATATAGACCATAAAGTTTCTTCTCCTGCTGTTCTATATTTTTTTTTTTAATTCCTCAATGGTAATTCCTCAAAAGGTAGTTTTGTACTGTTTTGCAGATTGATCGTTCCTATTTTTGTTTTATGCCCAGATATTTAATAATATCTACACCCAACTCCGACTCTGACTCCATGTGCATATATCTATATATATGTACATATATGTATGTATGTATACTCGACTAATTCCTGGGCAATCCGGGACCCTTAATCATAAGTGGCCAAGACGCGAGCGCGAGCCTGACACAGCACGTTAAATTAATCCGGTTTTTATTACATTAAAATATAATATATACTTATGAATATTTTAACAATAAAATCTTTAGATATTTCTTGAAGTTAATTATTTATTAGCTGTTATAATTCAATAAATGCTATTCTCTGTAGAAATTAAATGAAACGGCGTAACTCAGAAAACACAAACCAACTTTGAAAACATCATTAACTATATTAGCTCGATTAACAATATTTGGACTGGTATCTAATTACGACCTACGCGAAACGAAGGTCAAAAGCATTAGTGTTTAACCTTGACCTAAAGTATGTTTGTTAATATTAGGAATAATGAAACTAGAATGTATTTTTTTTTAAGTTAAATGATTTTTGCAAATTTTTCGTCTACATTGTTGCTTTAAGTATATCTATAGGTCACGTAACCAAACATTATCAATTTCTATTTGTATTACCATAAGAATAAATTTATTATTATGACAGTAATATTTTATGGTAAGTACGAACGTTCTATTATTTTTTTATTACTATCTTCTGTATCCTTACTAATTGTATTAATGTAAAAGTGTGTTTGTTTGTTTGTTATAGTGTCTTAACAGCTTAATCAATCATTATGAAATTCAATATAGGCTTAGTAGACTTTCTATATGTTTGTTACTTTTTGATGCAAAAACTATTGAGCAAATTAGAATACAATTCTGCACACGGTTTATTATAATGGGTGATAATGGAATGGTAATCCACCTGCGCTATCGGTATACACCGGCGGGGTACCAGTGAATGCTGTTAGGTGAGAATGAAGTAGGTCAGTTAGCCCATCGTGACGAATTCAACAAGATGGTTTCCAGGGGAAACCACGTGAAAGTCGACTAACCTAGCAACATATTGCTAGCAATGGGGCTGTCAAACTCCATTGCTAGCAATCCCTTTCCCCCCTCTGTATATGAGTAGGTTATGTCCTAGTTTAGCACATAAGATATTTTATGTACTGATTTACGTAGTTGAAGTCGTGTGTTAAATCTAGAACAAAAATAATTGACAGATGTATTGAAATGACTTGTGGAAACATGTTCAATAGCTACTAATCTGAGTATCTAGTCACACAAGATGCCTGACATGTACATGAGCCACACGACTATCTAAGTCACGACGTGCTCTTAAATCTAGATTAGCCAGCCTATATCCGTAAGCTGTGGTCATTGGCTAAAGTATAGTCTGCCTAGTATAACGATAATGGCTCCGAGAAGTACATAGCATCCAGGAAATCCTAAAGCTGGCCGAACTCGCTTGAACTGATTCTAGTATGCATTCATAACTAACATTACGTAATATCTCATAAAGTAATTAATTTGTTTTATTTAATAAATTTTTTATTCCACGGTAAATCTGGCATTGATAGATTCACTCTCTGCCATATTGGATTCTAAATTTACTAGTACCGAATTTACATCGTGTCTCCAATGAAACCGTTTATAATTACTCCTCTCCATCCAAAGGTTGCCTGAAAGAGATCGCTTTTAGTGATAAGGTTGCCCATTGTTTTCTAATTGTGATTATTTGTTGTAATTGTTTATATCTATAATATATTAGCTATTGTAATCTTTTGGAGGAAACAATAAAGAGTATCTAACTATCTATCTATCTACTTTTATTCGGTCATATTGCTCGACTACAGTCCGACAATCTGGACAAAGTAATAGTTGTAGGTAAGATAGAGGGAAAAAGACCACGCGGACGATCGCCTAGTCGATGGTCGGACCAAGTAACCGCCGTTACAGGACTGTCAATTGTAGCTGCCCTGCGAGGAGCTGAAGACTGGACAAAATGTAATAACATCATAAGAGAGGCAGCAGACGCCTTTCAAGGACACGACCTTCAGTAATGAAGTGGACGAAGAGAGAGAAAGACAGATTCATTCTCTGCTATATTGGATTCTTATATTAGTAATATGTTCAGCAAAATGTGAATGTGAACATATTGAGTGTTACATTTATCATAATAGTAATAATTGGCAAAATCATAATAAAATGCTTAATGTATTTCTTACATCGCATCTAGGAAATCCTAAAGTTGCCTGGACTCTCTTAAACTGAATCTAGTATGTATACAAACTAACACTAGGTAATATCTTAAAAAATAAGTGATTAAAATTTTATTCCACGGGAAATCTGGCAGTGATAGATTCACTCTCTGCCATATTGGATTCTAATATGAATAATATGTTCAGCGAAATATGAATGTGAACATGTTGTGTGTTACATGCATCACAATAGTATGACAAATGTAACACTGAACGTGTTCATAATAATCGAACAAAATTGTGAAAAATTACATATGTTAAATTATTCTTCAATTCAAATCTTAACAAAACTTATGTGTGATCAATATGACAATTCTATCACTGTAAAAATAGTGTTAAAATCGTTTTATAGTTGATACATCTATCACCTAACCTAACTAACGACTTCTTGACTTGAGTCTTCTTCTTTTTGAAGTCGGTATAAAGTACACGTACCTAACCTTGAGTTTACGAGGTATAAGGTCAACAAATAAGTATTGTTGACTTCACCCTATTACCCTATTTCATCACCATCAATCAGCGTTGGAATATCAAAAAACGGCATTGTTAGTTCAAACAAAATACATTCCTTATGGCGCTGAGTTAAAAGCGGCATTATATCGTAGCATTTTATGCAAATGAACGTTGGCTCGGCTTTCAGCCTTTCTAGGCACTTTGCAGGGAAATGTACAATAAAATGGAGCCACTGACGGCTTAGCCAGGATTATAACGGGGCCTAGCTTGGCGTGTTTTTAACCGCTGGGCTAGCGACAAAGGCTGTTCGAAGACTGAGCAACTAGAGTCACGTTTATAGAGAATTAGCGAGCCGGCCCGTTTTCGCACTAGTACGTAGAATTTTTGAAAATAATATTTAGTCTAAGTTATTTGTTGATAATTTAGCTTTCTATAGATTAAAGAATTTTTAAAATCGATTGAAAAGTTTTTGAGTTTATCCATTACAAACTAACAATCGATTAAATCTTTTCTCTTTATAATATTAGTATAGATGAGTTGAAGGGGTGAATAATAATTACAATATTCACAGTTTGGCCTAATATTGGATATATTTAATATCCAATATATAACGTAGAAATGAAGAACCCCATCGAAATTAATATGGGCGATATAGAAATGGTGACCTTTTTCCGCTATCAATGTCCAAAGAAACCCATATCAGAGTAAAACGGATATTAATGTATTATATTTTTAACAGAAAAGTTATGGAAAGATATCTGCATCACGTATTGATATCTATAAAAATATTAATATTACGCTTACTTGAGAGAATCAGTACCATAAGACTACCTATTTCTGAACGCTATAATTTCAAGGCAACATTTGGATAATGGTTAGTAAATAAAAATAATTTAGCTCAAAATCAATAACATGTTATTAAAAATTATTCCATTATATATGCTAATATATTTTTTTTCTTTTCCTACAGACTACAGCAATTGGTTCTTCAAAAAAGGCGTATTAAGGTTTCCTAATAACCGACAACGCCCACGTGATACATATAGTGTTACTGGCGTCCATAGGCTACGTTAACTCCGTTTATCATTAGACAGGATGTATGCTTATTTCTCACCGTAATTATATAAAAATATATTACAGAGGATATATGAATGGATGGGAGGATATTTGTTATTCTTTCATGCAAAAACTACTGAATAAATTTGAATGAAATTTGGTACATGGGTAGCTTATATTTTAACTTGTCACATGTTCTTTATGTACTAATTCACATCTGTAAAGCGCGCGGGATACAACTAGTATTATAATAAAACAATATTTTATTCAATTCAAATATATATATATACAACTTTAATTGTAACAGACCCCTTAGTAGTTCTGGAATTGTTCTGGAATGGTCCCTGATTTCCTGCAATTATTTTTACTATATTATCGGCGTCCCCGTGGATCCCTGCGCTATAGGGATGCAGTCCTTTTCCGTATTATGGTATAAAATCCATCATGTGCCTCTGCAATAAATCACTACAGAACCACGGGTGTTCCATTAACACCCTAAAATATTATTGTACTGTATTATGAAACAGGTACATTAATAACTTTTTATGACATGTAACTAACTATTCCATACATTCCATTACCACAGATTATAATAAAGATAGGCAATCTAGTAATCATGCTACGAAAAATATGTTTATTATTGATTAATTTTCGAAATTTTAAAGATTTTGAAAATGGGTAGCTTTTACCCACGGCTTTGGTCGTATAAGCAGGATATATTTATTGACTGGGATAAAAAGAAGTCTATGTCCTTCTATATCGCATATATTTATTTATTTGCTTAATAAACTTTTATTCATCTAGTGTAAATAGCGGACTTAACATCATATCTCTTTATCTATCAGTAGACCGTACACTATATGTATATAGTTCTAAAAAAAAACATACTATAGTTATAATACGTATTTATGCTGAATTTCATAGTTTTTGATTATGCTGTTAAATTGTCAAGAAGTAACAAGCTAAGAAAACGTGCATATTAACAGTTTTAGTAAAAATGATGAAGAATAAATATTAAAATAGAAAAAAAGAATCGTGTTAATTGTTTGATAGTTTCTACACTTGATTTTTTTGTTTGAGAACGATAGAACCTACTCTATTTGTTCTCTGGCCCTCTAGATAAGTGGCAAACGAATTCGTCAATGGAATCGACATCGCTAGCGAGTCCGTGAGACAAAATGAGATAGCAACGCCGGATGACTCATTTCAACTCACGGACTCTTTTTCGAGTCGGACGAGCATGCGACTCACCTGGTGGTAAGTGACTACCGCCGCCCATGATCACCTACAACACTAAGGGCATTGTAGGTGTGCTGCCGGCCTTTTAAAAAGGAATATGCTCTTTTCTTGAAGGTTATGTTGTCGTATCGGTTCGGAAATACTACTGACTCGCTAGCGATGTCGATTCCATTGACGAATTCGCTTGTCATATGTCTAGAGGCTCAGTACCGCTAACGACATTGTACTCATTGTATTATGATTATCACCCAAATATCAACTATTTTATCAAATCTCCAAATCAATACAATTTCCAGAACTCTTCTCCTATAACAAAGTTGCATCGTTTTTCACTACGTTTTGCTATGTACCTACTACAAAATGGATGACGAAAATAAATTCTTCTATTCTTACTTTAAGCTTATCTTATATTCTTGTATACTTTGCAAGTATCAAAACTGTCCAAAAAAATTGTCCGAATTTTGTCAAACCCATTTCACTCTCTTCCAAAAATTTTATTTCACTAAAATTTTGCGAAAAGTAAAATTATTACTCAAAATTCCAAAATACTATACCCAACGCTGAATCTAATTAAAAGTCGATCAGCTCTGCAAAAATACATCTTTGAACCTACTTTAAAAAGGTAGAGGATTCTCAGTTCAATTATTATTACGTTGACTTTGTTTATACCTTAAACATTTAAACTACTCGTTGATTCATATTCTATTGCAATGATTATTTTTTAATCTCATATATATTTTCTTTAAGTAAAATACATACAATTATGTTCATTTATATCACCTTATCGACATTTGAATCGCTTATTGTGCGTTTAACCTTATATACTCTGTCCACGGCTCGTTAGTAGCTTAATGGATGCACAGGGAATTATAATGGTTATTAAAATATGAGAATTGGGCTTCGTGACTTCAAGTATCTAGCAAACGAAATCTGTGTGAGTACACATGTTGTGTGAATACACCCCAACTTTACTTTGATAACGTTAAGGAATGGTTACAAGTATAAGAAAATTAAGTATTTAATCCTATTAATATATTTTTTTTATTTAACATTTTATTGCACCAACATAACAGGATTTGTTGAACAATTTTCAATACGTATAGTGTAGTACAAAAGGCGGCCTTATTGCTAAGCAATCTCTTTCAGACAACCGGTAGAAGGAATTAAAGCATGAATAGGTAGGTGGCGCGTAAAAAAAATAGATCTGTAAAAAATAATATCTGTGACAGCATAGTCATATACACATACATAAACAAACACATACATCCAAATATATAGATATATATATACATACACATACATATACATATATACGCATAAATACATACAAATATACCACACTAATACACATATATATAACAGACATAAAACTGGAAATACGTAGGACTAAGTGATTATCCTTATAATCACTTAGTCCTTCCTATCCTTATAGGAAGTGGGATTATTATTTTATGCAATATAAGTGTACAAGTTTTATAAAAATGTTTGGATATTAACCAGAGAGAGATTTTGTATAAAAGTCGTATGCAAACGACTATACAAACGATAAAAGTCGTTTGCATGGGTGTCTCTAAACCAATCGTGTTTCAATCGTAAAGTAGTCGTGTTTGCATGGTTGTGTTTCGATTTAAAGGATCGAACGTGGTAGTCAATTTACAGGGTACAGAGGAATAATACCTTAATCCTCAAGAACGGCAATGCATGAAGTGTATCATGGGCGAAATAGTATACTCTGTTATATCCAAGGTATTGCTCATATCTACAGACGACAGTTACCACTTTCCATCAGGTGGGCCATCAGCTTGTTTGTCATTCAAAGTTGCATAAAAAAAAATTTGGAGGCTTATTACTCGATCATGTATAAAAGCTAAACGGATTTTTTTTTAAATATTATCAACTATTCGTATTTAATAATACTAATGGGTTTATACATATATCTTCACAAAACACTATTTGGTTAACTAACTATATCTTTTTTACTTTTTTCTGTCATATTTAATTACGTGAAATTGTTCACAGTATTAATCAGACATTAAATCTAATTAATTATGTAATTAATTAGACATAACTTAATTATTATTAATTATGTAATCCCGTTATGGACTGCCTCTATATGTATATGTTTGTATATTTGTTGTGTATAATAATAAATAAATAAATCATATTCTAGATTAATATTTTTTTAACCTACTTGATATATTATGGTATATAATTATTTTAAAATATAATTCTCATTGATTTAAATATGAAAATTAAAAAGTTTCCTGAAATCTACATCGAAATCACGTCGCGGCGATACTAGTATAAATTGTAATTTTACAATAGCTTAAAAGAACATTATATTATAAAATTGAAACAGAAAACAATTAATTCGTTGCTAATTAAAGATTGTATTTCACAACAATGAAATAGACTTTACTTGTGACAAAACCAATTATTTTGATTTAAAAACTAAACTACTAAACCGAGTTTGATAAAATTTCTATGCGACCAATCTTTCCTTTCAAATAAAAAAAAATTCATATCGATTTAGACCTGACGGAGTTATGAGGCACAAATGAGGGATCCGATTTAAAAAAAAATCCATAGAACTAATCTAAAAGTATATTTCTTTATTCTTTATTGTACACACTAGTTAAAAGAATATGACAGTGGTAATCAAAAGTACAAAGGCAAACTTAACTGTAACAGAGTTTTCTTCCGGTAAATCCAAAGTGGAAAGGAGCATCAATGTCAGCGGATACAGCAGTGTACAATATTGTGACAATTTTTAAACAGATAAAATTAAATTAATTACATTATATTTAATCGTACAAATACACAATAAAGCATATTTTTTCACATAAAAAAATATTTTTTTAAATAGGTTTATTAGTTATATATACGAGTCATAAGGTGGCAAATATAAAAGAAATACAACCGAATTGAGACTTCTCTTTAAAATCGGTTGAAAACTAGAGAAAACCACCGTCTACCTACTGATAGCACCTAACTCCATTATTCTAATATCTGGTTTTACTTTGACCACAAATATTTCCAATTTTACAATGCTACAAACTAAGTTGGACATCTCGTTATAAAACTTTGAACCTAGGACGCCGCACTTATTTTGTGGCCAGTCACTACTAATTTCGAGAGTGAATATTACATAGACAAGGCCAGTTGGAAGAATGTTTTGAACTAGGAGTTTGTCACAGCGAGTCAGAACTAGACTATTAAATTGGACTGATGGTATAGTATTATATATATTAATACTGATATTATAAAGAGGAAAGATTTGTATTTTTGTATATGTTTGTAATGAAAAAAATCAAAAACTACTTTGCCGATTTTAAAAATTCTTTCAACATTAGAAAGCTACATTCGCTCTAGTAACACAGGCTATATTTATTGCTAGAAAAGATTAGGACTCCTTACTAAAACTTTAGTAACGTAAATCAATACCATATGGCGTTATCTAGCAGTCGACTGTAGACAGGAATTACAAAAATATAAATCAGATTAAAAAGAGTAACTGTTGAGTTTCTTGCGGGCTTTTCTCAATAGATAACAACTTTCCGAACCTTACAGTAGATTAAAAAAAATACGATTTAAAAGTGCTTGTAAACAAGTCTAAATAAAGAAGATTTAAATTTGAATTTGACGGTGTAATATTCATATATATTATAATAATAAATAATATTGGACGAACAACTACCCAGATACAAGAGTAATATCAGCATCAGATAAAGCAAAGTGTCTAAAACATATTACGATTCTATAGATTCTAAATAAAAAGAACGTAGTGTATGTCTAATTGTCACTTTTTCTTTTTTATCTTCTATCAGGTAAGTCGTCAGCCTATTTGCCATTCCATATTGAAAAATAAAAATTTGTAACTTATTTTATCTTATTAATAATCAAAGATTGCGTTCTAAAAACACCGTCTTCAATTGTAGCAAAACTTTGATATCAAAAATTTTGATTTCAAAACTAAACTAATAAATCGAGTTTGATAAAATTTCTATGCGACCAATCTGTAGGCATATCCTTTTAGATAAAAAAAGAATTTTTCAAATCGATTTAGAACTGACGGAGTTATGAGACACACATAAGAGATGAAACAAAAAAAAAACAACTGAATTGAGAATCTCCTACCATTTGAAATCGATTGAAAAAGAGACTCTATTTGTATATTATTAAATATAAATTTTGTATTTATTGATAAACAACCGGTATAACATCATAACAATATATTGTCAATTTACTTTACATTACATACTTTTGTACGTCTACCGCAGCCGAGTAAAGAGCAAGCATACAATTGAATCAGATATATTGAGCCGAGCGACCTTGCATACATTGACTGGATTTAGGCATTCCGTGCTTCCACATACCGACCCCAACTTTGTGGTCCGCAGTTTGACGTTCGGAAACCTGACGGATGAATATCATTAATCTTGTTTGCACTTATCTGGTCAATATATGATAGTATTACGAGTACATATAGGTAAATTAATGCTGCTAAAAATAAAAAATAAAAAAATAGGAAAAAGAAAAAAGGAAACTGCCCTTCATACACTTTTTTATGCAACTTAGGATGGCAAACTAGCTGACAGCCCACCCGATGGAAAGTGGTAACCATCGCCTATAGACACAAGCAGTACCATGGACATAACAGAGTATACTGTTTCGCCTATGATATTCTCCCATGCGTTACCATTCCAGAGGACTCGGGTGTTATTCCTCTGTACCCAGTAAATTCACGCCATATCCCACCCTTCAAACCGAAACACAGCCATTCACGGTTGAAACACGAATTGGACAGAGTAAACAAACACAAACACTTTCTGTTATTACCTAATACCATATGGCACGGGGAGAAGGGATTGTTAGTAATGCGAGCTATTAGTTACATTGCTAGCAATATGCCCTATTAAGTCGACTTCCACGTGGTTCCCCCTGAAAACCGTCGTGAAGAATTCTAATTGACTTCGTTAGGATAGGCTAACTGGCCTGTTTTCATTCTTATCTATCACCAATCACTGGTGCTCCGCCAGCGTATCCCGTTAGTGCAGGCGGGGTTACCATACCATTTTTATCCATTAAAAAAAATATACCACATGACATTCTCTACCAGCTAAAGAATTCCATATGATATTAAGGTCACTACTTGTACAAAGTTTTATTGAGCAATAAGGAATAAAAGAATCACAAAAAAATATTGATATCGTAAAAAATCTTTAGTGAGTTATAATTTTCTAATACATTTATAACCTAAATTTCTTCTCCATCCTAAAAGTCTTCATCATTGTTAACACATCAGCCGCTATTTGGCCTTTCCATAAGGAGGTTTGATAGTAGTTGCCATACTTAGTAGGCGAGTTGGCAACCTCTGTAAAGCTTTGGTGATGTTTTAAGAGGAACGCTGCTGCTGCCTTCCTCGACCATTAAATACTCTTAGTCGCCTCTTACGATACCCATGGGAAGGGTGGCCTATTCTATGCTGTGCTACATGGCACCTAAAATCCTTAGAATATGATAAATACCTGGAAGAGATTGCTTAGCGATAAGGTCGCCTTTTGTATCATTTGCCATTAATATTTACTGTATTTATTATTATTTTACTTGGTGCAATGAAGTGTAAAATAAATAAACAAAATCTGATTGGACCAAAAGTTTATTATGTTGTAAATTTTATCGATGATTCTAATAGTTCTTCATCCAACATCCTACCAGTAATAAAACTAATAAAAACTAAGTACATATATGTATGTACTCGTTCAAGGTACAACTTACATAGATGTAGGTGTTATATTATCTGTGCTTGTAGATATTCCTTGAAATATGGTGTCAAAGTTGTGTTGGCATAGAGCCACGGCTACCATTGATAATTAATAGTTTCACTCCACAAATTCCCAGAAAGGCTCATTTTATAAATTAGTTGACCTTTGTAAAATAATTGAACTAAATACGATCCATTAATCTTCTGAACTGAAAGCAGCTGTCAATCTAAAAATCGTTCAACTGAGGTGAATTTAAATTTTTGTTATGTTTCGCCTGACAGCTGTCTTTGTCGCAATATATCACGTAAATCTGCTTCAACCCTTCTCGTCACTTGCCATAATTCGTCACATTTTTCATAAAGTCCTCGGCTGTGATTACGTCACGGGATACATAAAACAAATGTCTATATGTTCAACTCGGATAACTCATTTTGCAGATTATATCTGCATTGTATTTAAACATAAATGTTTCTTTATATATAATAAGTATTGTAAATATAACTATAAGTATTGTAAATATAATATAATTGTAAACATATTAAAATTTTTAAAAGTATAATAAACGACTTCTATTGGGAAAGGACTGGATAGTTCCTGCATGGTTTTTATTTCACAAATTTCGCAAATTAAAATTAATCTCACATATACCAGCGGATACACATTACATAATAATTTTTAAAACTTATATGTTAATAGCAGAATACAAAGATAATTTCTCATTTATTTATATTTTAATTCATATATGTAGTAACAAAACAAAATAGTATCTACTCTTTCCTATATCAAGTTATCCTTAATATCTCCATAAAAAATATTCATTCTTAGTCAAGAAGAAACATCAACTAATTTGGAGTTTTAAACAAAGAGCTACTTTGCGCAAAAGATAAGTTTAGCAATCCAAAGAGGTAATGCTGCCCCGGTGTGGTGCGTTGGAAGACTATTTATAATTAGTAATATTATTTAAAAAAATCTTTATTTTAATTTATTGATGTACTCTAATTATTGTAATTGATCAAATAAAACTGGTAGCTACTTTGCGCAAAAGATAAGTTTAGCAATCCAAAGAGGTAATGCTGCCTCCGTGTGGTGCGATGGAAGACTATTTATAATTAGTAATATTATTTAAGAAATTGTATCTTAATGTTAATTTATTGATGTATAACACTTAGTTCAGTAAAATATTTAAAAAAATATTATATATTGACAAATTTTCTCTTCTGTCACAATCCTTATTATGTATAATTATTTTAGTCTTCTTCTTTTCATTTAAAAGTTTCCTCTTGTCGCTGCAACTAATTCATGCATCTTCTTCCAGCCAGTTCTATCCCAGGCCATATCCTTGACCTCCCTATACGACATGACACCTAGTGTTTCTTTTTACTGTCCCATGTACTTATTCCTCGGTTTATTATTTCAGTAATTATTTCAGTATGTTACTATAATTATATCACATATTTTTCACCACATCTGCCCTTCATACATCTGTTTTTACCTAATGGTTAGCTGGTAGAGAATGCTACATGGCATTAAGCTCGCCACTTGTATAAAATTTTATTGTACAATGAAGAATAAATAAATAAATAAATATATTCTATAGAGTAAGTATATCACGCGTAATGTGGAAAATAGAGCATTTCATATACATTAAGTAAAGTTCTGAGTGTTACTCACCTAGATAATTTGCTAGATGACCAAGATAGTTCCACAAGGCGAAGTTTAAGCCGCCTTGCATGCGTTATGCTGTTATACGTTGTAATGTATATCCAGGGCATTTCAGAACCTGTACTGTATTGCAACTCATAAAATATAATGTAACTACCTTATCGCATTATTCAGCATCCATTGAATAATTTCAACTGTATTTCAATAGATAACACCTTACTTAGGAATCAATGTATTTAGTGCGTGTTTGGGTTATGGTGAGGAAATATTAATGGGTAAACTCTTCAGCTGTCAGGTTTAAGCAGTAAACGGGGGACACTTCATAGTCCTTTTTGCAGAACAAGTTAATGGTTACGTAATAGTTTTAAACTTTGAAGAAGATGTTTCACAGTGCTTACGTCTAAGGCAATTTTTGTATTGAATGGAAATACTTCTAAATGTTTCTACGAAACTCATTACTTAAATGTATGGTTTTGAAAATATTTTTATAATACATAACTCTGTATTTATCAATCATAAATACGTACGTTTTTCCTATATTTCGAAATTAGAAAATCGATATTTAAAAAAATCAAATAAAATACAGCAGTAGCATATTATTATCATTAAATATTTTTCTCTTTTCAAATCAATCGAAATATTGTCTGATAAATAAAAAATATATATTTATTTATGAAAAATATCGCGTTAATTTATACATAAAGTGTCTTATGTACCAAGTTAAAATATACTTTACTAGTGTATTAAGTTTCATTCAAAACCGTTCAATAGTTTTTGCCTACAAGAGTAACAAACATCTACTGATTATTTATTCCATTAATGATTTTTTTAAATTACATTTTTGAACAGAATTTTCATTTCAACAGAATTTTTGAACAAAAAAAACTACCATTTACAATAAAGACAAAATGTACCTCATATGAAAAACAGAAAGAAATAAGCGACTTTCCGTCTCTGAAAAAGAGAGCGCTCCCATGGGACGTCTATCCCACATTTTACTGGAGCAAAGCAGCCGACCAAAGAAAGTAAAAAGATTTTTACGTTACTGTAGAATTTATAGTATATAAGGAATTGCAGAATAAAAAGAAGTCCTAGACAAAGGATGGATTCATAAATAAAAAGGTAAACCTCTTATTATGCTTCATAATTTATTACTAATTTTATCAACTTATATTATCTATATATATAAAAATTAATGCCACTTTTCGTTGTAATTTTACAACTCAAGAACGGGCTCACCTATCCAAACTAAATATTTAGGCTTTGTTCGGACTATTTAGTAGATGGTTTATGTGAAGTTTGCACAAAATCGGTCGAGCGGTTCTTCATTTATCACATTTTTTATAACAAATGAATTCAATAAATGGCGGTACATTTTGTTAATGAGGATTTTTGTGTCAAATTCATACTTTAAGACGGGGATTGTGTCGTCAAATTGAAACTTTTTTCAGTGTTGAGAGTACAAGCATGTTGTTATATCATTCATGCGGTCATTTCATTTTGGACGTGCTTCGATTAAAGCATATTGTCGGCGATATTGTTGTTAATTTTTTTTTTATTATATCACTTTATACGTAGCGAAATACATACCGGGACGCTAGTATATATATATATATATATATATATATATATATATATATATATATATATATATATATATATATATATATATATATATATATATATATATATATATATTAATAGGTGATAATGGAATGGTAACCCTACCCGCGCTATCGGTATACACCGTCGGGGCACCAGTGAGGGATAATAAATAAAGGTGAAGCAGGTCAGTTAGCCCATCGTGACGAATTCAACAAGAATTGTTTACGATGGTTTCCAGGGGAAACCACGTGGAGGTCGACCTAATAGGGCATATTGCTAGCAATGGGGTTGTCAAACTCGATTTTTAACAATCCCTCACCCCCCACTAATATTATATTAGTCGATAAAAAAGGTTACGGAATGAGCTCCCTGCCAAGGTTTTCCCAAGAGACTACAGCATGGGGTTCTTCAAAAGGGAGGGTAAAGAGGTTTCTTCAGGGTCAGCAATGCGCCCGTAATACCCCTAATATTGCAGGCGTTTATAGGCTACGGTAACCGCTTATCATCAGGTGGGCCGTTAGCTTGTTTGTCACCTCAATGGTATAAAAAATGGTATATTAAATTTGTAACTTTATATTATCGTATTCTATTTTACATTAGCATTTATGAAACAATGGCCAAAAAATCCAAAAAGCTGTATGCCGTAATGTATTCAGCTGATTTTAAATAAATTTGTTTTGTATGGCCTACATAGCCTAATGTATTCTGACCGGAAAATGTTAGAGATTCTAATCCGAGACCGTGCAGAATATGTTTTAAATTCTTAAATTGTCATTCAAATTGCGATTAGCATATTATTTTTATTTTTGAAACTTATGTTAATTTTTTAAAGATATGTATACATATGTACAAAGGGAATTTTGTGAACAAGCTATGTATTCTGACAATCGTTTTGATTTAATCTGGAAGTCTTCTTCCACAAGACTAAAGGAATTAAATGGTGAAGGGATAGGCAGCAGCGTCCTTCTTAAAACTTCACCAAAGCCTAACTATAGTTGCCAACCCGCCTGTCAAGCATGACAACTACTGCCAAAATTCTCCAAAGACAATGTATGGGTGCACCCATGTGCATCAGTGGGGACAGTCGATAGCCGATATAATGATAATGTTCTTCTTTCTCTCTTTTTGATATAACCAGTTTAAGTAACATATTTGTACTACAAGTATGTTAAAAGTAACGATTTATTGATTGAATCTACAAATAATGAATAAACAAAAAAAAAAAAAACATTATTTCAGAGTTAAAACGTAGTAAGGATTCATAGAGATACTTATAAAAAGTGTATTTCGATACCAAGTATTCAATAACACGACTCTTAAATTATTAAATACCAAACTTTTCGAAGTAAAATAACCAACAACGATTTTGTAGGGCTAGCTATTGTTCAGACTTTATAAAACTCAAGTATTGATCGTAATAATAATAGAAATTTCTAGTCTATATTGTTTTAATGGAATTTGTGGAAGATAAAACATCATGCTGCTACAAGACGATCTGTCTCGAATTGAAACAATCTGAATTTACTTAATATTGTTATTATTATAATTCAGATAATAAGTTTTAAATTAATTTTGTTACCATTGAAACTAATGTTGGCCATCCTAAATAAATATATTGGGTTCAAGTAAATAACTGGGGTTATAACTGAATACACAATCTTGCTTTTCTTATATTTATAATATAAATTATTTAATTAAAATGATTAACATGTTATACAAACAGTTTCAATAGTTAATTAGTATGAGGCCATTCCGTAGTATGGCAAACAAGCTGACGACCCACCTGATGGAAAATGGTAACCGTCGCCTATAGACATGAGCAGTGCCATGGACATAACAGAGTATACTGTTTCGCGCATGATACCCCCCGTCGTTTTCATTCCTGAGGACTGAGGTGTTATTTCTCTGTACCCTGTAAATTCACTGCCAACATTGCTGCTCACCCCTCGCCTTCCCTTAATCGCCTCTTGAAGAAATAAAGAATTCATTGAATGAAGAAAGAAAGGAGTGGCCTATTCTATGCCGGGCCCATACAGCAATGAATATGGTTAGTGCATACTATTTGTAATGTAACATGATAGAAAATGTGAACGGAAATCTTTTACCTGGAAATCTTATGATATACATTCGAATATATGCATTGTATCAAATACAAGTAATAGTATGTTAATAAGTAACATGCTTACCTAATGTAACGTTCGAATCTGAAATGTTCAATTCGGTGAGTACATGGTTCTGTAATGTTACATTACACAAATTTCTATTTGTTACATTACGCAAACATTTTCTCGATAATTACGCGCCTTTCTTAGTTAATATCATTACAATTACTAAGTGCGCGTAATTATCATGCATTAGATTATTCGTTTAAGTAGACACTCATTGGTACAAGGCTTGTTCTGGAGCTGTCGCATTACAGGTAAATGTTCTTAGTGAGTACCGTCCTTAAGGCCATTACAAATAAATGCCCTTTTCCAAAATTGTCCATTGACAAAATATATTGTCTAATTTCGCTGTATGCCAAGTCATGCCCGGTCGTTGTTCGATAGATACAATTTATTCAAACTGCCTTTGCTGAAGTAGCTGTTTCTAATCGAATTTCGATGTTTTTAAAATCGCTTTTAGTCTTTTCTTTCAATTGAGAAATCGCTGGCCAGTATTAAATTTTTTTTACGCTTCAATAAAATACTGATTGGTTTTTTATTGCATTTGGAATTTATATTTTGAAAAGTTCTTTTTATAAAAGTGCAATAAAGTGACATTTATAAAATATCTATAAATATTATTTGGAAAATATTTTTTTAATTATTAATACTGGCTTTACTCGCGTTTTAACTACGAGGATGCTCGACTGGTATTATATTATTCAAGAATTGTTTTTCTTCATCTGAATAGATATACTTTGAGATTTGTTGAAAACGAATTTTAGATTGAATCAAATTTCTGTTTTTTTTTCTTTTTAACAAAATCTTAAATTATTTGAATAATAAATAAGTTTGTAAATTGTTATTGTCACTGACTTCCAGAAGGAGGAAGTTTTCGATTCCTATGCTTTATTTCTTAATTTTTGATAGATCTTTTCGCATTTTACAAAGTTTAATCCTGTGTCGGTCCTATAGGTAGACACAGTATAACGTACTACTTTATAATCCAAAGTCCAATTTAATTATATTTTTTTTGTGACGTCATAAACTCAATATCATAATAAGATAGCAGTAGTCCCACGATTTAAAATCAGTAATTTAATCACATCATTCAATTTAAGGTACAAAAAAAATCAGACGAATTGAGAAACTACTCCTTAACTCCCCGGAAGACATACGCTACTTTTAAGCCGGTCAGTGGATATATTCGCATGGCCCGGATATGGTTTTTTAAATAAATAAATAATCTGACGGACGGCCCATTTTTTGGAATGTCAAAAACTCAATGAGCAGTACCATGAACATAACAGAGTATCTGTTTCGCCGATGATCAGTAACGTTTCCATTCTGAGGACTCATTCATTTTACCCAGTAAATTCAAAAATTCAAACGAAACACAGCTATGCAAACACAACTGCTTCACGGTTGAAACACGAATGGGACAGCTTTTATCCAAGTCAATCGATTTATACAAAGTCTCCCTCTGGTAACTGGAGTAGGTCATTAACTGGAGTAGAAAGTAACCTATATTCTTCTGCATCCAATGAAATACTTGTATACCAAATTTCACAGTGATTGGTTAATCAATTAAAGCGGTATAAAGTAACAAATAAGTACTATCACATTTATAATATTCGTCATCGTCATATCAGCCATTTACTGTCCACTACTGAGCATAAATCTCCCCCTTGGAGTATTTTGCCAGTAGTTGCCAAGCTTAGCAGGTGGATTGGCAACCGTAGTTAGGCTTTAAAGATGTTTTAAGAGAACGCTACTGCTCATCCCTCGCTCTCACTTAGTCGCGTCTTATGACACACACGAGAAAGGAAATAGTGGCTTATTCTATGCTAAGACCACACGGGGCTGTCATCGGAGTACACTGGATACAGAGGAATAACACCTGAATCCTCAGGAATGGCAACGCATGAGGGTATCATGGGCGATATACTCTGTTATATCCATGGTACTGCTCATGTCTATAGGTTACCACTTTCCATCAGGTGGGCCGTCAGCTTGATTGCCATTCTAAGTTGTATAAAAAAAACTGTCCACTGCTGGAAAAAGGTCTCCCCCATAAAAGTATAATTTATAACATAAGTAACCTACCTACCTACCCACTGCTGTAGCTATAGAAATAAAAATAGGCCACAAAATTATTATAATTGAATTGAAACATAATATTGAGGTCAAGACAATATCCTGAATCACACGGGAGCTCATAATATTCAACCGTATCATAAAAAGGATGGACACATTACTATCTGCCGGTCATTTGTAAGTAGGTGACATGGGATATTAAAATGGTCTTTGCTGGAAAATTTTGGACATTAGTGAGTGGATTTGTATCTATACTTATAATAAATCTGTAGAGAGGTCAATTCTGTACATGAAATATATTTCAAAAATAACTATCAAGGGGTGATTAGTGATCGATACTGATGGCAAAAATGTAATCAGTAAAATTTTTGTCTGTCTGTTTGTATGTTCGTTATAGAAACAGAAATTACTCAACGGATTTTAACGAAAATTGGTACAATTATTTTTTATACTCCTGGGCAGGTTATAGTATACTTTTCATCACGCTACGATAAATAGGAGCAGAGCAGTGAAGGGAAATGTTGGGAAAACGGGAGAAGTTACTCCATTTTTAAGCTTTCGTCGCGTGTGCAGCCTTAATGGCCACTTTTTAAAATGTAAAAATGTCCACCCGTGCGATGCCGAGACGGGCCACTAGTAATACAATAATTATATACTTGTCTCTTAATATTCTTTTTATCTATAGACCATATTGGCGACTAGCTTTTAACCGTGACTTCGTCCGCGTGATCTGGATATCTTTACTGAATAGAATAAAAAGTAGGCTATATCCTACTCTACAGCATATAGTACAAGTATACCAAATTCTATAGTGACTGGTTTTTTTTTTTTTGATAGGTGAAAATGGAATGGCAACATGGGGATGAATGGAGATGAATTCATCTCCATTCATCCCCATGGAAACCGTTCTGTTCAATTTCAAGTGAATTAATCACGATGGGCTAGTTGACCTGCTATTTCATCCTCATCTACCATCATTCACTGGTGCCCCGCCAGCGTTTACCGTTAGCGCGGGCGAGGTTACCATACTCTTACCATTCATTAAAAAAAAAAAAACAATTAACATCACTTACTTTAATTAATACCGAACTTTACTACTACATAACTACCACATTACTTTAATGAATACCGAATTTAGCTATTTCTATTAGAACTATTTCTTTCATTGCTTCCTTAATTAGGTTTTAATTACAGTAGCAACAGACGTAATGATGTAAACATTAATTCGATAACTCTGCAAGCTGTTTGTCTAATAAGACTTTCGCGTAATAAGCCACGTTCTTGGAAAGTGTCCGTGCAAACTTATTTGGTTGGAAGGATCAAGTGGAATTGGATACTAAGTGCTTTTCATCTAAAACTGGCGTCAACATCTTACTTACAATGAGAATGTTTTATTTATTTATTGTTTAGTAAAAAGATACTTACCAGAGAGAGACTTTGTACAAATGTCGATTGCTTGGGTACCTCTGTCCCATTCGTGATATTATGTGCATGGTACTTACTGCTCATGTCTATAGGCGACGGTTACCACTTTTCATCAGGTGAGCCGTCAGCTTGTTTGCCATTCTAAGTTGTATTAAAAAAAAAAAGATATGTCTGGAAAGCGGACTTAACGCTAGGAACATTTCTAGTATAAAGTCCGCCTTGCTCTCTTTATTAACCTTATGGAAGGGGTGAAGGGATAGTTAGTAATGAGGATGTAACAGCTCCATTGCTAGCAGTATACTCTATCAGATCGATCTCTATGTGGTTCCTCATGGAAACCGTCTTGGTTAATTTTTATGGAATGATGGGCTATCTGACCTGAATTAATCCTCGTCTGTCATCCCTCACTGGTGCACCACCGGTGTATACCGATAGCGCGGGTGGGGTCACCATTCCATTATCACCCATTAATAAAAAACCTTTATGGAAGTGATAGAATGCTGGAATGCGGTACTTGTATTAATTGATATATAAACATACTAAAATTAAAAAAAAAATATTGGTTAAAACACAACAATTTGTTATTTATGTACATTTATGTGTATACATACATAAATGTGCAAAATGCACATTTATGTGTGTAATGTGTAATGCATGTGCAAACAAATTGTTGTTTTATCCAATTAAAGAAAAAGAAGATAGTATTAGATGTTTTTTTGTTTTATATTTGTAACCTCATAATTCCATCAGTTATATTAAACTGATACGAAATTTTTGTTATATCTTAAATACATAATATACTTTCAGATTGATCACATATAAATTTTATCAAAAACTATTAAATTATTTGAAGTCCTTTATGTGAAACACAATCTTAAAATATCTTCACTGTCTCTTAATAATTTATTTCATTACCAAAATACAGTAAATAAAATATTACTATTCACTTAGTGGATAATTCACAGTATACACACAGACACATCCATTTTAATTATCCTGTGGTAATCCTCATACATTGTCATAATTGATGTACAAGCAATTATATCATGTGTAATTAATTGAAATGGCTTCCTTACAAAAGGGGCCACTTTTCTGCTATTGATTAGTCTGATATTACTCATATTAGTGCTTTACGGACAGTAAAGGTACAACAATGATGTTTACCAGTTTTCACTAGATAGTTCGTCAGCTTGTTTACCATTCAGTATTACATAATTTTTTTTGTGCAACTTAGAATGGCAAACAAGCTGACAGCCAATCTGATGAAAAGTAGTAACCGTCGCCTATAGACATGAGCAGTACCTTGAACGTAACAAAGTATACTGTTTCACCCATGACACCTCCCATGTGTTGCCATTCCTAAGGACTCAGGTGTTATTCCTCTGTACCCGGTAAATTCACTGTCATCTCCCACCCTTCAAACCGAAACACAGCCATGCAAACATAACTGCTTCACAGTAGAAACATGATTGAGACAGAGGTGCCCAAGCAAACGACTTTTGTACAAAGTCTATCTCTGGTAAACTCATACATACTGGTATACTCGTGACATATTCAGAACATGCATACATATCATTCTGAGCGAATACAGAGACGATATGGTCCATGAATACGACCAACTACAAATGGGTAATATCAGATATATTGAGTTCTATATATTGAGTTCTTTTATACATTAATGACCATCCATTGCGATGTCGCTCATACCAGTCGTTTATTCTTTACGAACGTAAATTAGATAAGTATAGATACGGTTATATATTACCCACCCTTACGTTTATTTTATAACAAATTCATTACATTAATTCATATTTCAATAATTCATGGTAAATTTATTACAGTACCTAATTTATGAGAACGTTAATAAAATTATTAGCAATAGAATTACTTAAACCAGCCAAAATTCACCATAGAAAGTATATAAATGACGATTAACCTTGTTTTGCAGCATAAAAATAGTACACATTAATATTTATGATCATTAACTATATCATGAAAATTATATGAAAATACATTCCCAGTAGTCGAATATGGCTCATAAATTTCCAAGGGTAATTGAACTCTTGAATGATAAAGTTAAATAAAGTTAAAAAAAAGGTATCATACTTATAAAAAAAGCAGTGGTCATATCAATTCTTTTGCAATCAAAAACTCTATTAAACTGTCGCGTCACCGCCGAAAGTTATTGCGGTTACATTACGCGGAAACATTTTATTGCCTATTACCTAATAGGGTCGCCCATATTTTAGACAAATACATGGACGTCACATATATCTCGGGCGGTGTCCCTGGACCACTAATGTAAACGAAGCTAAACTAGATCGGACTCAATTTGTGAAGTTTTTGCTTACAGAACTTCGTAGGGACCGGATTAGTGGATGATATTTGCTAAATTTGACCGTAAACTTTGTGTAATGAAATTGGATTTTTGTGTCGGCCGCGTGCATTCTACACGTATTTGAATAAATCTTAAATTAAACATAGATTTATAAATATTAATATTAGAGTTTAAAAAATTACTTATCCAGTTTTAAAAATAATGCATATGCAATAATAATGCAAAAATATTTACACTATACATTCACCAATTGCAGATTCCCAATTTATATACCAAACAATATTATGTTTATTTTTGGCGGGTAGATGCTATTAAATGAAAAAAAAAATGTATGGAGATACTTATTCGACATGTCACATCACTGGAAGTTCAACAATAATTAGTGTAAAATTGTGTGTTATTTGTGTGTGTAGTGTTGCGTGAATGTGGTGTACACAGAAACAGTGTATTGAGGGCGTATTGTTTTGTATAAGGCAAGGTTTCATTTTCGTTTCAAAGCTAAATTTATAACTTTAACAATCATTATAATTTTCTTAATTATTTACAATTTAATATGTAATTAATTTATAAAACAAAAAGAAAAAAACAATATTAATTTGTAACAATTAGTTACTAACGTAGCCAGGACTCGACATCACATTATGGCAGTTTATTTACTGCCATAGCGCTGTTATTTAACGTAAGCCATGCAATGACATCACAGATTTGCTATCTTATAGACACACAATAATAGCACAAATACAATTCCATAGTACCTTTTAAATTCCAACATCTGTTTTTTGTTAAAGTATTACAATAAAATTGTTGCCACTAGTGTAAATTTGGAACCACTTGCAATTAATTGGTCACTGTTTGGGAAATTAAATGTATTTTACTAGTTCAGCACGATGCGTGCCAATATCGGCCAGAATGTATAGAGTTTTGTCGGTTGTGGTAAATATTTGGCAAGTACAATATATACTCTGTAAATAGATTTTGCAACTACATTCATTATTAGGTATTATGATTAGATACTTTTAAATTTTATTAATAGCAAATTATTGGGAGGAAAGGGATTGTTAGTAATGGAGACTGAGAATCCCATTGCTAGCAATATACTCAACCAGGTCGCGGTCCTCCCTGGAAACTATCATGGTTAATTCCTAATTAATTCATCATGATGGGCTAACTTACCTGTTTTCATTCTCATCTATCACTCTTCATTGGTGCTCCGCCAGCGTATCCCGTTAGCGCAGGCGGGGTTGCCATTCCATTTTCACCCATAAAAAAAATACAAATTATTATAAATAATACCTACATATAATTTCTTAAAACTATTTTTGAAAAATCGAATGGTTTTTGTTAGTATTATTTTTAGTTTCAAAGTTTTAAATTCATTTAAGCGTATAAATGTGTATTTATGTGTATGTACAAAATTTATTCAGAATAAAAAAAATACGACGAATATAACAGCAAGTAAAGTAATAGTGATTATAATTGTACAAAAATAACTATTTATAAAAATTAGATCATTATAAAAAAAATATTAAGTAAGTATAGACTATGATAATAAAATTACAAGGTACAGAAGCATAATACCTCAGTTTTTAAGAATGGCAACACATGAACAGTATCATGAGCTACAGAGTAAATACTACCAATATAAGCGATAAATACTACCATTTTAAATTCCATTTTAAGTTAATTACATTTTAACTACCATTTTAAATTACATTAAGTTTGACATTCTAAATTACATAAAAAAATATATTTTTAATTTTTTATATAATATGTATATTAGAATAAATCAAGTAAGTGTGAAATCATAGTAGATTAGATTAAATTTATATAAAATATACGACAAGCTTCGATAGAAACCATAAGTTGATATCACTCCCTTCAGGGTTTTAAAGGAATACGTACTATTTCAATAGAAGATAAAAAGTAAAATATCAAAAATAAACAAAACAACAGTGGGTTAAGTTGTAACTTATGTAAATCGTGTCACACTTTTATGTACTGATAGAAGTTCACAAATCGCGTAGTAAAACCTTATAGTACCATTCCGGTTACCAGTTGACTTTCAGCTAAAACTCCCGATATCGGGACGGGGCCAGCATCAGATCGAGCAAAGTTCGCACATCGCCGACAACTTTAATACGAGTTTCGCGGTATTTGAAGACGTTATCGTTATAAAATCGACACAGTGTTTCCTATGTTTTTCTTTTATTTCTATCTGAGGAGGAGTAAAGATTAAAATAAAGGGCGTCGACCTTCATGTATAGAGCATATTCTTTCGTAAAAAGCCGCCAACACATTTGCAATTTCTCTGATGTTGCAGGTACCTTTAGGTGGCGGTAAACACTTACTATCAAATCGGTAGGGTAGGGTAGGGAGCAAACAAGCATATGGCTCGTTTGCTCCTTATGTTAAAAATAAATGAGATTGTTTTACAAAAAAAAAAAAAAACAAAAATCTCATTTGCGACAAAACCAGTTATTTTGATTAAAAAACTAAAGTATTGAACGGTTTTAATAAAAATTCTATGAGACCTATCTGTAAGTATATTCTTTCAGTTAAGAATAAGGAAGTTTCTAAATCGATTTATAACTGACGAGCTTATGAGGTAACAAATATAAAAAAATCAACCTTTTTTTAAGTTGGTTGCAAAAGAGTCAATTATCCTTAGAGCTAAACATGAAAACACAGATCTTATCGAGTCCTCAATTCATTTACTAAAAAACGGGAATATTCATTATATTTGACGAAAATTAATCGGAAGTAAGAGGACACGATAAAAGCGAACTCAAATTAAAAATGGTTTACGGCACTTCAATTATACATGTATTAACAGAAGTAGGCAATCAACAGGGTACTACCATAGCTTCTAATGATGTTTCGTTTAACGACAACAATAAAAATACAAATAACCCTAGCGGCCATTCAGTCGAAAATTGACTAAACACGGCACGTGGTCCCCACTCTGGAGGGAAATAGCTGTGTGAGGACACAAAACAGTTGATACCCCTCCCGTCGCGACCCCCAAAAGCCTTTACCCTCGTGCAGTGGAGTTCAGTTGTACGGGACGCGTCGTCGCGAGCGGACGTCTCTCGATACGCAAATGAGGGAACTTTATGTTACGTCACTCGATAATAGCCTCAGGGTGAAATTCTGTAGATCGCTGATAATAAGTGTCCTCAGAGGGGTGGTTTATAAATTGGTTTAGTGGGATGTTGTTTCGATGATACCGGTGAGATGGTGCGGCGGTGGGAAGTCAAGCGTGTGCTTATCACGCACCTATGCACCACGTTACTGTGGATGTTCAGCTGTTTTAACGGTAAGTTCTAATGTTTTAAGGGTTAAATTGTACGTAAGGGGCGAGGGACCTTTCGATACGGTTCGATTGGTACGACCGTTGTGTTACATCGTTCTGACCTTCTTTCGGTTAACTTCCATAATAATATGCCTTTTTTAAGTTGAACGCCGGTGTGCTGGTTGTTAATCACTTATGTTTAATATTTTTAATAATGGACAAAATCCCTCCGACTTATTATTGTTTTAACTTATTTTTAATATTATGAAAATAACTTTATATTTAATTTAAAATGTGTTGAATAAAATAAAAAGTATTATAATTTTATTCATAATAATATTGTTGGATTCTAATTATTTTATTTTACAAAAATATCTTGTAATTAATTCTTAAATATATTAATGGTTGAGTAGGAAATTGACTTAGTATTTTATGGTTTTAGAGCATCGTGTAAAAAAAGCTGAACCGATTTTACGGAAAATTGGTATGATATACCATTCATTATCAACATTGCAAATACTTTATGTATCGAAAATTAGATGAACTGTGTATTTATTTCATTTGAACTATGTACGTATGTCGAATTAACCAAATTAAATAAGAACTATAATTTTTAGGTAACCAAAATCGTAAGCAATAAATTATTACATAGGTGATAAAATGTAAACAAAAAATAATCAAGTTACCGATATTATATTATTATAAATATGATTTTAAAAATATTTCTTCATAGAACTTTAATATTAATGAAAATAAACATATTTATAAATGTTGTTATTTTTTAATGGCATACAGGGCATACTTAGTAATAAGCTAAGTGACTCTAGACGCAAAAAAGATATTATAAGATTGAAGTCTTTGAAGTCTCAGATGGGGGAATAAATAAACAGCCACTGTATTTGTTTCTGTATCAATGCTATCGTAACTCTCAAACAGATGGTCAATGTTTTTTTATTGGACAACTGCTTTAATCAAGATAGTTTTTGATTTTCGATATCAATTAAAACAAATCTGTGAAAAGTGGACCAGGATCCAAGTTTTCTTTAAATACATTAGCTAGAAGATTAAGTTCAGACTGGTATTTTTATTAAATAGTTCATTTTTTAAATTAAAATTTTAGGTTTCGTAAATTTATTTTAAAATATTATTTCAATATACTAAAATTATAAATTATGTTTATCATACATTATTTATCATTTCTATATTTTTTTCTAATTTATTTTATTAAAAAAAGAAACTTTAAAAATACTACTAATCTTGAAGATTTACTCATAAGAAAAATATTTAAGGACAGAATTATTTATAAATGGTTTATAAACGGTTTTATTTTGAATTTGAATAAACAAAATTAATATATGAAATATTTATGATGTTTAACTTCTATGAAAGTTTCAAAATTACAAGACTTACGCTCTATGAAAGAAACTTTTGAACTATTCTTAATATAATTTATTCATGAGAAAAAATCAAAGTAACAAATTATTTATTTAGCGGCGTATGAACGGAATAAAAGTTTTTTTTTAACTAATCATCATTATGTTTCATTTCTTCCTAACTAAACTCAGTTTTGTTTTACCAGAAATATTAAACTATTATTCTTTTTCGATTATACTTAACGAGTTGCTGGTAGATCTTATAGGTATTTTTGTTGAATAGAAATTAATATAAGACTGTTCAGTTAAGTCAAATCGATCGATCAATTGCCAGCTTATTTATTTTATTACAATAATATATTTGGTATCTAGTATAGTCTTATTTCGAGGTTTCCTTTCTTACACTGGTATTATGCACTTTGTTGTCTTACAACATTTTAGGAATTACAAAGACTAATGATATACTCTATTCTTACTTTATTAATTTCGAGGTTTCCTTTCTTACACTGGTGTTTATGCACATTGTTGTCTTACAACATTTTAGGAATTACAAAGACTAATGATATACTCTATTCTTACTTTATTATTACAAGAATTTTATTTTAATGTATTTACCTAATTATTTTCAATAATAATATATAATGCTCCTTTCATCGTCTCTGCCATTATTTATCCACTGCTTAACTTAGACCTCCCCATGGATTTCCATAAGGAAAGAACCTGAGCCATCTGTATCTTTCTTGAATTTTCTTTTGTATGGACTATTTATAAGATCTTTTATTTAATATTATTAACTAACCAATATATACCAAATGAAGAGTACTAAATTTTCCGACTTTTTCCTGTAGGTATATACTACATAAATCAGTTTTAATAGATTTACCATTAAAATTCGTGTCTCAAATAGTTAAAAATATCGACTAACATATACTTGAAAAATATAATCGTTTACAGAATTATGATGATTTCGATAAAAAAAAAAAAAAAATAAAGCAAACATAAAACGATAATTGTTCGAGTATGTAATATATTACCGTTAACAATACCTACATATTATCAGCTATTACGTACGTGTAAAAACCATTAAGAATATCTCATGGGTTTTTTTATATATGTATAACTTTGTAATGTTTGTTGCGTGCAGTAGATATTGTTATTTGTTGTTCATATAATGATTATATGCTGCCATCCTGTAATAATCGTTATTAACAGAATATTTTTCCATTCGATCAATAATAACAAGTCACAGTCACTCATGATTGAGGATCACGAATTGATTTCGAAACTTGTCGAGTTTTTTCGATCTAATTACACGTAAGTTAAACCGGTAGTTGTTACATTAAAATATAATATGTGCTTACGAAATTTTTAACAATAAAACAATAACAAGGTTCATAATTAGTGTGTCTTAAAATATATTGTACTAATAATATATTGTATATTGTACTAAAACACTAGCATGGGAATGCTCATGTTCACGCTTTTGTAATTGTCACGTTCCTTTTTTAGTATCACTAATTGAATTATGTTTATCTTTGTCACATCTCGGACAAGTTTGGGACATTATTTGATTAAGTTAGAACTTTTATCTTTATTATTTAGTATTGTTATGAACATATTAAGTATTTGTCTAAAACTATAGATTCTAACAATGACAAATTATTATTAAACTTTTAGTTCACATTTCTCTAATTGTTTTTTTTAAGCTGTTAATAGCTATTTTCTTAGGTCATTTTGTCATAAAAAAATAAAAGAATAATAATTTTTTATATTTCATATTATGTAAATATTAATTATTTTTAACTAGAAACAACTCGTTAACTTTTAATTATTCCATTATCATTTTACTTAATTCAAATTTACATTAATACTTCCAAAAATAATTTGCAGTAATATCTAATAATAGATTTAAACTTTTGTTTTAAATTTGATGAAAAAAGAGATACTCGTATGCCAAAATGAATACCCTTGCGTTGGCAATTCATATCTATTTTGTAAACGTAACAAGAATGATGATATAATCTTGATGATTTACCTCTTTTATATTTAGTTTTACTTAACAATCCTTTCTAATGTAAAATATTAGTACAGACTGATGGACTAACAATAAAGTTTCTTATGAGTTTTTCTCAGCAGATAACAACTTTCCGAACCCTACAGTAGATACATCAAAAATGACAATTTAAAAGTGCTTTTAAACAATTCTATTTGAACAAAGATGATTTGAATTTGATCATATAAATTTGTAAATATATCTAAACTGTTTAAAACGTTTGCGTAAAAACTTTTTTGATTCCATATAAAACGGATTGCTAAGTCTATTTGCATAAACATTTTCCTTTGTGTTATTTAATTTTGGATAAACTTTATCCAATAATTGTAGGTATACGTAAGTAGACGAACACGGTTTATATCTACAGAGACGGTGCTATGCAAATTGTGAAATTAGAACTAGTTTGCCATCCTCCCTAAAGTATTGAACATTGCTTCACCGCAATTAAAGTCCTTTGTTCGATGTTTAATCCGACCAATTATTGTAATCTGGTCTTAATAATTCATCTTGTATTTTAAATATAGAATCATACTTATGTGTTTTGGAGTATATCCGTTTATTTTTTCTTTGTTACTGATATAGTTAATAAAGTTTATTGCTTAAGCATTAAACACATATTTTTTTAAATAACTTTTTTTTGCCTTTATTCTTTTCTTATGCTTTATCTGTCTTATCTGATTTTCTGATCATTAGCGTTATGGTTCGTCAACTATTGTCAACTTAATTTTCTGCTTGCCTTACTTATACACTTATACAATTGTGCATTGAGTTTAAATAAATAAGTAAATAAATATTATACATTATGTGTAGTCTAAAAAAACCTATTATTTTCAAACATCTGAAATCTTGCATGATTTAATCTAATACAAAAAACACACGTCATCTTAGACCTCGTCCGTCATCATTACCAGCATAATCATATGTATTATTAATATTCAATATGATAATATGATCAAAAGCTACAAGTTACTCAACGAGCCATGAAGAGAGCTATGCTCGGAGTTTCTTTGCATAATATAATCCGAAATGAGGATATCCGCAGAAAAACCGGCGAGATTGATATAGCTGAAATGATAAATAAGCTGAAGTGGCAACGGGCTGGTCACATATCTCGAAGAACCGATAACCCGTAGAGAAAAAAGATTCTCGAGTAGGGCCCTGACAGGCAAATGCTGTGTAGGATGACTCCTCGCTAGAAGAAGCGATGGTTTGAAAAGCATGCAGGGAGTCGGTGGATGGAGGTGACTCAGGACCGTTCCTTATGATAACCTATGGGAGAGGTTTATGTTGTTCAATGAACAGTTAACGGTTGAATTGATGATGATGATTAATTTTATTGATTTTTTTTTATACAATTTTGAATAGCAAATAGTATTATTAATTTAACAGCAATTTCGTATATATTTTTCTAAAGTTTTTCAGTAAAATATCATTGACTAGATATAATACACTTTGAATTTTGGGGATTAATAATTTAAATTAAAGGTAACTCTTGGATTATTAAATTTAATGAACTGAATTCGTGTACATGAGTTGACCGTTTCACTGTATTAGGTCGATCGAAATTTTAATAGTAATAAACCTAAAATTCAACAAATGTTATACGAGCAACGCGAACTGCCTATAATTTCCAATTGATTGAACTATGGGATTCTGTATCAATATTTACCGATATGAATTCACTGAACTGTTTATTAGTTATGATTGTGTTAAAAGCTAGGAGTTTCAAAGCTTAATTTGGCTAAGGGAGAAATCAAATTGGTTATTGATAGAGAAATTGGTATTTTAATGTAGTAACACCTCGATTATCTTACGTGTATTTGAGTTGAGAATGCTCGACTAGTCTAGTCGACTAGTTTAGGCGACTAGTTTAGTCAAGCATTCTCGATTTATTAAATCGGGTATTCTTACATTAAAATATAATGTATACTTAATGTACATTTAACATATAAATTGGTATTGGTGTAAATAAGAGTCAGGCTTTGAATATAGTATCAATAAAGGTAACAGACTGGTGAATTATTTGTTTTAATTTTATAAGAGTAACATTTTTACTATAAAAAGTTTCTATTCCACTATTATTGAATACGAAAAACTTTGACGTGACCGAAAAAAAGGTGACTAAAGGACTTTAGTCAATCTTTCAAACTAGTTATAATTATTATACATATTATAAAGTACTCGCTTAATCATGCATTCTAGCAAGAACAAAAAATCTGCGACTTTATCTTACATACTGTAGTGAAGATGATTTCAAATTTGGTAATTCTGAAATATATACTTCTGGATGTAATTAAAAAAAATATCGGAAAACAAAACATAGTGCTTTCATAGTTACCTAATTATATGAAATTTCTATAAATATGCATTATTATTAAAACAGAATTAAGATTACTTTTTTTTTTCTATTGTAAATTACTTATTTAGTAATTAATGTAGCTTTTGTAGAATATCATACTATACCATACTATTCGTTAATTTGTCACTGCTGAACACAGTGCTTCCCCATAAACATTTAGCCAGTAGCTGCCACATTTGGTAGGAGGTTTAACAACCGCAGTTGGACTTTGGTGCTGTTTTAAGAAGACGTCCCTCTCAAAACATTCCTTAACCATTAAATTCCCTTGGACACCTCTTATGACACTTACAGAAAAGGAAAGGGCGATTTATTCTACACCGGAACACACGGCTAGTTATTTTAAAATAAATATTTAATAATATTCTTGTAAAATAAACTGGTTTAATTCGTACAGCTATTAAATTACAAACGCTTCTACCTTTTATACTAGATTTAACGAAACCAACAAATATCGATTACTCCAATTTGAACAGACCTTTTTAATAATTTATAACGAAAATCTAGAAGGTTCAATTTACAACTCATAAAAGGTTCGTAAAGTTTAATAAATAAATATTGTTCTCGTTACAAATTTGAAAACTTTTAAAGTATTTTTAGTAACAATGTGTTTCTAAAAAGCATTTTAAAATATTTCAAAAACCCTAGCATAGGTTTGCTACGTGTTGTAGAAACTATGAACACCTTAATAAGATAGCGCGGGTTATACGCAAACAAGCTTCTGTTCCTTTTATTTTAAAAAATCATATTCAGCGTGAGGAACTTGATGTGAAGGTAGGAAGATATGTAGAATATTTAGCATGTACATAACAACGTAACTTGTGTGTCGTTTAATATTAATATATATATATATATATATATATATATATATATATATATATATATATATATATATATATATATATATATATATATATATATATATATATATATATAGTTATATATATGTAATAAAAGGTTATTCACTAATATATGTAGTTTTAGTTTCAATATCAGTCGTTAACAGCCCATAGCTTATTATGGGCCTCCTCAATAAAGGGGAGTTTTTTCAGTAGTTGCCACGCTTGGCAGGTGGGTTGCCAACTAACTTAGTCATATTGTAAGAGAGACGCTTCTGCCCATTCAACGATTAAAGATTCCATTGAAGACCCTTAGTCGCCTCTTACGACATCCACAAGAAAGGAAAGGGTGACTCATTCTATGCTGGGACCACATAGCATGTAGTTTTAGTTCATTATAAAATATTATGTAAAAATATGTATGCTTGTTACCCTATAGCATTTTATTGGCTTAACCAGGGGGGAAAAAGATTGTTAGTAATGGAGATTGCCATTACTAGCAATATGCCCTATTAGGTCGACCTCCACGTAGTTCCCCTGAAAACCATCGTGAACAATTCTTGTTGAATTCGTCATTATAGGCCAAATGAGCTACTTCATGCTCATCTATCATTCTTCACTGGTGTCCCGCCAGCGTATCCCGATAGCGCAGGCGGGGTTACCACTCCATTATCACCCATTAAAAAAATGGCTTAACCAATTACTATGAAATTTGGTTGAAAAATATCGGATATCGGCTACTTTTTATCTCTGTCAATAAACATAGCTCAGTAAAAACTAATATTACTCTAAATCAAAGAGTTAATTCGTAAATAAAAACAGTAAATTTATACCTTAACACGTATGTTTTTATATTATGGTACACTACCAATATCAAATCATAGATATATTTCAAAGCGTAAGTATAAAGAAGATAAATTACATCTCGAATTCTTCGAATATCTTTCAACTAACGTCCCGCTGTTTTGAAGTGTATTTTTTTCGTCAAAGCTCCCGAGAAAAATACTTCTTTATTTACAACTTGAAAGAAATTTGATCCAACAATCCCTGGATAATAATGAAAATAATATTCACTTGACTAAACTGATCATATATTTCCTTTGATGTTTGTTCGGGTATCGTGAAATCGTTGATTTGTTTGGAAATTTAGATATCTACAATTGGTACAACTTTTTGTTTTGATCAGCAATTGTGTATACTTATTATTGTTTTACTTTTTTGAACAAATTAAGAAAGGTGACGTGTTCCCAATTCATTAGTATTTTTATGTATATATTATGCATTATAACTATTAGATCCACTTCATAATAATTTCTATAATACTTTTTGCACTCGACAATATTTATGTATGCCCAAAGCATAAATAATTGACCTACCGAATCCTATCTATTCATATTAAATGTGTCACGGTTAAAATCGTCGTTGTTTTGGTGAGCAAAATTTTGTTTATTGCTTGTCAACACAAGATTATTATTTTGAGCACGATTAGTCTCTGCTTTTCTTTTTATGAAGCAAAGAATACTTGTTAAATAATTTCAATATTTAATATTGTTATATGCCTTCTAAAATCGTATCTTCACCCATCTAATAGAAAGTAGTAACCGTCGCCTATAGACATGAACATTACCATGAAGATAACAGAGTATATTGTATCGCCCATGATATCCTTCATGTGTTACCATTCCTGAAGATTAAGGTGTGACTCTGTGGCCTGTAATTTCATTGTTTATGTGTTATAAATAGTTATTGTATAATTTGATCTTAAGTTCTGATGTTAATCTTAAATCTTTCTCAGATGCTGTATGACTGTGATTTGTCGAGTAGTCTCTTTAGTGAAGCAGGATTTAAAAAATGCTCTAGCATATTTTTTTGGTATTTCTCAAAGAAAATTTAATCAATTTAGTGTCAGTACAGTTAATAATCTACTTAACATTTATTTATTTATTTTACAAAATTAGCTACAAGGTAACTTGTTCATATGAGTAGTACTTGCGAAACTGCGAAGTAGTTCGGTGGCTTGATGAAGGCTGCTACATTACATATATGCTATTTATTTATTGACACATATAACTGTGCTCGTTATATAGTATACATAATACATATATAATAGACAAATTAATCGTTCTGTTTATCAGTGCTTTTTTTTTTAATTTATATTTTATTATTTAACAACATATGACGTAAACTTCGTTTATATAGATGGAATGTCTCCATAGAAATGCTTCGAGAAAAACGGGTCAATTTTGCGTGATAAATAGTTATGAGCGACTCCTTTATAACTACTATATTTATTTTGTGTTATAAATTCTGCATCTTTTTAATGCATAAATACTCATTTTATTTGTTAAATAATACATCAAGATATATTTTATGCGTAAATATTTAGAATACTGATAGAAAAAACAAGTGAGCTAATTTGACAATTAGCTGACAAACAGTTGGCCTATTTTTGAGGCTCGATGCTCTATCTATATAATCTAAGGACGTAAATTTATAAAAATGTTAATAAATGTTGTACAAAATGAATTGTGATAAAAGTTTAATATAATGCACGCGAACGGAATCGCAGACAGCCAATTGTAAATAAAGTTAAATAAACTATAATAGGTCTCCTGCTAAATATTATGTACGTACCTAAATTCGTAATGAAGGAGCCATATCTTTTTATAAGCTTTGTAGTTTTTATGGCACCAATTATTTAGTACAGGCTTATACAAAATTCTAACTTTACCATTGTTAATAAATTTCAAAGCTTTTTATGTTGTGTACTTTTAATTAAATGCGTTTTTAGTTATTTACGACCTTACTTTTTTGGGTTTTCAAGCCTTAAAGTAAAATATTAATTAATTATGCAAAATTTTTAACTGACAAAGAGAGGAGAATAATGTTTTTGAGATGTCCTTTGTTCTAAACGGTTAAAATCAGATCAAGCTCCGCAACTAAGATCCCGGACGCCTGGTTAAATGTTGCTCTCAAAATATTAATTCATTAATATATTGTACTAAAAAGTATTACACTTCATATATTCTTTATATATGTAAGTATATTTTATTTCATACCAACCTTGTCCAGACAATTATAAACACAAAAAAAGAATCAGCTAAGTAGGTGCCGGCTGCACTGGTAGATTTCTGAAGCAATACACTTACATAAATACAGCAATAGATTTTTTTTTATACAGATAATTACTAACAAATGTTTCTTAAGTATAATAAGCAGTAAAAATTCATGACCGAGGCCCACTCGAATTACTATGACCTGACGTAGCAATAAAAAAAAAACACTTCACACTGTACTATTTTCTACAAGTTTGTTTCTTTTTTTTAATCTATTCTCATTTACAATACTCCAATTATAATACAATTGTTTTTCGTCCTTTATATTATCTACATAGTCTTTTTTATATTTTTTTTATACAACTTTGAATGGCATACAAGCTGACGGCCCACCTGATGGAAAGTGGTAACCGTTGCCTATAGACATAAGCAATACCATGAACATAACAGAGTATACTGCTTCGTCCATGATACCCCCCATGCGTTGCCATTCCTGAGGACTCAAGTGTTATTCCTCTGTACCCAGTAAATAGTCGTAAAATAAGTTATTATAAACCAACAAAATACAATATTAGTCCAATAATTGCTCTACAATAATCCCTTAAATACAAAATCCTACTCTGTAATTTCCTTTAGTAACATCGTTATCAGTAATCATAAATCACTTTAGCTGGGCAGTGAAAAGTATCCATTTAGGCAAGTAACGATGAAAACGAGTTCCTCAAATTTAACCTATGATGTATCAGCAAGATAAAGAGGCAATAGATTGAACACACCTCGAACAACTAACAGTTGGTGAAGAAAAAATATTCTTAGATGGCAGCCTTCTACTATCTATCGCAGTTTAGGACAAATTTCTACCAGATCCTAGTGGTGAGTAGTTGAGGTTTTCAGAAACCTCAGCTACTCAGGAAGATCTGAATATAGATGCAGCGGATGAGTCTTCTATTTTATTATAGTATGTACAATTTACGTCCCATTTAGTGATAAAATCTTTTGGATGGGACATGGTCAGAACTAAATCTAAATACTATAACTAACTTGGGCCTTAAAAGGCTTCTGAAATTATTATAAACGTCGTAAAAGTCACTTATATCGTTTTAAATTAATTATACTTGATTTTCTTTAAGAACTGTTTTGGCTTTCTTGTGAACCAGAGGGAGACTTTGTACAAAAGTCGATTACTTGGGTACCTCTGTCCCATTCGTGTTTCTACCGTGAAGCAGTTGTGTTTGCATGGCTGTGTTTCGGTTTGAAGGGTGGGATATGGCGTGAATTTACTGGGTACAGAGGAATAACACCTGAGTCCTCAGGAATGGCAACGCATGGGGGGAATCATGGGCAAAACAGTATGCTCTGTTATGTCCATGGTACTGCTCATGTATATAGGCGACGGTTATCACTTTCCATCAGGTGGGCCGTCAGCTTGTTTGCCATTCTAAGTTGTATAAAAAAAAAGAATTTTCTATATAGGATTCTTATCTACAGTACTACAATACGCTTATGTTTGTATAACAACTCAATATATTGAGTATATTTATTCGTAGCTAATAATAAAACTACGCTAAAATATATGAAAGTTCAAACTTACAGCTTTTACCATTTGGTAGTGCTTATATGATTAAATCGGATTTTTCGGAGATAAAGCTTCACTCTTTGTGATGGTCCCCCCCTTTGCACCCTATGTGTCACCCCTTATATAATATAACTACCCTCAAAACTAAACCTACACATGGAAAACCTACAAAGCCTAAGAAAAGCCTACGAAGGCTTTACCTAATGAAATCTATGAAAATATAATGAAAATCTACCCTAAAGAAAGGCCTAACACCCTCAATATAGCCCATACCTATATTACCTTATACACCCTAAACATTTTATGAATCTTAAAAAACCTTACAATAAACACATAATATTGAACAGATCTTTAGTAGAACACTTGATCATCTGGCCAGATAAATAAATGTGTGATCGTCTAGTAATGTAGGACCCGTTGTGTGTGTAATAACCAAAAAGTTCTTTAATTGGTATATGATAGGAGTTAAATAATGAAGATGATTGATAAATATTTAAAGATTAAGAATAATTAATGAATTATACTCATAATTCATGTAACTAGGAAGTTAGAATATAATATATTAATTTAATAGTAAATTACAGAATAACTGTAATAATAAAAAAATGGGGGAGCGGTCGGGCCCCTCACACGCCCGGACCAGTGGAAGACTTTCCAACTATCTATAACTCTTCCTCCAAAAAGGTAGGGAAGGGTATTACTATTTATTAATGCACTCTGATGGTAATAAGGGAATGAGTATTCTCAGTTCCAAACCAAACATAAGTACATTTACTTCAACATTACAGTGGCTCCACCAGCCCCACGATGCTTCCAGTATAAATTAGTGTTTGCCAGAGGCAAACGGATCGGAACTGAAATCCCAGGATCACTCCGACACGAGAGCTTACTCATGGGCGATGACCCTTTCAGTCCTATATGGCGACATAGAGATCACCCACTAACAGTACGAAACTGTTTCCCAGCGTCACCCTGTTACGAGCTTACTCAATGGGGGTTTCCCTTCGGCTCCACAAGAGATCAGACCAAGAAGCGAGATCACCCAGACACCAGAACTTACTTTGTTGGGACATAACCCTTCGGCCCTATAATGTGACATTAGAGATCACCTGTGAAGACAGTCCGATAAAGATGAAGATTTGTGTGATAGGGGATACCTTCCACACCCTGGAATTGGCCAAGCCATATAATGTTGATAATTGCTATATCATAACATAGCATTGTCAATTTAATATTATTTACTTAATACCAAGAATACTCAAGGTTCAAGTTACATTTGTTAATTAGGCCAGAGCCTAAGAACGAGTAGTCCAACCCATAGGTCGAGAGCTACTAAAAGTAATGAGTGCTATTGAATGAACTATAAGTCCAGTCAATTATATTTAATATTATTATTGTTGATTAACCACATTGTGAATTAACCAATTATTTATTTAGAGAGATATATCTAAAGGAACTGTAAGTCCTCTAAAAGACACTGATTAATCACAAGTTAACAACGTCTCGTGAAATAACCAGTTGGGTTTTCTATAAGTTTGAGGACACTAAGTCCAACAAGCTATTATTGTGTTGAGAGTAATAGAGATCTTTTGTAATATTTGTAGAGGTTTGATTAATCACATAGTGAAATAATCAGATTAAATAATTATGTAGCTTTATAGAGAGGACTATAAGTCCTAATTGGTTGTTGTCATAAGTACTGATAAATTACACATTAAAGTGCCAGGTCAATTATTATATATAGGTATATAGGAAGGACAATAAGTCCTATTTGTGTATGTTGTAGTAGTAGAGGCAATATATTGCATAATAATATGAAAGATATAGATTAAATATATATTTGTATAGAAAGGACAGTAAGTCCCATACAATTATTGTAGCTGTACTATAGTTATACTATATCTACTTCCTTTTAGTGTCTTAGTAAACCTATTTACTAAGAGGATTTCTCAGATAAACAAGTGTTTTAGTGTTTAAATCATCATGATTAAATCCCTAAGAAATTAGGTCTTTAAATAATTATCATATCATTTAAGTAAAATTTCTCATATAAATAATTCCAATATTTCCCCTACAGTTATTATAAAATAACAGAAAATTATATAAATTTTCTATAGACTTAGATATAGAATCATAACGTGTATAATCTCCTTTTGTTTGACATCTGTCACATTAATGACGTATTGAATGACGTATTGATGTATTGAATTGAATTTTGGTTATCTATCACAACTGTCAACGTAACAAATACTAGCAAGTTTGTTTATTTGTATTTGTTTAATATAATTAAATATAAAATCATCATATATCAACCGTAATATACAACTAAATTATCAGTGACATAAATAATCATGGTTTACACCAGAAATAATTAATAGTATCCAGTAATGCTGCAGTTTTATATTCATATCAGTAGCCAAGCTTACTTTCAAATTCAAGAATGAACAGAAGATTAGAAGTTTAACATTCTTATTGCAATTGTACTTGCAATAATATATACATACAGTACTAATTATCAAGAACATTCCTCAAATACATGTGTGGTGAAGATTTTCCCAATATGCTATCTATTTGATTTCTAAACTCCAATGTAAATTTATTAAAGAAGTGAATAATCAGTGTTAGTGTTTGCTTTATTAATATTTAAAGTAATTGTCCTAACTTGATATTAATAGGTTCATATCTCCTTGGATACAGCCCAACATATACAACTAACTCGATAATGAAATTTATAAAATACTAATATTATATTTTACTACTTGTATATCTCCATTCTATTCCCATAAATATTCAAAATATGTATATTAAATATAAATCCAGTAAATATTCACTAATATTAACCCTGTCTGAACTTGTCTAGTCAATATAACATGAACAAACAACACACATACAAACCTTATCGCCAGGACAACTTCCTTTCTAAATATGAGTAAAATACATAGCTTCACAAGTGTCATACAGTACCAATTTCATACCGAACCCCACACCTAGTCAAGAGCAACTATAGTCAGAGAATCTTTCAGTACTTTTATTACCATTAGGAAATAAATCCACACCTATAATATCAGCATAATTAAATATTATTAGTAATCAGTAATACACACAGAATTGTTATTATCAGCTTGCTTACTACAACAAAATCAATATTAAAGTTTATAATAAATCAAGACAAAATATCTATTTAAACAATACAGGCTTGTTTACCATAAACACCCCACAGTCACATGAATTTATTTAGTAACACAATTAATAATGTATTAAAAGTATTACATTCACATAATATCACTTGCAACAGTTAAGCTGTCTCTTTGTACATCTGGTGTAAAACAAATCCCCACATGTAGTCATGGATAATCAAATATAGACTAAGAATCATTAATCTGGTCGACCGAGTAATGGTATAAAAACACTTCACCATGAAGCGTTAAGTATGAACAGATATTCCAAACCAACACTGTAATAGTGTAATAAATACAAATATTTCATCATCATCATCGTCTCAACCATCACCAACCCACGACTGAACACAGGCAATTTCCACCGACTGACACAAGGAACGGCCCCACAATACACATAAAACAGTCACTCCAAACAATGGAGGTAGCCCACACCGCACTTGCATTTACAGGGTCGCCACTCAATAACCCCTCTCTCTCATCAATGGCTGTTTCTCCAGCAATGAGACCAGACCATAGTCACTTTAGTCTATTATCCTCAATAAATAAATACTTTATAATAACTAGATATGAAACTAGTTAGTATTATAATAGTTTAATAGCTGATTTAATAAGTATTTTCCAAAATTGGACAATTAGAACATTGAATCAAATTGATGAAGTTCTATCAAACGACCATATAATTGGATTTTGTATATGAGTAGAATAACGTAAGTACGTAAATTATATTGGTGTAAACTTTGTTTAAATGTGATTGCATTTAACGATATACGCATTACCTAAAGGTATATGGACTCGACTAAATACGTATTTTAATAGTTGTTGGGAAAAATATTAAGTATAGACTTTGCCTGTGATCACAGTCAAAAATCTAACTACGTAGTAATAAATGGAACAAGCTCACCGGATTCTCCAGTCTTCTATTGATTAATTTCACACACTTAATCCATAGTGATACACTAAGATCTCAAACCCCTTCATCGAACCAGTCCCTCCTAGATCTATCCTAGTTATTTTTTTTATTTTATTGCGCAGTTCCTTAAACACGACTCCTGCGCCATTTTTTTTTTCTTTTTTTTTTTCTTTATTGCGCAATTCCTAAAAAGCGACCCCCGCGCGCCCGCCGATCTGCCGTCCTTTTTTTTTTTTTTCTCACCTAGTAACGTCATAGATTATGTCACCGAAGGGTAGATATTTCAATAATCGGATTTAGCCTATTATTCGAACTGAACTTTTTATTAAATTCAATTTAATTATATGTTAACGTATTTTGGTATTTTCTATTAAATTGATTATCGAATTTATAAAACTTTAAAGGCTCTCATAAACCTTATTAAACTGTGTTGTATGCATCCTTTTTACACCTGATAAGAAAAAGGTAAACTATAATTTAGTTAATATAAAATATAATATATTTTTGTTTAATTTATTTAATTTTCTTGTGACGTCCACTACACTCTGGAAACACATCAAAGGAGTTTCCCTTCTGTGTCAATATTTCATATATGGTAACGTCTTCTCTGTATACTATTGTGAACCTTGACTTTAAAGTTTGTTTATATCAAATAGCTCAGCTTTCGCAGCGGTCACCCATAGGAACCCCTGTTTCTTTTCTATGTACTTATGGTATTAAACCTATTGTACTATAGGCGAACCGTCACATCCGGCCCCCTAATTATCAAGAAGTTTACCGGAGTGATAATTACAATAAGATAAGTTTTATATGTAATAAATTCAATGCATGTAATTACAATGTCATAAACAGCATAAATGAATACAATCCTAAATGTGTGTAAAGGAATCTATAAAACCTAAATGTTTGAAAAGCCTAAGTTTGTGATGAGTCTAAATGTATAAAACCTGAATATGTGAAGAGCTTCAAGTAAAGAACCTAATAGATACTCTATTTGTATCAGTAAATTTAGATAAAGTATCTATTTAAAGATACAAGTTAAACATCTAAGTGGAAGTTCAGAATAAAAGCCTAAATGTATGAGTGTAATGTATCAACAAGCGAAAGAGCCTAAATAGAAAACCTAAAGCGAAATGAAGTGAAAAATCTAAGCATTAAAATGTAATAAATGCAAAAAGAAAGAATCCTAAAATAATTGCCTAAGTGTAAATAAATGATTAGATAAAATCCGAAGTACATATATTCAGTTGAAAAATAATTGCTATGTAACTAAAAGCATATCTAGAATCTCCCAATAGTTGAAAATATTTTAATTATTTAATAACATATAATTAAATATTAAAATGGAGATGTTCAAATAAATTTGTCAAAATAAATTTAAACAATATGAATAAAACTTTATGAAACGTCTAAGTTAACCACAAATACATATTTTATCTAAGAAATAAACCTAGTATTCATTGAATAATAAAAAAACAACAGTCCCTAAGAAAATTCAAATAAATTTAATTTTAATTTATTAATTTTAATCATAGAAGTAAAGCTTATATAAATAATAATTTATCACCACCGGCCCCCCTGTCTGACAAATTTTGCACGGCCCCCCAATTTTAAGACTCCTATAAATATGTTGCATAAAATAATACAAACGGCCCCCATAGTTTAAAACTCTTATTATAAGAAATTCCTTTAATATACTTAAATTACCAATGACTATTTCTTAATACTCTCAGAAATAACATGATCAATAAGTTTTATAATAAAATATTATGTAACCCCATTAGATAGGTAGATAGACACCCCCCATCGCCTCCCCCAAAAGATCACAATAGCAAACCTAACATAAATACAAACAACTACATTAGATACATCAATTAATTTATTTTGTACAATAAATTATTATTTCAAAAGATACAGATGTCTTGTGTTATGTGCAACTACAAAGAACTAAATAACTAAGTGTGCGCAAAATCTAAGTATGTAAAATACTTAGGCATGTAAAGAGTGTACTTGAATAAATAACCTACAAAATCTCCCTCTGATATAAGTATAAGGGGTTTTTTTTTTTTTATATAATAAAGTGTCTAAGTCAAAATAAGTAAATAATCAAATAAAATCTGAACTATAATTGTAAAGTGAAATAAAGAAATTATGTGAAGAAAACTAAATAAAATATTTATAATAGCATCCTAATAAATTGTTGGAATTAAATTTATCAATATGAAAACACCTAATTAAATTTTCAAATTTAGGTAATCAAATAAAGTAACTAAAGGCCCTAACTAACCTTAATGATATTTTATGAAATGTCTAACTTTCAATTTGAAACCCCCTATAAAACATTGTATAACCTATTTAAACATTCTAAATCAAATCATAATTATTTAATATATTTTTTATATATATATAACCAATGTTACTGCATCATAAAAGTTTATGAAATAAAAGTCAATTGGATATTTCCTCAGAAATAAATAATGTCATTAATTCATCTTAAATCATTTCTTTCACAATAAAAAGAATTTAATAAATTTTATGTATAAGTCATTATAGCATAATTATTGTTTATAAAATTTATATAATGTTAAATTAATAGTTCAGTAAGTATTGAGAATTAATGAAACAAAAGAATAATAAATGTGTCCTATAGCATAAAATTAGATCAATGTGAACTGAATATAACCTAGCAAGCTATCCTTGCTGCTATTATTATGTGCCTATTAGTGTAATACTTAATATTATTTACTCAATTGATATAGAGTAAAATAAAATATAAACCAAATCATGTAAATTTGTTATATAATTGACTCCAATAGGTAACCACTGCATGAATTTGATAAATTAAATCCTAAGAACATGAGATAACAGTAAAATAGGCTATTTACCTATAGACATAGAAATCATGAAATTAGGTCCAAATCCTAGATCTATGACGGTATAATTATTTAGTCATAATCATCAAAGTTGGTTTTGAGTTATACTATTAGCAGATATTACTGTTTAATTTTATACTCCTTCATATTTTAATAACCAATCCCTGAAGTCACAAGCTCCAATTGTGACCAAGTGTTCTTATTGATCTGATATGTAAATAGCCATGAACCAATTATATCCTGGTCACGGCACCAATTGTGATGGTCCCCCCCTTTGCACCCTATGTGTCACCCCTTATATAATATAACTACCCTCAAAACTAAACCTACACATGGAAAACCTACAAAGCCTAAGAAAAGCCTACGAAGGCTTTACCTAATGAAATCTATGAAAATATAATGAAAATCTACCCTAAAGAAAGGCCTAACACCCTCAATATAGCCCATACCTATATTACCTTATACACCCTAAACATTTTATGAATCTTAAAAAACCTTACAATAAACACATAATATTGAACAGATCTTTAGTAGAACACTTGATCATCTGGCCAGATAAATAAATGTGTGATCGTCTAGTAATGTAGGACCCGTTGTGTGTGTAATAACCAAAAAGTTCTTTAATTGGTATATGATAGGAGTTAAATAATGAAGATGATTGATAAATATTTAAAGATTAAGAATAATTAATGAATTATACTCATAATTCATGTAACTAGGAAGTTAGAATATAATATATTAATTTAATAGTAAATTACAGAATAACTGTAATAATAAAAAAATGGGGGAGCGGTCGGGCCCCTCACACGCCCGGACCAGTGGAAGACTTTCCAACTATCTATAACTCTTCCTCCAAAAAGGTAGGGAAGGGTATTACTATTTATTAATGCACTCTGATGGTAATAAGGGAATGAGTATTCTCAGTTCCAAACCAAACATAAGTACATTTACTTCAACATTACAGTGGCTCCACCAGCCCCACGATGCTTCCAGTATAAATTAGTGTTTGCCAGAGGCAAACGGATCGGAACTGAAATCCCAGGATCACTCCGACACGAGAGCTTACTCATGGGCGATGACCCTTTCAGTCCTATATGGCGACATAGAGATCACCCACTAACAGTACGAAACTGTTTCCCAGCGTCACCCTGTTACGAGCTTACTCAATGGGGTTTCCCTTCGGCTCCACAAGAGATCAGACCAAGAAGCGAGATCACCCAGACACCAGAACTTACTTTGTTGGGACATAACCCTTCGGCCCTATAATGTGACATTAGAGATCACCTGTGAAGACAGTCCGATAAAGATGAAGATTTGTGTGATAGGGGATACCTTCCACACCCTGGAATTGGCCAAGCCATATAATGTTGATAATTGCTATATCATAACATAGCATTGTCAATTTAATATTATTTACTTAATACCAAGAATACTCAAGGTTCAAGTTACATTTGTTAATTAGGCCAGAGCCTAAGAACGAGTAGTCCAACCCATAGGTCGAGAGCTACTAAAAGTAATGAGTGCTATTGAATGAACTATAAGTCCAGTCAATTATATTTAATATTATTATTGTTGATTAACCACATTGTGAATTAACCAATTATTTATTTAGAGAGATATATCTAAAGGAACTGTAAGTCCTCTAAAAGACACTGATTAATCACAAGTTAACAACGTCTCGTGAAATAACCAGTTGGGTTTTCTATAAGTTTGAGGACACTAAGTCCAACAAGCTATTATTGTGTTGAGAGTAATAGAGATCTTTTGTAATATTTGTAGAGGTTTGATTAATCACATAGTGAAATAATCAGATTAAATAATTATGTAGCTTTATAGAGAGGACTATAAGTCCTAATTGGTTGTTGTCATAAGTACTGATAAATTACACATTAAAGTGCCAGGTCAATTATTATATATAGGTATATAGGAAGGACAATAAGTCCTATTTGTGTATGTTGTAGTAGTAGAGGCAATATATTGCATAATAATATGAAAGATATAGATTAAATATATATTTGTATAGAAAGGACAGTAAGTCCCATACAATTATTGTAGCTGTACTATAGTTATACTATATCTACTTCCTTTTAGTGTCTTAGTAAACCTATTTACTAAGAGGATTTCTCAGATAAACAAGTGTTTTAGTGTTTAAATCATCATGATTAAATCCCTAAGAAATTAGGTCTTTAAATAATTATCATATCATTTAAGTAAAATTTCTCATATAAATAATTCCAATATTTCCCCTACAGTTATTATAAAATAACAGAAAATTATATAAATTTTCTATAGACTTAGATATAGAATCATAACGTGTATAATCTCCTTTTGTTTGACATCTGTCACATTAATGACGTATTGAATGACGTATTGATGTATTGAATTGAATTTTGGTTATCTATCACAACTGTCAACGTAACAAATACTAGCAAGTTTGTTTATTTGTATTTGTTTAATATAATTAAATATAAAATCATCATATATCAACCGTAATATACAACTAAATTATCAGTGACATAAATAATCATGGTTTACACCAGAAATAATTAATAGTATCCAGTAATGCTGCAGTTTTATATTCATATCAGTAGCCAAGCTTACTTTCAAATTCAAGAATGAACAGAAGATTAGAAGTTTAACATTCTTATTGCAATTGTACTTGCAATAATATATACATACAGTACTAATTATCAAGAACATTCCTCAAATACATGTGTGGTGAAGATTTTCCCAATATGCTATCTATTTGATTTCTAAACTCCAATGTAAATTTATTAAAGAAGTGAATAATCAGTGTTAGTGTTTGCTTTATTAATATTTAAAGTAATTGTCCTAACTTGATATTAATAGGTTCATATCTCCTTGGATACAGCCCAACATATACAACTAACTCGATAATGAAATTTATAAAATACTAATATTATATTTTACTACTTGTATATCTCCATTCTATTCCCATAAATATTCAAAATATGTATATTAAATATAAATCCAGTAAATATTCACTAATATTAACCCTGTCTGAACTTGTCTAGTCAATATAACATGAACAAACAACACACATACAAACCTTATCGCCAGGACAACTTCCTTTCTAAATATGAGTAAAATACATAGCTTCACAAGTGTCATACAGTACCAATTTCATACCGAACCCCACACCTAGTCAAGAGCAACTATAGTCAGAGAATCTTTCAGTACTTTTATTACCATTAGGAAATAAATCCACACCTATAATATCAGCATAATTAAATATTATTAGTAATCAGTAATACACACAGAATTGTTATTATCAGCTTGCTTACTACAACAAAATCAATATTAAAGTTTATAATAAATCAAGACAAAATATCTATTTAAACAATACAGGCTTGTTTACCATAAACACCCCACAGTCACATGAATTTATTTAGTAACACAATTAATAATGTATTAAAAGTATTACATTCACATAATATCACTTGCAACAGTTAAGCTGTCTCTTTGTACATCTGGTGTAAAACAAATCCCCACATGTAGTCATGGATAATCAAATATAGACTAAGAATCATTAATCTGGTCGACCGAGTAATGGTATAAAAACACTTCACCATGAAGCGTTAAGTATGAACAGATATTCCAAACCAACACTGTAATAGTGTAATAAATACAAATATTTCATCATCATCATCGTCTCAACCATCACCAACCCACGACTGAACACAGGCAATTTCCACCGACTGACACAAGGAACGGCCCCACAATACACATAAAACAGTCACTCCAAACAATGGAGGTAGCCCACACCGCACTTGCATTTACAGGGTCGCCACTCAATAACCCCTCTCTCTCATCAATGGCTGTTTCTCCAGCAATGAGACCAGACCATAGTCACTTTAGTCTATTATCCTCAATAAATAAATACTTTATAATAACTAGATATGAAACTAGTTAGTATTATAATAGTTTAATAGCTGATTTAATAAGTATTTTCCAAAATTGGACAATTAGAACATTGAATCAAATTGATGAAGTTCTATCAAACGACCATATAATTGGATTTTGTATATGAGTAGAATAACGTAAGTACGTAAATTATATTGGTGTAAACTTTGTTTAAATGTGATTGCATTTAACGATATACGCATTACCTAAAGGTATATGGACTCGACTAAATACGTATTTTAATAGTTGTTGGGAAAAATATTAAGTATAGACTTTGCCTGTGATCACAGTCAAAAATCTAACTACGTAGTAATAAATGGAACAAGCTCACCGGATTCTCCAGTCTTCTATTGATTAATTTCACACACTTAATCCATAGTGATACACTAAGATCTCAAACCCCTTCATCGAACCAGTCCCTCCTAGATCTATCCTAGTTATTTTTTTTATTTTATTGCGCAGTTCCTTAAACACGACTCCTGCGCCATTTTTTTTTTTCTTTTTTTTTTTCTTTATTGCGCAATTCCTAAAAAGCGACCCCCGCGCGCCCGCCGATCTGCCGTCCTTTTTTTTTTTTTTTCTCACCTAGTAACGTCATAGATTATGTCACCGAAGGGTAGATATTTCAATAATCGGATTTAGCCTATTATTCGAACTGAACTTTTTATTAAATTCAATTTAATTATATGTTAACGTATTTTGGTATTTTCTATTAAATTGATTATCGAATTTATAAAACTTTAAAGGCTCTCATAAACCTTATTAAACTGTGTTGTATGCATCCTTTTTACACCTGATAAGAAAAAGGTAAACTATAATTTAGTTAATATAAAATATAATATATTTTTGTTTAATTTATTTAATTTTCTTGTGACGTCCACTACACTCTGGAAACACATCAAAGGAGTTTCCCTTCTGTGTCAATATTTCATATATGGTAACGTCTTCTCTGTATACTATTGTGAACCTTGACTTTAAAGTTTGTTTATATCAAATAGCTCAGCTTTCGCAGCGGTCACCCATAGGAACCCCTGTTTCTTTTCTATGTACTTATGGTATTAAACCTATTGTACTATAGGCGAACCGTCACATCTTTCAATCAGTAATTCAGCAGTTCGTAATATTGTTTAAGCAGTTATTATTCTTTTATTAATAATTTAAATATCTTTCCTATGGTATTTTAATAATCACCAGAGGTAAACTATGTAAAAATTAAACCTATATCATTTCCCCTATTAATTCTGATACAAATCAGCTTTGCTTGATTGTAAAATTTTAGGGAAGTAATGTAATAGTAAGATTACTGAATCATCATCATCAGCCTTTAACTGTCCACTGCTGAACATAAGCCTTCCCGTTGGAGGGTTTTACCAGTAGTTGTCACACTTGGCAGGTGGATTGGTGAACGCTGTTAGGCTTTAGAGATGTTTTAATAGGGACGCTGCTGCCCATCCCTCGCCCTACTTTAGTCGACTCTTATGATACCCACGGGAAAGGAAAGGGTGGCCTATTCTATGCCGAAACCATACGGCCGGAAGATTACTGAATATGGATGTATAATATCTTAGTCCTTTAGAATAGTAATGAGGGGTAGGAGCGACACAATATATTTTGTGATATGCATGTTACTGTTCATGTTTATAGATTAACTTCATCACGTATGGATAAATATTATTCCAACAAATTTTATGTATTTATTTATAGCGTGTCATAATAAATCTACTGAATTGATTGAGTCTTCAATAGATGCAATCAACACTTCTTGCCTTTTCCTCGAACTAATATACTGTTCGTTTGATTTTCCTTTAGTGTTAAAAATAGTATTGAAATATTGTCTTATAATTGGCAATGTAATGCATATGTTACAGTATTCCTTAGTGTTACAGTTGTCTGTAAGCGTTCATCATCGAAATTAACTGCTTTCCTTCAAGTATCAGTAGTTGTGAATAGAGAGACAGTCCGTCTTTCTATCCACCAATAAATAAATAATAAAATACTGTACTTATACAATTGTATCGTTGTGTTTGTAAATTGCCTTGCTTATATCCTATATTGTATAATGCAAATAACGTATACTCATTCATTCATTCATTCAATAAATTTGACTGATATACAAAAACTAAATTGATATTAAAAAAAATATTTATAAAGGGGAGAGAGAGAGAGAGAGAGAATTCTATTTACTTTTATTTTACAACATCTATAAAAGCACCCGTGAAGCAGTTGTGTTTGCATAGCTGTATTTCGGTTTGAAGGGTGGGATGTGGCGTGAATTTACAGGGTACAGAGGAATAACACCTGAGTCCTCAGGAATGGCAACGCATTGGGGGGTATCATGGGCGAAACAGTTTACTCTGTTATGTCCATGATACTGCTCATGTCTATAGGCGACGGTTACCACATTCCATCAGGCGGGCCGTCAGCTTGTTTGCCATTCTAAGTTGTATAAAAAAAACCTTCAATTTGGTCCTTATAGTATTAACATGGTGGATCAAGTAACAATGAAAGTTAATATTATCAAAAACATTTATCTTCGTCTTCTTTTTCGAATTCTTAAACACAGGACTATATGAGATCGGATCTTCTAGTATAGCGGTGCCAGAATGCTCAGTCTTGGATTGTCATAGAAGCTAGGTTCCGTGTTTTCATCTCCTTCTCGAAAAACCTTCACCATTTGGAGGTAAAGGCGTTTCAGTTGTTTTAATTGTAAAACTTCTGGTATGAGTTTACCTACATATCCATTTTTTTATATAGTTTATATAAAAATATCGATATTCCACATATTGAAATATGTAGCTTCTATGAATCACCTCGTTCAATATATGTAGGTAGGTTAAAGAAACTTTTACATTAACCATTTGTCTGCCCTAAAGGGAGGCAATTTGTTTTACTATGTCTTTAAGGTAAAAGCAATACCTTATACGTTAGTACATTCATGACGAAGGTTCATTGTCGTCACAATATTTATTTGGTTTTTCTTTTACAAGTGATGTAAAACTTGATAAGTAATAGATTAAACGAGCTGCCTTAATTTGTGATGAGTATGGACCGCACTGTACGCAACCATCCACGCTCTAAAGTGTGGAGGTGAACTCGCTGTCGATGGTAAGCTGTATCATGGTAGAAAGTGGCCGTGGGCATCATACTGAATAATTTATTTGAGCACAGTCCATTGTACAAGCGGTAGAACAGGCAAAATCTCTTCTAAGACTTTAGTGGTCTATACCGCTTGTAAGCTTGGGATCATCGACAATACTCACAGCTCGTCATTGCACTGAGACATATTATATATATATATATATATATTTTCAATTTCTTCTTCTGGTTTCCTTTGTCGCCTATACTATATTATCATTTATATTGACAATATTAATTAATATGAAGGAACATAACCATTACACATTGCAATGTATTATACATCGGGAATCCTAATGTTGTAATTGAGAATATTGGAATACAAATTAATATAAATTAATACATACTGTAAATTGCTCTAGCATACCTAGATACCAAAACTAGATTAGTGGATATTAATTAAGTCGTTAAATCAATGAGCCCATTTTAATTAGTAATCTGCTTGACAAAGAAACTTTAGTAATTTTGATAAGTTTAAAGCAAATTAAATTAGATTGTAAATCGTTCTTGTAGGTTTCTATTTGTAATAAAATCTTATAATATAATAAATTCTTAGTTTTGTCAAAAAGTAAAAATATAATGCTACTTTTGATTTTTTGGACTAAAAAACAAAAATTAGCTAAATATTATAGTGGAAGAAAAGGTAAATTCGACGCAAAGCCAGTGTAATAAAGGCTAATATCCTCCCCTTATTGTCCAGGTATTTGCACATTTAGTCTCATAATTGGGCTATTATACTTATCCTTTTATTATGTGAAATAGCTTTCACCTAGCTGTGAAACGTTAATAAAGTACTAAAGAGGAGAGAAGAAAAGAAAAATAAACTATCTATATATGAAAAATGTCCCAGTCAAATTTGTTGTCATGGTTACCTTACCTAAAATTCCAGTTTTAACTAATTGAAACAATTAGACAATATATAGACCAGATTGAATAAAACAGGCTTACCATATAGTCCCGGCCTAGAATTGGCTAGCCCCTCCTTTCCTTTAGATGTTGTAAGAAGCAACTAAGAGAGCTTAATGGTTGAAAGACGAGCAGCAGTGTCTCTCTTAAAACATCGTCAAAAGCCTAACTGCGGTAGCCAACCTGCCTGCCAAGCGTGGCAACTACTGACGAAAGGTCTATGTTTTGCAGTGAGTAATTCCTGATATGATGATGATATTTAAGGTTTTTTTTTACTATTAAAAATCTTATTAATCACACGAATGATCTTATATAATACTAGCGGCCCATCCCGGCTTCGTACGGGTGGACATTTTTACAACATTTTAAAAGTGGTTATTGTGACATAACGATAATAGTTGGACATATAGTATCGCGAAGTTTTTTATAGTAATTGATATTTTCTTCAATATTGTAGAACACACTTTTGCTCTATCACCAATAGTTTCCACAGTGCACGCGACGAAAGATATTTTTTTACACCTTGAGTTACATTAATAAAGTTTTAGTAAGGATCCCTAATCTTTTCTAGCAATAAATATAGCCTATGTTACTCAGGGTGAATATAGCTTTCTAATGGTGAAAGAATTTTTTGAAATCAGCAAAATAGTTTTGAGTTAACATACACACAAAAATATAAATCTTTCCTTTTTATAATATTAGCGTAGATCAAATAGTCCAAGGTTAATAATTTTCGCCTCATCATCAACATATCAGTCATTAACCGCTCAGTGCTGAATATATGCTGCCCCCATAAGGACAATTTTGCCAGTAGTTGCCACGCTTGGCAGGCGGATTGGCAACTGCAGTTAGACTTTGGCAATATTATTAACTAATACAAAAAATAGATAAATTACGTACATTTACACAAAATGTGTGTATACAAAGCACGCATTTGAGCCATTTTAATAATATCCGACCCTTTAATTGATCAGTTCTAAATATAGTATTTTAATCAAGGGATTTCATCCTAATCGTATCGCTCTCTGTCAAAACTGTCCCATTGAAATTGTACACAAATGAAACTAAATCTGTTTTCCAGCTGATCACGGCCTCTCTACAAAATGCCAAACAGTCGTAACCCAATGTGAACTGAGCGTGACACAGTTTGGGCATTTACTCTTCATTGGTTAATACGGTCTATGTAACATAAATCTCCCTTATATTGTTGAGTACATTATCCAATTTGCCTGCTTGCTACGCCGAAATAAACAAGCGCCCATCTTCTTTATAGATATAAATTTATTTATATATCTATCTACTTATAACTGTAGGCGGCGGTTACTACATTTCATATAATGGGTCGTCAGCTTGCTTGATGACAATATGAATATTTTAGTATTATATGTATATATATATATATATTTAGCCATAGGCATGTATACTATCAGTTTTTTTTAATTAAACCCTGTATTCTCTTTTGATAAGATCTGGTGGGATCGAATAACACAATTTTTTTCCGGAACTTAGAATGTCAAACAAGCTGACGGCCTACCTGATGGGAAATGGTAACTATCACCTATAAACATGAGTAGTACCATAAACATAACTGAGTATACTGTTTCGCCCATGATACTCCCCATTCGTTGCCATTCCTGAGGATTCAGGTGTTATTTATTTGTGCCCTGTAAATTCACTGCCATATCCCATCCTTCAAACCGAAATACAGCCAGGCAAACATAACTGCTTCACAGTAGAAACAAGAATGGGACAGAGGTGTCCAAGCGAAGGACTTTTGTACAGATTCTCCCTCTGGTAAATTTATATTTAATTGCTATGTAATTTACTTAATTACACTAACTAAACTTTAAAAGCAATATCTTCAATACACTAAAGCTGACATGATATTTTTATTAAACCACTTCCATCTCTTCCTAATTTAATCTCAAATAAATAATATATTATGTCTTATATATAAAAAAAAATTACGACAACTTATTGTAAACTGTCTCAGAAGTTGTAATCGTTTAATTAAAAGAACATTGTATTAATCCGATTTCATTAAATCTTCTTGAAATACTGAATTTGTAATCTTTCCTAAGTACTATCTATTCTATGGGCTAAGAAAATATTTCAACAAAGATTTAAGCGAGATTAGTGATAAATTTTGTCTCGTAACAAATACAAATAAATCTGTGGAAATTCGCTCAATAAAATATGATTTATGCTTTTTATAGCTATATAGACAGGCTTTATCCCCGCTACCTTGTACGTGTGGATTTCAGAAGTAGGAAAACCAATTAAGTAGTAATTCTAGATGGGGTATAAAGTAAAACATATACCTATATATATATACATTTTAAGATGAAATTTGATGCGATTTTCAGTCTATTCTTGAAGGATTACTTTAAAAGTATAAGATTGAAAAATACATCAAATTTTGTGTATTAGTCTTTGCGTAATGTCGGAACAAACATATAGACAGGCAAACAGACAACATTTCTAAAAAATATTGTTAGGCATACACGAGCATTATTAGCCTTATTAAAATCTCTATTGATTATTTTTGATTTGACGTCATCGCATTTGTCCCAATGGACTAATATTTTGGTTGCAGAAATCTCATTATATTAATAGTTACTGATTTAAATTGTTATTGACTTAAATTAAAATACTAGGCCATCAGATATTTATAGAAGATGTTTTGTTGTGTTATTAAATTATTACAACATATTTGAATAAATAAGTGAGTGATTGTATTTCGGTCCGAAAAGCGAGATAATCAGCATAATATTTGGCACAAGACAAGAGACATAATACCTTCGTCCTCGGACAAGATAACGCATGATTACAGCAAAGTTATATTACTAATAGGAATATATATAACATTTACCAGGAAGACATATAAATCATCATGATATTTTAGTAATGTAAAAATTATGTGTCATCCGAGATTAAACTTTACATTCGTTGGGTATTTCAAAGACAGGTATCGTGTTGACATTTCCTGAGGTTTATTAAGCCACTAGCAACTCTAACCTTCCATTCATAAAGTTGAATAAAACAAATGTAAAATCCAGTTCGTTGACATCTTAACTATACATTATGTACATAAGTTCGAAATGTTTGATATATTATTATACTATATATTAAAATAAAACAATATGTTTATTTTAATAATAATCACATACATCACAATAAATACGAGTACTTGAATGTAATTTGATGTATAAATAATGTTTATTTATGATTTTTTTTTATACCACTGAGGTGGCAAACAAACATACGGCCCACCTGATGGTAAGCGGTTACCGTAGCCTATGAACGCCTGCAATACCAGAAGCATTACGCGCGCGTTGCCGACCCTGAAGAAACCTCTTTACCCCCTTTTGAAGAACCCCATGCTGTAGTCTCTTGGGAAAACCTCGGCAGGGAGCTCATTCCCTAACCTGAGTGTTCGTGGGAGAAAACATCTCTGAAACCGCGTTGTACGCGACCATTTCATGATTTCAATAAAAAGTGCTTGTACGTCACAAAATTTCCTTTAACTTATAAATAATTCAAAGGGTAATTGCTACAAACTAGTTACTTCGAAATATTAATAATAAAACATTGAGAGTATAGATCTTTTATATTATTACTTACGAGTATATTGAAAATTGACTTAGTGTTTGGAAAACAAAATTATTTGAATAAAATATTCATTGCCTTGTATGCTATATATAATAACAGGAAACTTTATGGATTTACTATATTTGTCGTTACCGACAATTTTTTCGACTTAATCTGGAAATCTTCTTCAAAGGACGTACAATGCTAAATAACATAAGTTTTAAAAATAAAAATAATACCTCGTGTTGCATTAACAAAGTCATTGATTATGTATATAAGGTGCAATGAAATTGTATGTATATTATTATTATAAATTGCCCGTTCTACACCGGGACCACATCCCTGTACAGAGAATGGGCCACTCCTTTCTTTCATTCCCTTCCTTCTTTCCCTAGGTGAGATCCCTAGTAGGTGTCCTAAGAGGCGACTAAGGAAACCTAACATTCGAGGAATAGGCGGCAGTATCGCTCTTAAAACATCACTATCACCTGCGGTTGCCATATCATCTTTCACTGGTACCCCGCCAGCGTATACCGATAGCGCAGGAGGAGTTACCATTCCATTATCATCCATAAAAAACTGCGGTTGCTAACTTGCCTGCCAAGCATAGCAACTACTAGTAAAACTCGCTTTATATAAAAGATCTATATCCAGCAGTGGACATTTAACTGCTGATATGACGACGATAGAAGTATAATATACTAATCCACTTGAATAACAATGTACTACAATTACTATTAGATACGTCATAGTGTATTCTAGTTTTGTTCATGTCAATAGGCAACGGTTACTACTTTCTATCAAGTGAGAACATTACCTAGTTTGCTCTACCAAGTTTATTACTTATTTAAAAAAGTATACCGTATGCTGGTCAAAAATAAATTTATGTAAAAGTATTCTTTTGGACATTGCCATTGTAGAAATATCATAATTCGTATGTTTAGGGAATAAGAAAAAGCAAACTATGTTTACACTGTATGCGAAAATATATATAACAGCTGAGACTTACGCTTAGGCTTAAGCCACGTATCAAAGCACGGAGCGGATTTTATTTTGTGCCCACACCCGACTCTTTGAAAAGTAACATAAATATTTGCAGCCTCCCGTATGGATAGCCGACACTCTGATAAAATAGGATAAGATATGCAAGCATTCTGCGGTATGTAGCAGAATTTTATAACTTACAAAATCCGGAAGGCGCGTTAAAACGTCAAAGAAATTGCATTCAAATATGAGGACAATTTTTAAAATAGGCTTTAGTTGATACGATACTATGTTAGAAACATTAAAAATAGATACATAATATTTATTGTTTTTTTCTATAAGATTACAATAGTAAACTTAGTATAAATATAAATAATTACAAGAAATAATCACAATGAAAAAACAATGGGCGACGTTATCGCTAAAAGCGATCTCTTCCAGGCAACCCTTGGATGGAGAGGAGTAATTATAAACTGTTTGTTTGGAGGCATTATGAAAATTCTTTTATTAGTTATTTCTAAATTAAGTGTAACTGAATTTTACAGTTTTTTTTTTTATTTATAGTTTATAAATAGAAACAATTACAAGAAAATATTAAATACACTAAGTAAACAATAGGTGGCCTTATCGTTAAGAGCGATCTCTTCCAGGCAACTTTTAAAGCATTACATATTATTAGTTCTGCTTAATTTGGAATTAAATAAGCCTGTGTAATAATTATGACCAATAGTGGTATTTATTGTTTTATTTCATTCAGCCAAATATACAACTTTAACAATATAAGTAATAATTACACAATTATATTATTATCAGCCAATAAATTTTATTCACTAGCATTTTGACCTTTATTTCGTACGCATGGATTTTTGAAGTAGTAGAAGTGATCTGTTTTAATGGATTTACTTATAGATCATGTATCATGATAATATAAGGACCAATTTTTAGGTAATATTAATTATGAAAACTTGTAAATATTAAACTTTTAAAAAATTGTAATTATAAAAAAGAAATTTCCAAACCTGTTCTAAACTGACGGGGTTATAAGGTAACAAACAAAAAAAAATACCGAATTTAGAACTTCCCTTTTTTTGAAGTCGATTAAAAACGAAAGTTAAGCCCACGCAGACGAAATTACCTGTTTTCAATTTAATAAAGGAAATAGAAAATAACACAATAACGGCACGTTATAAAAGAAGCCTACCGCAAAATGATCGCGACATTAAAACCAAATGTCTATGGACACGTTTAGTGTAGGCACTTGTAAATAAACCATAAATGGGTCATTGTCTAAATGGGCCACGCACATCGGGCCGCATCGATCAACGCAATCACATCTCATCTATATGTGTAGTGTGGCATGGACAACGCCGTACAAAAGTAAATTTATTCGATAAAACTACTGTAATATGTAATACAATGAATATATTCCACTTTATTATATAACGCCATCTAGTGACAAACTAAGGAAACTTTGTAGTGCTTGTTTGTAACCGGCAAATGTGAATCGACTATTTGTGGGCCCGCGAACTCTATCTCAGACCACACTATGTCTTTTCATCAGGAGAGATCATGATCAATCGCTGGATGTTCTAATAGTAAAAATCCATCTTCATCCATCATCATCATTCATCCATCATGGACGAAACAGTATATTCTGTTATGTCCATAGTACTGCTTTTGTCTATAGGCGACCGTTACTATTTCCCATCACGTGGGCCGTCAGCTTGTTTGCCATTCTAAGTTACATAAAAAAAAATTGATTCTTAGGAACTGATGGAAATAAATATTATAACAAAGACCAATATAAACAGGCATAGGTATTTTTGAATATTTATATTTGTGAATCAAATCGGTAACCTTTAGAAGGCGACGTATTGAAACTGCTACATCACCAAATTGGTCAATAGGTTGCATTAAGTAATCATTAACATCCATTTTATGTATATAATATGTATGTATGAATGTATTGTACCAATTGAATTGAGAATTTAATGCAAAGTATCCCTCTTAAGAGTTGAACACGTTTTGGTATGGAAGACTCGATTTTTTTGTCATTTGTCATCTCTCAGATATCCAGTTTCAAGACCTTTAAAAGTATGCTGGTATTTTCGATTTTAACATGTATATAAAAGATTCAACATTTAATAAAAACCTTATTCAATAAAATTTACAACATATAATTGTATATCTTACTAAATAAACACTGTATAACATGTTTAACTTTTCACAACCGTTTCCCTTCTCGTACCTGTCACTTGCTTATGAAACATTGTAAATATTCAACTTTTTTCAAAGCAAAAACACGTAGGTAATGTTATCACAGTGAAGTAAAAAACTTTTATTGTCGTGTTACTACAATATTTAACATGTATATATGTATATTTGACGAAAAAAAAACAGCGTTTTCAATTGTTATTAAATGCACTGATTGGCGACGAGATGTTACATAAACACAATAGATTTTCATCATAAATTATAGCCGTTGTCCGCAAAATCGTCCGTATAGAGCTCAGTTATATTGTATACCCTCATTTTAAATAACCAGCCATGCCAGCGTTAGAGTCACTCATTTCCGACACCTTGCCTCTCTCAACCGAATATTCCCATAATTATATTTATTTATTTATTAGTACATATATGTGTACATGGCGGACTTAATGCTAAAAGCATTCTCTCCCAGTCAAGCATAGGGAAGTGTCAGAATACTCGAATGCGGTACTACTAATTATTGATATACATACATACTAAAATTACATATATAAACGAATAAATATATATGAATAACAAATATACTTACACATATATGATACATACTATATTATACACGAAATTGAAAATAATATAAAGCACTTACTGCTCGGATAAAGATAAAGAGTGAGCGTGAACACTTTTTTTGAAAGCCGGTTAGTCGGTAGTCTTTTAATGTCATCAAGAAGCGCGTTCCAGAGTCGTGAAGAATTATAATTTATTTTACTCAAATAGAGTCAATAGTAATATTATTTTAAAAATTAACTAGTAGTAATATAATATTATCTGTAATAATTCATTATTAATAAATATGGTACTGAACCAGTAATTATTTAATTATTTAAAGAGGTCTGAAATAAACTTTGCAACAACTACACTAATTATAATATTAAGACACATTTTCTTCGCCTCGAAAATATGATTTTCAAAAATAATAATCATTATAATCATATCAGCCTTGAACTGTTCACTGCTGAACATAAGCCTCCCGCTTGGGGAGTTTTGCCAGTAGTTACCACAGTTAGCAGACAGATTGGCAACCGCAGTTAGACTTTAGAGATATTTAAAGAGGGACGCTGTTACCCGTCCCTCGTTCTCTTTTCGTCGCCTTTTACGACACCCGCGAGAAAGATAGAGTTGGCTTATTCTATGCCGGGATCATACATATAAAACTAAACTTAAAAACTCGTTTTCCTAATTTACAATTAATTAAGTTTGGTGAAATTACAAGAAAAAAACTTTTTATTAAATTAAAAAAAGAATACTTTATTTATCAAAAGCTTAAAAACGACCTATAATACTTCTAATTATAAAAATAAATAATTTTCTATATAGATTTTCATCCTCCATTTCACAATCATGTGTATATATGAATAGATTTTGCTTTATAATAAACAGAATTTGCTCTGCAAAAACTGTGTTTTCAATCTTGGAATTAACATGTTATAAATAGGGGAGTAAACCCTATCAATTGCTAATAAAATTATTAAAATCCATTCAAAACTGGCACAATATACCCATTAATAATTCCAACGAGAATCTCAAATCTTGTGTTTTTTTCGAAGTCGTTTAAATATATACGCGGTCACAAATTTCTGTGAGTGTTCACACTTCAGGTTATATCTAATTTGTATTCAAGAGGGATGAATCATAAGAATTTGAAAGCAATTTCGTTTACCTTCCAACTGATCACGAGATTAAACTTCAACAAGGACATTGACTCGAAGGATCAAAACACTTGTAGGAAACTTCAAATGATCTTAAAACTTTGGAGCTACGACAAACACGTGTTCGAGAATTACCACTGCATACAAACTGATATTTTGTCACTTAATATATGTAATTAATAGATTCTTAACATGTTTTTTTTTTTATGATCACGCTGATATTCATTAATCAATAAATTATGAACAATTAAATGTTGGCTCTTAATGGCCAAGAGATGAGCAACAGCGTTTTTCTTAAAACATTACCAAAATCTAATTCCGGTAAGGTACTAACGAATTTATCAATCGTTTCAGTCAGCGCCATTAAAGAATTAAGAAAGAAGAAGATAGCACAGGACAAATTTCGTGAGCTCTATGAATGGGTAAAACTGCGCTGATTAAAGGAATTAAATTCTTGCAGATAGCCTGAGCGTACGCATTATTATTATTAATTTAGAGATTGACTACTTTCAGTAGAGGCTTGTATTCCTTGCGTATCTTCGATTATCAATTTCAACCCAATTTTTCAATCTACACGTTCTTATCTTTGTTTTCAAGTACAGTAATCAAATTAACTTCATGTGGTGGTAAATAAACTTAATAAACTAGGTGTTAAGATCGCTTTCTAGTGTATTCGATTCAAATATCCTCATCAAAATGTAAGTAGTACTATGACGATAACTCATCACGATATTAATAATGCATCGTAACTAATAGACCAGTAATATGCATTTTAAAGCCAAGAATTGCGATTAAATTTTTCTTACATACTCTACACAGCGACTGAATATGACCAGGTACAATGTATCAGTACTTTCATCCCCAAGATATCAAATGAGATAACTAAGTGGATAAAAAACAATACGAGATAAGAGAAACTTGAACTAAAACTCAATACGAAGCCGCCTGGCCAGTAGCAAAACCAGTAGTCCAGTACGGTTTCATACGTGCATGATATCGTACTTGGATGTAATTAATTATTATAAACGTGATAATTTATAAAGATCTCAATTACGTTTCAACAATTAAAGTTTTATTCTATACAATACATTAAAAAACGCCACGAGAAACAATTAGTATGAAAATATTCATAATTCCAATAAAAAAAACATCAAAAAGAAATTTGTTCGGTAAATTTTTATTCTAACCAAATATATTGCTTAAGATCATTACCAACAAATCTTTGAGCTTAGAGATTGCAATGTTAAAAGATTTAGCGATATAAATTACTGACGGTGATTCTTTTTTTGAAAACCCCCATAATTCACCGCAACGGTCATTAACGTCAAGAACAAGATGGCGATCCATAAAATTTATGCTATTATAATACTACGCTGTGGCCAGTGGCGAGGGCCACTTTACATATTTATGCGATATGAGGTCTTCCCGGTCGAATCGTAAGTTGTAAAGGTTAATGCACATTCATATTAAATTTGTCTCAGACTATTATGTGCGGATTTACGTGGAATATAGCTTTAATGCTTGCACAATTTAATAAAGAAAATGTTTATATCACAGGTCAGATTTCAAGCTAATTACTCCCTATTTCTGTCTCAACTAAGTCTTTAACTTTTATTAAAGGAAGACTTTGTACAAAAATCATTTGCCCGAATACCTGACAAAAACACGAATGGAACAAAAGTACCCAAGTACCTTTGTCCTACCCGTCTTTCTGTCGTGAAGTAGTAGTGTTTGCATGGCAGTGTTTAGATTTGAAGAGTGGGTTATGGTTTTAAAATTACAGTGTTTTTTTATACAACAAACAAACATACGGCCCACCTGATGGTAAGCGGTTACCCTAGTCTATGAACGCCTGCAATACCAGGGGCATTACGCGCGAGTTGCCGACCCTGAAGAAACCTCTTTAACCCCCTTAGAAGGTACAGAGGGATAATACCTTGGTTACTACTACCCATCAGGTCAACCGTCAGCTTGTTCACTATTCTATGTTACATAAAAAAACTGTTCAAAAAAGAATCACGTCGCGATTAGTACATATTTATAGTTGCTGCGTATACAAACATTATTTTGTTTATTTACTACGAGTATTACTAAATTAACAGTCATAAATCACGCTTTTATTGAGTAACTTTTAAAAGGAGGTCATTCTTATTTGCTTGTAGCTTTTTTGTGTATGGTATATATTATGCTATATATTCATCAATTTTAAATTAATTTTGGTAATCTCTATTGTTATTTTTAGGGATTGTTCTATTATTGGTCGCGTATTAATAAATCTTAACATTACATTTTGTCACTGTGGATATACCTTTACACTAGCGAACAATTGAGGGAATAAATGTGTGTTATAAGGTTATAAATAAATATACAACGACGTAATTGTACTGTTAAAGATTAGTTTAATGATATATAAATTGGAAATGATCCATTTACACACATTTCAATCGTGTAACCATTCATTTATTCTTGCCCCGTCGGTTTACATATCTTATGTCACGTTGGTTCCGGAATGGTCGAGATTAAAAAGAACTTGCCCAAAAATATTCCAAAAACTTAAACATAAGCCTTTTCGCGACGAAAACACCTTAAAACAAATGACTGACCCTCGATTTTCTGTAGGGCCCTCGGCCCTCGACCCTATCGTTTCTGACTTACGCAAACGGAATATTAAAGTAAGGTTGTGAAAGTTGGTATATAATAAACGTTCTTGATGGTAATAAGCGCTTGGCCTTAAGTTTTTCAAGAGTCAGCCCTAAAAGTAAAATGGAACTAATATTACATCGTCTCGTAACAAAGGATGGGGCAAGCCGCTGGACTCTCAAAATATTGCCTCTTATGTCCTGTGCAGAAAAGAGACTTTTCGTCCCCGGAGAAAAAAACCTTTTATACCCGCCTCGTCTTGACGCTTTTAAGTCCAAAGCGGGATAATCCTCGGAGTACATTTTAGTCCTATCATAAGACCTAAAATTGCATTATATAAGGTAGCTGTGCAAAACACCGATTACATAAAGAACAATTTTCGTATCAGGCCAAATATATACATCATGTACGTACTTTCTTATCAGTAAAAGATCTATTGTGACAATACATTATTGTTATTCATTATCGATCAAGCTATTAATAAATGCTGAACATATAGCATATAACCTTCTCTGCAGATTATCATCAGGAATGATCTTACACAATCCACATCCACTAGATTCCTACAATTATACATATTTCAGGTCATCGTTCTATCCAAGGATCACTCTTTTCTGTAATTGTCTATGTGTGGATAATAGTTTAAAATCTTTCATCTCCATTAGTAATATTTCTTTCGAGCCAACTATCTAGAAACTATTAAATAAATAAAAAAAAAAAAAACTATAAACCTTATTACATATTCTAAAAGCAGCAGGCAAAATCATTCTACCACGTCTTAACTTGTGGACTTATTTAAAATTCTTTCTTACTTTGTCACAAATTCTAACCGACAGTCAAACGAGGAGTAAATTTAAAATAGAACACGTTTTCCAGTGTCAGCTAAGGGAACATCTAAAGTGAAGCTGCAAATATAATCTGTATGTACTCTAGGTATGCAAAGTATAAAGTAACACGACTAAAGAATAGAATAGAAATAATATTTATTCAAATAAGTTTGTTTATAAGCTCTTTTAAATTGCCATTTTTATCATTGTACTCCTGGGTCCGGAATGTTATTATCTGCTGAGAAGATTCCGAAAGAAATTCAACAATTATTTTCAAATCTTTTTTAACATTATGGTTATTTATTTAAATGTATTATGGCTAACATATGGATAAAATTGGCCGTGTGGTCCCGGCATAAAATAGGCCACCCCTTCCTTTCCCAATGGGTGTCGTAAGAACCGATTAAGGAAAGACGAGGGATTGGCAACAGCGTTCCTCTGAAAACATCTCTAAAGTCTAAGTGTGGTTGCCAATCCGCCTGCCAAGCGTGGCAACTACTGGCAAAACCCTCGAAAGAAAAGGATTATGTACAGCAGTGGATAGTTAAAGGCTAATATGATGATGATGATGATTATGTGTGGCAGAGAATAAGCGAAACAATCTTTGAACAATTTTAATACTTTATCGAATACGGGATAGCAGTGTGCATGTGTTTTTCTATTTTGGATTTCGTTAGAACTTCAGTTTCCAAAAATAAAGATCAGCATATTTTTTTCCAAATTATTATGCTAAAGAGATAATAAAATCATAATTGACGTAACTTTGTTTGTTGGGTCGATTTTCACGGCTATGTAGATTTATATGTTTGATACGGGCTGAGCGAGTTATAATGAAATTTTATACACAGATAGATTATTTCTAAGAATAACTCATATATATGATAATTTTAATTGTTATTCACTCGAGAAAAACTGCAGCTTATAGCTAGTACTCGTGTTTTGAAGTATAAGCAATGACCAAATCTAGATTAAAACATAGATGCTCGATACATTAACACACACGGGCAGAACCGCAGGATAGTGCTAGTAGATAAATACTATTGCTTATTTGTGAGTAAATGAGTAAATTATTAACACAAACTCACATTTCGTTCGTCGCAGAAACTTTGGTTTCATTAATATCTAAAATAATGATTTATAATTTGGTGTCTAGTTGATAAATAGCTAAAGTTGGTATCATATATCTTCAAATATATCAACTTAATGATAAGTAGCATATTTGTAGTCAAAACACGTATTTGAGTAAACATTTCTATTATTAACGTAGTTTATGTCAGATATTGTTAGAAATTACACGTAAGTAATGAATCAAAATAACGCCTCATTAAGTAAAGTGGTTAGGCAGACGTACCGTAATTATAACGTCTATACAGTAATTGATAGTCCTAAACACATTAACAATTACGGTGTACCCTCGGAATTTAATGTAAATAAGTGGTATTGATCGATTACTGTTAGAGGAAAGGCCAAGTCTCCGGAACCTGCGTATAGGTGTATATAATATATTGCTGTACGTCACTTTCTTTTTAATTTAATTAAAATAAATATATAGTGTGGTCCTAACATAGAAAAGGCTACCTCCTTCTTTCTTATGGATATCGTAAGATTTGTGATTTGGACTGAAATTGTTGAACAATAACTGTCGTGAGTCATATTGTATTGTATTTATTAACTATAATTGTGACGAATTTTTTTTTATACCACTGAGGTGGCAAACAAGCATACGACCCACCTGATGGTAAGTGGTTACTGTAGCCTATGAACACCTGCAATACGAGAGGTATTACGCGTGCGTTGTCGACCCTAATTACATTTGTGACGAACAGAGTTTGTAACAAACTGAGTTTGTTACGAATTAAGTTTGTAAATGAGTTTGTAACGAATATTGCATATTATGACCAACTGCATTTGTGGCATGGGGCATGTAATCCCATGATCACATGAAAGCTATGAAAGTGGACGAATTTAGAAGACGTGTATAATATTCGAACAATTTCTAAAGGAGTAAATTTTCAATTCCCCTTGTATTTTTTTCCTTCGCCAATTTTGATTGTCAACCGATTTCAAAAAGGAGATTTTCATTACAGTTGTATTTTTTATGTTTGTTACCTCATAACTCGATTACTTATGAACTGTTTGAAAAATTCTGTTTTTATCTGAAAGGATATACTTACAGATCATAGAAATTTTATCAAAATCGGTTACGTAGTTTAATTTTAAATTGAAAATAGCTGCTTATGCTACAATTGAAAACGGGAGTGGTTTTTGGAACACAATTATTTTTGTAATCGTTAGCGTTTACTCTCTTAGTGGTTTGGTAATTTTACCATGATTGCAGTCACTGTGTTCTTTTTTGAACCACAATCAGTTTTAACAAATTGCGAATCTGCAGTGCATATTTTACCAAACTTAATTGCTGATTTACCTAATAATATAACGGTATTTACGTCATACAATATTTCGTCATACAGACATCCTATCTATCATTCTAACTTCAGAAATTCTTTGCAATGTTTCCTTTTTATCACATTTATTCTTTCGATCTCTTTTCTCTCTCTGTCTCTCTCTTCGTTCACTTAATTACTTAAGGTCGTGTCCTTGAAAGGTGTCTGTTGCCTCTCTTATGATGTTACGCCATTTTGCACGGTCTTCAGCCTCTCACAGGGCAGCTGCAACAGACAGTCCTGTAACGTTGGTTACTTGGTCCGACCATCGACTAGGTGATCGTCCGCGTGGTCTTTTTCCCTCTATCTTGCCTACAACCATTAGTTTGTCCAGATTATCGGGCTGTCGACTAGCAATATGACCGAAGTATCCGAGAGACCTCTGATAGCAGACTGTCAAGAGCCTATCTTTTATTAGGAGTTGCGCCAGGATGGATATGTTCGAGCGCTTTGCTGTTCAGGGAATTCGCAGCAACCTTCGCTAGCACTTCATCTCTAGAGCATCAATCTTTTTCCGCTCCTTTTCTCTTATTGTCCATGATTCGATACAAAAATATTGAGAAAATACTTTAACACTTAGGTAAGCGAAATCGTCGGTGTTTATCTTATTGTGTTTATATGTTTACATTATAATAAGTTATTGATAAGTTAATAAGTTATTGGTATTCTCTATGAATTACTAGGCTGAAGTGCAAAGGGTTAACTTTATTGCTATCAAAGTAGGTTTTGTTTTACATGACACAAAATTATTAATTATCTATATATCGGCTTTCATATTACTACGTAAGGTTAAGTAAATCATTGTATCTTATAAATTACTAGCTTTTACTCGCGACTTTGTCAGCGAGATCGAGAGAGATGTGTTTACTGATCGAGATAATAAGTAGCATATATCCTTCTACATCCTATGTAATATATAACAAATTTCTTAGTGATTAGTAAGATAAACTAACAAACAAACAAACCCACTTTCACATTTATAATATTAGTAAGGATAATGTAGAAAAAAATAATAGTTTTAAGTAGTGTGGTAACCCTAACCGGTCCGAGTTTCGACATAAGAATTTCATCTACGTCGTTGCCATCTGCGACGTTGCTCTCAACTCTTTAATCTTATTGCCTTCAGTCACAAACCCTTTCGTAGCAATAATGTTTATTTAAACTTACGAGTAGACTGCTAACTTTCACATGTCACCAAATCGTGCCATATGTGAATATTTGTAAATAGACAATTTCAACACTTTATGTTACATTCACTATACCTAAGTATAAGGAATCAGCCGTTAACTGTACTCTGTTGAACATAGACCTTCTCCTATTGGGGGGTTTTGCCAATAGTTGCCACATTTGGTAGGCGGGATGGCAACCGTAGTTGGGCTTTGGTGGTATTCAAGAGGAACACCAATTCCCATCCTTCGACCAGTAAGTTTCCTTAGTTGCTTCTTACGATACCCACGGGAAAGTGGTGGTCCATTCTATGCCGGGGATACACGGCGAATGTATAAGTATAATTTCAGCACAATGCAAAAAAATTTTATATAGGAATCTTTATACTAGTCTTCTGGTGAACATAATTCATTATTATTAACTAGCGACCCACTAGCGGTATCGCATGGATGCAATGTAGAAACAATGTAATGTCAGTGTGAAGTGATCGATCATATTACTATTGTATTCATCTAAATAGCTTTCCAAACTCCACATAACCTGTACAATTTTTTTCTAACATTAAAATTCTTGTAGAAAGCTATCTGTGTAATATAGAATACCAACGCAGATTTTTTATAGTCTTAACAAAGAGGAATAATTCCATCATAAATTATTTTGTTGTATTATACCATTTTCGATGAATGCTATCAGTCTATTTGATTTCTTACATCTTGAATGAAATCGTCATATTTCAGCAAATTAATACAAAACAATATTAAACTATACATATAAGCTTTCCTTTTCAATTACTCTACCTACTGATGAAAACCGAAATAAACTTAGTTCCGCATTAAGATCAAAACATACAGATGTCAGGAATGATAATGCAGATAGGTTGGTGACTTTGTTTTGTACTATGTACAGATAAAACTTCTAATATTATGAGATAATCACTTGTACTTTTGCACAAATTGTTATAGTAAACATCTGATTGGTTATATCTATGACCGGGTAGAGAATGCCATCAGGCATTAAGTCCGCCCTGTAGACATTTTTCAATGTGTGCAAAAGTATAAATAAATAAATAAATCTATACGTATAATTTTTTTTTTTCAGGCCGACTATTAATACGTAGAAAACTACTAAGTCTAAAAAGCTATTTTTTTTTTAATTCCATCCATCTATTAAAAAAGTATTTTTTAAAATATTAAGTTAAAATGTGCATGTAAAACACACACGTGTTATTTTATTTTTATTTATTTATTTGCAATTCATTGCATCAATTAAAAATAATAAATAAAGTATTAATGAGAAGTGATACAAACGGCGACCTTTATGCTATGGCAATGGCTAGTAATTTATAATGTACCAATTACAAGTGTTCTTTTTTTTATACAACATAGAATGGCAAACAAGTTGACGGTCCACCTGATGGAAAGTGGTAACCGTCGCCTATAGACATGAGAAGTACCATGGACATAACAGAGTATACTGTTTCGCCCATGATACCCCTCATGCGTTGCCATTCCTGAGGACTCAGATGTTATTCCTCAGTACTCTGTAAATTTACGCCATATCCCACCCTTCAAACCAAAACACAACCATGCAAACACAACTGCTCCACGGTAGAAACACGAATGGACCAGAGGTACCTAAGCAATCGACTTTTGTACAAAGTCTCTCTCTGGTAAAGTGTTCGAAGTTCCACAAAGTACCAACAATTAAGATTCTTAAAATAATCCTTCATATTTTCCTCCTTAATGGTACGAAAATAAATAAACGTAAAGGAAAAGGCTTTTTTTCTGATATTTCCCAGTTTTTAGGTATATTTAAATTCTTTTAACAGTTGCTTATTATAATAAAGACTGTGATTATAATCTCTTAAGAGCTTTAAGATCTTTTATATCAAAAGTTTTGATTGCTTATTTATAAAACGGTCAGATCAACAATAAAGTGATGATAGAGAGGTTTCATTTCCTTTTTCCTTTCGCGATACGGAACTGTAAAAAGAAACTGTCGGCGAGTACATTCACAAATTACTCTATGCTACAAAGAGAAATGGTCAAAAGAATTAAAACATAAAAACCGGAAAAAACCGTATCAAACGGTGCGTTAAACTGTTAATGCGACGTACAAAGTAAGGATCCGATGCAAATAAAGCAAACAGCACCAAACAGTTTCGGGACCAAAAAGTGCGGAACACCGGAGCGGGGGCATCGGGCCGTAATGCTCACATACCGGACATGTCCATTTGCGCCCGACATTAAAACCGGCCAGCGTTATCTTTACCGCTTTTGCGGTTTTCAGATATAAAGTAACCCTTTGTGACGTTTTTCCGGAGAGATTTGCATTTTTTTTTCGTGATTATCAGCTGCGGTAAAATTATATGTCGCGAATAACTCGTTTGCTATTGGTTTGCTATTGATTTTTTCCAACGGAAAATTCGTTCGTCACTTTTATCTTTCCGGAAATTTTGTTTTTTTTTCTTTGAATAGGAAAATAATATAAATAACATTGAATATAAAATAGAAAGATTTTTTTATCAGAATAAACTTAATTATAAACATTTTGATTGGTTATTTTTTTATGAATCTACTACAGTTCATATTGCAATTTCAACGAAAAAGTGCGGTCGGGAAAGTAAGCCGTGGTTTTTTTTATTATTATTGATATTTAACTTACTGTATATTTTATTTTTATTGATATTAATATAATATAAAAATTGTAATCTTATATACAAAAAGTAACACACCAAGTTTCATTGCGTAAACCTTCATGGTAAGTGTTAGCGGCAGTAGTCACTTACCATCAGGTGACTTATGCGCCTCAGCTCGTGGTAAGTGCTCATTTGCTTCCTATGTTATAAAAAAAAGTATCGATCCAATCAAATGCTGTAAGAAATATATTTTAATTGTAAAAATAATGAATGAATGGTTTATTTTCTCTTCACAAAAGGTAGAATAAAGTAACAACATGAGGTACAATTTGATATGAAGACCAATTTTGTGAGAGACTGGTGCTTGCGGTAGGTTTAGAAGAACTTGTGTTACAAGTCACCAGTACCCCATCTCCATGGACTACACAAATACAAGGCAACCAATTAGTGTTATAATACACAGATAACAATAATAAGATATAAAGTGCAAGAATAAACTTAACATTAAAACTTATTTCCAGTATATAACTTAGGCAAAGTTAAAAAAAAAACAAAATACAGACTATGTGTGCGTGCGTGTGCGTGTGCGTGTGCATGTGCGTGTGCGTGTGCGTGTGTGTGTGTGTGTGTATGTGTGTGCGTGTGTGTGTGTTCAACTAAATAAAGTAGTCAGTAGATAATCAGATCGACTTGTGTGTATTTTAGCTGAAAATATTAGACATTTTTATGGTTAGTAATATATAAATCGTCATATAGAAACCGATAAAGAAAATTCTATTTTTTATATTAATACATAGAATATAATTTAATAAAAGTTAGTATTTTAAACAAACTGTGTGTGTTGCCGTCAGACTTTTGTGTGTATGTATAATACTCTGTAATTTCTCTGTCATATCCCGCTCTTTGAATCGAAACACCACCGTCCAAACAAAGCTGCATCACATTTATAAAGAAATTAAAGTGTCAGGATTTCTTTTAAATAATAATAAATTATTATTAATTTCTTTAATTGGATCACAGATTATTTTCTGTTAGTACAATACTTATAAATCTATGTTAATGAAAGACAATGTTTAATTCATACACTACTATCAACCTCTAGCTACACTAGACTCGTAATAATGCAAAACGTTCCAGTGCTTCTGGAGTGGACATTCTACCTTCACTGCAATTACCTTTAGGATGCTGTTGGAATTCCCGCAAATCCTACGTCACAAGGAGGCAGTTCTTCACGTTATGGCGAGAAAAATATATATTGCTTGAAACTGATAGAAACTGACTTCTGACTACCCTTCTTCTAATAGTACTTATCATTTATTTGTTGATTAGAGCGGAATATTAAATAATAACGAATATAATGAACACACACAATGTATTTTATCTATTTTTTTAATTTTTTTTCAATGGAATTTCACAGCTCACCTTTTGCTACAACAGATTTTTTTATACAACTTAGAATGGCAAACAAGCTGACGGCCCACCTGATGGAAAGTGGTAATCGTCGCCTATAGACATAAGCAGTACTATGGACATAACAGAGTATACTGTTTCGCCCATGATACCCCCCGTGCGTTGCCATTCCTGAGGACTCAGATATTATAATAAAATGTTAGATGTTAGAATATCAGTGTTTGCTCTTTTTAGGGCAAAGCAATAAGCTGACTTGTGACCATTTTGTGTTACTGTGGCACACGCATGAAAGGAAAAAATTATTACTAATTTTATGCATTTTTTTTTTATTCTTTATTTTTTGTACATTTATCTTTTTTTTATCTTTTGTGCATTTAGACATAAACACGTATTGTTGTTTGTGTGCTGTAAGTAATGCAAATAAATTATCTATCTATCTATTTATCTATATTTATAATCTTCAATACAAATTGTACATAATTCAGCGATTACCCGTTGCCCCAAGCACATACATCACATGTTGATGAATTACAAATTCCTTTTTTGTACTGACAGAATAAATTACTGAACAATAACTTGTCATTTTAATCGACGATCGATAAGCGAGCGGGTGAATTTTGTATAATTCATCATCGAGCGACGGGGACTTCTGTTCGGTTGTTAACCCAAAACCGTAACGACTATATTGTGGTATTGTTATATTAAAAATATATATATCAAAAAGAATATTTAGTTAAAAACGAATAAGTAGGTAACGTTTTATTTTATTTTTTAACGCGCCACCTATCCATTAATTTTATAATTTTTTCTATTCAAAGATTGCCTGAAGAGATTGCTTAGCAATAAGACCGAAGACTTTTTGTATTACAATATGCTTATTGAAAATCCTTCAAAAAGTCCTGTAATATTGATGCAATAAAGTGTTAAATAAATAAATAACGTGTTAAAATGTAGAATTACAGAAATTTTCTATTAATTACTCGACTGTGTGTATAAATTACCAGAGGATGTTTTTTTTACGGAATTTAGAATGGTAAACAAGCCGTCGGCCCACCTAATTGTAAGTGGTAGGTGATGCCTATAGACATGAAAAATACCATGGATATAACATTATATCAGTATATAATATATGAGCGATATGATACCACATAAGTTGCTATTCTTAAGGAGAGAATGAAATAATAAGAACTCTTGTTCCCTACAAAGAATAATACCGATTAGGTATAAAGATAAACAATATGTAAACAAAAACAATAATTATTAATTACAAAAAATTAATTACATAAAAGCAAGATAAAAAGGCAACAATGGGCGCTCTTATCGCTAAATGGCGATCTGTTCCAGGCAACGTTAGGATGGAGAGAAATAATTAAAATTGTATCTGGTCAAGGCGTAACAGAAAAATAATAAAACTCGGTATCCTGTAATTTTGTACAACAGTCGTCTGTTGAGAATTTTTGGACCAACTGGACCAAATGTCCGTGGGAATGTAAACGCATGAAAAATACTATGGGTATCACAGTGTACCCTGTTATGTCAATGGTGCTGTTTATATCTGTAGACTACGATTACTACATTCCATCAGGTGAACCGCCATGTTGGGAAGTATGATGGATTTCTCAGTTTTTACGGTGATCATTAAATGAGTAATTGCCTTATAAGAATGAATAGCTTTCGTTCCTTTTTTTTACAACACAGGGGGCATATGAGCATGCGGCTCACCTGATGGTAAGTGACTACCGCCACCCATGATCACCCACAACACCAGAAGCATTGCAGGTGTGCTGCCGGCCTTTTAAAAAGGAATATACTCTTTTATTGAAGGTTATGATGTCGTATCGGTTCGGAAATACTGCTGCTGGAAGTTGATTCCAAAGAATGGTTGTGCGTGGAAGAAAGTGCCTTGAAAAACGCACGGTGGAAGACCGCCACTCGTCCAGATGATTGGGATGAAACTTTACTTTGTGGCGGGTTGTACGGTGGTGAAAATCAGCAGCAGGTATCAATCCGAACAATTCCTCAGACCTATATTTATAAGTAAAATTTACAATGAAAAAACAAAAGAAGCTCAGTGACAGACAAAATAAAAATAAATTGAAACAAAAAAGTTTGCAATTATCAATACGCCAGTTTGTTTGCATTACTAAATCTCGTAATTTTTTACTCTCGTTTTTTTACTCGTAAATAATTACAATATAACCATTACTATGTCAGCCTTTAACTGTCCACTGTTGAACATAAGCTTCCCCCTTGGGAGGTTTTGCCAGTAGTTGCCACGCTTAGCAGATGGATTGGCAACCGAAGTTAGGCTTAGGAGATGTTTTAAGAAGGACGCTACTGCACATCCCTCGCCCTACTACCGTGTGAAGGAAAGCACACAGCGTTACAATTATAACATAATACTATTAACATAATTCTGGAATAACGTCCCAAAATTACTAGAAGGCGATCATGTATCTCCAGGAATAGATGTTGTCATTTGTCATGTATTAATAGCTAAAACCGTCGTATCAATTTGCTTAATTTTTGCGAAGTAAGATTCTACACCTACACCGGCTAATAATTTCTGGCGAGAATAAGCACCTGTATATAATTTGCTTAAAACCACCGAGGCGCGCGCATAAATGGATTCGTTGGAAATTCTGAGAAATCGAATTACTCTTGTATTAATCTACAAGCTGCGGCGTAAATGATTTTCATTACATTACTTATTTACAAACTGGCTTCTTGCGTTCAAGCCTCTTGAATGGCGTGCGAAATAAAATGGGATCGGCCTGCGATGTCATTGGATTTTGGGACGAAAGTAAATATGTAGAAGCTTCATTTCAATTCGTCCAGATATGTATAGGATATCCGTAGACTTTATTTCGTATCGGTTTCATACAAATGTTGTTGTTTTTTTTTTATTTACAGAACAAAATCAAATTATATATAAAAGCCGTCGTAGTGCGGCCAACCGATGTTTGTAGAAAATGCTCAGTAACATATGGTCACATGTTGTGCTACAATAAAAAATCTACTCCATATTCAAATTGCTATACAATTAAAAATTAAATCAAAGTTTTGTTTTAAAAAATGTCAGCAACATTATTCTTGACAAGATGAGATATTTTTTTACACCACGATAGTGGCAATCAAGCAAACAGCCCGTCTGATGGTAAACGGTCACTATACGAGTAGCTTATTATCGCTTTGACGACCAGAGGGAGACTTTGTACAAAAGTTGATTGCTTGGGTACCTCTGTCCCATTTGTGTTTCAACCGTGAAGCAGCTGTGTTTGCATGGCTGTGTTTCGGTTTGAAGGGTGGGATATGGCGTGAATTTACTGGGTACAGAGGAATAACACCTGAGTCCTCAGGAATGGCAACGCATGGGGAGTATCATGGGCGAAACAGTATACTCTGTTATATCCATGGTACTGCTCATGTCTATAGGCGACGGTTACTACTGTCCATCAGGTGGGCCGTCAGCTTGTTTGCCATTCTAAGTTGTATAAAAAAAAACTTTAATATACCTTCATCATCATGTTAACCGTCCACTGCTGTAAAATGTAATCTATACATATAATAAATCTGTAGAGAGGTCAATTCTGTACATGAAATATATTTACAAAATAACTATCAGGGAGTGATTAGTGATGGATGCTGATGCCAAAAATGCAATCAGTAAAATTGTTGTCAGCCTGTCTGTCTGTCTACATATTGGTTATAGAAACAAAAACTACTCGACGGTACGATAGTATACTTTTCATCACGCTACGATCAATAGGAGCAGCGCAGTGAAGGGAAATGTTAAAAAAGTCCACCCGTGCGACAACGGGACGGGCCGCTAGTGAAATAATAAATGAATTAAATTAAAACGAGCAATACCTACATCGATTTTAAGAAAAATGAATATAGGTAAAGAATATATGAAATGTGTCGTGACATAAAATAAATGACATTGAAAATACAAATAAAGACGATATTTTTCGTGGGCGTTAACCTATTGGCGTTTTAAATAATATCTTATTACTTCAATGTATTTTGGTAACTGCTCGGTATTAGTACTTAGGAATATGAATTGAATTACTATTTCTGTCTGTGTTATTATAAGTTATAAAATTAACGAAGATAGAGTGATATTATAACCAGAGGGAGACTTTGTACAAAAGTCGATTGCTTGGTACCTTTGTCCCACTCGTGTTTCAACCGTGAAACAGTTGTGTTTGCATGGCTGTGTTTCGATTTGAAGGGTGGGATATGGCGTGAATTTACTGGGTACAGAGGAATAACACCTTATCCTCAGGAATGGCAACGCATGGGGGGTATCATGGGCGAAACAGTATACTCTGTTATGTCCATGGTACTGCTCATGTCTATAAGCGACGGTTACAACTTTCCATCAGGTGGGCCGTCAGCTTGTTTGCCATTCTAAGTTATATAAAAAAAAAATAACAAGACTTTAAATAGATTTGTTCACAAGCTCTTTTAAATCGTCGGTTTCTATCTGTATAAGGGTAGTAACTATAAATAAAGACTCTTACAAAAAAAAAAAGCAGTAAGTTAATGTGTAATCTGGGTTGAGAAAGTTGTTCAGATTTAAGAAGTTGTCGAAGTACTACAAGTACTTTTAAAAATGAATAATTTTTTGTATGACATATGTTAAAAACATTTTTGAATTTTTTTTATAGAAATCGCGTAATCATACGATGGATTTAGTGCGAAAGATTTATTATTATATTTAATTTTATTTAAAATATTCTACTTGTACTTCTTTAAAGAGTTGTAATTAACAATTATAACGTCTTGTTTGTATAAGTTCAGCTATTTGTTATAATTTATATTAATATTTATATTAATTAAATGCTTCTATATAAATCTTTTTTTTTTTTCAACATTAACCTAAATAAATTATTTACCTCTGTGAATAGGTATTTATTACAGAGTTTCGAGTAGTATATTATTTCTGGTAAACTCTATATTATATTGTAAAAATAAATAATTTAAAAGGGCCAATAAACTAACAACATAGAATCCTTTGTTCACAGTTTAGATAAAAGTGGAATTACGTTTAAAACAAGTTTAAGTATCACATAAAATTTTATTGAACACTTAAAATAGTTTACAAACTTATTTTGTTGTGATGAGAACGTGACGAGGCAAGAAAAGCAATAACAAAATTTGTTAAGTATTGTTGTTTAAAAAAAATATATGAGTTTTAAAATCGTTCAAAATAGGTATTAAATGTTTTTCAGGTACTATGTTTTTTTTTATACAACTTAGAATGGCAAACA